>NC_137771.1:106354985-107017557 GCF_963455305.1 Plecotus auritus
GACAGACATTTTTCTGCAGCATTTTAAAATCCACAGTTCTCTCTTTTTATTTAAAATTTTATTATTCAATTATAATCGATATACAATAGTATATTAATTTCAGATATATAACAGTAAATAGACCTTACAAAGTGATCACCCCAGTAATTCTAGTACCCACCTGGCACCATACACAGGTATTACAATATTATTGATTATAATTCCTATAGTCAATAATATTGACTTTATATCCCCATGGCCATTTTATACCTGGCAATTTGTACTTCTTAATCTCACAGTTCTTAAGGGTTTTAATGTCCTAATATCCAGGAGAGGGGACTGTCTAGAGGGGTTGCAACCTCTGGGCTGGATTGTTTAGGACACCTATTGTCCTGTGATCAAAGGAAGTTAGCACCTCCTGAGTCTCAGAATTTTTTTATAGCAGAGCGCTTCTTGAATGAACAATACCTGCATACGATAAGCAACACACAAAAATACAAAAGGGGAAAACAGTTTGCTTCCCCCCTCCCCAGTGACAACTACTTTGACCAGTTTCTTTGGTCTTTTTCCAGAAACACCCATGTATACCCATGCATCCCTTTAAAAAGATAAATGGTGGCTTATTATACATGCTATTCAGCATTGAACCATTCCTTTTGAATTCTTCATAGTATTCAGAAATTGTTCTATGTAAGTGTATGAAGGTCTAACATTCTTTTAAACACCTGCATACAGTTGCATGGATATAATTTCAGTTGTTTAATTACTGCCCTGTTGATGGGATTTTGGTTGTTTCTGGACCTTTGCTCTCACAAATTCAGCTCCGGTAAACATCTATGAACCTGGTTGTGCCTAGGGAGTATCTCTCAGCAGATTAGATGTCTAGAAGGGGAAATGCTGAGTCACTTTTTTAAATACTGCAATGCATTATTCTCTTTTTATTGTGTTAAAATGTAGCCATTTAAAAATATTTTTATTGATTTTTAGAGAGAGAGGAAGGGAGAGAGAGAGAAAAAAACAAACATAGATGTGAGAACACAACATCGATTGGCTGCCCCCTCTCCTGCATGTACCCTACTGGGAATTGAGTCACAACCCAGCCATGTGCCCTGACTGGGAATCAAACCATCAACCTGTTGGTGCACAGGATGACACCCAAACAATTGAGCCACACTGGGCAGGGCTAAAATGTAACCATTTTAAGTGTCCAGTTTAGTGGTGTTAAGTTCACTCACACTGTTGTGTAGCCATCACCACCATCCATCCACAGAACTTCATCTTCCCAAACTAACATTCTGTACCCATTAAACACTAACACCCCATTCCTGTTCCTGCCCCCAGCCCCTGGGAAACCTCTATTCTACTTTCTATGGCTATGAATTAGCTTTTTTAATGTAGAATCATATAATATTGTCCTTTTGTATCTGGCTTATGTCACTTTTTGGATCACGTTTTAAAGACTTACTCTTTAGTCTTAGGATTTTCTAATCATACTACCTTTTTAAGTAATGTTTTTGTTGCAAAGTATTTGTGAATAGAAGAGTGTGCGAACTTATACGAACAGTTAAAGAAGCATTTAAAGTGGGCACCAAGGCCCTTGCTGGTTTGGCTCAGTGGATAGTGTTGGACCGCAGACTAAAGGGTCGCAGGTTTGATTCTGGTCCAGCTCACGTATCTTGGTTGCAGGCTAGATCCCCAGCTCCAGTTGGGGTGTGTGTGGGAGGCAACCAATCCATGTATCTCTCTCACATCAATGTTTCTCTGTCTCTCCCCTTCCTTCCACTCTAAAAAAAAATAATAATAATGGAGGAATAGCCTCAGGTGAGGATTAACAAAACAAAAACTTCTTCAAAAGTGAAATTGAAACAGAAAATGGTGGGGGGGGAGTGGGCACTCAGGAAGGCACAAGTCAGTGGGGACAGAAGCCATGAGTGGCCTGCCCTGAACCCTTCCCCACTCCACAGTTACTACTGTCCTGACTTCTGTGAGCAGGAGTTCCTTCCTTTTCTTTAGAGTTTACCACCTTCAGGGGTGGGCAAACTTTTTGACTCGAGGGCCACAATGGGGTCTTAAACTGGACCGGAGGGCCGGAACAAAAGCATGGATGGAGTGTTTGTGTGAACTAATATAAATTCAAAGTAAAGGAGCGGAGGGGAGAGCAAGAAAACCGGATAGAACAGCCGGATCCGTAGTTTGCCCAAGGCTGAAAATAGTAGTTTGCTTTTTTCCTGTTTTTGTACTTCATCTACAAGGCAGTATGCATTCCTCATCTGTGATTTGCTTTTTTCCCCATAGTCATGCCTGTGTACTTCATCTGCATTGGGTCGCGTGGTTGGAGTGCATTCCTTCACACTGTGTGTTCATGCCACGGCTTGTCACCCTTTCTCTGGTTGATGGGTGTTGAGTTGTTTCCAGTTTGGGCTACTGTTTGTGGGTCTCCAGTGGAGACCACGGGCACCTGATTCTCCTGGACGTGTACCTGAGAATGCAGTTGCTGCGTTATTGGCTTTGTGTATCTTCTGTATTACCTTATGATGGTAAATTGTTTTCTGAAGGGGATCCATTCTCCCTCTGCTGCGCAGGGATGTCAGAGGCAGGGCTCCTGCCAGAGTCAAGGTCGTCATGCTCATGCTGGCAGGGCCTGAAGCTCTGATTCTGTGCGGCAGAAGTGGCCACTCATCCTTAATCCCAGGAGGCCAGAGTGAGCCTGGCGGGCCAGGACTGCAGTGGTCAGAGCAAGAGAGGGCTTCCACCCGAGAGCACAGTGCTGTGAATAACTGACAGGTGAGGAGGGGCATGCTTCCCATTGGCCTGAGCTCAGACAAGGTGGAAAGTAAACAGAAATGGAGTCCACAGAAACCCAGAGGAAAGCAGAAAAGATAGGGAGGGAGTGTTAAAAGCTCTACCAGCTTCTTCTACTTAAAGGGATGATTGTCTTATCTGTGCATTTATTGGTCTCTTCCTTTGTTTTTAGTTCACTAACTGGAGAGTAGTCACCAAACCCCTTCAGTGTGCTAGTGGGCAGGGTATACTGTTTGCTGAGCAATTGCTATTTGCCAGACACTGAATCTCCTCACCTCCCACTTTGTGAACTACAGGCAGAGAGGTCATTTACCCACTTTACATGCAAGGAAATGGAAACTCAGAGAATTGGTTTGGCAAAAACCAGTTGTTGAACAGATTCTGGCCATGGAAACACCAGGGAGATGTGGTAGTTCCTTGGCCAGCTGAGCTGGATGTGCAGGAGGGTGAAGGGAAGGCCCTAAAGCTCAGAGACTGGATGGGGTCAGCTAGGGCCAGGGTGTAGATGGAGAACAAAGGAAGCCCAGGACTGAAATTCTGAAAGGTTGGTGCCCAGAAACTTAAAAAGAATGAGAGAGAGAAAGAGAGAGAGCGCGCATACGTGCTGGGGAAACTCAGAAGGATGGTCACAGAAGGAGACCTGGAGGAGAGGACCTCTGGCTGAGCCTTGAATCATTGGGTTGGGAAGGGGTGGGTCTTCTGGATGAGGACATGGTGGGTACACATCGTGTTGGGCTTCGCTTGGCCCTGCTTCCTATATGGTACCAGGCAGTGCCCTGCTTGGCCCCTATAATTATCTCCTGCTCCAAGTGGGTGGTCCTCCCAGCATAAGGGGTCTCAGCACCCGTGTTCCTTTGAAAAGGAAGGGAGCCAGGATGGGAAAGCCCAGGAGAGAATGGTGGGCAGTCTGCCAAGCACAGGAGGAAACCTGGCGTCTGATCAAGGTTTCACATACCATTTAATCCACAGGAAGCAGAAACACCTTTCAGGCTGGCGATGGTCAGTTTCACAGAGGGGATCTTCAGGATCAACTGTGTCAACCCACCACGCAGCAGCGGTGGGGCAGCTGAGGCTGGGGCTTCTCACCCCCTACTGATCTGCCAAGTGGGCATAATAACAGCACTCACTCCTGCTAAGTGAGAATCAGAGTGCTTGGGCCTGTGCCTGGCTCATTGCTAACACCCAGTTCATTTCAGCTGGTAATTTTATCTTTACTTTTTTCTTCTTCCTCTTCTTAAAGAATACCTTTCAGCATTTCGTATAATACTGGTTTGGTGGTGATGAGCTCCTTTAGCTTTTTCTTATCTGTGAAGCTCTTTATCTGACCTTCCATTCTGAATGATAACTTTGCTGGGTAGAGTAATCTTGGTTGTAGGTTCTTGCTATTCATCACTTTGAATATTTCTTGCCACTCCCGTCTGGCCTGCATAGTTTCTGTTGAGAAATCAGCTGACAATCGTATGGGTGCTCCCTTGTAGGTAATTAACTGTTTTTCTCTTGCTGCTTTTAATATTCCCTCTTTGTCTTTTGCCCTTGGCATTTTAATTATGATGTGTCTTGGTGTGGTCCTCTTTGGATTCCTCTTGTTTGGAGTTCCATGTGCTTCCTGGACTTGTAAGTCTATTTCTTTCACCAGGTGGGGGAAGTTTTCAGTCATTATTTCTTCAAATAGGTTTTCAGTATCTTGCTCTCTGTCTTCTTCTGGCACCCCCATAATTCTGATGTTGGTACGCTTGAAGTTGTCCCAGAGGCTTCTTACACTATCTTCAACTTTTTGGATTCTTTTTTCTTTTTGCTTTTCTGGTTGTTTTTTTGCTTCTTTGTTTTTCAAATCTTTGACTTGATTCTTGCATTCCTCTAGTCTGCTGTTGGGTCTCTGTATAATATTTTTTTATTTCAGTCAGTGTATGTTTAATTTCTAGTTGGTCCTTTTTCATATCCTCCAGGGTCTCGCTAAATTTATCGGCCTTTTCTAGGAATTCTTGAAAAGCCTTATAACCGTGGTTTTGAATTCTATATCCAGTCATTTGTTTTCCTCCATTTCTTTCGTTTATGATCTGTTTCTTTGCCTCCACATTTTCGTTGCTTCCCTGAGTTGGTAGGGTAGCTTTGTGTGCTAGGTTTCCTATATGGTCCAGTGGGTCGGCCTCCCCAGTTACCTGAGGTGGACGCTCTTGGTGCACCCCTTTGTGGACTGTGTGTACAGCCTTGTTGTAGTTAAGTCTTGATTGTTGTTGGTATCACTGGGAGGAATAGACCTCCAGGCCAGTTAGCTGTGAGGATCAGCTGTGTCTATGCTGGGAGAAGTTCGGTGCTGGAGACAGCCTTATAGGATTAGACTTGCAAAATTGTAAAAGCCTCTGTGCTCAGCATGGATGGGGCGGAGTCTCAGGGCAGAGCAGACAGTCTTGGCTTCCCGTCAGCCCTGCCCTTGCTCACGCGCCTCCAGACCTCTGCCTTCCGCGACTCCCCTGAGTTTCCGCCTGACAGTCCAGATTCCCCCTGTAAGAGCGTGAATCTCCAGGGGCTCGCCCGGAACTGGGGTTCAGTGCAGTCAGGAGCTCCCGACTCCCTTCCGCTAGGGAATGCCTGCGGCAACCTCCGCATTCAGCTTTCTCTGCGAGCACTCGCTTGCACGCACGCGCGCCTCCAGACCCGCCACGGCTCCCCTGGGTCTCCGAGTCTCCGTGTGCCTTTCTATCTACCTGACAGTCCAGACTCCCCCTGTATGAGCCTGTGTCCACAGGGTTTCGCCTGAAACTGGGTTTCAGTGCAGTTGGAACTGGGGTTCAGTGCAGTCGGGGGCTTCCTTCCCCCTCCCGCCAGAGAAAGTCAGCCAGGCACTCAGTCGCCCTTCCTCTCTGCGCACGTCTCCATACCTCAACCCTCTTTTGCCGTACCTCCAATTCTCTGCGAGCTTTTCTCTTTCCTTCTAGTTGTAGAATTTCCACTCAGCCAGCTTTCCTGTGGTTCTGGATGATGTCCGTTCTGTCTTTTAGTTGTGGTTTTGAAATTGTTGTGCTAGGCAGTAGTTTAGGTGCTTACCTATGCCACCATCTTGGTTTCTCTCTGTAGGATATTTTTTACATCGCTTTTTAGAGTGGGTGGAAGGGAGAGGGGGGGGAGGGAGGGATAGAGGAAGGGAGGGGAGAGAGAGAGAGAGAGAGAGAGAGAGAGAGAGAGAGAGAGAGATTGAGAGAGGGAGAAACATCAATGTGAGAGAGACATATTGATCAGTTACCTTCTGCATGTGCCCAACCTGGGCCAGGGATTGAACCTGCAATCCAGGTACGTGCTCTTGACTGGGAATCATATCCTGGACCCATCAGTATGTCATCTGATCCTCTAACCCCTGAGTAACACCAGCCAGAGCTCCTGTGTCGATTTTATTTCTTTATTTCTCCAGCTTTATTGAGTTACTAGAGGCTTGTTGCACAAAATTTGTGTGTGTGTCACTCAGCCTGGCCTGCACCTTCTCGCAATCCGAGATCCCTTGGGGGCAGGCAGACATCCCTCTCATAATCCGGGACTGCTGGCTCCTAACCGCTGGCCTGCCTACTTGCCTGATCACCCCTAACCACTCTGCCTGCCTGCCTCATCGCCCCTAACCGCCTCTGCCTGCCTGCCTGATGCCCCTAACCACTTGCCTGCCTGATTGCCCCTAACCACTTGCCTGCCTGCCTGCCTCATCACCCCTAGCCACTCTGCCTGTCTGCTGCATCACCCCTAACTGCTTGTCTGCCTGCCTGATCACCCCTAACCACTCGCCTGCCTGCCCGATCGCCCCTAACTGCTTGCCTGCCTGCCTGATCGCCCCTAACCACTTGCCTGCCTGCCTGATTGCCCCTACCCACTCACCTGCCTGCCTGATCGCCCCTAACCACTCTGCCTGCCTGCCTGATCGCCCCTAACCACTCTGCCTGCCTGCCTGATTGCCCCTAACAACTCTGCCTGCCTGCCTGATCACCCCTAACCACCTCTGCCTTGGCCCCTGCCACTGCGGCTTTGTCCAGAAGGATGTCTAGAATGATGTCCGGAAGGTCATTCTGCTGTCCACTCTAATTAGCATATTATACTTTTATTTTTATAGATAATTGACATATAACATTATGTAAGTTTAAGGTATACAATGTAATATCTATAACAATAGAAGCATAATATGCTAATTAGAATATTTAAGCAGTTTAAATATTAAATACTCAGGGGAGTCGCGGAAGGCAGAGGTCTGGAGGCGCGTGCACAAGGGCAGGGCTGACGGGAAGCCAAGACTGTCTGCTCTGCCCTGAGACTCCGCCCCATCCAAGCTGAGCACAGAGGCTTTTGCAATTTTGCAAGTCTAATCCTTCCAGATGACCTTCTGGACGAAGCCGGGGCTGTGAGGGAAGCCCGGTCCTAGGTGCCTGGCGGTGGCTGGAGGGAAGCCCAGGTCCCAGGTGCCAGAGGGAAGCTGGTGCCAGCAGCTGGGGGAAGGAAGGCTTACTCTTGCATGAATTTCATGCATAGGGCCTCTAGTGTGTGTGTGTGTGTGTGTGTGTGTGTGTGTGTGTGTGTGTGTAATTAATAAGGCTATTTAGCGCCTTCATCACCTCACATAGTTACCACTTTTTTTTCCTTGTGGTGAGAACACTTAAGATCTATTCTCTTAGCAACTTTCCATTATATAATGTAGTACTGTTAACTATAGATTCCCAGAACTTGTTTATCTTATAACTGGAAGTTTGTTCTTGTTCTCTTTGACCAATACCCTTTTAACGCGTCCCCCCACCCCCTGGCTTCGCTTCCACCATCTTCTGGTAATTGCCAGTCTACTCACTGCTTCCACCAGTCCAGCAATTTTAGATTTCACTTAGTAGTATTTGTCTTTCTCTGTCTGGCTTATTTCACTTAGCATGTCTATCCATGTTGTTGCAAGTGACAGATTTTCCTTCTTTTGTATATATGTGCCACATTTTCTTCATTCATTCATCTATTGATGGACTCTTGATGGTTTCCATGTCTTGGCTGTTGTAAATACTGATGCAATGAGCATGGGAGGTGCAGATGTATTTTCATGATAGTGTTTTTATTTCCTTTGGATGCATACCCAGAATTGGAATTGCTCGTAGTTCTATTTTTAATTTTTTGAGGAACCTCCATACTGTTTTCTTTTTTTTTTCACAAAGGAATATAAAACTATTAACCACTGTTTACCAGTATTTACAATAAAGTAAACAATATACAGTTGGTTGAGTAACATTCTGTTTACTACAAAGCTATTGTTTTTCCTGGCTTTTGTTGAACCAGTACCCCCAATACTGAGATTGAGCCTACATGTAAAGACTGAGTTGGAGTAAAGAGAAAACATGCAGACCAAGAGTTTAGATTACAAAAAGTTTGTTCACCTATTTATTCCAGCAGGCCCTAAGTTGCCAAGGTCTCTAACAAACTGATTATGTATCCATGAATAAAGTCTTACACTTTCCATGACCCTAATTTTTAGCAATATAACACAGGGATTTCAACTTCTTGTAAAGGAACATTTTATGAGGTGAAACCTTTAAATAAGTGTTGCTTACCTAATTAAAATACATCAGGGTTTGCCTAGTTTTCTCATTTGGGTGAGGAGGTTATTGGCAGTGATAAAATTTTCCTTTCAGGGGTTTTGCAAATAAACTTGCATTTATGATTGTAGATATGGATTCTGATATGTCTACTTTAAATTGTCCAATTTAAACTGCTTACATTATATATATATATATATATATATAATGTAAGCAGTTTAAATTGCCCAATTAATTGCCCAATTAATTACAAATTATCTAATTTCAAAGGTTCAGGAAAAATTTCAATTTAACTTCAAATGATTTTTTTCTTAGGTTGCTGAAAATGATGGCAGCTCAGAAACTTGAGCTTATCTATGGTTGTGAAATGGTTTTGTTTTGGTAAAAAAAAAAAAAAAAAAGAAGAAAAAAGAAAACCATTTACGTATGTATGCACACCTACCCGCCCTCCCTCCCCCAAATAAACAAAAACCCCACAATGATCCTTAGGCACATACAAATTCTGACTGAGTAATGACTATGCAGATTTCCCCCAACATTTAGAGAAACTTCTCTAATGCAGAGGAAAAAATAGAACATGGTATCAAATGTTCTTTTCTGATAAAGGAAGCAACTACAGAAAGCTTTTGTTCAAAGTAGCCTGTGCTATAAATGCAACCCCCCAAACAACTCCCCAGCACTACTTCAAAACAAACATATCAAACTTGATTATCATTATAACGTAGTTCTTTCTTCATACTAATAAATCAAAAAAACCAAGACCCAGATTTTATATATATGTATAAATATATATAAAAAGCAATGCAATATATATAAAAAGCAATTGCTATATATAAAAAGCAATTGGGCTTCGTCTTCTGGACAAGAATGCCAAGTTAGTCTTTCTTCATAGAAAGCAATTACAATTTGAGGACACTTCATATTTGCCTCTTTTGCCAGCACCAAATCTGCCTCGTCCGAATTTTTCCATTTCATAAGAAACATTAACTCTCCACTGCTGTCTGTGGCACCAATTATTCGTTCAGGATCAAGACCTCTGGCAAAGCCTCTTGGTTTATCAGCAGCATCTCTTTTCTTCTTTGATTTGCTATCATCAGATTCACTGTCAGATAAAGACTTTCTTTTTGTACCATCTTTTTCTTTACCAACTTTTTGAGAATTAAGAAATGCTTCAATTAACTCTGGACAATCTAAATTTTCTTCAGGTTCCCAAATATTGTCAGCATCTGTGAATCCTTTCCACTTCAGGAAATACTCCACCTTTCCATTCACTACACGTAGGTCCAATACTTTTTCCACTACAAATTCTTCAGGCTCTGCCGCTTCAACTTTTTTACTCTTTCCATTCTGTTTCTTTCCCATTTTTTGCAATGTAGTTTTATTGGGGGCCATTTTTTATTGCAGACTCGAAGAGCTATTACGTTCGTGGGGTGGCGCCCGGTGGTCCCTGGAGAGGAGGGAGAGGGAAGGAGGGGTGAGGACGAGGATCAAGGTCTTCAGGGCGGGGACGTTTCGGCTTTGCTGCCGCAGTGCTGGCGTCAAAACCGGACTCTGCCCACTTCCTCGCTCTGGGGGTGGGTATCTCCCAAAGCTGCCCTGCGCTCAGTCGGGGGCTGGAACCCAGTTCCCTCCATACTGTTTTCCATAGTGGCTGTACCAGTTTACATTCCCACCAGCTGTGCACAAGGATTCCCTCTTCTCCACATCTTCACCACCACTTATTATATCTTGTCTTTTTTATGATAACCATCCTAACAGGTGTAAGTTGATATCTCATTGTGGTTTTGATTTGTATTTCCTTGATGATCAGTATTGTTGAGGACCTTTTCATGTTATTTGTTGGCCATCTGTATGACTTCTATATAAAAATGTCTATTAGGTCTTTTGCCCATTTTTAAATACATGTACTTGTTTTTTTTTGTTTGTTTGTTTGTTTGTTTTTTGCTATTGAGTTCTTACATATTTTGGATATTAACCCCTTACCAGATATACGATTTCTAAATATTATCTTTGTAAGGTTCAAGGCGCAGGAAACGGTAGTCAGAGACCGAGGCATGTTAAAGAGGAAGTTTATTCCGCACTAATGAGTGAGATTCATTACGGAGGAGGGTAAAAAGACCAGGATTAGAGGAGAGGGAGGAGAGGGAGGAGAAGAAGGAAGGACCCAGCCGGACTGCCTCACAGACTGGGGAGAAAGCAACATGTGCAGCGGTGAACATGCCTTTTGAGGGCAGGAACGGGAAGGGGTGGGGCCCAGGGCACTTGGCACACGCTGATTGGTGGTTGAATGTCTCGGGGATGTCCCAGCGGCAGACGCTGGTTACGTCATACTCCGCCCACCAGTTGAGGGAAGGGAGGATCTATCAATCTTCCATTCCTTAGGTTGCCTTTTCATTTTGTTGATGGTTCCCTTTGCTGTGCAGAAAGAAGTTTATAGTTTGATGTAGTCCCATTTATTGTTTTTTTTTTTTGCTTGTGCTTTTGGTGTCATTACCAAAAAATTGTTATTAAGACCAATCAATGTCAAGGAGCTTTCCCCCTATGTTTTCTTCTATGAATTGTATGGTTTTAGGTCTTACACTTATATATTTAATCTGTTGTGAGTTAATTTTTGTATATGATGTGAGATAATGGTCCAATTTCATTCTTCTGTGAACTTACTTTGGAAGAAGGCTCTCTTTATCCTAAAATTATTTTCTTATGTTTTCTTCTAATACTGCCTTTATAGAATTGAAATTTATTTTCGTGTATAGTGTGAGGTAGGTCCCAGCATCACCTGTTGAATCCTTTTCCCACAGGGTTTGAATGCCATCTTTATTGCACACTAAATTCCCTTATGCACAGTTCTATTTCCGAACTCTTTCTGTTCCTCTTGTCTGTTTGTCTGTTTTTATTTTTTAAATTTATCTTTATTTTTGAAAGTAATACGGCGGTACCCTTTTTTCCCATTGACCCCCCTCTAGCCTGCCCCCACCCCCCACCCCAGGCCTTCACCACACTATTTTCTGTGTCCATGGGTTACTCATACATGCATACACGTTCTTTGGTTAATCTCTTCCCACCCACCACCCACACTCACCTTCCCTCTGAGATTCATCAGTGTGTTCCATGTTTCTATGTCTCTGGATCTATTTTGCTTACCAGTTTATTTCTTTAGATTCCACATATGAGTGAGATCATGTGATACTTGTCTTCTTCTGATTAGCTTGTTTTGCTTAGCATAGTACTCTCCAGGTCCCTACATGATCCACTCATCTATTGATCTTAGCTATTGTAAATTGTGCTGCTATGAGCATAAAGGGTGCATACATTCTTTCTGATTGGTGTTTCAGGTTTCTTAGGATATATTCCTAGAAGTGAGGTCACTGGGTCAAATGTCAGTTCCATTGTTAATTTTTTGAGGAAACTCCATACTGTTTTCCATAATGGCTGCACCAGTCTGCATTCCCATCAGCCAGTGTACTAGGGTTTCCTTTTCTCCACATTCTTGCCAGCACTTGTTTGTTGATTTATTGATGGTAGCCATTCTGACAGGTGTGAGATGATAACTCATTGTTGTTTTAATTTGCATCTCTCTGATGATTAGTGACTTTTGAGCATTTTTTGTTTTAATTATTAGAATTTTAAAGTATATTCTTCTGTTCAGAAACTTTTTTGGGTATTTTTTTAACCTTTGTTTCAATCTCTATTCCCAGGCTTCTTCAGCTTAATTAGCTACAAAGAGTTATTTTTGTATAAGCAAAACTGAAAAGAGCTGCAGTATCTAAGGGGCTTAAAAATATTAGAGATCTAGATTTTATCAAATCCATATGCAAAATGTGAACAAGCAGTCAATAGAAAATAGCAGCTCCCAGTGGCTTCTTCAAGGTAATCTTCTTCAGAAGTTGACTTATTCAGTTTGCTTTATTCTTAGCAGCCTCATCAAAAATCTCCTCAAGATCTGGAACTCCATCATCATCATCATCAGCCTCCTCTATGGTAGCAAGTGGTGCTTTTCCATCCACAGATTGTCTCCTTAAACTAGTCAGACTTGCCCCATGCTGGTCTGAGGTGCTGGGTCCTAGCACCTGTCAGCTGCTTTGTCTCTGCACAGCCAGTAACAGTGAAAGTGTTTGTGGCTGAGATGCCTGAACTTTAGGGCTGTTAAAAGGGGACTCTGTTCTGGTTTGTGAACATATTAACCTCTTCAATACCAGAGATATTGTTTACCCCTAACTTCTTTAAGGAGAACTGAAGTTTTTATGTCTGCTGTAGCTATTCTGTGAACTGCCTTCTTCTTAGGAGTGTTCCTTTCCCAGCATTGCGTACTTGTGCCTGTGGTTTGGTGAGCTTCTCCTGATTCAGGATAGTTTCTTTCATCTCCTTGTGGAGAGGAGACAGGGCTGTGCTGAGGGACAAGGTTTAGCTCTCAGGGGATCTTGGACAGACCAGTTGAGAATTTTCCTTTTTTGGATGAATTTTAGGATCAGCTTGACAAACTTTATGACAAAATATGTTGGGACTTTGGATTGCATTGAAAATATAAATGGAGGAGAATTTTAAGGTATCTAATCCTCTCATCCAGAACATAATATATATTTTTAATAATATATACTGTTAGCCGAAACCGGTTTGGCTCAGTGGATAGAGCGTCGGCCTGCGGACTGAAGGGTCCCGGGTTCGATTCCGGTCAAGGGCATGTACCTTGGTTGCGGGCACATCCCCAGTGGGAGGTGTGCAGGAGGCAGCTGATCGATGTTTCTCTCTCATCGATGTTTCTAGCTCTCTATCCCTCTCACTTCCTCTCTGTAAAATATCAATAAAATATATTTAAAAAAAAATAATAATAATATATACTGTTATACCTATTAGACAACTTTTTTCTTCATGTAGATTTAGCATGTTTACTATAGATTTATTTCTAGCATTGTTTCTGTTTTGAATGGGATTTTTTCCTATTCACTTTTTTAAATTGAGTTTATTGGGGTGACATTGATTACTAAAATTATATAATATAGGTTTCAGGTGTACAATTCTATAATACATATGCATATTATATTGTGTATTCACCACCCCAAGTCAAGTCTCCTCTACTATCTTTTCTATTTAATTGCTGCGGGTGTGTAGGAAAGCCACTAATTTGAATATGTTGATTTTATTTTTGGTCACATAATAGTAATAATAATGATGAAAAATTAGTATTTATTTTAATATTGTGTTAATTTTGATTCACTTGGATTTTCTAGGAAGGTGAACTCATAGCATCTACAAATAATGATTGTCATCTCTTTCTAATATTTTTACTGCCTCTTTATGTCATGCTTTATTGCATTTGCTAGCATTTCTAGGAAACTGCTAAATAGTAGCAGTGTCAGTAGGCATTTTTGTCACATTTTTTTAGTTTAGTGTGTGCTGATTGTGATGCTTATGACTTGTTTCTGGTAGATACCAGTGATCACAAATTCTTCTCATTCCTTCCTGTGCTCTCAAGGTGTTGCTGAAGCATATTCTCTGTTTTACAGAGATAATGGAAACTCAGAAAAGTTCAAGGACTTGAAATGCCTGTTTAGCAGATAAAGCTGATGATTCTAGTGAGCTCTCACTCTGCTCCTAGAACTGTGTAGACTGCTAGCAACCCTGGGTGCATTTGTTCCTTTGCCCTGCCAGGTTCTGGAGTTGCTCCAGGATATTGAGAGGGCCTTGTTGGCTTCAGCAGCTGTGCAGCCATTAGGTCCTTGCTAAGAGAAGTCTTTAGGGAGGAGGAATAGCTATACACGGTAGCACTAAGTTGCAGATCCAGGCTCAAAGTTATTCCATTATACTTTGCTGTCCCTGCAGATATATGTAGTTATTCTAGATGAGCTTCATTTTTTAATGTCATTTATTTTCAGACCTCAGAGGGAAATAGTCGGGTCAGTTGTATTCCTCATTTTCTAGTGCCTTATACCTTATCACCTTTGTAAGATTCTCTCTTGCTTTATTATGTATTTTATTCCTTTTCCCTATTGCCATCCCTCCGTCCCAGTTCTCTTCTGTTTAATTTGTGAGTTTTTTATTTTATGTGTTACTGTGAAACGTGTATTGTTATTTTTGTGCAATATTTTAAATCTGTGTAATGAATCTCACTTGATTTTTCCTGTTCCCCTCAGTGTCTGTTCCCTACTGCTCCATATTGCTGGGTGTGGATGCATTTACCTGCACATTGTCACGCGGGCATCTAGTCTGTTGTATCTGACAGGTGGAGTCCTACACGGAGATGTCTCCAGTTCTCTTCCCCGACTCCTCCAGTGCGAACTTCAGACTTCCTCCAAGTCCCTTCCACAGAGACGCTCCAGTGCACAGCCTTGTGCCGACTGTGTGCAGGGCCTGGTGAGGAACACCTGGAGTGCACACTCAGGGCGGAGCCACCAGGCCCTAGGTGATGTGCACATTTCATTGTGAGAGTCGTGCCAGGTCTCCATCCAGACTGGCTGCCAGTGCCCACTGCCACCCGAGGGCACATTGACTGCTTATTCTGATTTTTTCAGTTTAAAAGATATTTTATGTTGGGGTTGTTTTTTTCTTGTTAATTTTCACAATGTTATTATATTTTCTCAGAAGCAATTCTTTGTCAGTTGTAGACATTCCAAAAATGTCTCCTAAGTTGTCAGCAATCTATTATATTTGTTCATGGAGGTCTGTTTATACAGAGAATTTTAATTTTGATGCGGTCAGATTCATCCATTTCTTATTGTATGGTCTGTGCCTTTGAGTTTTAAGATGTTCTCCCTGCCCTTGACTCCTCCCATCCTCCCTAGTCACTGAGATTCTCTCTGTTAACTTCTTAGCTGAGTTGTAAGCTTTCCTTGCTGCTGCTGTTGCTTTCTTATGCCTTGTCCTGGATTGGAGACTTAGGTCAGGCTGCTTCGAAGCAGAACCTGAGTTGGGGTCCTTGTGCACATGCTGGTTCGGAGAGGTGCAGGGGAGGAGCTGGACAGTGCCTCTGATCCCACAGGGAGCTCAAGTGTGAGTGGCCCCACAGGGTTGTTGCCTTTGTGCTCCCATGATACTCACTGACTGGCTGGGCTCCTACCAGTCCCCACTTCTGTGGGGCCAACTTAACCTCCCATGCATTTCTCCAGAGGAGCTTGCAGTTGTGTGCTGGCAGCCAACGTGCAGGGTGAGTTACCTACCCAGTCATGGAGGTGTGGGCAGGCAGCGGCAGCACCTGCTATACTTGTTGACCCTAGATACTTTGGAACTGTGTGCCTCCAATAGGGTGGTGACTCTGCCCATGTTACCACCCACAGTCTCCACGAAGGACCTGATCGAGACTTGCTGCGCAGCTGGACAGCAGTGGGCCATCGACAATGACGAGTGCCTGGAAGTCCCTGAGAGTGGCGCTGAGGGTGATGTCTGCAGGTAGGGCGGGCACCCAGGGGCAGGCTGAGCTGCCCATTCACCTTCTCCAGATCCCTGCTTGCCTTGGACTGCAGGTCCTGACAGTGCAAGGTGAGCACATGTTTCACCTGCTTCCAGGTGCTCAAGGGCGATTGGATATGGCAGCTGTGGCCCAGTTGGTGAGGCTTTCTGCAGGTGCGGAGAGCCCAAGACTAGACCCCAAAGTAAACTAGCCACATAAATTTATAGTAGGCCTGTTACACATAATCAGGAGTGTATAGTTTGGAGCAAGTGTTAAAGGACCATTGGCACCCAGGAGTAATGGTGTGCTTCTCTAACTGCTGGGCAGGGCTCCATCCACACAGGTTATACTTGCTCAGCTTTGAGCTGGGGAGCTCAGTCCTCTTTCTCTCCCCACTTTGCACCCGAGAGTCTCTAAAAGGGTAGCCTTTCACCATCCTCTTCTACTGCCTGTGCTGATTGTTTCTTCTGTCTCTGGTGTCTCAGCAAAGGCATCATTTACACCCAGGCCAGCCCTGTGCCAGCCCTGGAAGATGTGTTGATCAGCTACTCACCATTTCTTTTTTCTAGCGACACCATCTTTTCCAACCTACTCATTTTTCCAGACAAAGGAAGACAAGGTTCAGATAAGTGATGTGATTCACCCAAAGCCATACAACTCATTGGGAGCATGGCCAGGAGTAGACCTCATGTTTCCTAATGTCCAGCCCACCATACCTCCTTTAGAAACATTTAAATGCTAACCATGTCCCTTTCCTTTTCCTCTGTTGTCCCACCAGTTTGGGGCTATTTAGGAGTTAGAGCATGCACAAGTCACAGTCCTGGAGTTTTGAGCTGAGTACCCCTTATAAGTAGTGCATGCTTACATTCCTGTTGTGATGGGAAACTCACTGCTTCATGGCCAGCCGGTTGTCACTGGATAGCCCTCGCTGGGACATGCTCTTCCTCAAATGGAGCTGAACCCTGCTTTCCCACAACTCCTCCTCTGTGTCCTGGCTCTGCCCTCATGCTGCTGGCTCATCAGCTGCCTCTGCCCCAGGGCAGCCCTACTGAGACTGGGAGGCTTGACCAGGAACACTGTAGGCTACGCTCCTCCATACCAACCAGGATTGGGTTTTCCTGTCTTTCTCAGCCCCATGTGGGGTTTGGAGTGCCAATTCCCCTTTCTCATTGGTCAGGACACACAGTACTGAGAGCAGTGGGGCCCAGGCCTAAAGTCTTCTTGGTTAAGGAGAAACAAACCCATGTGACTCAGTGGGGGCGGGGTGCTGGCCTTGCCAATGCACCTGTCATCAGCACTGCCCTGCTCGTATGGGCTTCCCTTATCTGAGCCTCGGTTTCTTTCCCTGGGAGGATGGGGTGGGTGTTCAGGTGGGGCTGAGGGCACTTCTATTGCAGGACAGCTCAGAAGCACTGCTGCGTGTCCTACCTGAAGGAGAAGAGCTGCATGGCCGGTGTTGTGGGCGCCAAGGAGGGCGAGGCCTGTGGGCTTGAGGACAGCAACACCTGTGGCATCTCCTTGTACCAGGCAAGTCTGACCACACCCTTTGTGGCCTGAGGGTCCTTGAGGGCTGGGGTTTGGGTTCCCCTGTGGGACTCCACAGTGAGGGTGACCCTCTCACATGGGTCAAGGGTCTCTTCATCTGCATAGAGAACATCTGCAGTTATTATATCGACCTACTAATTCACAAAATATTTACTGAACACCAGTGTATGCCAGGCCCTATTTTAGGCATGAGGGATGCAGAAACGTGTAACACAAAAATCCTTGCTCTCTCTGGGTTTTCCTTCTAGTCGGGGAGACAGATGGAGATCAAGGTGAGTATGTTAATGTTCAGTATATTAGAAGGTGATGGTGCCAGGGAGGAAAAACTGAAGAGAGGATAGGGACAAGCTATGTCAGAGATTGGGAGGGTCTGGAGTTTCATCTGCAGTGGCTGGAGATGGCCTCACTGAGAAGGGGATGTTTGAGTAAAATCCTGCAGGAGGAGAGGGGTGAGCTGTGTGGACTTCTGTGGGAAGTATCTTCTAGGCCAGGGGTGTGGAACATCTGGCCCCGGGGCCATATAAGGCCCACAAAATCTTTTGGTCTGGCCCTGCCAAGGCATTAGGGATGAGTTAATTAAATGTTTGATCAAATATAGCAGGCTAATTTTTAAGTTGATAATTTTGTATGGCCCTTGAATGATGTTATAAATATTTGATGTCCCTTGGTAGAAAAAAAAGGTTCCCCACCCCTATTCTAGGCAGAAGGAACAGCAAGTGCAAAGGTCCTGAGGCAAGTATATGCTTGGCATGTGTGAGGAGCAGCAAAGTGGCCTGTGTGGCTGGAGTGCAGTGAGTGAGGAGGAAGTAGTAGGGGCTGAGGCCAGAGAAGTGATTGGGCAGACCCTGTCCAGCATTATAAGGATGGTGGTTTGCTCTCAGTGAGGCGGGAGACACGAAGAGTTTTGAAGGGCATTATCTGGGTCCCTTCTGCAGTTGTGGGGACCGAGAGGGTTCTTCTCCAGGGACAGTGTGGTCAGGATGGAATTAAACCTCACCAGGCAGTCATGGAGCAGAGAGAAGAGGAGGGGGCTTCTAGCAGAGGGAACAGTGTGAGCAGAGGTGCAGAAGCAAGAGCCTGTGGCAACGGGGTTCAGTAGCCTGTGGCAAAGAAGTGCAGCGAGGGCAGGCTGCCAGGAATCCTCTGGCTCTTACATGAAGGACAGTAACTACTGCCGTGAGATATTTTGGGCTCCAGACTGCAGGGCCCTGGGAGGGATTTACAGAAGACCAATTAGTGTGCTAGGGCTCATGTTGGCCTCAGGTGGCAGGGCTAGGGACAAGATGTCAGTTTGGCTGCAAGTAATGGAAAACGCCCTAAACATTTCTTATTCTGTCATATGCTGGTGGTTGCAGGCAGCCAGGCCAGAACTGACAGAATGAGTGGCTCTGTGGTCTTCAGGGACATAGGTTTGTTCTGTCTTGTTGCCCAGCCAACTGGAATATGCTGCCTCCTGGTCCAGAATGGCTGCTTGAGCTCCAGTTAGCAGGTTAGAAGGATGGAGAAAGAGCCCCTCTTTAAATCATTTTTCATTGTGCCATATACACAGAATGTAAAATTGACCATCTTAATTATTTTTTCGTGTATAGTTCAGTGGCATTAAATACACTCACGCTATTGTATAACCATCACCACCATCCATCTCCAGAATTCTTTCATCTTCCCAAACTGAAACCCTGTCCCGTGTAACACTCACCCCCATACCCTTTCCCTCCAGCCCCTGCAACCACCCTTCTACTTTCTGTCTCTATGACTGACTACTCTAGGGACCTCATATGTATGGAATCACAGTCTTTGTCCTGTGTGACCGGCTTATTTCACTGAGACAGTGTCCTCCAGGTTCACTTACAGTGTAGCAGGTGTCAGGATGTCTTTTCTTTTGAAGTTGAATACTATTCCATTACATGTATAGAGCACATTTTGTTGATCCATTCATCTTTTGATGGACATTGGGTTGCTTCTACCTCTTGGCTGTGTGACCAAGGCTGCTGTGGACACAGGTGTGAGAGGAGCCCCTCCTTTGAGGACAGGCTGCTAACAGCACATTAGCTAGAACGTAGGCCAGTGGTCACACCTGGCTGAGAAATGTAGTCTTTATTCTGGAGAGGTCACATGTTCCACTGAAAATTGGGAAGAAGGGAAAGCAGACGTTGGGAGCCAACGCCTGGCTGGTTGTGCAGCAGAGGACGGGGCAGACCAGGGCAGTGGACAGTGTCAGGAGCATCATCAAAAGAGATGTTTAGGGGAGAGAGTGTAAGGAGTTGAAGAGGGATCACAAGCCTGGATGACTGATAGGGACATTTGGAGGAGGGTGACATTTGGGAAATGATTTGGACTTTAATTTTTATCATGGTGGGTTGATTTTTTCTAAAAACAATTGATATTAGGGAAAGGACTTTGGTTACAGAAAAGTTTTGAATCCCATTTTTGTCTGTATGTTGACCCTGACCAGCCTTTTTTGAGCCTCAGCTTGTCCATCTACAAAATGGGGATAATAATATATGTTTTATGGGGTGGTTGTGAGCATCAGAGGTAAGAAAAACTAAGTAATTTATTAAGCACATGGTAGGTCTTGACTAAGTGGAAGTGGTTACTATTAGGTGATACAGGTCTGGAGTACAGGCTATTGCTGTGTAACAGACAATCCCAAATCAAGTGATTCATGACTGGCTTATCTCATGAGGTAGTTTTGCTGACCTGGACCATGCTCAGCTGATCTTAGCTGAGCTCACTTAGGAGGTGTCTGCTGCCAGCTGATGGCTCCACTGGCACTTTATGATTTAGAATGGCTGCAGCTGGGATGACTTTTTCCTACTCTGTGTGGTCTCACAACTTGTAGCAGACTAGCCTTGGCTTGTTTAGTTATTGGTGGGCACGGTTCCAACACAGGAAATAAAGGTGTGCAAGGCCTTTTGAGGCAGGGGCTCAAAACTGGTATATTGTCACTTCTGTCTCATCCTGTTGGCCAAAGCAAGTCGTGAGGTGCAACCAAGAGTTAGAAAATAGTCTCCCTTTTGATCGGAGGAACTGCACTATCACATTGTAAGACAATGGACACAGGGAAGAGGACATGATTGGGACTATCAATCAACCACAGTAGTTTAAACAATTGAAGATTTTTTTAGAGGTGAGCAGTCTGGGACAGGGGTGTAGCTATACAGTAGCTTCAGGAACTCTGGCTTCTATTTTTCTACTCAGTCATCTTTAGCTTTCCCTTCCATCTTGAAGGTCACTTCATGTCCCAAGATGGTTGTTAGAACTCCAGCCACCATATCTGTTCCAAAAAGGAGGAAGGGGCATGTGAAAAGGATGTGCTTTCAAGTCGAGTCAGCCCCAGTTCAAAGCTTTCCTGAAAGCTCTACCCAGTGGTCTCCTAGAATCAGTGTGCTAGCAAAAACAGGGTGGGTGGAGTGGATGTGACTGGGGCTAATTTGCAGTTCTTTTCATAGAGGCCATTGATTAATTATTTCAAAAAACTTGCATTAGCCCTACTCTGAGCCAGACATGGGGAATGGAGAGCACATACTAGAAAGAAGAAACAAGACAAGGTTAGTTCACTCTCATTTATCAGCTCCTCTGCTGAGCCTGACCCAGGCTGCTTCCTGGGGGCTCTCAGTGAGCCCCACAGGCTCACAGACCCAGGGGAATGCAGGTGGGCTCTGGGGGCCAGGCTGTAGCAGTGACTGCATGTCTCCCTCCAGCAATGCTGTGACTGCTGTGGCCTGGGTCTCCGTGTGCGGACTGAGGGCCAGTCATGCGAGTCCAACCCCAACCTGGGCTACCCCTGCAACCACGTCATGCTTTCCTGCTGTGAGGGTGAAGACCCCCTTATCGTGCCCGAGGTCCGCCAGGCTCCGGAGCCTGAGTCTGCACCACAGAGAGGTGGGTGTTGCCTCACCCTGAGCCAGGGTCTATAGGATGTTTGGGTGAGGAGGAGAGAGCTTTTGGGGCTTCTAGCCAATGCTGGGTGACCTTGGCCTTCTGTGGAGACTCTGGGTCCACGGCCATTGTAACATGGGGCACAAGTTCTGCACCACAGAGTTCCTCAGTGGCTGCTGAGAATGGACTGAGGCCTGTCATTTCCAAGATGGTGATTTCATTCAGTTTTCCAAGTACCAATCACTTCACCCACTGAACTACCAACTACCTACTACCTATCACCTTCCACTCTCATCCACGCTTTTATCCATCCATCATCTCACCCATCTCCCACCCATTCTCTGGTCTATTTTGCCATCCATATCTCCACCCACTATACCATTAATTTACCATCCCTCATCTATCCATTCTCACATTCACTCATCCATCCATTCATCTCCCCCACCCATCTGCTTACCTGTTTGCCTACCCATGCACTCACACATTCATTTACTCATCCACCTGTTCACCTACCCATCTGTCTATCCATCCATCCATCCATCAGTCTGTCCGTCCATCGGTCTTTCTATCCATCTTATTTGTTTGTCCGTCCATCCATCTGCTCATGTATTCACCACCCCCAAACCTTTAATGTATACATCATTCACTTACCTTTGTTCATCCATCCTCCATTCCTCTCACCTATGCCATTCTTGTGTCCTCAGGGAACAGGGTATAATTGGTATGGAGAATGCATTTGTAAATGTTGCCCCACTTGTCTGGTCAGCCCCTTCAGGCTAGCACTGCCTTTTATGCCTATACTAGAGGCCCAGTGCATGAAATTCGTGCATGGGGAGGGGGGGATGTCCCTCAGCCTGGCCTGCACCCTCTCCAATTCAGGACCCCTCGGGGGATGTCCGACTGCCGGTTTAGGCCCAATCTCACAATCCAGGACCACTGGCTCCTAACCACTCACCTGCCTGCCTTCCTAATGCCCCCAACTGCCCTCTCCTGGCAGCCTGGTCACTCCCAATGGCCCTCCCCTGCCGGCCTGGTCACCCCCGACTGCCCTCCCCTGCTGGCCTGATTGCTCCTAACTGCTCTCCCCTGCTGGCCTGATCACCCCTAACTGCCTCTGCCTCGACTCCCATCACCATGGCTTTTTCTGGAAGGATGTTGGACGTCCGGAAGATGGCGAGTCAACCCAGTCTAATTAGCATATTACCCTTTTATTAGTATAGATTCTGAGCCTGGACCTGTGCTTGTCCCAGAAGAGTCACTAGCAAATGACTGAAGGAATGATGGGTTTGTTTGGTGGCCCCCCTTCACCACCAGACCACGAGTTCTCTGAGGACTGATCAGACCTGTGCCCTTACCCTCTCTATCCTTACCTGGCACTGGTCCCCAGAAGCCATAGGGGGACCAGTGTGTGTGTGTGGGGGGGGGGGTGCGGGGAGGGAGCTCCAGGTACCAGTGTGGGCCCTGGAGCCTGCGTTTGCTCCTGCCTGAGGGTCAGGAGCCAGGTCTTAGAGCTTCCAGTCCTCAGTGTCCCTGGGATCTCCTCCCTCGTGTGCCTTCCATGTACTGTGATCATTGTTTCAGCTGCCAGGTTCAGCCTCTGTCACCCTATCTAAGACTATCTCCTGGACTCAGGGCCATTAGCCTTCTTTGTGCCTCTGGGCCAGCAGGAGCCCAATCAAGGTGTGCCAATGAGTCAGCAGGTGGTCTTTATGGAGCTGGGCCTGCACCCCTGAGGCTGGTGTCATGAAAGCCCTGGCTGGCCACTTCTGCAGGTGTTCATACATTCTGCCTTGACCAGCCAGGGACCAGGTGCCCAGGAGGGTTCCAGAAGCACAGGCCTAGTCTTTTCTACAGCTGTGTGGACCATCTAGGGCACCTGTGGGCCCGTCCTGGGCACTTCAAGGATTGGGAAATGAAAATCCCAGAGGTGGTCCTAGCAGCAAGGTTAACGTATGGTCCTTGGAGTCCAGCAGACTGGTTGGAATCCCAGATCCACTGTTCTCAGCAAGTCATGGGCCTTCTTGGAGACTTTGTCAGACACAGATTCTTCTCTCCTCCTCACTCCCTGCGGGGAGGGATGGCAGGATGCTCATCAAGGCCTTGTGGTTCCTGACCCTGTTACTGTCGCCATGTTTTCATAGTCCAGATGAGGAAGCCTCACTTTGCCCTTGTGCAAAGTGGGTCCTTGGCATAGTTGGGTCTACCAGTAGACTCCTGTTTTTGACCTGGGCTCTGGTGTACTGGATTTGACCAGACCCGGTCAATCCCTGGGTCTCTGTCATGATAATGCAAGACAGTGGAAATATGGGCATGGGAATTAGATGCCTGCTGTCCATGGGAATTAGATGCCTGCTGTCCATGGGAATTAGATGCCTGCTATCCATGGGAATTAGATGCCTGCTGTCCAAAGTCAGGGGTTCCTGGGAGAAGACCTTGTATCCTGTGGGTACAAAGTTTGCTGGATGTGATGGTGGGCCCAACAGAAACCTGGGTCTCCCAGCAGGACAGGGCAGTGGCAAGCATATGGAGGGTAGACCAGGCCAGGGGAAGCTGACAGGACAGAGGGACTGGCCGGCCTCAGCAGCCAGCATGGGCACAAAGGCTGGCCAGTCCAAGGAAGTGCCACATGATGAGGTTAAATCTAGGGGCTGCTTGAGCATGGGTATAAAGGCCAGGGTAGCAACCATAAGTCTGGTTCAAGGTAAAATTTGGGAGGAAGTCCAGCTTCCGGGGTCAGAGGGTAGACACAGGGCCAAGAAGGGTCCAGAGCCAGAAGTTCGTGTTTCTCTCCTTCAGTGACTAACTGGTGGGTAACCTGGGCCTCAGAGGACACAATTGGCAGGTCAGGTCAACCTGGGTGCCAGTCCTACTCAGGTGACCTTGTGCAAATCAGTATGCACCTCCGAGCTTCAGCATCACTGCTGCTTGGAGGATTATTGTGAGAAATGTGCTGATGAAGTGGGCTGAGCATGAACCCTGCAGCATGACCAGCAGCTTGCCCAGCAGAGCTGGGCACAGGGTCATAGGGCTGAAACATCAGCCATCACGACCCTCCTGTAGGTGCCAGGCCTGGGCTGATTGGGCTGGAGCTTAATGTAAATGCCTTCAATATGAAACATGTTCTTCAGATGTGAGCATATGCAGTTGCTCCCTTGAGGGGCTTGGTGGCCTGGTGCTGGCAGACAGAGTTGGGGCCCCAGACTGACATGGAGAGTGGAGGGGTTTCTGGCCTCTCCCTTTTCCATGACTGTATATCAAGAGCTTTCTAAGGCAGCTCAGCCCTAGAAGCTTTCTCTCCCACTCTCACCGGCTCCCCAATGCAGCCTGGAAGGCATGGAGAGACCTAATGCTGTTCAAAGTGACACAGCTGGGAAAGCCTGAGTGATGGTTCAGATCTTAATCTGATGGAATCCAGTTTTGGGGCCCTTTCTGTTGCTAGGTGTTGTCCTCCCTGATGTCCCTGAGGTCAGAGGTCTGAATCCTATTTATCACTTTAGCCAAAGCTTCCTGAGGGCTTTTGTGGACCTGGCTCAGATGGGTTCACTCTTATTGCTGTGGTTTGTCCACCCACCCATCCTTCATCCATCCATCCACCCATCTTTCATCCATGCACATTGCCTCAACTGGGCATGCAGAGTTCTGATGAGGACCTGCACTGATTTTCGGGGGGCCTGAAGTCTCAACCACCTGCTGGGGCCAACCCAGCTCCCATCGTGAGCACTGACTCCTGCCCAGTTTCAGAGGTGCAGTTGGGGAGCCGGGAGGCCCTGTCACTGGGCATGGAGACTGAGCTGCCCAATAGCCTGCTCGGTGATGACCAGGATGAGTGCCTGCTCCTTCCGGGGGAGCTTTGCCAGCACCTCTGCATCAACACTGTGGGCTCTTACCACTGTGCCTGCTTTCCCGGCTTTTCACTGCAGGATGACGGCCGTACCTGCCGCCCAGGTAAGCACCTGGACAGTCCAGGCCCAGGGCTGATCTTGCCGGGCATTGTGGTATTCCAGGGGACCATGGGGTACTTCTCCTGCCACCCCACACATTGGAACCTGCAGGATCTGGGGGTCTCTGGTGGTGGGCTTTGTGAGCCAGGCAGATAGGCTCCTTTCCGGAACTGTCTACAGCAGGGGTGGGCAAACTTTTTGACTCGAGGGCCACAATGGGTTCTTAAACTGGACCGGAGGGCCGGAACAAAAGCATGGATGGAGTGTTTGTGTGAACTAATATAAATTCAAAGTAAAGGAGCGGAGGGGAGAGCAAGAGAACCGGATAGAACAGCCGGATCCGGCCCATGGGCCATAGTTTGCCCACGGCTGGTCTAAAGGGTACACCCGGTGCCCTGCTCTGGGTTCGGGTGCAGAGCTAGGACCCAAGCCACATAGGCTCCCATCAACCTAGTCTGTGTCCCCAGTGTGGGGCCCATGGTGGTTAAGCCCCAATAGGTAGCCTAGAAGGTTGCCACAGCCCCAGTCTGGGGGGACTTTCTCTCTGCCAGCTTCCAGAGATAGATTTGTCGGTCTAGAAATTCACTCCTCTTCTTCCTTGCCTCCTCTGTCCTAAATATCTTACCTAAAGTGAGATTGCTACCTAACGTACGTTGCTTCCTGAGCCTCAGTTTCCTCTCCTGTGAAATGGGTGGGGAGGATTTAAATGAGGCAATTCCTGTCAAGTGCTGGCATGGGGCCTGTTAGAGCCTGTGTCCTTGCTGAAGATGTGAGACAGACCTTCCCTCCTATCTGCTCTGCCTGGGACAGACAATGGCCACCCACAGCCAGTGGCTGCAGAGGAGTCTGCACTGAGGTCAGAACCCACCCAAGTGGCCCCCAACACCATCCTGCTACCACGGCCACAACCCAACACCTGCAAAGGTAAATTGTGTCTGGGGATGGGTCTGGCCATGTGCAAGATGGGGTGCTTCTGCCTGGGGGGTTGGTTGGTCTTGCCTATCTGAACTCAGTGTAGTTGAGGAGGTGAGAGTTGTGGGGAGGGTCAGCCGGGGTGAGAGAGGATATGAGAATAAAGGACAGCCTGGGTGATTGTATGTGACCCCAAGCAAGCCTATTAGCTACTATTTTGTTCTTTGTTCCTGTGAAATTGAGAGGATACGTTCTTGCTTGTGGAACTGTTGTGCAGACAGTAATGTGTAAAAGCTTTTTTTTCTGCTCCTCTCTTCCTTGGTCCTGCTCTCTGCATCTGCTCTGTATTCTCTTTCTATCTCCTCCTCAATCCCATCCCTATTTCTTGAGGGAAGTTTTGGTGTCCAAGTGGTGGTGGTGGTGGTGGTGGTGGGAGATCGAGTCCATTATCTCAGACACAAGCTGAGGTATAAGCCAATTTAATAGTGAACTTGGAAAAGGGGGCAGGAGTGAGGCTCCTTGGCTCCAGTCCCTACGCCTGTAGGATAGAGCCAGAAGTGATGAGCCTGCTCTGATTTCTGTGCATTTCCTCTCAGACAATGGGCCTTGCAAGCAGGTGTGCAGCATTATTGGAGACAGAGCCATGTGCTCCTGCTTTCCTGGCTATGCCATCATGGCGGATGGTGTGTCCTGTGAAGGTGAGTACCATGAGGGTTACCCTCATACCTGTGCAAACCTGAGTTTCCTGTGGTCAGGGCCCCAGGGTGGAGATCGGACAAACAGAATGAGGGAGGTGGTCCGTATCTAAAACTTGGAAGATTAGTGAGGGAACAGGTTTGGCTACTTTGATGAAGAGCCCCAAATAGCTTACCCAGAGATTCCTCTCATGTCACCATGCACAGGTGTTCGTGCAGTCCGGGGTGGACACACAGATTGGCCAGGACCCCACACCTCTTTTGTCATGTCTGCTGTTCTCTAGAGCAGTGCTTCCCACACTTGAGCGTACACCAGAGCCAGCTGGAAGCCTGGAGACAGCATGGACCCTGAGAGTTCTGTAGAATCCCCAGAGAGCTTCACCCAGTAGGTCTGGAGTGGGGCCTGAGAATTTGTATTTCTCACCAGACTCCAACTGCCCTGTCCTTGAAGGTTGCCTGTTTGCATGACCAAAGTCTATTCTGACCACATTGTCCCTGTTCCAGCCACGGGTGGAGAGAGGGAAAGGGCGTGCACACCCAATTACTGTAGGGCAGGACCTGGAAGTGGCATTCACCCTTCCCATTTGCCTCTGATGGGGAGCAAGACTAGGGAGTAAGAGTCCCAACTGGATGGCACGTACTCAGTTCTGTTACTGAAACCAAGGAGGGGAGAGTGGATGTTGGTGACAATTACCTACCTTTGTCATGAACAAAGGGGTTGAAGAGGTTCCAAAAGCATGTCCCTTTCATGCCTTCAACCCTGCTAGGTCTGGATCTTGTCTCAGTGGGGCCTCTGTCAGCCAGCCTTCCTCCTGTGAGATGGGGCATTGGGCCCAATACCTGCTGGGTGGTTTCCACAGTGAATGGTGCCTTGGGAACAACCTGAGAGGCCTCAAGACTGCACCTCTTCATGTCTTGAGTCAGGACAGACATGGAACAGGCACATGGTCTAAAACACACTTCAGTTCAGGATCAAATTCAGGAGAGGTGTCCCTGGTGGGTTTTGGGGGGACCACGATTAAATCTGTCCAGGAAAATACCCACATCCCTGCCAGAAGCAGAAACCCATATCTAGGCCCTCGGCTGAGATAGTTTTCTGATTTGTATGAAAACCATCCAGTGCCCAGAGAAGACATGAGACATACCCAGGGCACACAGCATGGTGACAACCGGCAGGCCTTGATCTCAGGTGGTAGGGTCAGATCTCAGGTACTCTCTGGGCTTTGTTCCCCATCTCTTGGGGTCTTGAAGACAGAATGTATCACTCCTGGGCTGGGATTCTTTTGGGCCTGGCCAGGCTGCAGGCCAGTGTCTGCGTCTCTCCAGGTCTCCCTCCTCTGCAGAGTCCCCGGCAATAAAGGCTGTGGGTTCCAGGCCAGAGGTTGCAGACAGGCATTCTGAGTGTGCAGCTTAGCCAGCAGGGGAGTCCTGCTGGGCTCTATCCTATTTAAAATAATCAAATGAGTCCCCAACCATGAAAACCTCAAGAATTTTTTAAAAAATGTCCAGATTTCCGTTTTCTCTTGAAACTTTGTAAAAACTGCCCACAAGGGGCCCACAGCTCAGTCCCTCTGAATAGAGCACAGGCCCTGCAGTGCCTGCAGAGCCTCTTCTGGCTCCTCCTCCCATTATGTTGCCAGCCTGACCTCCAAGCACTTGAGTTTGCAGCCCCTGCTTGTGTGGCCCCCAGGCTGTCTGTGGAGGTGAGCACCTCAAGGATGTGGGGGCAGACAAACTCTGCCTCTGCCCACTTTGATAGTTGGCAGGCAGGCTGCTTACCCGCTCTGACCCTGACCTTACCACCTGTCCTTACTGGGATTCTAGCTTTGACTGTACAAACTCAGACTTGGGCCCAAAGCCCAGAGGTACCACTGATGGGCTGGGAGGTCCCCAGCTGGTGCCGCCCCTCTCTAGGCCTCAGTTTCCCTGTCTGTGACTGGATGCTCCGTGACAGGCTATGCCCTCTAATGGCCCTTCTGTTTTTCCTTCTGCGGCTGTCACTAGACCGAGACGAGTGCCTGCTGGGTGCTCACGATTGTAGCCGGCGACAGTTCTGTGTGAACACCCTGGGATCCTTCTACTGTGTCAACCACACAGTGCTCTGTGCCCAGGGCTTTATCCTCAACGTGCACAGGAAGTGCGTGGGTAAGCGAGAGCCCCTGCTGCCGCTCTGCGCCACACCAAGCCCATCACATGCTCCAGGGCCTGCCCTCTGCACTTGAGCTCTCAGCACAGCTGGCTCCCCATGTCATGTCCTGCGTGTCCTGGTGTCCTGTCCTGTTTCTCCACCGACGCCCCTGGGAGGCTGCTTTCCCCAAGGACCTGCCTGAGAGTCAGAAAACTCTAATGATGTATGACTTGGCTGGGTCACTGGAACAAGGAGGTCAGACCTGTGGGCAGCAGGAGAGAGTGTGTGAGGTCTGGAGGCAGGGGCCTGGGTGTGAAGCAGGACCCTCTAGTATCCCTCTGGCCTTGGATAAATGACTTCCATTTTCCAAGCCGCAGTTTGTTTATCTCTAAAAAGAAGGCACTGAGGGCCCCGATCCTCCTCAGAGGTTATATTACCTGTGTGTGTGGTACAGCAGCGGCTGGGCATAGTGACCATGTGATCGCAGCTGCTGAGATTGCCCTTAGATGTATCCAGACTCCCCTCCAGAGGTGAATGGACGAAGCCAGATCTGAAAGACCAGCTTTGCACCCCAGCGTAGTGTTCATTTGCTATGTTACCATGAGCCATGGGGCTCTCCTCTGAGACTGTTTCCTTCCCTCTAACCTCAGAGCTTGGAGGACTGGGCAGGGCTGGTGCCTCATTCCTGCCTGCACATGGTGCTTGGTAACAGCTTGTCCTACCTGCCTCGCAGTGCCTGTGTAGCTGGGCGCTGGGGCTCCCAGTGTGCTCTTTGGCCAGCGAGGTGGGTGGACTTGATGTTGACCCATATCTGGAGGAAACGTTATAGACCCGAAGTCACAGGGACTTAGGCAGACTGGGAATTGCTACGGAAGAGACAGGCCAAGGGAGAGGCCATCCTAGCTGTGGGTCTGCATGTGCCTCCTGTTTGCACCTGCCTCCAAGGACGGCTAGGACTTGCTGGTAGAAGGAACAACTCACACAAAGGTGTGGTGTGGTGGTAGGAATAGTGCAGGTGCGATCTGGGCACCTGTCCAGAGCCCAATCCGTCGTCTGTGTGTTTGGGGACCATATACAGGCTGAACATGTTTGTTCCCTCGCCCTCTGCTGCTGGTCTGATAGGCCGTGGTGCTGGGCTGTGCAGCCACTGCAGACATGTTTGCCCTGGCCTCCAGCCATCGGCACAACATGTGCCCTCCACGTGCTTGCCAGTGGTTGGGCAGCTCTTCCTGTCTGGGCTGTGTGTGTGTGCGTGTGTGTGTGTGTGTGTGTGTGTGTGTGTGTGTGTGTGTCTGGGAAGGCGGGTCCCAAGCCTGGCAGCACCCCTCCCAGGATGCCTGCCTGCTTGCCATGGCGAGGAGTACAGCTCCGCTGGCTGCCTGGAGAAGAGACCATGTGCTAAAAGAGGTGCTGGGCAGCCAGAAAGCAGGCTCTGGGATTAAAGGAGCAAAGGTCCATTTCATTTATCAAGTTTATGAGTGCACATTTTCACTCATCTCTTCTCTCCTTACTCATCCTGCACAGACTTCTCAGGGTTTCTTCTTTGTCCTCCTCATCCACTCACATGTTCATCTTATCTGTTACAATCATTCTTTCCATCATTCTTCAACCACAAATGTGTACTTGTATCTTCTGCAGTTCACTTGTTAGCTCCAGGCATGTTTGTTAACCCCAGCCGGGAGATGGGAAACTGGTGCCCAGATGAAGATAGTGTTTGCTGCAGCCAGACTGCCTGGGTTAAAACCCTGGTTCTGCCACTTTCTAGTTATAAGACCTTAGACATGTCATTTAACCTCTCTGAGCCTCAGTTTCCTCCCCTGTGAAATGAGATAGTAATAGCACCCACCTCAAAGGGTCGCTGTGGAGATTAAATGTGTAGAATTTACAAGTATTTGATGTCATTATTGTGATTCAATACATGTGTTATACTGAGGCAGCCCGCTCAGGTAGTGAGTTTTCAATCACCAGAGGTAAAGTAGGACAGTGTTGGGTGGTGCCAAGTCCAGAGGACCTGTAATGGACATGTGATCTCTGTGAGCACTCCCCTATGCCTTGCTGTTTGCCTTTTGTGCCTTGCCCTTTAAAAACTGTCTGGGCTCCTGGGAAAAGTGTCCAAGGTGGGCTGGGCTTTGAGAAGATAGGAGGGGAGCAGTCGCCAGCTCTGGGGCCTAGCCCACAGCAGGGGAAAGGGCACAGTTCTGGGCTGGGCCCTCAGGGATCTGTTCTTGCTGCTGCACATGCAGACTGTGTGGCTTTGGTCCAGCCACATCCCCTCTGGGAGACCTGTGGCAGAATGACAGTTCCTGTGCACTGCCTGGTGCCTGGCAAGCCTCAGTCAGTAGTGTCTGCTGTTGTTCACACCATGATTCCTCCCAGGATCTTGGCTCCTGTCTTGGCTCCTGGGCTCCGGTGTCTCTAGGGTCCTGGGAATATGTCTCCCTCTGTTAATCCATCCTGCAAATCAGAAGTTCTTATTTTGCCAACCAAGCCTTCCTTGGAAGCCACTGATCCAGAACTCTCTCTTTTCCTACCCCATCCCCATCCAAACCAGGGTTCGCCTGGCCTTAACCATTTGTTTCACCTATGAGTTTGGGAGAGTCTCTTTGCCCACAGCCCTGCCTCCCTCCTCTCCACCTGGTCCCATCATCCTTGTGGACCCGACTCAGATGTAGCTCCTCCTGAGCAGAGACTTACAGTTTGGTCCCGAGTAGATGGTGCTCTGCCCTGGGTCTGGAGACAGCTTTCTTCCCGAGTCGCCTCCCTGCCTTTCCTGTCTGCCCTGCCAGGCTGACAGTTCCTTGAAGGCAGGGGCTGTGGTGACACTCCCACTTGACCACCTGGACCTAGCACCACAGAACAGGCACTAGTGAATGTGTGTCCAGGAGTGACAATCAGTGAGTGACTGCCCCCACCAGGCACAGCTTGCAGGCTGGCACTGCCATGTGTCTGTGTGTCCTCGCACCAGACCTGTGGTGATGCCAGAGTTGGGAACTCTCCACAGGCTCTTGTCCTTGTTGCTGCTGCTTCTCTCTCCCTTCCCCACTGCTCATCTGGGAGTCAATCCTTGGCCTCTTCCTTCTGTGCCCTGTCCACCCAGATGAGTCCAGCAGCTGCCCGCTCTCAGATTAGTACCTCTATGTAGACCCCTTCAGTGAACTCAGAGGTGTGTCTCCAGCTGCCTCTTGACTCAAATTCACTGTGGCCTCAGGGCTCCCGTCCTTCCCCTGTGAGCCTGCTTCTCCTGGCCACCCTGTCCTAGGTGCTAGTGTTCACCTGTCGCCTACTTGGCCAGGAAGCTTTGCAGACCTCTTGGCTCCTCTTTTTCTCTCACCTTATCTCAGTTACTGGTAGATCCTGTTGGTCCCATCTTCACTGTATTTTTCAGAACCGACTGCTTTTCCTTACCTCCATGGATGGCAGTCCAGCATCTCCTAACAGCTTCCATTTTCATCCCTGGAGTATTCACACCCAGCCAGCTCCTACCCCCTTCTACATCCCCTAACACTGTTCTCTACCCTGCAGGACATCCCTCCTGGCTGGCCCTTGGGCCTGCCTAGCAGGCCTCTTCAGTGCTCTGGCATTGGCTCTCCCTTCTGCCTAGAATATCTGCTGGGCTCATTCTGTCACTTCTTCAAATGCTTGCTCAAATGTCCTCTTCTTTGAGGACCCTCCCCTGACCTCCTACTTAATGTGATGTGTGCCCACCCACCCTCAGCACTCCTCCTCTCCTTCACCCACAGTGCTCATGACTGCCATTCCTATTACACGTCTGCTTACACAGCCATTGGGCCTCCAGTTTTTGAGTGTCCCCAGGATGGCAGGTTCATCTGTTTTGTTCACCATGAATCCCTGGTGCCAAGAACAGTGCTTGTTGGCACATGGCAGGTACTCAGTAAATCTCTGTCCAATGAATGGATGCTTAGACAGGTGGATGTCAGCACTGTACTACTCTGGGTAGTGAGTACCTTGAGGGCAGTGCTGGCTGCACTCAGCCACCACCTGGGAAGCACCCTGTATGCAGTCTCTGATGGCATCACTCTCCCTGCAGACATCAACGAGTGTGTGACGGACTTGCACACGTGCAGCCGGGGCGAGCACTGCGTGAACACAGTAGGCTCCTTCCGCTGCTACAAGGCTCTCACCTGCCAGCCGGGCTACACTCTCGAGGAAGGCGAGTGCGCAGGTGAGGACAGGTCTGCAGGCCTTCCCCTGATCTGTCGCCTGACCTGCTGTCGCCACCCTCCCACCCCCTTCAGACCCATCCCTGACCTGCCCAGAGTCACGCGCTCCCAGCACTTAGGTTTTATGCCTCTGGGAAGACTCCACAAGTGATGGTATTTGAGGCAGAGGGGGTGTCTGAGGCCGATGCGGTAGGCTAGGATATGCTCCTGGCTTTGCTACCATCGCTGGTGTCTGGGTGCCACTTATCCCCTTGCCATGCCTCAGTTCCCATTTGTATGTTGGGGTGGAGCTCCATGGATCACTTCTATCCCTTTTACTGGAAAATTCTAGCTTCCTAGAAGGAGGGAGAAGTTTCACTGAACCTCTTCCTGTGCCTATAGGGTTCTGGGTGGCAGGGACATGTGGTAGGCATGGTGTCCTTGTTCCTGATCTCCTGGTGAGGGACATGAGGCCACACAGGCAAACAAGAAGATGGCAGAGCAGTCTTGGCTGGGTGCTCTATTAGGTGGGGATTCAGAGGGGGCCCCTGTGGAGGTAAAGTCAGAGTGGAGATCTACATAATGAGAAGCTCTTGGGAAGGGTGTTTTATGCAGGGGAACAGCAAGTGTGAGGTCTTTTGAGAGGAGAGAGATCTTGACACAAAGAACAGAAAGAGAATTTTGAGGTTTGGAGCAACCATGCCAACAGCTTGGAAGGAGGGCACAAGGTCCGCAGACCCTGTTAGGAAAGGAGCTTGGAGTCTGTTTCACATGTGATATGAAGCATTTTGTTTTTAACTGAAAATGTCCAGAAGAACATCACCAGGGAGGGAAGACCTCCTGAAACGCTTGTTTGTTACAAGTCCCTGAGGATGATGAGAAGGAGCCCTGAGGTTGGGTGTGAGCTCAGGGAGGTGGATTAATACAGTCCTGTCTGGCTCTAAGCTCATCGCGGAGTTGGAGGTTGGGTGAGCTAGGAGGAGAAATGAGCCCAGCCTCCTCTGCCTATCTGAGTGCACACCCGTGACCACGCACAAGGGCAGATGCAGATCCAGGGACATACCCTCTTGAAGAAGCCAGACACCTGGGGAGGGGTGCCACCTCCCTGGACATGCCCCAGCATCCCCTAACCCTCTCTCAGCTCAGGCTTGCTGGGCTCCGTGGAGTGTGGAGAGGCTGCCTCTCAAGCACCAGGTGGTAATCAGATGGGGGCTGTGCATGTTCATGTCCAGCTGCCTGGAACACAGTACAGGGCCCCCTAGAGACTGGGCTGCTATGGGAAAGTGGTGGAAGCTTTGGAAACTAGAGAGGGGATGGAGGGACAGAAGACATACAGACTCATGGGCGTTAGTCTGGCAGTCAGTGAAGCCTAATGAGTTTTGGCCTGCCCTTAATTCTGTGTCACCTTTCTGCTCTGCCTGTTTCCTGGTCTGTAAAAAGTGGCCTGATTTCCTGCTGTGCAGGAAGCACGGGAAAGTAGAGGGTCAGTGCTGGGTAAGCCAAGGAGCACTGTGCAGAGGTGGGGGCCTATTCACCTGCTCAGTGTCATAGTAGGTAGGGGCAGCAACTCCATCCAGGTCTGGTAGCTCCATCCTCAGAAGACATGAGCCTTGCTACTGCCAACGCCACTTCTAGAGAAGCCTGGGCACATAGCCTTAGGGATCTGAGCTCAGGTCCCCATTTTTGCCTACCCAGGGAAGCTTGGGGCAGTGGTTAAGGGTGCAGGCCCAACCAGCACCCACTAGCTATGGAACCATGTCTGTGCTTCGGCTCCCCCTGTGTAAGAAGGGGCTTGCCATAGCCCCTACTTCCTAGGGTTGTTGTGAGCATTAAGTTGATAAATACATCTGCGTACTGGGGACAGTGCCTGGTACCATGGAAGAGCTCAGTAAATACGGTGATGTCATTATTTCATTGTTATTGGGTGTGGGCTGGCAGTGACAGTGCTCTGCCCGATTCCCATGATGCAGAATACCTTAGTAACCATCAAGTTCATGGTTGGATATGCGGGCAAGGGCCCACCAGCCTGCCAGCCCCTGACTCCCTGCCTCTGTGCCAGATGTGGATGAGTGTGAGCTGGGCACACACAACTGCCAGGCGGGCTTCACGTGCCAGAACACCAAGGGCTCCTTCTACTGCCAGGCACGGCGCTGTATGGAGGGCTTTCTCCAGGACCCCGAGGGCAACTGCGTGGGTGAGTGGGGTGGAGAGCGCCCTGCCCTGGGTGTCTTTCGAAAGTGTCATGGGCCAGGGACTCTGAGGGTTTAGAGATCAAGGAGATCTGGCTTGCTGTTCTTAAATCGCCCAGCCCCAGGAGTCACCTGCAGATCAGAAGCTCTTTTCCTGAGCTGTTAAACCTTGGCTGAGTTACTTCTCTAGTCCTCAGTTTACCCATCTGTGGGGTTGGACTGGATGAATGTGTACCCAGTTTCTTTCAACCCAGTTAATAGGGAGGATATATTTTATATCTTGACATGGCGCGCGCGCGCTCACACATACACACACACACACACACACACACACACACACACACACGACTGGAACGTAAGCCTCACAAAACATTACTGCACGTGGTACAGTAATGGGACCTGGAGGCTGATTGCATGTGTACTCATGGGTTGAGATCTGCAGTTTGACCAGATACTGGCCTTGTAGTCCCCATGTGGATCTGATGAGGTCATCTCTCTCCCACGGCTTCCAAAGAGCCCGTGGTCTGCAGCCTGGAGGCTCCATCCACCCAAGGCTGCTGACCATGAGGCCTGGAGGCAGAGCACCAGTACCTCAGAGGACAGGCACCATCAAGGCCACACTCACCTGGGGAGGGAAGACGGAGGTGGAGAGGCAGGCACTGCGTGGGCCAGCCACTGGTGCAGACAGAAATGGATATGTTAGAATACAGCTCTGTCACATGTCCTCTCAACAGCTGTGGGATGTGTGTCCCCATCTTACAGGTGGACACTTTATCTGAAAGCTTTCTTAAGACTCTTCGGGGATCCTTCTAGCCAATCTGGGATGTGGAGCACTTCCTGAGGCACCCCCTAAACAACTGTGTCCCAACATTGTCACAGGACATGGGCAACTCCTCAGGACACTTCAAGCTGTGGACATGAGAAGGTTGCTTTGGTCTGCCCTGAGACACCCCACCAGGGTCCAGGCAAGGTGGGGCAGGGTCTGCCCGACTGCACACATTCCTCAGTGATTCACTCACTGATATTTCCTTAGCCACTGCTAGATGTCTGGGTGGAACAAGACATCTTAGAGGGGAGAGATTAAATAAGCAAACACATTTATAGTGGCAGCAAACACATTTACAAGGGTGCTTTCCTCAGTAATAAAACAAGTAGGCATATAAGCTAAAGGGTTTCTCTACCTACAATGGTCAGGCAGGGCATCCCTGAGGAGGTGACATTGGGGCAGGGCCTGAGGAAAAAGGGAGCCAACCATGAAAATATTAGGGGGTAGTGTGTGCCAGAGGAGGGGTGACAGCATCTGCAAAGGCCCTGCGTGGTGCTGTGCCCAGGCCTGGTGGGATGAGAAGGAGGCCAGCGGGCTGGGTATAGTGTGTGGTAGCAATAGAGGGTGAATTTGACAAGCTGGCAGGTTTGGAGAGGCCAGAGATGGGTGTGACTTGCCACAGTTATCCTAGAAGTCAGCCTTGTTTCCCTCCACCCCCTGGCTCTAGCTGCTCTGTTAGAAAGCAACTGGCAGGTGCTTGGGTTCTGAAAATTGGAGCCTTTTGTGCCATGGAACAATCTGACCCCATTCCTAACCTGGGCTGATCTGGAGCCTAGGACCGGCCTCCTCCCAGTGTAGCCCTGGACCCAGATGCTGGGGCTGGGGAGGGGCTGTGCCAGGCTCCCTGTCACCCACACCCACCTCTGCAGACATCAACGAGTGTACATCACTGTCTGAGCCATGCCGCCCTGGCTTCAGTTGCATTAACACAGTGGGCTCCTACACATGCCAGCAGAACCCACTGCTCTGCAGACGTGGCTACCACGCCAGCCAGGACGGGACCAAATGTGTGGGTAAGGCCAGACAGCTCTCTGCCCCCCGCCACCCCCCAGCCAGCCTTGGCCTTCCTGGGTTCCTGGCCTGTGGGAGACCCCTGTAGGGAGCGAGCTTGGGCCTCAGGATGTCTTTCTTACCTTCCCCTGGCAGATGTGAATGAGTGTGAGGCAGGCATGCACCACTGCAGGGAGGGCCAGGTATGCCACAACCTCCCTGGCTCCTACCGCTGTGACTGCAAAGCCGGCTTTCAGCAGGATGCCTTTGGTCGGGCCTGTGTAGGTAGGTGGAGGCTGGTTGCCAAGACCCCTATCCAGCTCCCCTGAGCGGTGCCCACCTGCCCCAGGCCAGCCTTCTGGCCACCTCCTCCTTTCTGAAAGCCCCTACCTCACCCTGCCCTCTCTGGGCTTGACTGCTCTCTTGCCTCTTGTCTAGCCGTAGCTCTGCTCCCTCTGCTCTTCTCAGCCTCGTCCCCGTTGCCCTCTTCTCTTGTCCCTTGCTGTGTCTATCTGTCCCTCCATCTATCTCCAGTCTCCCTCCAACATTCTCACTGCCTTTCTTCCCTGTCCTCAGTCTTTTTGCTCCCCCGTCTCTGTCTGGCTCTCTCCCTATCTCTTCTGGGTCCCTGGATCCCTCTTCCAGCCCCCTCTTATACCGGGGGTGGAGGGAGCCAACTTCTGGGAGTTGCCCACCCACCTTCGTGGCCTGCCCACAGATGTGAATGAATGCTGGACCTCCCCTGGCCGCCTGTGCCAGCACACATGTGAGAACACACTTGGCTCCTACCGCTGTTCCTGCGCCTCCGGCTTCCAGCTGGCTGCTGATGGCAAGCACTGCAAAGGTACCGCTGACCCGACCCTCTTCCCCAGCCCTCCTCACTTTCCTCCTGGAGAGGAGAGTCTACTGAGACCCTTGGGGAAGCTGTGCATCTCTCCCTGACCACTGAGCCTGGCAAAGGAGCTGGCCCTGCCATGGGTCAGGATCAGGCCAGGACAGAGGAGTGTGACCAGGCCCAGCTGCGTCAGACAGCATTTGAATGGACTCTCAAACCTGACCTCATTCTCATTCACTCATTTGTATTATAATCACATGTGAGCACCTTCTTGTGCCTGGCTGTTGTAGGGATGGGGCCTCTTCCTCTGAGGCATTGCCATGGTCATTCATTCACGTTATGGTTCTTAAGCCTTCACACACCCCATCCCTACCTAATGCCCTTTCTCCACTGCTCTACTGGCTGATGTTAGAACCTCAGAGATGAAACCAGTGTGGCCTCTGGGCCTGGAAGCTCAGAGCCTGGTAGAGGAGGTCATTCATCCATTCTGTGTGTTGTGAGGTCCTGAAGATCTAGATGGGAATCAGTGGCCTGCGAGGCCCTGCCCAATCTGATTTCCCTCCTTCCACTCCCTGCACTCACTCTGTTCTGACCACACCCACTGGTCCTTGAGGGCACCACGCATGCGCCAAGTGCCATGCGCCATCTCAGGGTCATTGCTCTTGTACCTTCTTCTGCCTGGAATGCTTCCTTCGATGCCCACATGGCTTAGAAATTGCAACCTTCCCAGACACAGTCCCTGCTTCCTTCTCTGCTCTTTCTCCATTGCACTTGCTACCTTTTGACACACTGATTATCCTACTCATTTAATTAGCTCCATCTCTCCTCTGTTTCTCTGCAGCACAATCAGTGGGACTTTATTCCTCTTGTTCATGGTGACATGCCCAGTGCCAGCAGTTCTTAGCTGGGTGAATGAAAGACCCATCTTACCCGCAGAGTCTAGTCGGTGTTCCATCTAAGCCGGGAGGACTCAATCACCCACTCATTGTTCCGCTCACATTCTCCCGCACATCAGCACTTGCACCTCCCCTCCCCCATGCAGTGGCTGATGTTAGAGGCCTGAGGGGTTCCTTGTTAGCACCTGGGTGGCACTTGGAGAGCCATGTGTGTCATGTGCTGAGGACCCTCAATAGGGAAGCATCTAGTTCCTGACTGGGGATCTGAGTCCAACCTGTGGCTGCTTCTTCCAGGCAGCAGGCCAGGCCAGGACTCCATAGTAAGTCCAGCCCTGCCCCTGCTCAGCTGCCTGCCCCAGGTGTGTCACTTGTCCTTACCTGGGCCTCTGATTCCTCATTTGCTCAAGGGGAGGCTGGAACTAATGTTCTCTCAAGAGACACCCCAGGTTAGCCTGGAGTCTGGTTCTCATCGCTGGGTTAGGGGATTCCACTGTGACCACTGCTGGTCTCCCTGTAGATGTGAACGAGTGTGAGGCCCAGCACTGCAGCCAGGAGTGCGCCAACATCTATGGCTCCTACCAGTGCTACTGTCGCCAAGGTTACCAGTTGGCCGAGGATGGGCACACCTGCACAGGTACCTCAGCTCTGCCCAGGGCCCCTTCCTGAGAGGCACCCCTTCCCTGACTACCTGGCTCCCAGAGAGTCTCTGCTTGGCCAGGGATACAGAGGACACTCAGAGGCTTTAGTATCAAATCAGAGTTGGAGTCCCATCCCTGTGACCTCTGGCTGTGTGACCTTGGGAAGATGCTTCTTGAGTCTAACCTTAGGCCCCTCCCCGGCAAAGTAGAGACCTGGTCCTGACCTGAGTGGGATGAAGGGTTTAGTTGAATGCGTCCAGACCTGTGTTTGGTACCTGGTTGTTCCTTAGCTGGTAGTATTGGTGGAGCAGCCCCAGGGAGCAAGCACTAGAATGGGAGTCCTCTTTTTGCTGTGTGGCCTTGGGCAAGTCTCTTCCTCTCTCTGAGCCCTGTTGTCCTCCTCTGTAAAATGGACCCCTGAGCTCACATGGCCGTGAGTGGCTGGGCCCTGCCATTGGGCAGGGTCACAGAGTGAACCTCTCTCTGGCAGACATCGACGAGTGTGCTCAGGGTGCCGGCATCCTTTGCGCCTTCCGCTGTATCAACGTGCCAGGAAGCTACCAGTGTGCATGCCCAGAGTGGGGCTATACCATGATGGCCAACGGCAGGTCCTGCAAGGGTAAGCAAGGGGTCCCTGTTCACCAGAGCCTCAGCCAGGACCCTAGCAGATTTGGAAAGCCTTGCACAGCATTCTGTGCACTTGGAGCTCTGACACCAAGGGCATAAATACAGAATGGCTAGTGCCTCTGGTCATCTGTGGCTGGGATGGGAAAGGTGACAATCTTTCTGCTTCTTAACCCAGCTTAGAATTTTCTAGACTTGGACTCATCTCTGGGCCTTGCCCTAGAAGCAGGACAGAGATCCTGTGGGTAGTTCTAAAAGACACAAGAGACCTGTCTAGTGAGAAGTCTGCAGAAGAACAGCCTCAGGGGTCCCAGTCTCTGTTCCCAAGTGTTCAAGATGCTATCCAGGCCAGCCAGGTCTTTGGACCCAGAGGGTGAGGTGGGTCCCCCAAGTGTAGGCAAAGGGATCACAGAGAGGCTTATCCCAGAACCACATGCTGAAAGACTCCCTAGTCAGAGGTGTGCAGGGCTGGGAAGGGATACAGAGGAGAACGTGGGCTCCCTGGCACTGGAGACATGCAGAGAGGGTCTGGGCAGTCACCTGTTAAATGTGCAATCGAGGGACTTCTTCCCTGGATGGGGAACCAGGTTCTGTGACATCTAATCTTCTAAGTTGGAGAGCTATGATCTTTAGTTCCATCAGAATATACTGAGGCCATCAAATTCTGAAAAGTGACCAGCGCAAGGTGGAACGGTCTGAAATCCACCTGGGGCAAGTTATAGCAGCAGCACTGGCAACCCCCCTGGGAAAACCAACCACTCAGCTCCTCAGAACATGGCCACCTGTGCCTCCTGGCATTTATGACCAAGTCTTTCCAGGCGGTGGAGCTGAGAGCCTCAAGGCCCCTGGGTTGCAGCTTTGGTCTCCTGGTGCTTCTGGGGGACCAGGGGTCAGGGTTGAGGCTTGGAAGGGTACAGAGCTAGACCAACGGTTGCTGCCTATAAGTGAATCCTGAGATCAAATTCGTAGGTCTCAGCCAGTTGTGTGTGTGTGTGTGTGTGTGTGTGTGTGTGTGTGTGTGTTTGTATGTGTTTAATGTAGAGTAGAATATAGGATCAGGTAGGGTGGAATAGACCTGAGGTAGGTCAGAGTGCACTGTGCCCATAAGGCTTGTTTCAGTTCACCTGTGTGCCCTTAGTCCCAAAGCAAAAGGATTCTTTACTGTAGGTTGATGTAAATTAATAATAATAAATTAAAAGGTTCTGAGAGAAAACAGGTAAATTAGGACTTGGAGGCCTGCTGGGCTCACTTACAGAAGCTCACCTTGGCCTCCCTGCCTGTCTGCTAACCACGCTGCTTTTTAATTTAAAAAATAATTGGTATAGACTTCATAAAAGGTAGGGACTTCACCCACCATAAACTGAGCTGTGTGGGAAATACTTTATGTTCCCAGAATATGACTTCATTCTTGAGATCGAGGCTCTGTCCCTGACGGAAAAACAGTGTGGTCACTTCTAAGAAGGCTGTCAGAACCGAGTGACTTTTGCTCTTGATGGCACTTCAGGTTGAAAATCTGGTCACATTCAAGACTGTCTCTCCTTGGCCCCTCCTCCCTGGCATGCTAGCCAGGGTCAGAGGAGTGCCCAGATGTCCAAGGTGCCTGTGCTATACCAGAGGGCTCACTGGGCCCAGACTGTGCTGGCTACAGGCGCGTCTGATCGCAGTGCTGATCTTGCCCTTTTGTCCCTTCACACCATAACCAGTGGCCCACTTCTATGAGATGCAAAAGAGCTGGTGAGGCGCAGGTCTCCTCTGTAGTCCAAGCTGCATCATCAGCCACCACCGGGAGGTCCTCTACACATGACACTTTTATTTTCTGTCCAAACTGTTTTGCTGGAAGAGCCTGCTGTCACAGGTGGACGGGGCAGAGCTCGAATGCTGGTTCTGCCTGGTCATGTCCGCTTCCCAAGTCATGTCCAGGTGGTGCCCCTGTCTGTGGCCGCTGACCTTCGAGCTGAGCAGTTGCTCCTTTGCGCTCCCTGGTCCTTTTCTGACTTGGACCAGGTACTGAGTCTCAGGGCTCCAGTGGGGGGAGGCCTGGGGCAGTGTGTGCTGGCCAGTGTCCCATGTCAGCACCTGTCCTTCTCCAGAATAAGAAACTGTAAAGAAAGAGGTTAGGGCATGAGACTCAGCCCGTCCCTGGAACATGTGCTGAGGGAAGGGCCTTGACCGTATTTGCTAGCATGTGGAGTGATGCCTAGCACATGATAAGTGCTCATTGAACATGCCACCATGCGACTGAGCTGAGAGGCAACTATTGCTGATATTTGGATGTTTTTCCTTCCAGTCTCTCTTTATGCCAATATATATACACATATATACAAGGTAGAGCAAAAGTAGGTTTACAGTTGTTCATGTGGAAAATAATACAATCTATACTAATAAAAGGGCAATATGCTAATTAGACTGGACACCTTCCAGGAGACCTTCCGGACATTCTTCTGGACAAAGCCATGGTAGCGGGGCCGAGGTAGAGGCCCGTCCACCTGGGACAGCAGGCTCTTCCAGCAAAACAGTTTGGACAGGCCAGGATGGGACAGCAGTTGTGGGTGATCAGGCCAGTCGGCGGGGGGGGGGGGCCCCATTGGGGGTGATCAGGCCAGTGGGGGAGGCAGTTGGGGGCAAGCAGGCTGTCACGGGGGGCAATTGGGGGTGATCAGGCTGGCGGGGGGGCAGTTGGGGGTGAGCAGGCCGGCGGGGGAGCATCCTTCAAGGGGTCCCAGATTGGAGAGGGTGCAGGCTGGGCTGAGGGAACCCCCCCACTCTGTGCACAAATTTCATGCACCGGGCCACTAGTAATAATAATGCAAGAGTAAACTGTTTTGTTTAGTCACAACTGTAGACCTACTTTTTGCCCCACCCTGTATACATAGAATATAGTATTAGCTAAAATCATAGGAAAAATAACCTGGAATCCTGCTTTCTTAGTGTATGTGAAGCTCTTACCAGCATTCACCTCAATATGGGCTAGCTTTTAGCAATGCTGTTAGTCTCCCCACTGACTCTATCCCCCATTTCTGCATGTCTGCTGTGGCATCGCCACCCCGGATGGGGCTACAGTGGCGCCCCTGGGTGTCCGGCCCTGTTGGGCTCTACCTTTGGCTTCAGCTCTCCAGGAAAGGCTTCAGGGTCAAAGCCCCGCAGATGCCAGGGGCCTGGCAGCACCAAGGGACAAGGACCCTGGGGTCCTAGGGAAGTCCTGCAACAGCTTCCCCAGCCACTGACCCTTGGGCTTCTCCTGCCACTTCTGAACACATCTGTCAGTAGGTCCAGGGCAGACAGTAAGAAGCTGCTCCCACCCTGTTCCTGCTCCACTCCACTGGGCTTCAGGGTCAGCACCTCCTGCTCCTTCTTTGGCAGCTGGCGGCGTAGAGTGAGGAAAGGAAGAGGTCATCCCTATGTGTACATTCAATTATTGAACCATCAGGGCAGCAACCACACCCATCCTGGCCCCACCACCTCTGGCCGCCTGCCATGTTTTCTCCCAGATTGGGATCGTGACATAGTTGGCAGAGAAGGAAAGTGAGGCTTGGCGAGATGAATAGTGTGAGTTGGTCTGAATTGTGAAGCATGGTAGGCAAAGCCTAGAGCGAAGCAGGCCGGAGTCCAGCCATGGCCCTGCCCTTCCGCAGCTATATGACCCTGGGCACATGTGTGCATGGGAGGTGACCCCACACCTGCCTCAGGGGGTATGAGGATAGAGGAGTAAGTAAGGTGGCATGCCTTGAGCACTGAATGGACATAAGGTGGTAAATTTGGGGTACAATTTGGCTATTGCTGTCAGTACTTTTATGTTGTGGCTGCTATTGTTAGGAGTCAGCTTGGCATCATGACTGGGTCCCACATTTTGGCATTAGGTGGACCTGGCTTCAGCCCCAGCTGTTGTGCTGACTGTTTGTGACCTTGAGCAAGGTCATATCCCTCTCAGATTTCCAGTTTCCTCCTCTGGGAGGCCAGTGACTCTTACCCCAGTGGGCTGGTAGGAGGGTTGGGTGAGAAGAAATCCCTAAATGAGGTCATTGTGGAGGACTGGAGAACAAATCTGCAGCCCTGAATCCCCCGCCCGGCACAGCCTTGGACCTGCTGATGCTGTCCTCTTTGAGCTGAGCGGCTGATTTTTACACGAAGGTCTCTGAAACCCATTTACTTGATCCATGAGTCATCTGTGGAACACACACACACACACACACACACACACACACACACACACACACCTCGTGCTCACTTCTCTGAGCGTTCCTCAGAGAGATTTACCCATGTGTTCGTGTGTGTGTGTGTGTGTGTGTGTTTTAGGTGTGTGTGTGTATCTGTGTGGGTGTGCTTAAGCACATGTGTGTGCCCAACCATGTGCACAGGAAGCATGAGCATGTCTGTGCAGTTTATGGGGCATTAGTGTCTGTGAATTCGGAGTCTATTTACAAGTGATGAGTCTTGAACTTCCATCCAACAATACATGGAGAGTACATGCTCTGTTGGCCCTCTGCTGGGCTGGGGGCACCACAGGACTGAGGAAGACCCTCTCCCCCTGCCCTCCTGGAGCCCACACTGAGGACAGGGAGGGTGGAAACTGAACAGACAAACAAAATAGCTAGGTGTGTTTGAGAGCAGGACAAGCAGTACAAAGAGAATAAAATGGTTTGAAATGGAGGGTGATGGGAGAGGAGGACTACTGCAGGATAGTCAGGGAGAACATCCTGTAGGGTATGACCCTGAGCTGAGACCTGAACCATGAGAAGGAACCAACCACGGGAAGATGTGAGGAAAGTGTAGTAGCACTGGGAACAGCATGTGCAAAGGCCCTGAGGTGGACAAGTGTCAGGGCATTGGGGAAGCTCAGAGGGACCTAGCAGAACTGTAGCCTGAGTGGAAGGAGAGGGGTTGTACCATAGGGCTTGGTGTCAATAGGCGGGCTTGAGTATTTATACTGGGAGCATGGGAAGCCCTCAGAGATCATGACAAAAGATCATTTTCATTTTAAAGCCAGGTCCTCTGGCTGCTTGCTGGGCATGGAGGGGACTGGATGGGATGTGAGTGGCACAGGATGGAACTGTGAGCTGTGGTCTTGCAGTCAGGAAGAGCTGCTCTGAGGCCCAGGCCTCAGCTTGGGTGATTAAGACAAGGGTCCCCAGCTGTGGGGGAATCCCTCCCATGACTCTCCTCTTCTCCTCTCAGACCTGGATGAGTGTGCACTGGGCACCCACAACTGTTCTGAGGCCGAAACCTGCCACAACATCAAGGGTGGCTTCCGCTGCCTGCTCTTCGAGTGTCCTCCTAACTACATTCGAGTCTCTGAAACGTGAGTGTTTCCACCCCAGCCCTGGGCCCATGAAACCTGCACAGATACCATGCTGCCAGGGGAGAGGCCTTAGGCTCTACAGCAGCGGTTCTCAACCTGTGGGTTGTGACCTACAGGTTGAGAACCACTAGCAGGGTCGCCTAAGAACATCGGAAAACACAGGTATTTACATTACGATTCATTAACAGTAGCAAAATTACAATTATGAAGTGACAATGAAAATAATTTTATGGTTGGGGGTCACCACAACATGAGGAACTGTATTAAAGGGTCACGGCATTAGAAAGGTTGAGAACCACTGGTCTAGAGAATGAAGAGAAGGTGCATAGAAAATCTCCCTCCCTATCTTTCTCACACATGCACATACACGCCACGTTTGTTATCTATTGCTGTGTAACAGGTTATCCTAACACTTAGCACCTTAACCTGATAACTAGTTATTCTTTAAATAGTTTTGGAAAGTCAGGATCCAGGATCAGCTTAACTGGATGGTTCTGGCTCAGGGTCTCATGGGACTGCAGAATCCGCCATCCAATCACGTGGTTCTGGTCAGGAGGTCTCAGCTCCGCACCATCTGGGCCTGTCCATGGACATGCCTTTCCCAGCACAGGTCATGGAGAGAGTGAGGGACATTTTGCAAAAGTGACACATAAATGCTTATAAAAACATTCAAATAATAGGCCCTGGCCAGTGTGGCTCCGTGTTTAGAGCATTGGCCCGTGGACCAAAGGGTTTTGGGTTTGATTCCCGGTCAAGGGCATGTACTTGGGTTACAGGTTCAATCCCCAGCCCCAGTTGGGGTGCCTGCGGGAGGCAACCAATCCATGTGTCTCTCTCATGTTGGTTTCTCTTTCCCCCTCTCTCCCTAAAAAAAAAACCACAAATAAAAACAATGGAAAAAATATCCTCGGGTGAGGATTAACAAAAAATTTTTTTCAAGCAATAAAAGTGTGCCAACCAAAGTTTTTGTCCCTCCCCTCAAACAAATCATACAGTTGCTGACTGGTTGGAGTGTGTCCATCTTCTCTTTGGTCTGAACATAAAGTGCACATAGCTGCCCTGTCCCTGGTGCACTCAGCCGTTCTCATCTAGCTTTCTCTGCCTTGCAGCTCTTGTGTCTGCATGTAGCCTGCCCCAAATGGTGTTTCCTGCATGCATGTGTCCATAATTCATTTACCGCTGCCTGCTGGCAGTTTCCCATTTTCCACTATTATACATGGATGGTCCATGTGCATGTGTGTTGGGACATTTTATGGAGTATGTCTAGGGGACTCTGGGCAAGTGACCTTCCTTCTCTGGGTCCTGGCTGCCTCATCTGCAGCATGGGAGTGATAGCAGCACTGTGGGTTGGTGTGAGCATCAGATGAATGAAGATGCAAGTTTCACACAGTGGATGGCATGGCATAAGTGCCGTGTCTGTGCTACTGGCTATGTTGCTCCTATGCTGGCCTTGTGTTGCGGCCTTCTGCTCAGAAGATCTCTAGAGTTGCTGAGTCCTGGTGCCTAAACAGCATCCCATTTTGGAAGTAGTGAGTTTTTATATTGATTTAACAATGGAGGTGCTGGTGGCTCAGAGGGCCAAGATGAGGTCAGATTGTTGCTTAAAAATGGAGGCCTTGGCCCCCTAGGGTTTGGCTTTCTCACCACCCTCATCCAGCAGTGCTGGTCTTGGGGCTTCTACCTGAAAAATGGCAGGGCAACCCAACTCAGAGGAGGAAGTGGCCCAGAAGCAGTCAATTAATAGAAGAAAGGGAATTTGGAAAATGATTGCAATAAAAAAATCACTCTGGCCTGGGAATCTATTCCAATGGACAGTAAAGAAAAAGCAGAGGGGAAGGAGCATAGGGGTGCACCAGAGCTGCTCGAGAGCTGTGCCAGGCACTGTGGTGGGCGCTGCATGTGTATAAACTTACTCTACCCCCCACCCCCCCGCCCAAGGAAATATCTTACAGATGAGGAAGCTGTGACCTGCATAGTAAGGAGACTTAGCAGATGCTACAAGGCTACTAAGAGTAGAGCTGGGGCCAGCTGGCCCTTGAGCCTGCCTCCACCATGTCCAGGATGGTGGACAGCAGGGGTGGGAGAGCCGGGGATGGTTGTTCGGGAGCCCTGGCCCTCTGACCAAGCCCCGTGCATCCTGCAGGAAATGTGAGCGCACCACGTGCCATGACTTTTTGGAGTGCCAGAGCTCGCCAGCTCACATCACGTACTATCAGCTCAACTTCCAAACTGGCCTCCTGGTACCGGCTCACATCTTTCGCATCAGCCCGATGCCCACCTTTGCAGGGGACACCATTGCCCTCACCATCACCAGAGGCAACGAGGAGGGCTACTTTGGCACACGCCGGCTCAATGCCTACACAGGTGTTGTCTACCTGCAGCGGTCAGTGCGTGAGCCCCGGGACTTCGCCCTAGACGTGGAGATGAAGCTCTGGCGGCAGGGCTCTGTCACCACCTTCCTGGCCAAGATGCGTGTCTTCTTTACCACCTTTGCCCTGTGAAGTGCCTGCCTGAGAGACTGTGCAGGGATGCAGCACTTGGGTGCCCCTGCTGGTCACTGTGCCACCCTCCACACCACCCTCCAGTGCACCTCTTTCTTTGGGTGCTCAGCACCGTGTGGGTGGGGCCTGGTTATTGGGGTGTTTTTTGCTACAACTGGAAAATAGCCTAATTTTGCTGAATGGATTCCTCTCAGGTTTCTGGGAGGGATCTTGGCAGCAGGAGGTTGAGAGCAGCTCAAGGTCACTTCAGGTGCCTGTGGGTGGAGTAAGAAGACCAAAGGCTACATGACGATTAATGGCAGGAAACAGACCATGCGGGGCTTTGGACTCAACTGGATGGCCTGTCCCCAAAGTTGACATTCCAGTTCATGTTTCACTGTGATTACTTCTTCACTTTAAAAAACCGTCTTAAGTGTTTTTGTTTAATTATAAAAGTAGTACATACACACTGCAAAAAATTTCAAGTAGTATAAAAGGTTATAAAGTAAAAAGTGACAAAAGAAAAATCCTTACTTCTGTTAAGTGTTTGAATCTGATGGCATGTCTGAGGGTCCTGGGTCCCAGCCTGGGTGTTGAGACAGTCTGTTCATTAAGAACCTCCTTGATGTCTGATGAAATGAATAACTCCAAACTAGGAGTCCCACTGAGATGACAAGTTTGTGGTGTAAACATGCTGGCGTTCTGGTCCTGTCTTCTTTCACCAATGCTTCTCCTCCCTCCTTTTCCCTCTTCTTCTCCTCCTTCCCCACTGTGGCCCTCGGCTGGTGTGTCACCTCCCCAAGTGTGGCCCTCGGCTGGTGTGTCACCTCCCCAAGTGTGGCCCTCGGCTGGTATGTCACCTCCCCAAGTGTGGCCCTCAGGTAATATGTCACTTTGGATATTGCCCAGAAACTCCAGTACTGGTCCCTCTCGCTAAGGCCTGTACACATCAGGTCAAGCAGAGGCCTTGGGCAGGATCCTGAGAGATGAGAGAATTCATTTTTCTTCTGCGCTGTCCACCTGGGTCTTTGAGGCTGCTGTAAGGAGGAGGCCTCAGGTTGGGAGGTCCCCAAGCACACACTTGCCACTGCTCTTGGCCCTTTCTCTAAAGCAGGGATTCCAGCTGTGAGCAGTGTGTGGTTCCGTGGGCCTGTGTGTAGTGGACATAGTGGACAGAAGCTGGTGTTGAAGAAATGGAACGGGACACTGTCAGTACTCTATCCCTGGTGAAGAAGGCATGGTCAGGAAATGGCAGTGCATGTGTCTGCGTGTGTCACACCCCCAATTCCACTGTCCCGGGGCCTTCTCCCAGCTCACAAGTGCTCCCCATGGGCCCTCGGTCAACTGACATCACCTCCCAGGGTTTCGTCTAACTCAGTGGGTACTTCCCATGTTTCTCTCTGGGATGCTGTGCCCATGGAATCAGCACACAGTCTAGCTTGGCACCAGCTCATCTGAGGCTCTCCTGATGTGAGAGTTCCCGAGGTTCAGTGATTCCAGGATTCTAGGCTGCAAGGAGCTGGGCAAGCTACAGTTTAGAGAACAAGTCTCTACAAGGGTGTCCTCACTTCAGACGCCAGACAGAAGCTGGAGGGTTCCCACAACCACCCTCACTTTCAAATATCAGGCTTTCGCCCTCAGGATATGTCACTATCCTGCAGGATAGGTGACAGTGCACCCAGTGTTGCCATCTCAGGAGCCTTTGGTGCCAGCATTTCCATTGGAGTTCAGTCACATACTGTCAGTGTGGCTAGCCTTCAGTGTCCAGTCCCTCCTGGAGGTGAGATTAATATGGCATGTCCCAAAGCTCCTATCATAAGCCACAGTATTAGACTATCCAGGGCCCAACACCCCCAGATAAACACACTTCAGTCAGGACTTTCCAAGGGCCTAGACCTCACCTCCCTGTAGCCAAGGACAAAGGACAGACTTCAGGGAAGAGAGGGCCAGCCCCTCCAGCCTCTGATGTAGGTTTTCTTATAGGACGATAGTATTTAGGCATCTACACTTAGTATTACTTGTTACCTCTTGATCTGCTAAATGTGCCTATGATAAATATGTGCAGAACCATTTAGCATAGAAATGAGTGAATGGTTCCTCAGGCCAGACATCTCCCATCCTGAGGAGGCCATAACTCAGTGCTCCAGCATGTGGCCAGTGGTGTAAGCATAACCTTACCAGCAATGCCAGTGCTGTTCCACACTGCAGCAGGTGAATGACCTGGAAAGTGAGACTGGGCCCATTCAGTTATCAGCCATTCAGCCAGTCCATCAAAATGTCCCCCACGTGAGGCCACTCAGGTTTGCCACTTTCATTTGACCTTGTCAGGTGTCAAAAGCAGGAGTGGACTTGGCTTTGCCTTTCAGGCATCTAGTATGATTGAGATGAGGCTGTGTCCTCTTTCTCCAATTCTCTTGAGATAATATAATACTGGCCCAATGTTCTGCTGGGTTTCCCTCATTTATAACCCATTTACCCCCTTTCCCTCAGCTCTCTCCACCCACACTCCAGCTCTTCCACCCTTGGATGGGGCCTTAGGTTTGGCCCCTGTGCTGGTCTAGATTACAGGCAGCAATACTAGCCTAGCAAGTGCCTCCTAGTCCACTCCTGTCCTGGTAGGGTGTGGTCATACAGAACTTCTGGGCCAACTCCACTAGCAGGCATACTGCCGCTTTCACTCTCCATCTAGATTCTGTCAAATGGTGGTAAAGGCAGTATCCACCCTGTCAGGCCCTTATGAATTGTGACATCAATGATTAGAAGTTTAGTCACAGTTTCTTGCTTAGGAACCCTCCCTCCTTCTGGCACCCATAGTTGTAGCCTTGCTCCTGGGACAACAGCATCAGGTAGGAACAAATCAAGTTGAGATGATGTTGGAGGGGAAAAGTATAGTCATGCCAGCATCCTTCCCCTGTGGAAGAATTGTGTCATCATAACAAGCCCCCCAGATCGCCTAGAAAAGCAGAGAAGTCTATTCAGGGGGACCTGCCCTTGGCCCCTCATGGTGAGCCTGAGCACACTGCTGACAGCACGTAAGCCAGCCCTTCATGCCTGCATCTCCATCACCTTGTTTTAGAAAACCAGTTTTAATCCTCTATCTAGCCATTACTCCAAGGACAATCTCTCTGCTTGTTGTTGGACACTGAGCTGTCACGAGTGTTCCTTGGTCTAATGAAATGGGAATGGGTGGTTCAAACTGGCACGTCTGTTGTTCCAGTAACTTACTGTGTATCAAGCGTTTCCTTCTACTGCTGACTGCCATGTGAGGCCCAGCCCAGAGACCTCTTCCTGCCAGGATCTCTCTGCAGGGTCTGGGAGCTTCCAGAATTAGTCCATTCTCCAGCAGTGCTCAGGAACTTTCCCCGGGGGGTCTTCCCCACAGCTATCTACAATTTCTGTCTCTAGTTGACAGGACAATTCTTGTTGACTTTTTGTGCCTCAGAGGGACAAGAGGAGTGTGTTCCTGCATTGCTGAAGCCCCATAGGTCCCCTTGTTTTGTGAACCCAGATGGCTACCTCAGTGTACACTAGTACACCTGCTTGCCAATTCCAATCTATTTCTGGTCTTGGAAGGGAGTTCTTCTGATGGGCATCAGCATGTCCTACTTTAATGTACCCTCAAATCCCCATAATGATCTCCATAGAGCCTGGCCCACATGGGCACCCTTTTAATAGACCTGTTTTCATTGCTCTTCTCCTGACCATGCCATTGGCACCACCCATGAGTCAATGAAAAAAACAAACTGGGCAAATGGCATGCAGCCAGCCTATTCTGCTGACTTGTTTTACTTTCTTCCCTCAGAGGATCAGCCTTCCAACAGGATATTGTCCATACATCTTGAAGCTGCCATACATAAACCAAGCAGCTCTCTTTTGGTTAATCAAGAGCTTTCAGCCCAGACAGTGTGGCTCAATGGTTGAGTGTTGACCTATAAACCAGGAGGTCACAGTTCCATTCCCAGTCAGGGCACATGCCTGGATTTTGGGTTCAATCCCCAGTAGGGGGCATGCAGGAAGTGATTCCAGACTCAGTCAAAGGGGGCACATCTCTTTGCTTGTTATTACGCTGAGTACCTTTCAGCACTGCCCTGGTAGTATCTTCCTACACAAACCATGTCCATTTTATCACAGAGCTCTTCTGGACACTCACTGGCTCTCCTCATTAGAGCATTTCTTCGAAACCACCCACAGTAGGATGGGGATTTCAGGTTTCGAGACTAGTTTATGGTTTTCAGTCATAAGAGCAGTCTTAGTTGAGGCCATGTCCAATTGTCTCAATGGAAAATTTCTGGACCCAAGTTTCAGCGGCTGTATTGCTGTGCCATAAACCTGAGTCTGTGGGAGGACTCCAAGGCTTTGTTGGATCAGTTTTATGTATAGGAGCTAGCAGTGTTCCCTGATGTGGGATATGTGTCCTCCAAAACCTGACCAGTTGCTGGTCTTCTAACATGTTTTGTCCACCAGTGTCCATCAGTATTGCCTGGAGGCAGACATCAACGGTTTGTTTTATAACTGGCTAGGTAAGCGTCCCCAGTCAGACACAATGTCTATCTCAGGATGCACTCTGGTCAAGGAGACAGCCACGACGTCTGCTCACACATCCCACTGCTCATCTAAATGTTCACCTTAATCCCATTAGCCATTGCATTTCTGTGTTCTCCCAACCCAGCTGTAGCTCTATTAGGACTTTACTAAAAAGCTTTTGGAATCACAGTGTATTGGTATCTCATAAAACAAGTGCTGGGGTGACACATGGGCCCAAGAGCATAGTTGCCAACTTACCAAAGCAGATCTGGCAGCTGCTGCCTCAGCAACAGAGGAACACTGAGCCAAGTACATCACTGGCCACTGGCAGCAAGGGAACTGTGTTGGCCCCCTTCCATCTTGGGATAGAAGCACTCTTTGAGGGCTTACAGAGTGTCTGACCCTCTGGCATCCTGTACAATCTGACTGGGTCTGATCCACAGCGAAGCAGCTGAAAGACTAGCCCATGACCATGGGACCCACTGTTCATGCACAAACTACATGACCCAGAGGCAGCCTCATAGAGTGTGTGAACAGCTTTCTAAAGGTGAGTGAAACACTGGCTTGAGGGAAACATTATAAAACAACGGGGTGCCATCCTTTAGGATGCACTCCATTAAATCTGAGACCCTGTATATGTTCTAAAGGAAGGATAAGCTGACTAGGATCCAAGGAATGAAAGGAGTAGCCCCATTTGTCATGACTCCACTAGCCACTGAGTGGTTTTGTTCTTCCTGTCTCTGCAACTTGGGACTCTTCAGGGTTGGAGGTCCTGATCATTAAAGGGGCACAATCTTCCTGGGGGAAATGCAAAGTCCAACTGACACAAACGGCTGCTGCTCTTAGATCTTCTGATTCTCTGGGTTAGTAGGTAAGGAATAGATCCCCATACTGATGGAGTAATTGTCCTTGGGCAGCAGAGGGGACAGGGATGCTTTGACACAATGGGAGCAGGGAGGAATACGAGGAGAACTGAAATAATCTCAAGTGCTTTTGCCTCATTGTACCTGTAAACAGACCTGTGCACAGCCCCAGAGCAGCACCATGGTCAAGGTGTCAAACATCAAGCTACCAAAGATCCCTCAGAATGAAGGTTTGTGTTAAACTGTCAGGGGAGTCCCCAATATCTGATAAGGTGATAACTAAGGGCAAGGGCACTTTTGATAGTGGGGGAGGGAGAGGATGAGTACCAGTGGTTGCCTCTGTTCTAATGCAGTGACAGGAGCTGTGACTCACTCCACTCACTTTCTTTTCTGAGTTTTCCTCTCATATAGATGGGTCCAACCGACCCTGCATGGAGAAACAGGGTGCCCTGAGAATGCACCTGGCAGACTTCCAACTACGGGAGTGTAATTGACCATGGGTCCTACCTGCCAAGCTTGGAAAGCCTCTGCCATGTGTGAGCTCGTGCTTCCATGGGAAGTTCCCAACTAGGAACTAAGCCAACCAGGAACACAGGCAGGCCCTTCCTGCAGACTCGGACTCCTCTGTGGCTAACTGGGTTGAGGGCTGTGGTCACTGATGCTGAACCTTCCTTAGACTTGACAGGCAGGGCCATGGCCTCCCAGTGTTCCTTCCCTCCCCTCATATCAGACTGCTCCCAGACTTACCCAGACCCCTCTGGGCATCTGTTTTTTGAAAGAGCTGAATTCGCATGCGTACGTGCAGGGATACACACGCGCGCGCGCGCGCACACACACACACACACACACACACACACACACACATGAACAATGCTGAAGAGATATTTACTCTGTGTCCTCATCTCTGTTATAAACTAATCTAAACAAAAAGGTTCCAGTGACCAGGAGAGAAACTAGTTTTCCTTTGGGGGTTGGATTCCAGGAGTCTATGACCCGCCTTCTGTGTAAACCAACCGAGGCTGCTTTTTCCCACTGAACAGCCTATATGCAGATCGATCCCAGGAGTGGGGTGTTCAGAATGGCAGACCCTAACTGTGGACTGGCCAAACCGTGGTCAGAAGTGAAAGCTCCCCTAGATATGATAACTTTTTTTAAAATGTATTTTTATTGATTTGAGAGAGTAAGGGTGAGAAAGAGATAGAAACATCAATGATGAGAATCATTGATTGGCTGCCTCCTACATGCCCCCTACTGGGATCAAGTCCACAACCCAGGCATGTGCCCTGACTAGGAATCCAACCGTGACCTCCTGGTTCATGGGTCATAACTCAACCACTGAGCTACAACAGCCGGGCAGGAACTTCTTGTCTGGTGACAAAAGAACAGTCAGTCTGCCTATCATGTCTTGGGAGAAAAAACTAAGGAGGGTGGATTGCATTTCTATCTCATTCTGCTGTCCTTTCAATCCTATAAGAAAAGAGATAAGCTAAGTTTGAAACCTGTCAATCTGACAGCATCCAAAGATGAAAATACAAGGAGTTTTTTATATGTCTTCTCTCTTCTCTTTCTACCAGGGACATAGGGGGGTGGGAGGCTTACCATCTGGAGCCACCTCCACATTTCACATCCATCAGAGATCCTTGACTCAGAAGACACTGCGCTGTGTGCTTCTCACAGGTGTGTGTTGTTAAGAGTTCATTGTGGTGAAAAAACTTACTGAATAATCAATGGAAGACTCACTAGAGAGAACCCTGATAACCGAGGACCAAAAGTGGAGACATAGAGGCTGGTAGGAGGGGCAGAGGCGCAAAAGGACTGGTTGGGCCCCCACAGATAGCAACTGAAGTTCCAGAGAGATATCTCAGCTATAGGCAGTTGCCATTGAAAACTCTGGAGTCTAATTCCCAAGCTGGGCCCCCAAGCAGAGAGCACCAGAACTGAGAAGGGTACCCACATAATATCTGGCTGTGAAAAGCAGTGGGGTAGCTGTCTGCCAGGGAGAGATGGCTGGAAATTCATGCAGCCTCTTAAAGGGCCAATGCATAAAATTCCCTGTGGAGCCACCCATCTTGTGCTCTGACAGAGGAACAGCAGAGTGGACTGGATCTGACTGAGCAGAAGCCAGGATTGAGGGCTCTGGAGTTAGAGCTCAGAAGGCAGACACCCCAGTTTTCTGTGCTGAGCCATTTCCTCAGGTTGAAGAAGTAATCTTTCTCATGCAGACAATTGCTATCCAGGTGGCATTGCCTGTGGGGTGGTGGTGGTGGTGGGGGGGGGAAGCTGACCCACCCTATTGGAAAATACCTTGCCCCTTAGGAGACTGAGAATAAGAATTAGCCTCCAGAAACAATTAACCCACCCTATTGAAAAAAAAACTCTTGCCACACCTGTGGATGATTGCCTAAGGGGAAAATCAAGAGGAATCCTATCAGTCTGCAGCCAGAGGTGGAGCCTTTGAGTCTTTGCCTGAGCTAATTGGTCAGAAACAGTGTTTCACGCTGTCCTGCACTAGAGATTTGGAGGCATAGCAGAACTACCTAATACATAGTCACAAACCCAAACAGGCAGCCAAAATGAGGCAACAAAGAAATTACCCATAAATGAAAGAACCAGAGAATTCTTGAGAAGAAGATATAAATGAAATGGAGATAAGAAACTTACCTGAAACAGACTTCAGAGTAATGATAGTAAAGATGCTCAACAGCATGAGAAAAGATATAGTAATTATGAAAAAAGAACAGTTGGAAATAAAGATTGATATAGCATAAATAAAAAAATACATTGGCAGGAATACACAGCAGATTAGGGAAAGGTGAGGATCAGATCAGTGAATTAGAAGACAGGGTTGAAAAAATCAATCAGAGAACCAAAAAGAAAAAATTAAAAAACAGGACAGCTTAAGGGAGCTGTGGGACAATGTGAAACATAACAATATTAGAATAGTAGGTGTGCCAGAAGAGGCAGAAAAGGAGAAAGGGATAGAGAATGTGTTTGAAGAAATGATGGCAGAAAACTTCCCTAACCTGGTAAAGGAAAAAGTCACACAAGTTCAGGAGGCACAGAGAACCCCAAGCAAGAAGAACCCAAATAGGCCCATGCCCAGACACATCATAATTAAAATTAAAATTAAAATTAAAGAAAAAGAATCTTAAAAGCAGCAAGAGGAAAGCAAACTGTTACCTACAACAGAGTTCCCATAAGGCTAACACCTGAATTCTCATCAGAAACTCTACAGGCCAGAAGGGAATGGCATGAAGTACTCAAGGTAATGGAAAGCAAGGATCTGAAACTAAGATTACTATATCCAGCAAGGCTATAATTAAAAATAGATAGTCAAATAAAGAGCTTCCCAGACCAAAACACACACACGCACACACACACAAAACAAAACAAAACAAAAAAGCTAAGGGAATACATCACCACCAAGAAATGCTAAAGGAACTGTTGTGATGAGAATAAGAATTCGAGAAAGAAACCTAGACAATATAGAATTAAAATAGAAATAAACAAATACCTATCAATAATAACCTTAAATGTAAATAGATTAAATGCTCCAATCAAAAGACAAAGGAATGCTGAATGGATACAAAAACATGACACAACTATATGCTGTCTACAAGAGACCCACCACAGAACAAAAGACACACAGAGGATGACAGTGAAGGGTTGGAAAAACATTTTTCCATGCAAGTGGGAAAGAAAAAAACAAAACTGGAATAGCAATACTCATATCTGACAAAATAGACTTTGAAATGAAGGCCATCACAAGAGACAACAACAGTCACTACATAATTCTAAAGGGGTCAATCCAACAAGAGGATATAACCCAGGTAAACATATATGCACCCAACATAAGAGCACCTAAAAATATTAAAAAGCTTCTAGAGGACTTTAAAGTAGAGAACAACAACAATAAGATCATAGTTGGGGACTTTAACACCCTGCTGACTTCACTGGATAGATTTTCTAGACAAAAAATAATAAGGAAACAGTGACTCTAAAGGATACACTGGATCAAATGGATTTAATTGATATTTATAGAACATTTCACCCCAAAGCTACAGAATATACATTCTTCTCAAGTGCACATGGGTCATTCATGAAGATAGACCACATATTAGGACACAAAATAAGTTTCTACAAGTTCTAGAAGATTGAAATCATATCAAGCATCTTCTCAGATCACAGGGGAATGAAATTAGAAATCATCTACAGTAAAAACACCACAAAACATTAAAAAACATGAAGGCTAAATATCCTGTTATTAAACAATGAATGGGTTACCAACAAGATCAAGAAAGAAAGAAATAAACTTCCTGGGAACAAATGAAAATGAACACACAACAACCTAAAATCTCTGGGACACAGCAAAAGCAGTCCTGAGAGGGAAGTTCATAGTACTACAAGCCTACCCAAAAACAAAAAACTAAAAAAACTAAAAACAAAAACAAAAACACACCAATAAAACAAAACACACACACACAAAACAACAACAACAAACACAAGAAAAATCAACAATAAACTATTTAACCATACAACTTAAAGAACTAGAAAGAGAACAATAAGAAAAGCCTAGAGTAAGTAGAAGGAAGGAAATAATAAAGATTAGAGCTGAAATAAATGACATAGAGAATAAAAAATATATAAAAAATAAATGAAACCAAGAGCTGGCTCTTTGAAATGATAAACAAGATTGATGAACCATTAGCCAGACTCATAAAGAAACAAAGAGGGCCCAAATAAATAAAATCAGAAACGAAAGTGGAGAAGTAACTACTGTCACCACAGAAATACAAAGGATTATAAGAAAATACTATGAACAACTATATGCCAACAAGCTGGACAATGAGGATGAAATGGACAAATTCCTAGAAAAATATAATCTCCCCAAACTGAATCAATTAGAAGCAGAAAATCTGAATAGGCCAATAACAACTGATGAAATAGAGGCAGTAATAAAAAAAACTCCCAGCAAACAAAAGCCCTGGTCCAAATGGCTTCACAGAGGAGTTTTACCAAACATTCAAAGAAGAACTAACACCTATACTCCTCAAACTATTCCAAAAAATTCCCAAGGAAGGAACACTTTGAAGCTCTTTTTATGAAGGCAGCATTATCCTAATTCCAAAACCAGATAAAGACACTACAATGAAAGAGAATTACAGGCCAATATTTCTGATGAGCATAGATGCTAAAATCCTCAACAAAATATTAGTCAATCACATCCAGCAATATATTAAAAAGATCATACACCATGACCAAGTGGGATTTATTCCAGAGATGCAAGGCTGGTTCAATATTCACAAACCAATAAACGTGATATAGCACATAAATTGAAAGACAAAAATCACATGATCATATCAATAGATGCAGAAACAGCATTCCACAAAATACAGCACCCATCTCCCCCCCCCCTCTCTCTCTCTCTCTCTCTCTCTCAATATATATATAAAATTCTAATATGCAAATAGACCGAATGGCGGAACAACTGAACAACTGGTCGCTATGATATGCGCTGACCACCAGGGGTGCAAATGGAACATGGCGGGTAGCAGCAGGCAGCAGAGTGCAGAACATGGCAGCGCCAGCCGTGGCAGGATGGTTGAGTAGGTGAGTGGGGGCGCCAGACCAAGGCGGAGTGCCAGTTGCTGTCATCAGGGTGAGCCTCTGGTGGTTACTGAAAATTCTTTGTTCCTATGCGCTGCGGTCCTGCCCAGCACTCGCACCCACTGCCAGTGCTGGCCCCACTCACACCTGCAGCTGGTGCCGGAGCCGCCTCTCGCACCCATTTCCGGAGCCCAGTGCCAGTCCCGATAGCTTGGCGCCATCAGCGGGTGTGAGCGGCATCTGCTGGCCCTGATCACCCCTCAGGGCTTCTCCACCTCCCCATGCTCCTGAGGGATGATCAGGGCAGCAGGTGCCACTAGCACCTTCTGATGGCACCAGCCCTGCTCGAACCTGCTGCTGGCACCAGCCCCAATCGCTCTGTGCTGTCAGCAGACGGGATTGGAGGCTGTGGTGGGAGGGGCCGGGCGGGGGCTTGGAGGATGGGCCAAGACCCTCCCCTGTGCCCACTGCAGCCTTATGGCTCACAGTTCCTTTCAAGGTGCATGAATTCGTGTACTAGTTTTTGATAAAAACCCTCAGCAAAGTGGGAATAGAGGGAGTATATCTCAACATAAAGGCCATATATGACAAACCTACAGCCAACATCATACTCAATGGGCAAAAACTAAAACCATTTCCCCTAAGAACAGCAACAAGATAGAGATGCCTGCTTTCACCACTCTTATTTAACACAGTACTGGAAGTTCTAGCCACAGCCATCAGACAAGAAGAAGAAAGAAAAGGCATCCAAATTGGAAAGGAGGAAGTAAAACTCACATTAGTTGCAGATGACATAATTTTGTACATAGAAACCCTAAAGATTCCACCAAAAAACTACTAGATTTGCCCTGACCAGTTTGGCTCAGTGCATAGACTGTTGGCCTGAGGACTGAAAGGTCCCAGGTTCGATTCCGGTCAAGGGCATGTACCTTGGTTGCGGGCACATCCCCAGTAGGAGGTGTGCAGGAGGCAGCTGATTGATGTTTCTCTCTCATCGATGTTTCTAACTCTCTGTCCCTCTCCCTTCCTCTCTCTAAAAAATCAATAAAATATATTTATAAAAAAATAATAAATAAATAAATAAAACTACTAGATTTAATAAATGAATTTAGCATGTAGTAAAATTAATACCCCCAAATCAATGGCTTTTTTATATACCAAACTAGAGGCCCAGTGCACAAAATTCATGTATGGAGGGGGGTGTCCCTCAGCCCAGCCTGCACCCTCTCTAATCTGGGACCCCTCTCACAATCCAGGACTGTTGGCTCCCAACCACTCGCCTGCCTGCCTGCCTGATTGCCCCTAACCACTTCTGCCTGCCAGCCTGATCACCCCCTAACCACTCCCCTGCCAGCCTGATTGACGCCTAACTGCTCCACTGCTGGCCCTATTGCCCCTAACTGCCCTCCCCTGCCAGCCTGGTCACCCCTAACGGCCCTCACCTGCCAGCCTGGTTGCCCCCAAATGCCCTCCCCTGCATGCCTGATTACCCCTAACTGCCCTCCCCTGCTGGCCTGGTCACCCCTAACTACTCTCCCCTGCTGGCCTGGTTGCCCCCAACTGTCCTCCCCTGCAGGCCTGATTGCCCACAACTGCCCTTCCTTGCAGGCCTGGTCACCCCCAACTGCCCTCTCCTGCAGGCCTGGTCACTCCCAACTGCCCTCCCCTGCATGCCTGGTTGTCCCTAACTGCTCTCCCATGCCTGCCCGGTCACCCCTAACTGCCCTCCCCTGAAGGCCTGATCACCCCCAAATGCCCTCCCTCCCTTGCAGGCCTGGTCCCTCCCAACTGCCCTCCCCAGCTGGCCATCTTATGGTGGCCATCTTGTGTCCACATGGGGGTGGCCATCTTGTGTGTTGGAGTGATGGTCAATTTGCATATCACCTCTTTATTAGATAGGATAATGAATTCTCAGAAAGAGAAACTAAAGAAACAATCCCATTTACCATTGCAATAAAAAAAATTAAGATACTTAAGAATAAACTTAACCAAGGAGGCAAAAGACCTGTTCTTGGAAAACTACAGGACATTGAAAAAAGACATCAAAGAAGATATAAACAAGAGGAAGAATATACCATGTTCATGGATTGGTAGAATCAATATCAATAAAATGTCCATACTACCCAACCCAATCTACAGATTCAATGCAATCCCTACTAAAATACCAATAGCATACTTCACAGAGCTAGAACAAATACTCCAAAAATTTATATGGAATCAAAAAAGACCCTGAATAGCTTCAGCAATCTTGAGAAAGAAAAACAAAGTTGGAGGACTCACAATACCAGATACTATGTTATACTATAAAGTCACTGTAATCAAAACAGCCTGGTACTGGCACAAGAACAGGCATATAGACCAATGGATCAGAACAGAGAACCCAGAAATTGACCCAAGACATTACGCTCAATTAATATTTGATAAAGGAGGCAAGAGCATATAATGGAGTCAAGACAGTCTCTTCAATAAATGGTGTTGAGAAAATTGGACAGATACATGCAAAAATAATGAAACTAGACCACCAACTTACACCATACACAAGAATAAACTCAAGTGGATAAAAGACTTAAATGTAAGTTGTGAAACCATAAAAGACCTAGAAGAAGTCACAGGCAGCAAAATATCAGACATCTCTCCTAGCAAAATGTTTATGGATACATCTCCTAGGACAATGGAAACTAGGGAGAAAATAAACAAATGGGACTACATCAAAATAAAAAGCTCTTAACAGCAAAAGAAACCATCAACAAAATGTTAAGGGAGCCCACTGTATGGGAGAACATATTGGGCAATGATACATCAGATAAAGGATTAATATCCAAAATACTAGTATATAAGGATCTCATACAACTTAACAAAAGGAAGACAATCAATCCAATTAAAAAGTGGGCAAAGGACCTAAACAGACACTTTTCCAAAGAGAACATACAGATGGCCAAGAGAATATGAAAAAATGTTCAATATCACTGATCATCAGAGAGGTGCAAATTAAAATGACAATGAGGTACCATCTCACACCTGTCAGAATGGCTACCATCAACAAATCAACAAATGACAAGTGCTGGTGAGGATGTGGAGAAAGGGGAGCCCTAGTACACTGCGGGTGGGAATGCAGACTGGTGCAACCATTATGGAAAACAATATGGAGTTTTCTCAAAAATTAAACACGGAACTGCTATTTGATCCAATGATTCTACTTATAGGAATATATCCTAAGGCACCCGAAGCACCAATCAGAAAGAATGTATGCACCCCTATGTTCATAGCAGCACAATTTACAATAGCTAAGATTTGGAAACAAACCAAGTGCCCATTTATATATATACTAGAGGCCTGATGCACAAAATTCGTGCATGGGGGGTGGGGGTGGGGTGGTCCCTCAGCCAGCCAGTACCCTCTCCAATCTGGGACCCCTCAAGGGAAGTCTGACTGTCCGTTTAGGCCCAATCCCACCGGGCAGCTAGACATCCCTCTCACAATCCAGGACTGCTGACTCCCAACTGCTCGCCTGCCTGCCTGCCTGATTGCCCCTAACCACTTCTGCCTGCCAGCCTGATCACCCCCTAACCACTCCCCTGCCAGCCTGATCAACACCTAACTGCTCCCCTGCTGGCCAGATTGCCCATAACTGCCCTCCCCTACTGTCCTGGTCACCCCCAACTGCCCTCCTTTGCAGGCCTGGTCCCTCCCAACTGCCCTCCCCTGCAGGCCTGGTCACCCCTAACTGTCCTCCCCTGCTGGCTGGTCGCCCCCAACTGCCCTCCCCTGCAGGTCTGGGTACCCCTAACTGCCTTCCCCTGCTGGTCTGGCCACCCCCAGCTGCCCTCCCCTGCAGGCCTTATCCCTCCCAACTGCCCTCCCCTGCAGGCCTTGTCCCTCCCAACTTCCCTCCCCTGCTGGCCTGGCTGCTCCCAACTGCTCTCCCCTGCAGGCCTTGTCCCTCCCAACTGCCCTCCCCTATAGGCCTGGTCCCCTGCAACTGCCCTCCTCTGCAGGCCTGGTCACCCCTAACTGCCCTCCCCTGCAGGCCTGGTCCCTCCCAACTGCCCTTCCCTGCAGGCCTGATCGCCCACAACTGCCCTCCCCTGCTGGCCATCTTGTGGTGGCCATCTTGTATCCACATGGGGGCGGCCATCTTGTGTGTTGGAGTGATGGTCAATTTGCATATTACCTCTTTATTCTATAGGATAATAGAGGAATATGCAAATTATCTGGGATGTGTCACATCATGACCACTCACAGGGTGGGCAGGGCTGCGGGGCCGTGGGGCAGGACTCCGGGTCTAGTGCAATTTCGTCCTGCCCAGGCAGACTCCCCCGTGACCCCACAGCCGAATCTCCATGCCAACCTGGGGTTTACTAAACTTTACTGGAGCTGCTCCCCACAACCCCATCCCCTGCCCCAGGACCGTGCTGCCTGCAGCAGGGAGCCCTGCCAGCCTCCTGACAAGCAGGAGGCTTGGGAGAGCTGAGTGGGGCAGGGGCTGCAGGGAGCCAGGAGGGGCAGGGCAGCCGGAGCCAAGTTCCCCGGGGTCTGAGGAGAGCTCCTGACAAGAGCCCAGACTGCAAAGAAGGAAGAGGAAGCGGCCAGGTGGAGCTCTTCCAATCCCCTGCATGAACACCCTACTCCAGCCCCTGCACCCCTGGGGGGCAGGGAGGCTGACTGGACTGGGAGAAGACCCAGCCTTGGGGGTAGCCGCAGCCCGCACCTCGGACTCCTGCTGCTGCCAGGCCCCCTCCGCTGAGGCTGGGCATGCCTCTCCTTCCTACAACTCTAGACCCAGGTGGAGGCAGGTCTGAGAGGCTCCCCAGGGTCAGACCCATCCCCCCCCCCCCCCCCCCCACACACACACACACAGCAAAGGCGCCTTCTCTGCAATGGAAGCGCACTGAACCTCATGGAGGGGGGTGGGGGGCGCAGCTAAACCCACCCTACTAGCTTGCCTGAACCTGCCCTACTAGCTTGCCTGGCCCCGCCCTGGCCCGGCCCCCCGCCCCACTCCAGGAGATTGGAGCCCCGCCCTGAGCACATACAGCTGCGAAATGGCCACATACAATTTAAAGAATGGCGCCAAGCAGGGAGGTTTGACAGTTACTCCCTCTTTGGCCTCGCCACCCTCCTAACACCCCCCCCTAATGCCCTGCCCCCTGCCAGCGCCTCCAGGGATGATCACCGCTACAGGGCTGCTGGCCAGAGCCCGCCCCTCTGAGGCCTGTGGAACCCTCTGCAAAGCTTCCATAGCTACAGTCCCAGGAAACAATCGTGCCCACCTCCCCTAATCAGCACCTGCTACCTGCGAGGGTACCCGTGAGCTTAAAAATAACAATCCCTTCTCATTTAGACATCACTTACTTGATTAAACATTTCTAGGTTTATTAGCTCAGAACCTCCTCATGACAATCCAGTGAGGTAGGCGGAGAAGAGAATACAATTCCCATGGTATATGCATATGTATTCAGAAACGAAGCTCAGAGAGGAAAAGTGTCAAGCCCAGTGGTTCCCAAGGTGCAGCACACACCCGGGGGGCGGCGGGGGGGGGGGGGGGGGGAGGGGGTTGGGCAATTTGATTTTAAGTGGGGGCAATTCGAGAATGAGATAACAGTGAATTTTTTGCATTTCTTATGGCTCTAGGGGGCCTCATCTACAGGGTATCCTACATAATAAAAGGCTAATATGCAAATGACCGAATGGTGTAATGACCGGTCACTATGATGTGCACTGACCACCAGGGGGCAAACACTCATTGCAGGAGCTGCCCCCTGGTGGTCAGTGTGCTCTCACAGGGGGAGCGCTGCTCAGCCAGAAGCTGGGCTCACAGCTGGCGAGCACAGCAGCAGTGGTGGGAGCCTCTCTCGCCTCCGTGGCAGTGCTAAGGATGTTGACTGACAGCTTAGGCCCACTAAGCCGTCAGTTGGACATCCCGCCAGGGCTCCCAGACTGCAAGAGGGCACAGGTCAGGCTGAGGGACCCCCCCACCCCAACAAATGCACAAATTTCATGCACTGGGCCTCTAGTCAGTAGATGAGTGGATAAAAAAGCTGTGGTACATTTACACCATGGAATTCTATGCAGCAGTAAAAGAGAAGACTCTCTTACCCTTTGAGACAGCATTGAGGGACCTGGAGAGTATCATGCTAAGTGAAATAAGTCAGTCAGAAAAAGGTAAGTACCACATGATCTCACTCATATGTGGAATCTAAGTAACAAAATAAACTGATGAACAGAGTGGATCCAGACTCATGGAAGCATGAAACAGAGTGCAGAATCTCAGAGGGAAGGCGGGGGTTGGGGGGAGGGGGAATGGGTAGGTGGGAGGTAATAAACTGAAGACCTTGTATGCATATATGCATAACCCATGGACACAGACAATAGGGTGCTGATGACTTGGGGTGGGGGTGGGGATGGTTTGAAGGGAATGAATGCGGGGGGGAAAAAGAGTTCACTGTGGGAGGAAGGGCCCCTGGTGCTGGAGGTCGGAGGGCTGGGCTATAGACACCTGCATTTTGCCAGCACAGCATCAAATTCCCTCTCTGAGCTCAGTGCTTCACTTTTTGTTGGGGAACTACTCCCCTTTCCCCCTGCACAGTGGCATCTGTATGTGTCGGGCCTAAGCGGTCTAGCTGCCATGTCCCTTACTACTATGACTGGTTGCAGAATATGCCCTGATGCCACTGAGGCAATGAGTTGCTGAGACCCTTGCTGGGGATACTGGGATGGAGGTGATATTCTTGTCCCTTGACCTTGAATCTAAGGAATATCAGGCCTGAAACTGCTGCCTCCACATTGCTGCAGGTAAAGGGTAAAACGGAAGCCAACACTGCTAAAAGCAAAGTGGAGAGCTGGATAAACAGTCCTGGCTACTAGCAGCGCCTGAGCCTGAGCCCCAAGCCCTGCCAGGCCACAAACCTTTGACTTTCCTGTTATTACCTTCTTTTCTGTGTAAGCTAATTTCACTGAGTGTTCTGTTAAATGCAGCAGGTAAGTCCAACATAATACAGTGTCAAGCAGGGAGAGCATGGCAAGCAAGTCCACATCATGTGCAAAGCTTCTGAGAAGTGGGAGGTTGGTGTGCCCAAGGCTTGAAGAAAAGCGATTGACATGATTAGAGGGTGGAATGGGAGCTGGGTGAGGCCAGAGGGGATGTGCTAGACCTGGGATAGGACGCTAATCTAATCCTCAGGGTGACAGTGAGCTGAAGCATTGTTGGGTGGTCAGTTTTGCACTTTGCAGATATCTCCCTGGCTGCCCTCTGGAGAAGAGAGTACAGGACTGGGCAGGTTCCTGCAGATGTTGATCCCTCAAGGGATATCAGCGCCTGTGATTAGGGCCCTTGGATGCTGGTCTTATCACTTCAACCCTATCTCATGTCCAGGCCCTACCTTATCTCAGGGACAAGCCAAGGACTTGGTCATCAGACTGGACAAGCCTGCTGGACCCATCTGAACCAGAACTGCGATATTCGTACTCATGTTCATGCTTTCTGCACGCTCTCTGCTCTCCAGGCCCTAGGGAGGGGCAACAGTGCATTGCCTTGTGTCAGGTGGAGCACAGCACCCCCAACACCACACACACACACACACACACACACACACACACACACACACACACACACGTCCCGTATCTTCCAGGCCGGCCCCACCCTGCCTGCTGGCCCCCTCTGCTGAGGCCTCCTGCTGCCTCCAGGACCAAGCCTGCATCAGTCTGCTTGCTCTCTCTGGACAGAGCCATCCTGGAACCAGCTAGAGACAGGCACACCTGCAGGGGGAGAGTATGCCGATGCTCACCAGCACGGCAGGAGGTATGGCCAATGTGTTCCTCAAAGAGGGCCATGTGGGGGGCACCTGGGGCTGCTGGCCTTTCTGTTGAGTTGTTTTCCAGACCCACATAACTGCCTCTGGGGTCTATATCGATACCCCACCCTGCTCCTCACACCTCCACTCTAACATCTTGGCTGTGTCACTGTGTTAAAAGGAGCTTTAGAAAATTACTGCTATGGCTTGTTGTATATGTAACTTTTAAATTACATTTTTATTTTAGAAGAGGTTTATATTTATAGAAAAAGTGCAAAGACAGCACAGAGTTTCTGCACACTGCCACCCACCCAATTTAATTGTTAGCATGTTACATTATTATACACACTTGTCACAATGAATGAACCAATATTGATAATTATGAACTATAGTCCATAGTTTATTCAGATTTTCTTCAGATTTCCTATGTCCTTTTCCTGTCCTGGCTAGACGATCTCTCAGCCCTTGGTGGTAAGGTGGCTGGTTAGGAGTACTGTCAGGCGCCCTCTCCTGGGTGTGGCTGCTGCTTTCCTAGGGGCTGAGATAGTGGGTTTAGGGGAAAGACCACACCATGTCAAGGGAACATGAAGTTCATAGGACATGTCACTATGATATTGATCTTGATCAACTGGCTGGGGTCATGTTGGACAGGTTTCTTGGATGTAAAGTGGCTTTTTCTTCCTCCATCTCCCATACTACATCCTTTTATGCACATATTTTAATTCTTTAATGGTCTTGGCACCATTCAGTTTCTTGATTGCTCTTCATTCAGCACCATTTTAAACTTTAAAAAATATTTTTATTGATTTCAGAGAGGAAGGGAGAAGGATAGAGAGATAGAAACATCAATGATGAGAGAGAATCATTGATTGGTTGCCTCCTGCACGCCCCACAATGGGGATCAAGCCCGCAACCTGGGCATGTGCCCTTGGCCGGAATTGAATCTGGGACCCTTTAGTCTGCAGGCTGGCGCTTTATCCACTGAGCCAAACCAGTTAGGATCCATTTTAAACTTTTATTGTTGCTGTGTGCATCTGGTCTGTGCTGCAGAGCCTTCTGCAGGGCCCAGAACTGGCCCCAGTGATGACACCCAGGCTGCCCCCGATACCGACCCTGTGCCACAGTGAACATCCTTGCCCTTGGGGCTTGTTTCAGGACTTTTCTGGACACAGAACCAGGAGTAAAATGCTGGTCAGCAGGTATCTGCCTTGCAGAAAGGTGGCACCAGTCTGCCTCCTGCAGCCCATGTCCACACCAATAGCTCACTTCCTGACACGGGCCAAGCTGATAGCGTACAGTGCTACCTGTCTAGTACAGGTGGGTATCTAGTCACCACACACGGCACCCCTATGAAGCTTGCTTCATCCAAGTCATTGAGTCACACCAACCACAAACCAGAGTCCCCTCTGGCGAGCTGAGGACCCACACGCTGTGTTGCTTGGCTGGCACAATATTTAGAATTTTTTTTCAGCCAACATGTAAACATTGAGTAATTTTACACCAATGTTTAAGTTTTGAGAGGGAAACCCAGACTTCCTCCTTCTCAGGGTTTTCCAGAGTAAAGCTGTTCTTTTAAAATATATGGGTTTGATAGTCTACATGGCCTCTTAAAACCTCATGGCTTCTGCAGAACAGGCTCAGATTATTCCCTTTCTTACAGTGAGTGCTGACCTGCCATGGGCCAGGCGGCCTGGCTGGAGGTGGAGTGCCTGTCACTGGAAGTGTACTAGTTGTGCCTGGAGAGTCTGGACATAGGATGGGGCCCTTGGAATTCATCTTATTCAGATTTCCTGATTTTGTGAGACATTTCCCCCCCCCCCCCCCCGCCCGCTTCTCTGCAAGCCATAGGATGGAGGTGGCACCTTCCAACATCTGTGGGGCAATGGTGCCCCCTTGTGGCTGCAGCTCCAACCCAGCGGCTCTGCTTACTACCAATGGAAAGGGGTGGGTTTGGACACCTGGGCATGGGGGAAAGGTATTTCTGGTGGCCAGGAGGGTCACTGTATCTCATGGGGCACACTAGAGGCCCTGCCCCTGGGTGGAGTGAAGGGTGTATTGGAAGCAGAGGCTGTGGAGATCTGAGGGAGGCCAGATGGGGAGGGCATTGGATGATGAGTGAGGAGTGGTCCTGGAGGGGATATGGCCTAGGTGGTGTCCTGACTTTGGCAGAGTGGCCAACTCTCCCTTGAGCAACAAGTGTGTCCCTTGCCCCAAGGCTGTATTCTCTCTAGGGTCAGCTCCTGTGGGATCAAGAATTCCCACCCACAGATCTTCCTGACAAACAAACTTACAGACCTCCCCTGCCATGGATGGGACCACCATTAATGGCCAAGTGCTCAAGAGAATGCGAAAATAAGCAACAAACTGGTAGAAAGTATTTGTGAAAGACACAGCTGATAAAGGATAGTTATCCCCAAAATACAAAGAACTCTTAAAAGTCAACAATAAGAAAACAAATAACCTGATTTTAAAATGGGCAAACGAGCCCTGGACATTGGGGCTCAGTTGATTGAGTATTGTTCCCTGCTCTGAAAGTTCAATTCCCAGTCAGGGCAGTTAGTCAGATTGCAGTTCTACCCCTGGTTGGGGTACATGCAGGAGGCAGCCAATTGGCATTTCTCTCTCACATTGATGTTTCTCTCTCTCTACCTCTCCCTTCCTCTCTCTCTAAAATCAATAAAAAATATTTTTAAAAAAGGGCAAATGACCTTAAGATACATATCACCAAAGAAGATTTATAGATGACAAGCATATGAGAACATGCTCCTTATCATATGTCACCAGGAAAATACAAATTAGAACAAGGAGATACCACTATCCGCCTATTAAAATGGCCAAACTCTCAAACACTGACAACAAATGCTGGTGAGGATGTGGAGTAACAGGAACTCTCATTCCTTGCTGGTGGGAATACTAAATGGCACAGCCACTATGGACAACAGTTTGCCAGGTTCTTACAAAACTAAACATACTCTCACAATCCAGCAATTGCACTCCTTGGTATTTATCTATATGAGTGGAAACCTTACACCCACACAAAAACCTGCACACAGATATTTATAGCAGCTTTCTTCGTAACTGTGAAAACTTGGGAGCAATCAGGATGTCCTTCAGCAGGTGATGGATAAATGAACTGGTCCATTCAGACAATGGAACATTATTCAGCGCTAAAAAGAAATGAGCTATTAAGTCATGAAAAAACATGGAAGAACCTTAAATTCACATTACTAAGTCAAAGAAGCCACTCCGAAAAGGCTACATACTGTCTGATCCCAAATATAGACTTTCTGGAAAAGGCAAAACTATGGAGACAGTAAAAAGATCAGTGGTTGCCAGGAGTTCGGGAAGAGGGTGGGATGAACAGGCAGAGTACAGAGAGTTTTAGGGGAAACTGCTCTGTATACTATAATGATAGACATGTCTTTATGCATTTTCAAAACCCACAGAACGTACAACACCAAGAGTGAGCCCAGTGTGGACTACGGACTTTGGACGATAATGATAGGTTAATGTAGACTCTCGATGGTGGGGAGACTGCATTTGATGCTGGGGAGACTGCATTTGATGCTGGGGAGACTGCATGTGTAATGTGAGGGAGACTGCATGTGATGCTGGGGATACTGCATGTAATGGTAGGTGTATAGGGGAAGTCTACCCTTTCCATGCAATATTGCTGTGAACCTAAGACTACTTTGAAAAATAGTCTTTTAAAATTTGGCTTATTGCATTGCCTTACGCAGCCTTCAGAAGCTCACAGCCTGCTGAGTGTTGAATAAGAAATATGTATGACCATTTGAAATGTCACTACAATTATGAGGAAACTTCAGGGGGCTGTGGACACTTGAAGGGCTCTTACACTGGCATTAGGGAAGGCTTCCTGGAGGAGGTATTGCCTCTAGTGGGCTTTAAAGTTCAGGTAGAGAAGCGGGGAGAGCATTCCAGGCAGAGGAACCAGCAAGCACAAAGGTTGTGAGGTGTTGGAGGAGCAGCGGAAGTTGTGAGGTGCAGAGTGGGGGTACTCATGCAGAACTGAGTTGCAGGTGGTAGGCAAGAGGACTCTGGGTACTTCCCTAGAGCCTCATGGAGCTGGCCCAGAGTCAAAGTGAGGTATGGTTTTGTGGAGGCTCCTCTGGGCCACCGGGCGTAGTCAGGGCCACTTGACCCTAGCTTGCAGAACTGTAGGCAGCCCTGCAGGCACAGACAGGGGAGTGGTGTGTGGTAGGCTCAGCTAGGGAAGTCCCAGGACCTGGAAAGAAACCGGATTTGTGAATATAGTGGTGCAAAAATGACATCTTTTGTTTGTCACTAACCCCTAATGGAAATGTAGTGTTTCCTTTCATTATGAATGCAGTAAACAAACCACAGTAGCATTAGCTGTGTTCACATCACATTTCAGATATCTCAAAATATTGCTTATGTTCAACAGTACTTTAAAGTTGCTGTGGGTGATAGACTTGTTGCTTGACTGTGTTATTCATTGTGTTAAGAAAGAAGCCCACATAGTGCTAGACTTCTTTTCAGTACTTTTGGTAATTACAATTTCAACGTAATTGGCATTTAAAAACCTACAGATTCCTCCACCCTGCCAAAGAGATCTCTGGCACATTCTGAACACACAAAGATGTACATAGATACACACATGCACACATGTACATGTGAAACACAAACACATGCACACATAAATGCACACACACAGATATGCATGCAAATGCACACATACACGCACACACACATGCACACATGTGCATACAGAAAAGCACACACATCTATGCATACACACATTCTCATGTAGATGCATTTATCTGGGTACATACAAACAGGCACACACACAACATACACTCACAAAATGTACACATGTACACACAAGCACATGCACATGCAAATGTATACACATATGCAGACACACACAAACATACACATATGGACATGTAAAAGCTCAGGCACATACATGCACAAGAATGCATACACACATGCGCACACCCACACAAACACACATGCAACTGCACATATTCAGGCACAGACAAACATGCACATGTGCACATGTGCATGTGCATAAGCACACATGTAGGCAAATGTACATGCACACACAGGTACACACACAAAACACACATGCATGCATAAACATAGGCATGTATACACACAACACACATGCATTCACACACAATGGTTGAGAAACCCTCTCAAGAGGAAAGGGAATACTAGCAGTGTGACCCTGATCATATAATTTATTGTCTAGATCTACACATTAGAGTATGAAAGGGGCACTAATTAGGCTGGGACTATGGCATAAACAGATTCTCCTGAGCACACTAGGGCAGGGCTACCCTGTGTCTGGGGCCTGCAGGGCATTTGTGCTCCTGTCTGTACTTGCATTTCTGTGGACAAGTGAACCTGAGTGGGAGTGCATCTGAGGGGTGTGTGTGTGTGTGTGTGTGTGTGTAGGGGGTTCTAATCTCTGGTGCCTGGGTTCATGTTCAGCCTGGTCATTCTGGCCCTCAGAGGAGACCTTGCCCAGGCGTTTACAGGGATGGCCAGTGATTTGGGGGTGGGGTCTGCCTTGCTTCCTCTGAGGGAGATAGGTGGGCTACATATTTAATCTTCTTGCTTCATCAAACTTGTCCTCCCTTCCATGATTATCCTCATTTTGCAGATGCAGAAACTGAGGCCCTGACAGGTTGAATACTTTGCCCAAGCCACACATGGAGTCTAGCCATGGGTGATGAGGGGCAGAACACCTGGTATTCTGAGTGCCCTTGCTTGCCCTGTCAGGAGATGAGAGGAGGATATCTGGGGCTGAGCTAGCAGAAGAGGCACTTAGCTTTAGTCCCTCTCCTATGTGAATACCATCATGACTCCTCAGCACCAAATCTAAGTTCCACAGACCCATATCACTCCCTATCCATTCCCTGAACGCCAGCTACTCCAGCCCTAGCCCTTCCCTGCTCCCTCCAAGCATCTTCACACCTCCATAGCTGTGCCCATTTTGTTCCCTGGAGTGCTTGACAAGGAGTGCCTCCTACTCATCCTGCAATGCCCACTCTGATTACCCAATACAGTGTTGGCATGCCCCTGCCCTGTGGTCTCTCTGCCTTCACACATCCCTGTGGGGTAGCCCTTATCATAATTTATGCAGATAAACATCATCTCTGTTTTCCCACACATAGCATAAAATAGGCATGAAAAAATATTTGTCAAATTAACAAACAAACATGTTTGTACACTATGAGCTGTTTGTGAGAAAGGCTGGGTCCTTTCCAGCTATTCAGGTAATAGAGTTTGTCCAACTGTCCAGGCTGAGGCCAGAGTTGAAGGAGGGAGCTGGGCGGTTATGACAGCACTAGTTGGGTTGGCATGGTCCCAGGCTGGGCCTGTGTACTGAAGCACCTGCTCCAGGTTCCTCCCTGCATGCTCCTTGGGTAGGAAGGACTTTACTTTTGCTTCTACACAGGCCCCGGAGGGTGCCCAGTGGGCCGCAGCTCTCTGCAGCTCTCACTCTCGGCCCTCAAAGGTCAGAGCTGGGCTAGGCCTCGTCCTCTTCTCAGTCCACTTATCAAGTCGGAAGTTCAAAGCTGGTCCAGCCTGGAGGGACCAAGGTTTATGTGTTTGTCCTCTCCACCCTAGCCACCTGACCCTGTGCCACACTCCAGGAAGGGTGGGGACAGGAAGGGGATGGTGGGCCTGTGTCTGCCCCAGGGCACTGTCAGCTCTGTCAGAATGTATGCCTCGAAGCTTCCACCCTGAGAGCTGTTTCCAGACTGATGCCCTGGGCTGATGATGAGCCCCCTGCCGAGGGCCTCGAAGGGCTGGGGGGCCGGGAGAAGCTGGCAGGAGGAGGGCAGGAGGAGTAGAGGCGTTCTGAGACACCAGTGCCCCTCAAATTGGGCAGAGTGAGCACCAGTCACCCTGTCACTACTGTGGGTCAGGAACACCTCTGGGAAGTCCCCCACCATCTGTGGTGAAGGGGAAGTATCGGCTGATAAGGCCTGAGGCAAACTCAGTCTGGTCCAGCTGGGAGACACTGGCTAAGACATCTGCTTCCTTGAGCCTCAGTTTCCTAATTATGAATGAACATAATCTTTGTAACCACTCCTCGGGCCCTGACACAGTGTGTGTTCATGGGACATCAGTTAATGTGTGCAGGAAGCTTCGGGTGGTTTATGTCTGCCTGGTGGTCCCTTCTCTCCTTGTTGCACCAGCCATCCCCTCCCCGTTCTTTTTTTTTGGAGGGGGGAGGGAAGTTCCCCTCTCACAACCACATAATCTTGCTGAACTTTCACTATACACCTTCCTGCCTGTCCCTCCCAGCACGGGGGTTGAAGAGGGAGCCTTCTCAGCACAGGCCCTCTGAAGTGAGTGGCAGCTTAGATGTGCAAGAAGTACGTGGAGAGGTGGTATAAGGGGTCTTGCTGGCTACAAACTGCTCCAGGAGTCAGTGGAAGCGCAGGGCGGAGCCTGGACTAGAGCATGGGATGCGCAGGATGGTGCCATGGTGGTCAGCCTCTTCTCTCGCACCCCCACATTCAAACCATCAGTGAGTCCTGCCAGCTGGACCCCCAGAACATTCCAGAACCCAACCTCTTCCCTGACTTCTACTCCTCTCTAGTCTCCACATCCAACTATAGCCAAGTCCTGCATAATCAATCCTCAGAACATATCAGAACCCAACCACCTCCCTCCCCTGCCTCTATTTCCAGCAGCCTGTCTCAGCTGCCATTGCCCCTGCCTCCGTCTTATCTACATCCCTCCTGCCCTCATAATCCCTTTCCCCACAGCTACCTGAGCAACTCTTTTACTAGTAAATAAATTGCCTATTTTCAATCTGGCCCCATTGTTTCCCACCGTACCCAGGATAGGTTTACATTCCTAGTGTGTCTGTAAGACCACCAGTTTTGGCCCTAGCCCACCGCTCTGGCCTCATCGTCTTCACTTCCTTTCTACATCCACTGTGGTGATCCTCGCTGTTCCTGAACTCACTTAGGGTGTTCCCACCCCAGGGCCTTTGCACTGGCTGTTTCCTCTGTCTGGAGCATTTGATTCCCAGGTGTTCATGGGATTTCTTCCCTTCGTTCCTGCAGGTCTTTTCTCAAACGTTACCTCCTCATAAAGGTCTTCCTGACCCCATATCTTCAATAAGCCCTGCTTCCCCAGTGCCTATCAGCCCTGGTCTTCTTACCTGTACATTTTTCTTCAAAGTACATTCACTGATATTAGTTTATATAGTTAGTTGCGTGATTATTGTCTGGGGTCCCTGGTAGACAGGCTCTGTGGTGTGATGGGGGAAATGTGGGGGTCTGCGGAGGATGCAGAGCAAGTGGCTGCCCCTCTCTAGGCCTCAGTTTCTCTGTCTGTACTCTCAGGCCTGGACTTCCCTCTCTTGAGGCCTGCTAACATGATGTCAGTAGTTCTGTATCTTTCCTTTGTCCTGGAAGGTTGTTGTGGAAGCAGAGGCACTGGGCTCCAGCAGAGGGCGCTCGGTCCCCCTCTGGGGCCCTCAGTCCCGGATTTGGGGGATAGCATGCTACTGAGGTCTGGTGCTTATCAAAGGCCCAAGTCTGGGCATCCTCCTTACCCTGGGGCCTAGCGTTGTTTGCAGCCTCTGAGGCGGTGGTGGAGGACCAGACACGTCAGGACCCAGGGCATCTGGATCAGGGTTCTGTCCTCAGCCCACGGTTTCAGGCAGGTCCTGTCCCCCACCCTCCTCTAACCCCAGCCCCGGGTCTCCTCTGCATATAGTCCTGCTTTAAGGAAAGCAGGATCCGCTGGCGTGCACATCTCTGGCTGCCATGGTGGCTGTCGGTGGCCACAACTGCAGTTACAGGCTTGGCTCCAGCTGGCTGCTAGGCGCGGCTTGCCCGGTGGGCACAGTGGGGCACTGGGAAGGCCCACCCGCTGCCCACCTCCCCAGGGCCAGACCACCGCAGGGAGGTCCCTGACCTCAGGGCTTGGGTGTGGTCACTCTCTTTTGTCCTTCCGGCTGCAGCCCTGCCTGGGGAGAGGACAGGAAGCACAGGTCTTTGGAAGGGCCAGACCTCAGCAGGTGCTAAGGGGCAACCATCTGGAGCTACTCCCTCCAGCTGGTTGCCAGTTACCACTGTCTTCCACTCACTCCCCAGGCCAGCCCCTAGCCGCTCCACTGGGGCCCTGGGCACCTGTTTCCTCCCCGGGGCGCCTGCCCTGCTGCCTGGGGCACCCAACTCAGGTTCCACAGGAAGAGCCAGCCTGCTCCCAAGGGCAGGGCACTGTGACACCCTGGGACCTGCAGAGCTCTGTACGCTCCTGTGGAGGGCTGGCCCTGAGGGTCTTCCAGCCATTCTCCAAGGCCTGGGTCCTGTAGGCCTCCCCTCCCTGGGCCTGGCTGCTTGCCTGGGGGAGGTTGGTGCAGCCAGGGGAAAGGGCCACCTGGCAGACCAGCACTCAGAGCCTCAGTGCCACCCCCTAAAGTTCCCCATTATGAGGTGCCCTGTGAGCAGGCCGGGGCTGGGACCCCAGACCAACTGGGGTGGGGGAGCCTCCTCAAGGAATCCATCTCCCCAGTGCACTTTTCAGGAGCAGCAGCTGCCCTTTGGATCACATCTCTGAGGGGCATGGATGCCCAGACATCTCTGGGCATGCCTGTTTCCCAGTCCCGAGGGGAAGGTCCCGAGAACATTGCTTTAAGGAGACAACACTCTCAGGTGTCTATGATAGTACAGTTTTCAAATCTCAGCCCCTGAACTCTGCAAGAGGGGCTCTCTCCATTTTAGTACAGTGCCTGGAGCCAGACTTTCAGGGTTCAAATCCAGGCTCTGCACCTTACCCGGGCAAGTCCCTTCCCATCTCTATGCCCCAGCTTCCTCCCCTGTGAGATGGGGCTAACAGCCAGCTTTGCAGGGTTGTGGTGAGGACTGTGAGTGGTAATCATGGTCACTTATAATGGCGTATTTGACTCAGTGGGCTCTGAAACCCAGAGAATCAGAAAGTTGAGAAATAGGGTGGTGTGAACCCTGATGTCTGGGAGCAGGTTGAGCTGTAGTAGGCTGTGCCAGACCATGGTCTTGGAGACACTGACCAGCTGGGTGGTGTGGGCAAGTTGCTGACTGCTCCAATCCCCAGTCTCCCTACTTGAAAAATGGGATTCAGGCACCTCTCATTTAGCACTACTGGGGTACATTCAGGGCACACAGGAGGAGTCCAGTAAATGTGGGTGGCTGCCTCCCCTAACTTTGTCACACAGCAAAAGAGAGGCTTGTGTGGGGAGGCCTGGGCCAGGCCATCCTCCTCTACCCAGAAGAGGACAACGACAGACAGCTGCTGTCAGGCCATCTTAGAAGAGTGCCCAGCAGGAGATGCAGCTCTTTGTGTCACTAGCAGTCCCCGCTGGGCCTGGGTACAGACCCTTTTCCAATGATACATTTCTCTTTCCTGCTAAGTCTGCCATCCCTTGAGCTATAAGGGAAGGATGGGAAGTAAGTAATGGGAGGAGCAGGAAGGCACACTTGGAGGGGGTGTTCCTGAAAGGCACAGGTTCAGAGTAGGGACAGGCTCAATGCGATGAGATGGGGGTTCCCAGGATCCCAGGGAACTGTGTAATCATTCTCACTAGACCCACAGTGTACCTAAGATGAGCTGAAGCCAAGGAGGCTGAAAGACTTGCCCAAGGTCTCACACAGCCAACTAGAAGTGGGTGGGATGAAGGGGACTGAGTCGTGTATCCTTCCCAAGAGCAGTATATCCTGGCTGGATTCATTTCTGCAGATCTCCCTGTACCAGCATGGAACAGCATGAAGATAAGTTTCTTAAGCTAATTACAGACCACATTACTGAAGGTCTATGCTTGCAACAAGGGAGGAGATGTACAGCTTTGCTTTGCTCTTCTTTGAGCTCCCTGGTTCCTGTGCTTAGCTCCAACACCCTTCGAAGGACTCTGAGATGGACAGCAATCCCTGGAGACTCCATCCTGGGAAAAGATGGAGGGCTCAGCCAACAGGGCCTCCAACTACTGTCCTTAATTCTCTGCAGGACTGTCTTGTGGCAGGAGGGGCAGAAGAATAGGGCTGGGACCCTTGGGAAAATAGGCCCCATTTTAGTCATAATGAGTGTGAACAAGTTGGGATGCCCATTTGATGGGAATCTTCATGCATCATTCGTTTAAAAGTCACTACTGAGCACCTACTGTGTAAATACCAAGCACTGGAGCTGACATTATTTTGCTTGAAAAATAGTCAACAAATTTTAAATGTGATGTCTGATGGTGACAAGTTTGAAGATGGACAACAGAGCAGAGCTGAGAGAGAGAACAATAGCAGGGGCCTAGGTTAAATAGAGGAGGTGTCATCCTCCCAGGAAGCAGGAGGATGAGAAGGTAGCCATGTGAAAAGGCAGGGAGGAATGTCCCAGGCAGAGGGACCTGCAAGTGCAAAGTCTGGGAAGTAAGACTGTGCTGGAGTGCAGTGGCTGGAGTGAGGTGAGTGAGACTAAAGAGAAGGGCTGTGCCCCATGCTCCAGGGCCCCTTGTCTTTTGTCCAGTCCAGCCATCCTTTCCTTACTCAAGCAGACCCTGGAAGCTTCCCAAGAATGCCAAGCTATGAAAAGCTGCGTTCACTACAATGACCACACGAGGGCAGCAGAGAGACACTGGGAAGGAGTGAGGCAGTTGAAGGCTGAATCTGAGTCCTGTGGGGGCTCTCAGGCAGCCCTGCTTCATCTGAATCCCTCCCGCTCTGCTTCTCTGAACCCATCTTTGCTGCTATCTTCTCAGGCTCCTCCTTCCTAACCATGAGGGACACCTGCTAAAATCCCAACTCCACTACTTCCCATGAGACTCAATGCCCACATCCTGGAAATGGGAAGAGTTCCATGTTGAGGGGCATGTAGTGGGTGTCAGTAACTCGTCTGTTTGCAGTCATGTGTGCCTTAGTCAATTAGCTGTGTGGCCTTGGGCAACTCATTTACACTCTCTGAGTTTCAGGCCCCCATCTCTAAAATGGAATGATGGAAGGACTATGGCATGGAAGCCGCATGCAAGAAAACTGACAATGCATAGCACATGCCAATACTGAGCATGGTGCCTGGCACTTAGCAAGTGCTCAATGATAATAATTGATCATGACAATAGCATAATGACTTGGGTGTGTAGAGCTAGGAGAGACCTGCTGTTCAGATGAGAACACTGGAGATTGTGAAAAGGAAGGATTTGTCCAACTTCTACTACCCAGGAATGAGGCCAAGAGGCTCCTCCAAGACTGCCTGTCCATTTGACAGATGGGATGCTGAGACCCAGAGAGGACTGGAAGCTTGGCCAAGGCCACCCTGTGGCAGGCACAGGACAAGAATCCTGGATGCCTGCTTCCTGGCCATGGCTTATCTTGCCTCATTAGAGGACCTCTCCCTCATCCAGAGTTGGACACTCCTTTCCATAGTGACCATTCAGGACCTGCTTGCACATCCCAGGGAGGTCAGCCCCGCCCCCCCGACAAGCTGGCTCTGACTGAGAAAGAGGGGTGCTCTGCCTCCTTATAGCTTCCTGAGGAAGGAGCTTGCTGAACAGGGTGGGGAGGGGGCATTTCTAGGCTATAGCTCCTGATGCTTCTTTTTCTTCCTTAACTTCCCTGCGGCTGACTAGGAGACTAGAGACCTGCAACCTTGGAATGTGGCATTCATGGAAACCTGGTCCCTTTCAATTTTTGAGTTCTTAGAGCTTCCTATTGGAACTGAGGCTCCTCATTCCCAATGGGGTCGGTGGGGGATCCCTTTCCTTTTGGTGTTCTTTGGGGTGAATGAGGTGTTTCTGGAAGGTGGGCAGCCCTGGAGAGGTAGTTGGAGTTGAGATTGGGGATGAAAGATAGGGAAAGGGAGGAGGAAGGGGTTTGGGGAAATACCATGTGACCCCCCGCCCCCACCAAAATGCCATCCTTCTCTGAACTGGTGCACTTCCTCTGGGCATGGAGAGGGGCACTCTCCCATGCTCCTCTATGCCCATAAACACTCTGTCCTCATGGAAGAATTCCTCCAAAACCTCGAATACCCCCAGCATCACCCAGGGTATTTTTCTGTGGTTAAGGTGGTATTTACAGTGAAAACAGCTATTGAAGTGAATCACAAAAATAATGTCAGTGTTTCCACTTTTGACAGAAATGGGAAGGCAGGTGGTTTCTTGTCTGCGATAGCGCATCTGCTCCTGCAATAATTACTATTTGAGATAATTGTGAAAAAGAATTTAAATACTTAAGGCATGCTCAGGGGCCAGGATAACTTTCTTTTGCCTTATTCACAATCTGTCCTGCAAGTTGGAGGTTTGTCCTGCCGTGGGCTGTGGGAGGAAAGTAGGAGGGGCACTGGAGGTGTGAGACTTGGAAGGTGTTTGGGGAAATACCATGGGGCAGGCTTGGGTCCCAGGAGGAGTGAGGGTCTTGGAGAAGGACACACCTCTGTTGAATCTGGATTTTTTGGGGGTAGTGACTGTGGACAACTTTCTCTGCACCTCAGTTTTCTTGTCTGTGAAATGGATTAATAATTGAGTGTATCCCAGAGGCTTGTTATGCAAATTAAAGCAGATAATGTATGGAGCACATGCAGCACTCTGCATGGTGTACAGACAGGGCTCAGCCTGTGCCGGGCCCCTTCCTGGGCCAGCAAGGCCTGGACTAGCTTCTTCAGCCCCATGGACATCAAAACCAAGCCCTTGAGGAGAACCCCAGTGAGTTTACATTCCCTTTCCACCACTCTCTAGCCCAAACTTCTTCTCAGGGTGCAGAATTCAGAAACAGCAGTGCAGCAAATGTGCATGAGCATGGAAAGGCAGCATCAGGGAGCCGCCCAAGTGGACCCAGAGGACAGGGCTGAGCTCAACGGGCCTCGGTCCAGCTTCATGTGTAGGCCAGGTGTCCCCGTCAGAGTTCAGAGGGACTGGGCTGGACTGTTGGGGAGGTGGTGTCTTCTCTGTCACCTTAGGTGTCCAGCCACCAGCAGGGTGACCATCTACCAGGGACAGGGCTTGGGCTGAGGGAACCCTGAGGACCTCTACTCTTAGAGGAGGGTGAATCAGAACCCAGGAATCCTGGGTCCTAAGGGAGGCTAGGGAAGGGAGACATGGAGGCAGGACCTGGGGCTGAGAAAGCACACATGCAGCCCAGATGGGAAGGCTGGCCCAAGCCTCCTGGTGCCTTCACCTGGGACTGCCTCTGGGGGACCTCCATGGGTGGTGATGAAGCAGGGGCTCCTCTGGGAGGGTGCAGGACCTTGGAGGAAGAGGTCTGTGGAGCCAGCCCAGGGACTCACAGGAAAACAAGGCAGGTGCTCAGCTCTATACTGGCCATGACTCCTTGTCTAGCCTTGCACAGGTCCATGCCGGACTCCAGCTTCACTTGCCCCAGGTTTGTAATAAGAGAATTGGACTTATAATTAAAAACTACAAAGAGCAATGACTTAAATTAAAAAGACATTTTAATCTCTTTCATACCTAAGCCTAGAGGTAGGTGGGACAGGGCTGATGTGGGGACCAGCTTCCTTCTAACTCCTGGCTTTACCAAACCAAAGAAGAGATCTTGTCTTTGTGGTCCAAAATGGCTGCCAGAGTTCCAGCCATCACATCTTAATGCTAGGCAGAGGCACAGAGGAAGGAGGGAAGAAAAACAAAGGGGGTGGGTGTTTATCATATGTCTTTTAAGAAAGGCTTCTAGAAGTTGATGTTTGACACTATTTCTTACATCGCATTGGTGAGAGCTTAGTCGCATGACCACTTCTAGATGCAAGAGAGTCTGGGAATGAGCTTTTATTCTGGGAGCCCACCTGACAATCAGAGAAAGAAGGGAAGGATGATGCTGGGGCTCCCAGCCGAGTCTGCCATAGAATGATCTCGTGAGGCCTTTCTGCTTTGACTCTTGAGGGGCCTGGGGGTCTGGAAGTGTACAATTGGCCATGTCTCAGACGTTCACGAACAGAACAGGGGCCAAACTGAAATAAGCAAGTTTTCAAAATTCTAAAGTTCTGAGATTCTGGAATTTCCGAAGACAGTGTGTGTGTGTGTGTGTGTGTGTGTGTGTGTGTGTGTGAATGTGCCGAGGAGCAGGGCCATTCAGGTAGCTGATTTGATGCTCTCCTTGGGCAGGATGGGGGCTGGTGGTGCCCCTTGGCTCCTGGAATCCACTCCGCGCTGCCTGTCCTCACAAGTGTCTGTGTGCACCAGAGGCTGGTAGTGGGGGGTGCAGTGGGAGGGGCATATAGGGATGCTTGCTCTTTTGAAGGCAAAGTTGTGGGCAGACTCTGAAGGACTGGTGCCACAGTCAGGCTTTGGGGGTGGCATGGAGGGCAAGCTGCAAGACAGTGGGAGCAGGGCAGGGCGGGGGTCAGGGTAGAGACCCCCCGCCCCTCCCAGGTGTCCTGGCTCTGACTAGGCAGGCACTCAGCAGGTGCTCTGTGTGCGACACTGCTTGGCCCTGCCCTTGCAGAGCTGCGCTCAGTTAACAACAGTGAATAAATGGTATGTAATGAGCAGTAGGGAGCAAAACCATGCAGGTAATGGGGTGGGGAGTGGTGGCAGAGTGTGCAGTGTTAGACCAGTGGTCAAGGAAGTACTCACTGAAAAGGTGACTTTTGGGTAAAGACTTGAAATAGCGGGAGGAGTAAGCTAAGTAAGCATCTGAGAGAGGGCATGCTAGCCACAGGGCACAGCCTGGGCAAAGGCCCCAAGGCAGGTGTGTGATGGTACGTGTGAATTACAGAGCAGGGCCAAGGTGGAACAGGCTGGTTGAAGGGAGAGGGGCATGGGAGGTGAGGTCAGGGAGGTTATGGGGCCAGACCAAGCAGGGCCTCGCAGCCATGGAAAAGACTTAGGCTCATACTCAGGGTGAGAAGGGTCCACTGGCAGTCTGAGCAGTGGAGGCCATGATCTGGTCTCAGTTTTCATGGTGTGCCTCTGGCTACTGTGGGGAGAATGTAGATGAGATGCTGGTGGCTCAGTATTCCCCCATAGACTGTCCTGCTACCCCCACCCCCCGGCCCCCGCAACACAGAGCTCCAGATTCCCCTTCTCTCTGGGTCTTCCTTGTTATGGCACTGTCCGCCTCCTCCACAACTGTTGTGGAAGCTCAGGCCTCAACCTCTTTTGCTGGAGATTCTCTTGCCTTCTCTAATTTTTAACCCCTCAAGATGGCAAAGTAGCTGTAGTGGTTCCGGGCCTCACTTGCAGGATTTTCAGCAGAGCCAGCAGAGGTTCTGGCCTTTGCACGAATTGGGCCATTTCTAGCCAATTCCTGGAGGAGGAGGATGCCATTCTCTGTTGGACTTGCTCTGAGTTATCTGAATCAATGGTTGAGGCCAGAGGGGTGGGATGTCACAGACCAACTTGGTGAGGCTGGGCCACCCCTATGTCCACAGCTGCACCTAAGATAGACATGTGCCCTCTTGGGCACTGTCTTGTGTGAGTGTGCTCAGGGCCATCTGCTGCTTGGGATGTGAGCTCCAGAGCTCCCTCACCTAGCTCCAAGCTACTCCTATCCCAGGCCTCTTCAAGCCAACATGGCATCTGTATTGCCTGCTATTGTTTCTGTAACAAATGACTACCACCACACTAACTGAAACACATTAATTCTCAAATAGTTCTGGAGGTCAGAAGTCCAAAATGGGTCTTACAGGAATAAAATCAAGGTGTGGGCAGGGCTGCATGCCTTCTAGAGCAAGCATGTCAAACTCGCGGCCCACGGTCCACATGTGGCCCACAACCAATATTTTTGCGGCCCAGCCAATATAATGGTATGTAAGAAATGTTTTAATAAAAATTTTGTAACTTAGTTTTTACAATATCCTGTTATAGGTAATTATTAATAATGAACTACAACATTTGCTAATGACTGATTACTATAATCGTGTTACATTCATTTCCCTTACATGCAGGCGCACCGTTTCTCTTCACTAATATCCAGCGACTATTTTAGCAGCCAATTGCCACGTCATTAGTCTTGGACTGACTTGCTTGGTGTGCACAACAGAAAATATTTCGCTTTCAGAGAACAAGAAAAATAGATTTATTTGCATTACACTTATTAATTTGTGTAGTCATTCAGTGTCTGGTAAGTTAATGTTCAAGAAAAAATACTAATTTTTAATAAATGTTCTATTATTTTATGTTAACGATTACTCATTTATTTCAGCCCTTTGTATTCAGCATGTCTCTATCGAAATAAACCTATGTTTCTATGAAAACTGAAGCTTTTGTTTTTCTGTGGCCCACATAAACTTAAACCTTGTTTAACTGGCCCGTGTTAGCCTTTGAATTTGACATGCTTGTTCTAGAGGTTCTAGGGAGAATCATTGTCCTTGCCCTTTCTAATTTCTAAGAGGCTGCCTACACTCCTTGGCTTGTGGCCCCTTCTTCTGTCTTCAAAGCCAGCAGTGTAGCAGCTTCAAGTGGTCCTGTGACTCTGACCTTCTGCCTCCCTCTTCCACCTTATGAGCACCCAGAGCCCACCTGGATAACCTGGATAATCCCTACATCTCAACATTCTTAATTTAACCACATCTGCAAAGTTTCTTTTTCCCTGTAAGGTAACACATTCAAAGGATGCAGGGATTAGGACGTGGACATTTTGGGGGGGAGGCATTTTTTGCCTACTGCAGGGGCTGTGCCCTCAACATGGCAGGCCCTGCCCACTGCCATGCATGCTGCTCCAGGGCTGTCTGGGCTGGTGTGAGTGTGGTGCATCAGGTGGGATGTGCCCTCAATAAAATGCAGACAATTCAAGGTGGTAAGGTTTACTTTCATTGCCCTGCCCCCTCAGAGCACAGCATATTGCAGGTGGCCCTGTTGTCACTTCTCACCCTGACTGTCCTCTCTGTTCTCTGGGTTGACAGAGAAAGGGAGGTGTCAGCAAAGACACCAGGAATTGCCCCAAACCCACAGCCACTGCTGCAAATCCAGGGGTGCTCATGGGGGTCTCATTCATTTCAGGGTGCTAGGATGAGGGTCCCTGCCTCACAGCGCTGCCTCTTGACCCAAACACCATCCTATAGAGATCAGGGCTGGGCTACAGGGGGACCCCTTCCCACCCAGAAGCTGGAGAAAGCCAATGGTGAAACCAGCCTGTGGGGTTCTGGAGAGCCGAGGTGTTCACACATTCACGCTGTGAGGTTGGGACTGAGATTCAGGTGTAGACCCTCGAACAGCATACCAGCACCCCCACCCCACCCTGTTCCCTGATGACCTCCAGGAGCCAGCCCTCTGTCTACATCATGCCCAATCCTGTGCCACCCCACACCCACCCACCCTCTCTGGACAGGCCTCTTTGGGTTCTGTCTGTGAGTCAATGTTTCAGTGATTCAATGAGATTTTATATAAAAACTGGAGGCCTGGTGCACAAAATTCATGCATGGGAGGAGGGGTGTCCCTCAGTCCGGCCTGCACCCTCTCCAATCTGGGACCCTTCGGGAGATGTCGACAGCCAGTTTAAATTGGCAATCGGACATCCCTCTCACAATCCGGGACCGCTGGCTCCTAACCACTTGCTGCCTGCCTGCCTGATTGCCCCTAACTGCCTCTGCTTGCCTACCTGATCACCTCTAACCACCTCTGCCTGCCAGCCTGATCGCCCCCAACTGCCCTCCCCCGCCGAACTGATTGCCCCCAACTGCTTGCTCCCCTGCCAGCCTGATTGCCCCTAACTACCACTGTCTCAGCCCCTGCCACCGTGGCTTTGTCCAGAAGGAAGTTTGATGTCCAGAAGATGTCCAGTCGACCCAGTCTAATTAGCATATTACCCTTTTATTAGTACAGATATGGCTTTATTGCTTTTCTTAAAAACAACCCAGAAACCCCTACAACCTGTATTTCCACCTGGGCGGCACCGCTCTCCTGCTCACTCAGCCCTGCACTCTGTGATCGCCCAGCAGAGCGGCTTCTCTCATTTTCCCTCTGCTGCTTGCCTGGTGCCTGGGCCTTGATCTCACAGCCCAGCCCAGCCCTGTCAGGTCCTCACCAATCTGAACCCCTGCCAGGACACCTTGTCTCAATGCCCAGAATTGCTGGAGCCTGGGCAACAGGGCCAAGCCCTGGAAAAGCCACAGTGTCCTGGTAAAGCATGGCACAGGGTGATCAATCCTCGGGGCCCCATGAGGGCAAGGGCGCTCCCTAAAAACAAGTGTGACTGCAGTGGAGGTCCATCCTGTCACAGCATCCTTTAGTTTCAGGCCTTGAGGACTACCTGTCCCCACTAGCCTGGGAGTGTGGACACCAAGCACCAGCCCACCTCTGCCTTTGACTTGTTGTGACCTTCAGCACTGCCTTGACCTTCTTAGCCTTGGCCTTCCCTGTGAATGGGGAGTGAGCTGTATGACATGTCGTCTGAGAGGGGGCCTGGAACTGCATTTGGATGCTGTGAAGTGCTAGTTTATAGACATGTCCTTGAACCTCTGCTGTCCCATGGGTAGTAGAAGTCATTTGTCCCCATGGAGCCTCATTCACATGGTTGCTGTTAAGTGTAATAATGGCACCACACAGGCTTTATTAAGCATCCAGACTAAAGGAAGGAGGGACTGAACATTTATTAAGCGCCTACTGTTTTTGAGGCACTGCATTGGACAGTGGAACCCCAGGCACTCTGTGAGCTGGATTCATCATTCCCCTTGAAGCATAAAGAAACTGGCCCAAGGAGGCCATGTGAGCTGCTGCAGTGGGGCAGAGGGTATGGGGAGGTTTTGGGATTTGAAAGGAGGCTGCTTGCTCCCACCTGCAAGGAGTCAGCCCAGGGGAGCTTCAGGGGAGGAGAATCAGTTTGAGCTCCTTGAAGATTTCAGGGCTCACTTTCAGCCTGCAGTAAGTGGCACTCTGACTGGACTTCCTGTCTTGGAGTGGGAGGCAGACGGTGGGTGGATGTGCCACTGGGCAGGATTGCATGGGGCGGAGGTGGGGGTGGGGGATGACAAGGAAGATAACAAAGCCTTGGGCCCTGCCAGTGGTATTGATTCCAGGCACCACATGCTGCGCTGGGGCTCAGCCAGGAGGTGAGGTCATGAAGGACAGAGACGGTGACTCCAGGGCCACATGATGTGATTGCTAGATGTAAGGAATCTCTCTCTGCACAGAAAAGGCAGGCTCTCTCCTTCCTTCTCCTTGACTACTCCATTATTACAGCCTGTGGTTCCTGGGAGGAGGTGTGATCTTGGTTAAGTCACTGCCCCTCTCTGGGCTTCCTCGTGACATGAGACTCCATGGCTCTGGGAGCACCTCCAGTGGATACTTTGATCAGTTCTCACCCAAGATCCTCATTCTCTGGGGAGGGTCAGACAAAGAGGCTAGGGTGCCTGGGAATGGAGGTCATCAGCAGCTCCCAGCAATCACCCACAACTGCCTCAGTTTCCCCACAAAGTCCTTAGGAAGAGGAGGTGGTTCTCTGCCCAGGTCCCTCTGGATTTTCCCCATTGTGGAAGCCAGAGTGTGCAGTGCAGAGTTGGAGTCCTAGGCTCTACAGGCTCTGTGGCCTCAGGTAGGTTGCATAATCTTTCTGTGACTAGTTTCCTATCATGAAGCTGTGGTAGGAGCTGAGAGATGTTGAGTGGGCAGGTGGAATCCCGATTGTAAGTTGGCACTCTCGTCTAATCACTTGTCCTCTGGAGTCATCCTAGCCTGAGTTTGGGTCCTGGCTCTGGTGCTGCTTACCGTAGCTGTGAGACCTCTAGTGGGTTGGTGCCTTTCTCTGAGTCTCAGTTTTCCCACTTATAAAGTGGGGACAACAATAGCTTCTAGACTGGGCTGCTGGAGACATGAAGGGAGGTATCAGCCCTCAGATCAGCCCTGTCTCCCGAGTCTTAAAAGAGCCCTCAGTTCTGGTCAGTGTGTCACCAGAAAGCTGTGATGGTGGACTGACTCAGAGCGGTGTTCACCATATCTGGCACATCTCAGAGTCATGGCCCAGTACCTGCCATCTTGGCTATTGAACCATAAAGTGTTGTGTCTCTTTGAAGTCCCCAGTCTAACATAACTCAGAGGGACTGAAGTAACTTTAAGGGGGAAAACACCCAGGTAAACAAAAGGAAGACAAAAATCTTTCCTCCAACAGAGCGGATCCTTAGCGTTTGCTATGCCAATACATATAGATTCACATTTAGAAAGAGGAACCATGCCATTTTTTCATTTTAACTGTATATAGTGCACATCTTTCCATGTTAGTAAACACTTCTCTGCAGCATCATCTCACATGGCCATATCATATCTTGTGACATTGATATGGCATAATAATAGACACAACCAAACCCTCTGTTGACACTTGGGTGTTTTCTAGATTTTCTCTGCTGTAATTAAATGCCCCTGACCACCCTTGCAGCTAAAATTTTCTAGTAAAAGAATGTGCATTTTTAATGTTGAATTCTTTTTTTTATTAATCCTCACATGAGGATATTTTTTCTATTGATTTTTTTTGAGAAAGTGGAAGTGAGGGCAGGGAGACAGAAAGGAGGGGGGAGAGAGAGAGAGAGAGAGAGGGAGGGAATCCCTTAAATGCTGTAGCTGAGATCTTTGAGAAAAGGAGAGGGACAGGCAGACAGTAGAGACTTCGCTTCATGGGGAGTAAATAGAGGAGCTGGATTACCCTTCGCTTTTTCTGGTTTATACTAGCCATGCTGGTCACCTCACTGTTCCTTGAACTTGCCAAACATGTTTCTACCACAGGGCCTTTGCACCTGCTGTTTCCTCTTTCTGATAACCATGATCTGTCTTTTTGCTCAACAACTCAAATTAAATTTCCTGAGAGGTCTTCCCTGGCCATCCTAGTTAATCGATATTTGCCCACTCCCATCACTTTATTATCCTTTTCCTCTTCATTATAGACTATCACCTTTGAACTTTGTCTTTTCTATGTATTTGTTTACTTGTGAAAGGTCTAGCTCTTTCAGGGACACAGTGGGCCCTAAGAGAAGGTGGCAATGGGTACTGGCTGAAGGTCAGCATTCTCTGTGCCACTCATGCAGTTTCATAGAGCTTAGGCCAGTACCTGCACATGAGAACTAGAATCACTATGAACTTGGAAGCAGGTGGACCCAAGAGTGGATGCTCTTGTCCTCTTATTCAACAGAACACACAGCAGACAGTGTGAGGGGTGGGGAGTGCAGCAGACTTGGCTTCGGTTTCTGAGTCTCAGTTTCCTTGACTGGAAAATGGGAATAATGCTTCCTGATAAGCATGTGTGCCCCAAGGAAGGAAGGTGACACTGCACGGGAAGTGGCCAGTACTGTGTCGGGCACATGGCAGTGCAAACAGTCAGAGATTTTGCCCATGTCTCTGTCTGGGGTGCTGTTCTTTGCACTCAACATGGATGACCTCATTGAATCCTCATAACATCATTTTCAACCAGGCAAAATGAGACCAGAGAGGGATTGGCCAAGGTCACCTGGCTCATGGGGCTGGAGTTGGGATTTCACCCCGGAAACCTGTTGGTTATCTAACTGCTCTGCAGAGCTGCTTGTGAAGTGGTGGGGTTGTGTTCACAGAAGGGAAATCCCATCTGGCTGCTGGTGCTCAGGGAAGGTTTGGCAAGGTTTTCCTGTTTGTAAAGCACAAAACACACTGTGTCCCACACATTTGTTAGTGATTCTTTGGGGAAAGAAATGTTGACTCTTTGGGGAACTTTTGGCAGTAGGGCACCACAGCCAAAGTTTAGGATACAAGGATGGAAAAGAAAACAGGGGAAGGTTATAGGTCAAGGCCTGACTTGGACACTTACCACGAGGACACTGTGCTGCCTTTCCCTTTCCATCAGAGGTGAGGTGAGAGCACATCTCCCCCTGCCATGGCCTCTCCAGGGGAAATACCACCATGTCCTGCCCATGGCTGCTCAAAGAACTGGGGTGGGGGTGGCTGTGCCAAGGTGGAGATAACCCAAAGCCATAGACAGGCCACAAAATAGCTTAGGAATCTGAATGGTCTTGTCACACTGGCAGGAATTATGCAAAGTGAATTTGACTTGTAATAAATGTCAGTTATAGCAATTGGGCCCAAAAAGCAAACTGCCTTGTGGCTGGGACCAGAAGATATGGCTTAGCACTATCCATGGTGGTCAAGAGCTTAGTCCCTGTGTAGTGCAGACAAGAAAACTTGTCCCAGACCATATAATTTATGGCATGGAGCCTAGAAGGAGCTGTGGTAGGAGCTGAGAGATGTTGAGTGGGCAGGTGGAATATTGCTACCTCCACCCTTGTACTCTGAAGAATCCCTTAAATGCTGTAGCTGAGATCTTTGAGAAAAGGATAAGTATAGGCTGCAGTGTGTGCAAAGGGACAGGCAGACAGTAGAGACTTCACTTCATAGGGAGTAACTAGAGGAACTGGGTCACCCAGATTAGAGAGGCAACCCCAGATGTCCTGGTCACTACCTCCCACAGTGTCTTCAGGGCTGTTCTGAAATGGGGTGGGTGAGGCATAGGCAAGTCTGTTCAGTCAGAGGGCAGGGCCAGGACTCCCTATGTATATTTGTGTGATAATGAAGGAGGCTGGTATCTATGTCTGCATGCTTTTTTCTAGTCTCAATTTCTGGGAGAGAGATAGGCTATCTTAGAAGATATATTTTTAATTCATCTATTTGTTCATCCATTTATCCATCCACCCATTATCCATCCATCTGGCCAACCATCCATCATCCATTCACCCATCATCCATTATGCATCATCCATCCATCCATCATACATCATCCACCCATCATCCATCATCCTTCCATCCATCATCCATTCATCCATCATCAATCTGCCCATCCATCCATTTGTTCATCCATCCTTCTATCCATCCATCATTCATTCATCCATAATCCATTCATCCATCTATCCAACCACCATCCATCCATCCATTCATTCATTCATCCATAATCCATTCATCCATCTATCCAACCACCATTCATTCATTCATTCATTCATCCATAATCCATTCATCCTTCTATCCAACCACCATCCATCCATCCATCCATCCATCATCCATTTATTCATCCATCCATTTATCCATCCATCCATCATCCATTTATTCATCCATCCATTCATCCATCCATCTATCCATCATCTACCTGTCCTTTTGTTCATTTGTCCATTCATCTATTTACCCACCCATCCATTCAATATTTGTTGAGCCATCTTGTACTGGCCTAGGGACACAGTAATGAAAACATGCACCATTTCTGCCCTTGCAAAGCTTACAGTCATAGTCAGGATGGAGTAAAGACTAAGTAGACCATGACACCTAGAGGGATGAATGTCAGGAGAATAGTGCCCTCACTATGGAGGCATGAAGGAGGGTGGAGAGACTGCTTGCTATGGAGGGATTTAGCTGTCAGATGGGAGGTTGAGCAAACTGAGCTTGGAGTCTATCATCAGGAATGGAAAGGTTGGCACAGTGCCCCTCATCTCAGGCTATTGTTGATGATACAGACCCTGAATCCTAACCCTCAGAGGCAATCAGATCATCACTTCTAGGGAACTGGATTGATTCTTAAATAGTTGGGATCTATAAAGAAAGAAAAGGCAGGGTGTGAGCAGGGGTCCTAGAGTGCTCCATTCCTTCAACCAAAGCAACTTGAAGTTTCTTCTGCATCAGGTATTGGGTGCCTGTGTGAGCTGTAGTTTGAGGACAGGGTTCCATTCTTAAATTAGCTGGAGACCCTAATAACTTTTTCTAGAGATCTTCTGTGGATTTGGCTTTCCCAGAACCTACTTTGCCTTCATTTTTTTAAATCATCACCTGAGGATATGTGGGGTTTTTTCTTTTAAGTTATTTATTTTAGAGCAAGGGGAATGGAGAAAGAGAGAAACATTGATGTAAGATAAAAGAGAAACATCCATTGGCTACTTCCTGTAGGTGCCACGACCAGGAATCAAACCCGCAACCTTTTGGTGTACAAGACAACACCCCAGGGCCTCCTTTGCCTTCTTGGGAAGATTTATTATCTTTTGGAGATAATAAGGGTTGAAGGAAAATTGTCACTCCAGGTTTCACATGTGAGCATATGACTCAGGCCTGGCCAGTAAGAGAAGAGCATACCTGACCAAGGTGATGGGGGACAGTCAGGGTGGTTACATTACACAAGACAGGCCATCAGCCCCGAGGTTCTGTTCAGTATCATCAAGGAGCCACTTCTTGATTTCTAGGGATTGGAGCCACTTGGCTACAGGCTGGAAACTACTGGTGGACATTGCATCCTGTAGGGGAGACTCAGCCACATAAATCAGGTAGTGCTTGATGATGTCAAGAGGCGTTCTGGTGGCAGCTGGTGGAAGATGCTTACTGGTGAATTGGAATCCACTACCACTTACATGGGCTGATGTTCTCCACTTCTCCATTTTTAATTTATTTTCCTCCAGCTTTTTGAGATATAATTGATAAATAAAATTGTAAGATATTTAAAGTGTACGTCGTGATTTGATATATGTACTCATTTTTTAAAGGATTCCTCTCATTTATTTAATTAACACATCCATCACCTCACATATTTATCTTTGTGTGTGTGTGTATGTGTGAACATTTAAGTTCTCCACTCTCTTAGTAAAATTTAATTATACAACACAGTGCTACCAACTATACTCACCTCACCACACATTAGATCCTCAGAACTTATTCCTCTTATAGCTGAACATTTGTATCTTTTTATTAACCTCTCCTTAATCCCTCCAGCCCCTGGCAATCACCTTTCTACTGTCTAAGAGCCCGACTCTTTTTAAGGTTCCATATATATCGAATGAACAAAATAAACTGATGAACTACATAGATCCAGAGACATAGAAGGATGGAACAGACTGATGAATTTCAGAGGGAAGGAGGGAAGGGTGGGTGGGTGGGGGGAGTGGGGAGTAGGGTGGGGAAAGATGAGTCAAAGAATTTATATGCATATACTCAGAACCCATGCACACAGACAATAGTGTGGTGAAGGCCTGGGGGGCGGGGAGGAGGAGGGGGTAAATAGAATAAAAAGGTACATCTGTAATACTTTCAACAATAAGGATACCTTTTAAAAAAGAGTCCACATGTAAGTAATACCATGAAATATTTGTCATTCTCTGTCTGGCTTATCTCAGCATAATGCCCTCAAGTTTCATCTATGTTGTCCCAAATGACATGGTTTTCTTCTTTATTGTGACTGAATAATATTCCAGTGTGTGTGTGTGTGTGTGTGTGTGTGTGTGTGTGTGTGTCTGTCTGTCTGTCTCACATTTTCTTTGTCCATTCATCCATTGATGCACACTGGGTTGTTTTCAGGTCTTGGCTATTGTAAATAATGCTGCTTTGAACATGGGTGCAGGTATCCTTTCAATATCCTGTCTTCATTTCCTTTGGATATATCCCTGGAAGTGGGATTACTGGGTCATATGACAGCTTTATTTTTTTTTTTGAGGAACCTTTATACTGTTTCCATAGTGGTTGCACCAATTTATAATCACCCCAACAGTGCACAAGAGTTCCCATTTCTTCATTTTTTGAAGTTAGTATGAGTTGGCTGTCCTTTGCACCTAAAATAATCCTGACCAATATGTCCCCTGGCATTGTACCTGTAGAGAAAACTGAGACACAAAGAGGAAAAGCGACTTGCCCAAAGTCATGCAGCAACTGGTAACAGATAAGCCTCTTGGCCTCCAGCAGACATTCTTTCCCCTGTAGCTTCCTTTCATTCTGGTTAGAATGGCCTCCTGGAGAGCAAGCTAATAGAGGTCAGGAGGCCAGCATCAAGCAAGGTAGGGGACCTCTGAGCAGCAGGGGCCCATCTCTGCACTGGGGGCCCTGTGGGCAGTGGATGGAGCTGGAGCGAGTGGAGGAGTGCCCCACTATTGCTGAGGGCAAACATGGTCAGAATTCAACATGGGGGTGAAGGAATAGCTCTTCACAATTGCAGATCCCCAAATTCCACATTAAAAGTGTCTCATTGCTTGAATTTCAGCTCATGCCTGAAATTCAAACTCTTTCATGGAGCCCAGAGTTCCTGGGGTCCCCGGGTATCCATGGTAGATGGAAAACAACTGGCATTTTCATCTTTTTGTTTTGGGGATTCTTTGACTGGTTTTGCTTGAAAAATAAAAATGAAAATTCAACCACTAAAAATAGTTTGAAATACACTGGACTCATGTCTGCAGCAGTTTTACAGATAGGAAAACTGAGGCTCTAAGCAAAACTAGAAGTCTGTCAAGGACCTTCAGGAAGGTGGTACTAGCCCTGGGACTCTGGTTTTCTGAAACTTCCCATGGCTGTAGTGCACAGGCTTGTGCTCTCTCTGAGCCCCCATGGGATAAGGTGCTCTCCAGCTTCATGCTCTGCATCCCCAGCCATCTCCTGGGTTTTCCCATTCTTGGGGCCTCCTTCATTAAAATGAGAAGTCATTTCTGTCTTTACAGAGAGGACAGGTGAATCAGAGGGGTTGATCAGCAAACGGACTGATGTAATTCCGCAGCCAGCATCGTCATGCCTTTGTGCCTTGAATGGAATTCTTCTTCTGTGTGTGCCTTTCAGGAAAAAAAAGAAACTTGGGGTAAAGAATCTAGAGAGATGGATTGACCCTGATAATACTGAAGAGTTAATTTCTGAACTCATTCCTGAGCTGTCAGGGCTCTGGAAACCTCTGTGGAAGCCATAAATAACACATTTTAATAAACAGACTTAGATTCCTCTCCGGGGGCTGAAACTGTATCATGATTCCCATGGCAACTTGTTAGGGCGCCAGTGTGGGGTTTCTCTGGCACTGAGTAAGAGATTATACATTTGGGCATGTCCAGGTCTTCATGGTCCACTGGAAAACCATCCTGCTGAAATGCTTTTGACCCAAGGAACTGGACTTTTAGTGGAGAACAGTTTTCCACTTCTCAAGTTCATTGTTTACCAATCTCACCCTGAATTTTGTTGAAAGCAATTATTAGTTATTTTCTCCATTTCCCTGACTTTACAGAAGCTCGCATGACTCACAGATGATTCCAGTTGCCTACTTCACCAGGAACCATACCTAAGACTATTCTGGGGAATGAAATTTCAGTATCTTGGGGAATAAGAAACCCTGCCTTATACAACCTTCTGGGTTGAGTTCTGTGCAGATCAGGTTCAATCTGAAATATATCTCCAAAGACCCCGGCTTTAGTCTTTGAATTTGCTGTGTGATCTTGCACAAGTCACTTAATGTCTCTGGGCCATGTCTTCTCCTCTGTGGAATAATAACCAATGACTGTGTTTTGAGGTTCTTGAAGTCTGGAGAAAAGCTGCCGTCTCTTTTATAAAATGAGAATGACACTCACTTCCCTGTAAGAGGCACTTGGTTCCTTTTCAAGGAAGTGAAGACAAGTCAGGGACAAGATAGATGAAGAGTATATAGCATCCCTGAGCACTGCAGGGCCTCATCCTGGCACCTGTGGCTTCTTTATAAAGAATGAAAGAAAAAAAATATAGATAATCATGGCAGATATTGTCAGTTGCCTAACCAATATCCATCTACTTTTTTCTAGGCAGTAGGACTCCAATTTTGCCCAGAGCAGCACCAACACCCATGTTCCCTTGGTACTAGGAGTGACCATGGGATATAGTCCCAGCCAATGAGTTCTAAGCAGAGTTTCTGGGAGGAGATTTTGGGAAACTCTTTTTGCTGCTTGTGTTCTAGCAATTCTTTTTCTTTCTACCTGATATGTGGATGTAATGCTGGATCTCTGAGGCTACCTTGTGTGCATGAGGACAAGGGGCACACCTGAAGGAAGGTAGAACAGGGCGAGGTAGAGCCCACGTCCTTGAGCATAGTGTGGTGTAGCTGCCTAGGCTGGTCTGTGTATCTCCTGACTTGTAGTTATAAGAGATAAAAACAAGCCACTATCATGTTTTAAGCCACTGTTATTTCAAGTTTCTTTGAAGTACAGGCTCACAAGCAACAACGAACAAAAACTTCAGGGCAAGGCAAAATGAAAATCTAACTAGTGACCAAATCTGGGAAGAAAGTAAGAATGCAGCTTCTTGGGCCATAAAATTCTACACTGTTTTAAAGGCTGACCTTCAAATGTGGCTCTGAGCTTCCCAGTAGCCAAGTAAAGGAAGAAACACCAACATTGACTTGATTTTCATTATCCCTAGAAAGGGAGTGTTGAAAAGAGGACTCAGTCTTTCCTGGCATTAGTTGTGGCTACATCACAGTGTTTCCCCAGTGCCTGGACCCAGGGCCTGGCATAGAGTAGGCTCCTGATAAACGTTTGTCAGATGTAATTATTAACTCTCCTGCTTATGTGAAATATAAGTAGCCCCTTAAACCATCTTTGAATGAACCAAATTAATTTGGAGTCGGTTGTGTTATTATGTGTATTTTATATTCTTTTTAAAAACTAAGTTTTATTGATTTTTTTACAGAGAGGAAGGGAGAGAGATAGAGAGTTAGAAACATCGATGAGAGAGAAATATCAATCAGCTGCCTCCTGCACACCCCCTACTGGGGATGTGCCCGCAACCAAGGTACATGTCCTTGACCAGAATCGAACCTGGGTCCCTTCAGTCCTCAGGCCATCGCTCTATCCACTGAGCCAAACAGATTAGGGCTGTGTTTTATATTCTTTACTGTTACAGGGACCACTTTCAGATGCAGGTTAACAAAATGGACCTCCTTCTACACCCCACCCCTAGTTCCTCTCCAAAGGCTCTGTGGGCACAGCTCTCCAAGACTCCGTGTCCTTACCCCTCCTTCCTCCACTGGCTAGCCTCTGTTGGTTTTCTCTTCTCCTGTATCTTGAATACCTCTCTCCTGGCTCCTCCCAGCAGCACCTAAACTTGCTCAAACTGGATCCACCTGAAAAATAAAGCCCTTCCTCTCCCCTGTCTCTTGCTTCTGCTCTCTCTTCACAGACAAACCTAAATCAGTTATCTACACCTTCCCCTCCACTTCCTCACTTTCCACTTTCAGTATTTATTGCCAAACTCAGAGAGAACTATTTGTAGTCTTTATCATACTTAATTCTCATTTATTTATTAATTCCATAAATTTTTATTGACCTTACTACATGCCAGGCACTTGTCTGAGCATTGGGGATATAACAGTGAACAGAACAGACAAAAATTCTGTCCCCATAGAGCTGATTCAAGCTGGGAAACACACCGGTACTTACAGTGTGCGCACCTGGAGAGTACTGCAAGTACAGGCTAAGGGAATGGTGACTCGGGATTATGTAAGGTGGCCAGGGAAGAGCTTGCCAAAGAAGGTGAGGGAACAAGCCCCTGACAGGTCTTGAAGAAGCACATTCTAGGTCATGGGCAGAGCAAGTGCAAAGTGTAAAAGTGGAAATATGATTGGCTTCTTCAAGAAACAGCAAGGAGGCCAGAGTGGCTGAAACACAGGAGGGAGAGAAGGTGGGGTGGGGTGAGAATATTGACTTTTTCTCCCTCCAAGGGAGATGGGAGCCATGGAGGGCTGTGACTTGGCTTAGGTTTTATCGTGTGCCCTCTGGCGGTTGTGGGGAGAATGGACTGCAGGGAGCTAGGGAGGAAGCTGGTGGGAGGCTGCTGCAATAAAGCAGCTGAATGGGCTCAGGTGAGATGGTGGTGAGGGGAGATCTGGATGTACTGTGAAGGCAGGATCACTAGTTCGGCTGTCTGAGAAGCATTCAGCCCAGTTGCCCATTCCTCTTCTTGGAATTCTCTTTGCATTTATCTTCTGCCTTTTCTCTGACCTCTTTTCCCTCTCACTTTCTTTCCTTCAGATCTCAGGTGTGCCCCTCTTCCCCCACCCTATTCTCAGTTCTCTGCCCACTGCATTCTCAGCTCCACCTCAGTCCTCTTCATCAACACCTATCTGCTCCTCTCCTGCCCCTCCTCTCAAATCTCTCCTCTCCTCCCCTCCTCCCTTCATGGGCTCTACTTGTCTCTCCCTGGCTTCCCTGCCTCCAGGCTCTCCCATCAATCTGTCCCCTACCCACAGTTCACCCAGTAACTTGAAACTGGTCCTGAAAAAGCTTCAATGTTCCCCACCCCACAAGCAGGTGGAGGGCCCAATAAACTCCACCCCGTGGCACTTTGGGCTGACCCTCTCCAACTCTGCTCTCAGCCGCAGCCCACATGCTATCCTCCCCTTCCCAGGATGTGGTTCCCTCTCCCCGGCCTCTGCGCCCTTACCCCACCTGGAAAACTCTGACTCACCTTTGAGTGAGAATCACTCAGGATGTTTTGCTGTAAGAAACCCAACCCTTAAGGACACTTTTTTTTACTTTACAGAAGTCTGGAGGTGAGGGGCAGTGTATGTTGAAGGGCTCAATTCGCCCATCTTCCCCAGTGGCCTCCTCAGAGTGTTCATTTTCCATCCAAGTTGTGCTTCCTGGTCTCAAAGTGGCTGCTGAAGCACCAGGCACAGCAGTGCCAAAGCAGGAGTGGGGAGCGAGGACAGAGGAACTGTCTCCTCATGGCTTGTCTTTTATCAGGGAGGAAATATTTTCTTTTTTTTTGTTGTTGTTGTTTTTTATTTTTATTTTTTTATTAAGGTATTATTTGTGTACATATCTTACCGTTGCCCCCCCCCCCCACTCCCATACATGCCCTCACCCCCCAATGTTTTGCATCCGTTGGTTATTCTTATATGCATGCATATAAGTACTTCGGTTGATCTCTTATTTCCCCCACCTCTCCCTAACCTTCCCACTGTAATTTGACAGTCTATTCGATGCTTTACTGCCTCTGTATCTATCTTTTTGTTCATCAGTTTATAATGTTTTTTATTATCCACAAATGAGTGAGATCATGTGGTATTTTTCTTTCATTGACTGGCTTATTTCACTTAGCATAATGTTCTCCAATTCCATCCAGGTTGCTACAAATGGTAAGAATTCCTTCTTTTTTATGGCAGCATAGTATTCCATTGTGTAGATGTACCATAGTTTTCTGATCCAGTCATCTGCTGACGGGCACCTAGGCTGTTTCCAAATCTTAGCTATGGTGAATTGTGCTGCTATGAACATAGGGGTGCATATATCCTTTCTGATTGGTGTTTCTAGTTTCTTGGGATATATTCCTAGAAGTGGGATTACTGGGTCAAATGGGAGTTCCATTTTCAGTTTTTTGAGGAAACTCCATACTGTTCTCCACAGTGGCTGCACCAGTCTGCATTCCCACCAGCAGTGCACGAGGGTTCCTTTTTCTCCGCATCCTCGCCAACACTTGTCATTTGTTGATTTGTTGATGATAGCCATTCTGACAGGTGTGAGATGGTACCGCATTGTCGTTTTGATTTGCATCTCTCGGATAATTAGTGACTTTGAGCATGTTTTCATGTGTCTCTTGGCCTTCCTTCTGTCTTCTTTAGAAAAGATTCTATTTAGGTCCGTTGCCCATTTTTTTATTGGATCATTTATCTTCCTTTTATTAAGTTGTATAAGCTGCCTGTAGATGTGGGAGATTAAACCTTTATCAGTGATAACATTTGCAAATATGTTCAGGGAGGAAACATTTTCCAAGAAACCCCCAGCACACTTGCCCTGTGATTGGTCATGGCCACCCCTTGACCAACCACAGGCAAAGGTTGTGAGAATGTCATGACTAACATGGCACAATCACTGTGCAGTTTTTGGGATTGTATATTTGAGCCCTAGTGAAATGGGAGGATTCTGTTAATAATCAGAAAGAAGAAATGACCATGGTGTAGACACCCAACCAAATCTGTCTGTGAGGTGTGCTCTATTGCCCATCCTCTGTGACATCTCCCCACCCCTTCTCTGGAGTAACAGAGCCTGAACCCCAGACCATGTTCCAGTCACTACTGGCTATGGGTCCAGCATTTCCCAGTCCTTATCTCGTGTATTCATCCCTATCATCTCTTTTTCACAGAGCAGGGAAACTGGGGCTCAGAGCTGGAAAGGACACTGAAGATCAGAGGGGAATGGACTGGCCTGAGATCTCCCATTGAATTCCCCCCCGACGTAGGCTGGTTAGGACTGTGCAGTGATGGAGACATTAGATGTCTGCACTGGCACATGGTTGCTGAGCACCTGAACTGTGGCCAGTGGACCTGAGCACTGAGCTTTTCACTTACGCAGCCACATGTGGTTAACAGCTGCTGTCCAGGATGGGGCAGTGAGAGAACCAGGACTAGCACCTTCAGGTCTCTTGCTGCAGACAGGAGCTACATGGGCAGCATGCAGATAGACGGCCTCCAATGTGTGAACTGACGTTGCCACATCCTGGCCATTGCTGGGGGGATGGGGGGCCACAGTTGAAAATTTGTTACTAGAAATGCAATTATAATTATGTCACTAGAAAGGACTTGGCAGGGTGAAGAAATCATTCATCAACTCCAATAAGCTTCTGGAAATTATTCACCCTAAGAAGAATGAGAAACAATGCCCTAGCAATTTGTTCTGCTTGGAAGCATTTGCCCGTGGATGGCAGGTGGTGGGCTCCAGCCTTCCACCCAAGACAAACTGATCCATCAGGGCCTGGGCTCTGGGAGTTGGAGTTGGAGGTCTAGGGACACCACCCAGGCAGTCTTTCATATTACTGCAAGGGAAACTGAGGCCCAGACAGGGACATGCTAGTGATAGACTGTCTTAGAGCTAGGCGCCTGCCAGGGTCCTCATTGTGGGCTCCTCAGCATTCATGTCTAGCTCCTCCCCACTAAGCAGTGGTCATGAGGTGTTGGAGGTGATTGTCTCCACCTGAGCTCCAGCTTGAACATGGACTGGCTCAAACCCATAGGCACAGTCCCATCCCTTTATCATAGGCACTGCCTAAACCAGCTAGTACACAGAGACAAGTCACCCTGAGAGAAAAGCCAACATCCAAAGAACTGTAGACAAGAAAGAGTCACAGAGGAACAGGTGTGGCCTGGATTAAACCATGCCTGAAGTCATCATGCAGTTTCTAAAATTCTTGAAAATTTTGGAATTTTTGTTATCTGATCTAATCAATTTCACTTATAGTTCCAAATTTCACTAATAGTGAAAAAGTTTGTATTCTTGCCACCAAAACAACCTTCCTGATGCCAGATCTGAAGTCTATCTTCTACGCCACAAACTCCCCTGTGTGGAGGCAGTGACTCCCGATCTGCAGACGAAGAGATCCAGAAGTGACAGGGCTTCTGCTGGGCCCCTCAGTTCATCAGGCAAAGGAGCTGAGACACAACTGTGCTAATCCCATTGTTTCACTATGTCTGTGAGTGAGAGGTCGGTGCTAATTTACAAAAAAAACAAGACTTGGAGAAGGAAAGACAGCACCCACCTCCTTGTGACTGAACTGTAGGAGAGTTGGGACTACATATAGTCATTCTGAGTCCAAGTTTAGAGATGCTATTTGAAGAGCTCTGGCAGCCACTTTTTTTCTTCATAAGAGTGCTCTAACTAACCTGTCTGGGTGGCTGTTTTGTTACTTTGTGTTCCTTTTCTCATCTTAAAGGACTTATATCTAAAGACCTGGATGGATGCCTTTCCATTGGAGATAACCTTCTGTATCCATGGCTGTCATGTAAAAAACCACCCCAAAATTTTGTGACTTAAAACACCATTTATTATTGCTCACAGTCTGTGGTCAGCTGGTAGTCTTCACAGAGGCCAGGTCTCAAGTCTCAGTGACTTGAGCAAACACGGATTTGTTGAAGAGATAGTGGGAGCTAACAACACCATGGAGTTGGGAGGACCCAGTTTGGAAAACGGGCCAGAGTATCCAGGCAAGCTGAGGATGCACAGATTCTGCTCTGCAGTGACACTTCCTCCAAGGGAGCGTCTCTGAAGTGCTCATGTTTGTGGGCACCAAGGGACATATTGGACTGCTTTCTGCTATACCATTTCTAGCAATGAAATCCTGAAGACACTTGCACCTGTATCAGTTAGCTATTGCTGCATAACAAAACAACCCAAAACTCAGTTGCTTAAAACACAAGCTTGTTATTGCTCTCTTGAATCTATGGCTCCGATGGACAGTTCTGAAGTATTCACTTTTTGGAATAAATATATAACTGTTAAAATGAATGAACTTGAGCTACAATGGTCAATATCAACAAATATGATGTTGAGACAGGAATGCAAGGTGCAAAAATGATATAACTGATACATTTGTATAAAACGTAAAACAGTGTTTATAAAAAGAGGGATAATCTGAAGGCTCTCTGGAGAACTGTCAGAGACCATGTGGTCACCTCCTGACAACTTGCCTCCCAACATCTTCCTCAGCTTTCTTCAAACTGTAGGTGTCTCTCTCAAGACATGGGAGGGAAGGTGGGAGGGGGAAGGAAGAAGGGAAGAGGGCTTTTGAGTTCAGACATTCTATCTCTGTTTTTTGAGTGACATTCTTCTTACCAAGTGTCTGTTGTGTGCAACACTGCAGCTAGCTACTTTATGTGCAAAGGTGACAAGCACTCTCAACCTCTTATCAAAAAATTTAAAACCCACCTTTAACTCTGCGGGGAGCAGGCACAGTGACAGGGACATACAGATTTGGGTGGGTACATCAAGGAGCTATTTCTAGAACCTCCTTATACCCTGGGGACTCTTGGAGTTGTGCCTGCTGTCCAGACCTCTCTCCTGAACTCTAGACTCCCATGTCCCATGGCTTTCTCATCCTCACTGGGATGTGCCACCAATGCCCAGACCCAGCACACCCAGACTGAACCCACATCTTTCTGTGGGAGGGAGGGTGTGGTGGTGGGGCCTTCAGCACATACAGCTGCTTCTGGTACTTCTGGGAATGCTGTCTCCTTCTGGGCTCTAGGGGCTGGGCCTTGGGCAGGCTAAGGCCACATAGCATAGTCTTCCATCCCCATGCCATCCTGGGGCTGGTTGAGGATGGACACAGAACCTGGCTGGCCAAGGCTGGAGCAAGGCATGCATATGAGTTACAGAGGGCCTGCTGGGCACCTGTGTGCATGTGTTTATGGAAGCATGTCAGTGGGGCAAAACAGGGACAGGAAATCAGGAAGAAGGCTACTGTGTGCTCTAGGTAAAAGGTGATAGTGGCTTGTACCTGGGTGGTTGTCATGGCAACTGAGAGCCAGGGATGGATTGTAGAGAGATGGAGGAGAGAGAACCATGAGGGCCTGGCAGTGGATGGATGTAAAATTGACAGGGTGGGCAGGTTGGTATGGCTTCCAGGATGTGGTTGACTCATAGCTGAGCAGGCAAGGGTCCTAGAGGGAGTAGGGTCTCCCTCATACTGTCTCCTTGGCTGGCTAGCTGTGTCCAGCCACGTGGACCAGGGCAGCAGGCAGCAAGTTGTTGCCACAGTCTTGCAGGAGGGCTGCGCTCAGGTGCAGAGGCCTATCCAGGGCCTTGCCGTCGGTCCAGAGTCACCCTCTCTGCGGCCTCACCCGACCGGGTCCCAGGGACCCCTGGTTGTCAGAAGCCAGACTTTGCCTCTCCTGAGGGACCTCCTCTGGGATCCACGTCCAGGAGATGAGTTCAAGCACTATTCCTGCCCAGTGATGTCACCCGACCCAGGGCTGGGGCACACAGCCCACCTGCCATCTCAAAGGCCCCCCTACTTCTCTCTATCACCCTCACACCCTCACACACATCCTCACACACATATACTCATATACACTCAGACACACAGTCATATTCACAGTCACATTCTCACATATGCCAGGAGCTCCAAACCTCCCACACTAGACTTTGACCCCTTGACACATGCTGTACTTATCCTCTTGCCCTGCTGGCCCTGCACACACTGCCCATCACACACTCACACCACCATTGCCCACATCCACGCCTGCACAGGCACTACTGCACAGACACTATCATCCATGTCTAACTCATGGCCACCCTAGGGTCACACACCTCTGCCCCCAACCATTTGTCCAAAGTCCACAGCCCTGAGTGCAAATTATGTGCACCCGCATTCCAGATTTCATACTGACCTATAAACTCATAGGTCCCCTGTGACTGCCTCAGGTAGCTCTGAGACAATGAGAGTCACCTGAGGAGACTGTGCTGTTCCTAATCTCTGCAGAGTTGTGTTGGGATCCAGGAGGAGGAGGCCTGTGACCCAGAGTTTGGGGCTAGCCCCCAGGGGTGAAGATGGGAGAGGCACTGGGAAGCCAACCTCACTCATGGAAAGGAGAGCTTTATCCAGGTCAAAGCTGGTTGGGTGGAGTGGGCTCACCATCCCAGGAGTGCAAGCATGGATTGACTTCTCTGGGTGGAGAAGGTATAGGGGGGCCTCAGCCTAGAGACCCTGGAAGCTGGACCTGGGGTGGGGCTGGGGGAAGGTGGGTGGGATGGAGGAGCTTGGTCAAGCCACGAGCTCAGGAATGCTGAAGGGGCCATCTGGGGCAGGGAAGGGCTGGAGGGACAGGCAAGGCTGGGGCCAGCAGTCCCAGAGGGTGAGGGCTGTCTGCTGTGGCCATCATAACTCAGTCTGGGGAGACAGTTTCCTTTCTCCTGCCTGCTTCAGAGGGGCCGGACCCATTCTTTGAACTTCAAAGGGATCAGTGAGTGTAGCTCTGAAGCCCAGGCAGTGGTGTGACAGCCCACTGAGTCCAGAGGCCTGTCCCCATCAGCCACAGGTTCCAGGTCCTGTGTTTGCCAGCCACTCACACGGTCTTGCCACACCTCGCCTCCTGGTTTGTAGAGTGTGGTCACAGCTGCTGGTCCCCCTGAGAGGAGGCAGAGGACTGAGCTCCTGCACTCGCTGCAGAGGCTGAGGGCTAGTCCCCCAGGGCTGCTCTGGCTCCTGAGTCCTGTAAGCTCAATTCAGGATGGAGTGGAGATGGGTCGTTTCTCATACCTTTAAGAATTAAAAAAAAAAAAAATCTATCATGCCTTTATCATCTTCAGAGAGAGAGAGAGGCATTCTTATTTTTTCTTTCCCCATTTTACAGGTGGGTAAATGGAGGCACAGAGACGTTAGGTCTGCCTCTAGGCCACACAGAGAGGCCTCTGGCCAGTCCAGTCTGTTTTCAGAGCTCATGGCGTGCGCATGTGGGGTTAGGAGATTTTTATCCCTTTCACGGAAGGATCACTGGCCTGGGCTCCATCACTGCACCCTGTGTAACCACAGCTGTCCTCCTGTCCCTGGGCCTCAGTTTCCTCAACTATAAGAAGTGCTCTGACACTCTCAATGGAAAAGAATCCCAAGCTTCATAGGCGGGACTGACCTGCAGGTGGGTTTTCTTGGTTGTTTCCCGTCTTATATTAAACATTCAGGGCAGGCATTGATCAATGTTAAAAAATAAGAGGGTTCCCATAAAAATCTGGGTTTTCACCTTGTCTTGAAGAATCAGAATCCTTGGTCATCCTAGTGTTCCCAGCTGCTGACCACTGACTGAGGCTGGGAGCTGTTCCCTGTTAGGTGGAGGACACATTCTCTGGTCCCCAGACCCCTTCAGCCAGTGCCTTCACTACTGTGCTCTGCCTGCCCCAGAAACTCCTGCGTTTGAGACCCCTAACTTGTGTGACCAGCCCTGCTTTGAAACCCCTGCCCTGTTTCTTATCTGCAGTGTGCGTTGGGCAAGTCACTTAGCCTCTCTGAACCTCAGCATGTGGCATCTGCAGAGGGCTCAGCAGAAACCTTCCTGGCATTCTGTCTGTGCTGAACAGACCCCATGTTGAGTACAGCTGAGCTTGATGGGGACAGTAAGAGAGCTCAGGGCCTTGCCCTCAAAGTGTACACAGGAGATGAGCTGAAACACAGGAAACGACTAAATGGAGGTAGTGGACTGTGAAACCAGAGGGACCTGAGGTTGCATCCTGATCCTGCCGCTTCCTAGCTGTGTGACCTTGGGAAAGTTACTTAACTTCTCTGGCCTCCATTTCTGTGGATTCTTCAGCCCTTGAAGCCTCATAATAGACAGGGTGGTTGTGGGGATGCAAGTGAGTTAATGTGGGGAAGTGCTTGGCATGCAGCTGGTGGAACATAGGGGCCAAAGGGGCACCAGTGAGGAAGGACCGGGCACTGAGATGGCCTTGGAGACTGGAAAGTTGAAGAGGGTGTGAACAGAAGGCTCTGCATATGAAGGGGAACAGAAATACAGGAATGAGAGGGAAGGGCTTGGTCAGACTACAGCTAGTCTGAGAGGGGCTGAGGGAGGTGACTGAGGGTTGAGGAAGTGGTCTGAGGGGCTCAGACCCAATCAGACAATGGGGAGCAGGGAGTTCTTAAGCAAGGTCTGTCTCTGAAGTCAGTTGTGCTGCAAAAGAATGCACTTAATGGCCCTCCTTTTGGGGTTGATAAAAATATCATTCTCATACTTACCTGCAGGGAGATATTATGATCCAGAAGGTGGTTTGCCCAGGGCGAGGCTCACCGTTTGCACTCCTGGTGTGCTGAACCCTGCGGTTTCCCCAAACGTGGGAAACTTGATGGCATAACTCGTAGTAGTGGAGAACTGTGTTCACCCTTTCCCCTGGAAAAAATATTATTCTCAAAAATATTACTTTGGGGCCATGAGGACAGCAGTGTCCCCCTGGTCCCCCCCTGGATGTCAGGTGCCAGGATGAATGAGCCAGGCTTGGGTTTCAGGTGACGAGGGGCAGAGCCCAGCTCCACCCCTGTATACTCCTAGCAGAATTCCTTGAACCACCTGAGCCTCAGTGTCTTCATCCATTAAACTCAGGGGTGAACCATCTGAAGCCTTGAAGTTTCCTTTCAGTATAGGCTGTTCTGGTCTCTCACCTTCAATAGTGGATGTGTTGTTGTGGAGGGAGTTGCCCTGACCCCTGTCTGATGAGCTTGAACTGGGACTTATTTGTGTGGCTGGTTGGGAGGCAGGGGAAGGGGCCTCCCAACCCCCAAGCTGTCTTTTGATGCTGCCATGGTGCAGAAATACACAAAGACAGAATGTTTGTTGAGCGTTTACTGCTGGGCCTCATTTGGGTCCCACAGAGCAGACACCTCAGGCAGAAATGTGCGCCCTGCGCCCCAGTGCAGCCCCGTGGCAGCAGCAGCCTCCTCAGCTTGCCCGGAGACAGGAGCCAGTGTATCTGAGACAGAGCCTTGGCTGGGAGTGTGTGCTGTCTTTTAGGAATGATTTGAGGGCCATAAATTTTCAGTAGCGAAGCAATCGTCAGAGTTTTCATAATGCTGAAGAGTTTAGACTTGTCTTGAGGGGTAACAATTTCACGCAAGTACTGTACCAGCTCCAACTATTTGTTATTATAGAGGTAGATTTTTTTCTCCTTAAGGTGGAATCCTACTCAAATTTCATGCTCTGCTTTAACTTGTTTTATTTCACCTGGAACACGAGTAAAAATAGCCCATGAGATGTACGCATGGTGGAGGAAGGAAGGAGAGCAGAATGTTCACTGAGTGTTTGCTACCTGCTGGGCCTGGATCTGGGCCCACAGGGCAGACCTGAAGTCCAGCTCCGGTGCTGGGCTGGGCAGTGCTCTGGGAATCCTCGTGACAGACGGAGAAATTCTGTCTCAGGGATCTGACAGCCTGCCCGAGGTCTCACAGGTGGGCAATTGGGAGCCAAGTGTCAGACTCAGGGCTGTGTGACTTGAAAGTTCATTTTGGGGGAGAAGCCCATTTGGGGCAAATCTCTCCAATCCCTATTCAGAGCTCTGCAGTCTGAAGCTTATCTCCAGTGGCCAAGATAATGCTCTCTGCAGCTGCGTGCCAACTCTGAGTATGAACAGGATTCCAGGAGTGACTGTTTAGCATAGTTGATTCGGGGCCTCCTTGAGTCTCTTCAAGCCCCTTGGAAGCCCTGTTTCCATGCCAACCATTGCTGTGCCACTCATGGGCATTTTTATGAACTCCCTACACCAGGCCCTGAAAGGATGCCAAAGGGAATTGTTCCTGCTTAGAAGCAGTCATTTGCATTCCATTTGCATATCCAGCAATTTTTCTAGGTTCTCCCAAAACAGGGGCCAGCTAACACAGTGAGTGGTTGTCTCTAGGGCCTGGCTTGGCTGAATAAAAAAGTATCAAAATGGTACTGTATGGTGATGAAGGAGCTGAGGCTGATGAACCTGAAGAAGGACAGGCTCATTGGCCCCATCACTGTGCACCAGTTCCTGCAGGCTGTTCCCAGACAGAGGCAGCAGGTGGATCTGAGGGCCCAGACACAAAGCTGGGTTAAATGAGGAGGAGGAGCCCAGGAAGACAAAGTCCTACTCAGAGTCAACCAGAATGTTCTGTGAGCAGGGATGTAAAGAAAGAGTCCTTTGTTTTTTGAGAATGCTTCACCTGTATTAGCACCATTTGGTGCTTTATATACTTTTCTCACATTCTCCTATAAGTGAGCTGTGGTTCTGCTAGTCTACAGGTAAAAAAAGTGAAGTAACTTCCTTGTCCAACTGGAGATGATGGTTGAATGCTGGGAGAGAAGCAGGATCAGTGACCGAAAGAGGAATACAGAGGGCATTTCAGGATGGGGACAAAGGTGTGGAGGGAGGTGTATTAGTCAGCTAAGAGGCTGGAAGTCTGAGATCTAAATATCAGCAGAGTTAGTTACTTCGAGGCCCCTCTCCTCAGCATGTAGACAGCTGTCTTCCCTGTGTTTTCCTCCCTTCATGTATATCTATATCCTAATCTCTTCTTATAAGGACACCAGCCAAATTGGATTAGGCCCACTCTGATGGCCTCATTTGAACTTCATGGCCTCTTTAAAGAGCCTGTCTCCAGGTATAGTCACATTCTAAGGTCCTAGAGGTTAGTTATCAACATTTGAATTTGAATTTGGGGGGAACAATCTCACCCCAAAACAGTGGGTATGTGGGTGTCAGAGGGAACATGGAGGTGGAAATGAAGGGTGGATGGGAGAGAGCCTATTTCTAGAAGCCTTAAATGCTAAGGTGAGGGACAGGTCCTACACAGCAGTGTGATGAACTCCTGCCATAGTTCCCAAGCAGGGAGCTTAGGGCACAAAGGACATTGGAGCCAATTCAGCTGGTGCCAATTGGACTGGGTCAGGGCCATCTGGAGAGATGCATGTCTTTTTCAGTAGCAGCTCATGGCTCAAGAGTGAGGTCCCCTTTGTGTGGGCCAGTTTTCTGGGAGCCAATGGACCTTCCGTCTAGGGAAAGTCACGTGGTCTCGTTGCTTGGTTTCCCCACAAAAGCAGAGCCTGAGACTTAGGACCTGGTGGTTTACTTTGGGGTGTGATCCCAGGGACCAGGAGTGGAAGACAGGTGAGAAAGGCAGGGAAGGAGGAAAGCCAGTCCAAAGGGGTGTTTATAAGCCAACTAGAGGCCCAGTGCACAAAATTAATGCACGGATGCAGTCCCTAGGCGTGGCCGGCGATTGAAGCATGAGCGTCTGGTGTGGAAGGGCAGGTCCCAGCTGACCCTGGGTCCTGGGCAGCACCGGGGCCCCTGGCCTCCTGCATGCCCCCCTCCACCTGAGTCACAGTGCCTGAGTCCCCATGAGGAGATGTGGTAAGCGAGGCCAGACGCCGTGGACCGGGGCACAGCGTGAGACTCTGGGCTGCCAAGTGGCACAGTACAGAAGAAGGGCGGCCTCGCAGACTGGCTTCTGCGTGAACCCACGGGTAGCCCAACCAACCCCTGCAGTCCTGATGGCTGCCACCCAGCTCAACCGGAAGAGACCATGCAAGTGCAGGGCAGGCTCCTCGTGGGCACTTGGCACCTGAGTGCGAGGGGGCTTCCCCAGTGCATGAACCCTGGTGCCCTGGGGGTGAGAGCGAGCTCATTGGACACTTGGCATTCTCACCGCGCCTCCATCCCTGTCACCCCCACCCCCAGGTAGCTGGTGAGAGGTCACAGCATGTCACCGACGCCCACCATGATCCACACCACCCCTTGGTGATCAGCGCATGTCATAGTGAGTGGTAGAACGACCGCCAGAGGGGACAATTTGTATATTAGGCTTTTATTATATAGGATTGCTGGTGTGGGCAACTGGGACCCAGTCTTGCTGGGGACTCTCTGAAGAGTATCCCAGAGGGATAGAAGTTCCTATGGAGTGGAGTGGTACTCCTTGTGCTTCCAGGGGGTCCCCTGTGGTGACTTCAGGAAAGTCCACAGGAGATAACTGGTGACAGCATGTGGCTCTGGTCACACCTACTATGCACAGCTGGTTGTCCCAGCTCCAACTGGAGTGAAGATGTAGCCCAGAGAGTGTGAGGTGGGGACAAGAGGTATCTGATATACCTTCCAAGCTGGCGATAAGTATAAACAATGAAACCACCTGCTTTCAGGCTGGAGTCCCTGCTGCCATTCTGGTCTTTGACAGACACTGACCAGTGTGTTCCCTGTGCCAGGATCCCTGCGGTGTGCTGCTGGGAGGTGATGGGAGCTCTGGAAAACAATTCAGGGGACAGTTGGCATCCCTAGTGAGGAACGTTGAGAAGAAGCCTATATAGACTATGGGGCAGGCATGGAGCAGAACTTGCCATTTCTGCCCAGGCAGAGGGAGGTACCATGAAGGTGGCATGGGTCAGAACCCTGAGGATGTGTGGGTGTGTCCCAGGCAGAAGACAGGCATCAGGACTATGGAGCATGGACAGAGGCACCTGTGGGCACCCTTGAGACCCCACATTGGCAATCGCATGCTCCCAGACTTCGTGGGTGTGCTCATAGCCACATCTCTCAGGCCAGTGTGCACTTAATGCCACAAGGCCATGGGAAAAAGTGACTCATGCCACTTCCAGGTCTGGCCCAGAAGATGCCTCCTCCTCCTCCACAAAGGCTCTTTCCACTCACTGGCTGGATGATGCCAGGACAACCTCTGGATCACACAGTAAAAATACTGGTGCACAAGATGGAAGAAATCCGAGTCCCCAGGTGACTGCATGGGCCAACCCCCTTGAACTGTGACAAGAATCCTATATAATAAAGAGGTAATATGCAAATTGACCATCACACCGACACACAAGTTGGCTGCCCCCATGTGGCCAAAGATGGCCACTCCCATGTGGACACAAGATGGCCACCACAAGATGGCTGGCAGGGGAGGGAAGTTGTGGGTGATCAGGCCAGCAGGGGAGGGCAGTTGGGTGGGACCAGGCCTGAAAGGGAGGGCAGTGGGGGTGATCATGCCTGCAGGGGAGAGCAGTTAGGGGTGACTGGGACGGCAGAGGAGGGCAGTTGGGGGTGACCAGACCTGCAGAGGAAGGCACTTGGGGGGGACTAGGCCTGCAGGGGAGGGCAGTTGGGGGGGACCAGGCCAGCAGGGGAGGGCAGTTGGGAGGGACCAGGCCTGCATAGGAGGACAGTTGGGGGCGACCAGGCCAGCAGGGGAGGGCAGTTGGGGGTGACCAGGCCAGCAGCGGGGGAAGTTAGGGGTGATCAGGCAGGCAGGGGCAGACAGTTAGGGGCAATCAGGCAGGCAGGCAGGTGAGCGGTTAGGAGCCAGCAGTCTCGGATTGTGAGAGGGATGTCTGACTGCCAGTTTAGGCCCGATCCTGAGGGGTCCCGTATTGGAGAGGGTGCAGGCAGGGCTGAGGAAACTCCCCCACCCCCGTGCACAAATTTCATGACCGGGCCTCTAGTGAGAAATAAACCTTTATAGAGATGAACTGCTTGGGGTTTTTTGTTATAGCTGACAGCCTTCTCTCACTGGTACTGAAATTCACTGTTTGAAGTGCAGTGTTACCATAAAAGCCTAAAATAGGTAGCATCGACTTAGCTGTTGAGTGACAGACTGTGTGGAAACAGATATCATTCTTTGGAATGTGGCAGTCTATGTAATGCAGTGGCAAAGTATTGAGAGAACTGCTGCCTGGGGTACTAACTTGGAAGGCAGAGCACACAGCCTGAAGCCCATGGCTTTCAGGAGGGGCTGGAAAGGACTAGCGGATTAGCATGTTGTGGACATTGCTGGCTGAACTTGGCTGGTGCTATAGGAAGGTGATGTGCTCAGGAGAGTACCAGCCAGTTTAAAGCAGAAACAAAAGGGAATAGAGAGAGGGTGATTTTCAGGGTTGGAAAACCCAACCATTTCTTTATCTGAAACCGTAGGACATAAGATTAAGAAAAATCTCAGGCTATCTGGAGAGTATATGAAGGATGTGACATTTCACTAAATTTCATAGCCTCAAGATTGTCATGATTAAATGGAGAAGAGTCAGGGAGTTAAGGAAGTAGGAAAAAAACAAATGGGGATTGACGGTTAAGTCTAGGTTATAAGTATTGGTACATGGAATTGCTAGAAGCAAATAGGTCAGAAACTCAGTTTGGAGGACATTATTGCTAAAGAAACAATGATCCTGGACCAAAAAGAGTCTGTGACTGAAGCTTAAAATAGCCGTTGGACCCCAACTCTCCACAAACAGAAAGCAGGCTCTGAAAACTGTGGAGTGGCCAATGGGGCACAGAGCCCAGGAAGGGGTGGAGAAGGTGCAGGGCTCCTGAAGGAAGGGCCTGGATGGGGAAAGCTCCCAGGAGAAGAAAGTCTCAGGTGGGCATACCTTGAATGCCTACCTGCTGCTAGTGCTGCTGCCACATTCCCGAGATGGCCCTGGGGATGCCTCCCTGCTCACCCCCCAGCCCCCATCAGAGTTGCCCCACCTCCCCGATGAGGGCTGCAGGGGGCACTAGATTTGGAGACAGCTTTGCTGAGCCCTCCCATTCCTCAGAGGATGAAGTGGTAGATCTGGGAACTACAGTGAGGGTGGCAATAAGGTGAATGGTCACATGCCCACTGTGGTTTTAATTCTGGGTTTGAGTCCTACTCCCTGTCCTTCATATAAGTCAGCACCATCCTGGGAGCCCACCTGATTGACCCTCCTTGCTACAGAATAGAATTGTCATCCAAGGTCCCCGCCAAATTTGCATTAAGAGATCCAACCAAGGGTGCCCTGTCTTCCTGTTATTCCCCAAACATTGGCTGAGGCCTTACTGTGTGCCTGGCTCTGTGCCATGTATTGGAGAGGTCCCATCTGAGCTGATGGTTTCTGAGGGGTGCAGATGTCACACACACAAATTGACACACACGGATACAGCCTGGAGGCTTTCTTCACTGAAATGGGAACCATGGGAAGTTTGAGAGCAGGGCTACATTCTGATGGTATAAAAGATCACTTTCGCCTGCCAGGCATGGCTCAGTGGTTGAGTGTTGACCTATGAACCAAGAGGTCATGGTTAGATTCCCAGTTGGGGCACATGCCTGGGTTGTGGTCTTTGTCCCCGGTCAGGGGCGTGCAGAAGGCAGCCAATCGATGATTCTCTCTCATCATTGATGATTCTATCTCTCTCTCCCTCTTCTTACCACTCTGAAAACAATAATAATAATAATAATAATAATAATAATAATAATCCTATGTAATAAAGAGGTAATGTGCAAATTGACCATCACTCCAACACACAAGATGGCTGCCGCCATGTGGTCAAAGATGGCCACCCCCATGTGGACACAAGATGGTCTCCACAAGATGGCCAGCAGGGGAGGGCAGTTGTGGGTGACCAGGCCAGCAGGGGAGGGCAGTTGGGAGGGACTAGGCCTGCAAGGGAGGACAGTTGGGGGCAACCAGACCGGCAGGGGAGGGCAGTTGGGAGTGACCAGGCCTGCAAGGGAGGGCAGTTGGGGGGGACCAAGCCTGCAGGGGAGGGCAGTTGGGGGGGGACCAGACCTGCAGGAGAGGACAGTTAGGGGCAATCGGGCTGGCAGAGGAGCAGTTAGGCATCAATCAGGCTGGCAGGGGAGTGGTTAGGGGGTGATCAGGCTGGCAGGCAGAAGCAGTTCGGGGCAATCAGGCAGGCAGGCAGGCGAGTGGCTGGGAGCCAGCAGTCCTGGATTGTGAGAGGGATGTCCCAGATTGGAGAGGGTGCAGGCTGGGCTGAGGGATACCTACCCAACCCATGCACAAATTTCGTGCACCAGGCCTCTAGTAATAATAATAATAATAATAATAATAATAATAGATGACTCTTGCTGCAGGCCAGTGCTGCAAGATGATCTCAGGAGATGACAGGTCAGCTATGCTCCCAACGACGCTCAGAGGGTCTTACTGTCAGGAGGAGGGGAGTGAGGAGACGCATATCGCAGGTAGCCTTGGAGTCCCCGCCATATTTGCCTTCTGGATGCTGAAAGCCATGGAGTATGTCTGGGCCATGCCTCCTGCGTGGAATCCCAAGAGGATGTGCAGAGTGTTTTGAGGAATAGGGGGCCCGCTGGGAACCACAGTACGTGGCTCCTTTCAGCACACTGGTTGGCTCCTGACTCAGTCTGGCCAACCTGATTAGGAGGACTTGGAGATTCTGCGGCATGCCTCTATGAACTAGAGTCCCCAAAGCATTCCTATTGGGTGGTCCTCCAGCCTGGCTGCATGCGTCCCCTGATAGGATGCTCTCTCCCTCAGGACTCTTCCTGTTTCTCCGACTCCCTGACTCAGAGAAAGCTCTGGTGGTGAGGAGCTCTGGGCCAGTCGTGCCACCTATCTGGGTCTTAGCTTACCACCTTTACAGTGGAAGTAAGGATGAACAGTACCGATCTCACAGAGCTGTCAGAGGCTTAAGGAAACCCAGGCTTGTAGAAAAGTCTGCATGGGGCTAGGCACAGTAGGAGCCTCTGGAGGATGCTGTTTCCAAATGGTAACCAGTGCTTTATCCCCACAATGGCTTGTGTTACCCCTTGGCCTTTTCCTGTCTTTTCCTCCCTTCCCTGAATTCAATGAGTAGGCATCATTCTGGGTTTTGAGTTTCAAAAGCCTGAATCCCCTGTGAATGGAAGGTCTCATGGGAGGCCTTTAAAAAAGTAGTAAGAGTTTACTATGTGCTGAGTACTGTTCTGAATGCTCTGCACACGTCATCTGCTCAAATCCTAGTGCCAATCTGTGAGGCAGGTGCTTTCATTCCTTCAGTGCACAGATGAGAGAACCAAGACACAGAGAGGTTATGTGTGCTGCCCAGGGGTACACAGCAGAGGCAGTGTGGCTTTGGGCTCTGGGATCTTCTCACTACATTTCTGCTGTCACTGCAGTGGGAACCCAGCAGCCTCTCCCAACATCCAGGGAGGTTTCCAGGCCTCCGGACCCTGAAAGCAGGTGGGCTTGGCCTGCCACTCACTGGAGAAGTTGGTTGCTGGAGTCTCCTCTGTCAGGTGAGTGCAGGAGTGGCAGGGGACTAGGAGAAGGCATGTGTGCGGGAGCTGCAGGGGAGTACTGAGAGATGCTGGCCAAGGGACTGGAGGAGGGCTGGAGAGGTCCTCCCAAACACAGGGCCAAATGGAAGGGTTCATATTGCCAGGGCTGCTGTGGAAAGGCAGGTGTACCCAAACTGACCGAGATTCCATTTCTGTCCAAATAGGACTCAAAAAATAAATGAGATATTTTTTAAAATCTTTAAAAAATTTTCTTGAACATTGGAGGTTGTGGATTGAGTGTGATACAGGCTTCATACTCAATATAAGTCCATGGTGATTGTCTTTTTGCTGTTACTGCACAACTGTGGAGGCAAAATGGGATTGTGTCTCAGGCATGTATATATTTAGATGTGTGTATGCCTTTCTGAGTGTGTGCATGTGCATGTTTGCCTTCTGGGATGCGTGTGTTGCTTGCACCCAGCCAGATGCCCTCCCGATCCCCACCCCCCAAACTGTGTTGTTTCTCATCCTTTCATATTCAAATACTAGCCTGGCTCCCAGCTCCTGCCCCTGGGGACTTATGGGCTGACTGTGTATTGTTGGAGAAGGGTGAGTGGGTGAGCTCATCGCTTGGTGATAATTCCTGCCTCAGCCTGGGGCCCCACTTCTGTTTCAAAGAGGGGCTCACCCCACCCCATGCCTGTCCTTGCCTGGGTGCCCAAGCCATTTATTCAACCCAGAAACATGGGAGAATACTGACAACAGGAACAGCAGCTGGCATTAGTTTATTGGGGACTCTGGTAGACACAATGCTAAGCCCTCTTTATGTTTTACCTCTTTGTAGTTCCATTTTAATGGGAAAGAAACTGAGACAGAGAAAAATGCCCAAGGGCAGACACATACTAAGTAGAAGGATTTGAATTCAGGCATATAGTCCCCAGAGACCTGACCTCACCCACCACACTGGCTGCAATCTGCCTGGTTGGTGCCTGGCTAGTGGTGCCCTGTGTTGTTGGTGCTGTGGTTTGGTGGTGGTGTGGGCTGGTAATACTGTGGGCTGGAAGTGGGTGGAAAGAGCAGATCCCCTCTGGGAGGATGGGTGCTTGCTCCCCGTCAGCCCCATTTTCCTCGTAGGCTCTGCCCCTTATCTGTGCCATTATTTCGCATGATGCCGCTGGCCTTAGTTCTGGCTGCATCCTCTGTGTCCTGGACCCTGCCTTAGCCTCGGGCCTGGCCTCCCTGCCTCCTGGAGGCTCCCCCATCGTCAGCACAGCTATGGGCATGTCCTTCCTAAAATATCCACCATTCCTTGGCCTCCGATGCCTTCCAATTGTGCTTGAGCCAAAATTCATATTTCCCTTGGCATTCACCCATTGTAATCTGGTCCCAGTTTCCAGCCTTAGTATGCTGTTTTGGGGCGGGTGGAATAAGAGGAAGGCAGAGATGTGATCAATACTGAGCTCCCCAATATGAGAGGAATGTAATTGGGGATGCTGGATACTTTGACTGAACTTGGACCTGAATCAGAGAACCACGGTGGGTGGTGGCCATTCAGGCAGAAGCAGCTGGGAACAGCTGTTCCCACCCTCAGCTGCAGAATGGCCCAAATGAAGGCTGCTCAGGCACTGGCCCTCTACACCCTGGGCTTCTCAGATCTCAGATGTTCCCGCTCCACCCCTGTCGGCAGAGGGGAGGAGAGAGGCTCTCCACAGGTCTAGGCTGTGGGCCACACAGAGGAAGCCAGAGATTCATGGGCCCAAAGGGCTGGGTGACATTTGCCCATAGTAGCTTGTGGATGGATGGAAAGATGGGGCAGGTGGAGCTTTGGAGTCAGGTACTCTGGGTTCTTCTCCTTCTCTACCAACTTCGAAGTCAGCAAACTTCTTGGCGCCTCAGTTTCTGACATCTGAGGAAAGAAATGGGAGACACCACAGAATTGTCTCAGAGTTGCTGCTCATGTCAAGATGTTCCATTGGAGAAGGGCCTGAATTGAGCATTATTTTTCCTTTAAATAAAAATAGCATTTCTATGAAAGGCCATTTGACTTCCTGTGCATTTGTGACTACCATTTTCTCAGCAGAGTTCTGGGACGTCATCTCCTATACCTGAGTAGTCTCTCTGAGCCACTGTTTCCCATTCATCAAAAGGGAGTGGAGATGGCCCCTGCTTTGCATGGGGTCTGAGCAGTAAGCAGTGGAGCTGTGAGCACTCAGCAGGTGCTCCTCCTTCTGAGCTCTGCTTGCCACCAGCCAGCCCGCCTGCCTGAGCCTGCTTTCCTGGGGCTTGGATGTCAAGAGGGATGGCCTAGAGGGAAGAGGGTTTAGGGATCCTGTTACTGCTGGGCAGGTCCACTTCCTTGACAATTGGAATCACATTAACTTCAGCCAGAGAGATCACCATCTGCCTAAACAGTGGGGAATGGTGGCCACTGCTGCCATCAGAAACACCCCCACTATCACCTGCTCCTTCCCAAATACTCACCAACAGACTTGCCTTGCCAGGCTTTCCCTCTGGCCTCATCTGTGCAAGGGTCTCAGCTTGTCTGCTCTATGTCAAAAGCCCCAAACAGTTCCTCCCAAAGTGTGAGTTAAGGCCCAGGTGGAACTGGAAAGACCACCCATATCCCAGCAACCCTGCTCCCTGCAGATATGGGAAAACTGAGGCCTGGCGAAGGAAGATGTGATTCAAGGTGACTGGGCAAGTCCGTGGGGCTCAGACTTAGAGCCAGGCCTTTGAGCTCAGCAAGGAGTCTGGGTGCTGGTGAATGCTGTGAGAGTAGGTTAGATCCACAGCCACAGAGGACAGGTCCCGGGGCCCAGGATCACCTGCCAGAGGAGGGGCCTTATGAGGAAGTCAGCCCAGCAGGAGGAGAACCTCCTTGGCCTGCTCACGTATCATCTGGCCCTGCCTGTGGGGCAGCCAGGCTTCTGGCTGGCAGCGGGGCTATTAACAGTCTGTTTGGCTCACCTTTCCATTGCTATCCCCAGATGTGCCTAGAGCTCCAGGCCCAAGCTGTGCACCACGCCTGAGCACACTCAGCATTGCCCCATCCTCAGTCTCCTCACATGACATTCCCTGGTCTAAAAAGCCTCTTCCGCCTGACAACTTAATGCATCTTTTCCAATCTCATTTGCTATCTTGCTCTCTCCCTTGCCCACTCTGCCTCCTCCTCACTGTTCCTGGAAGCTGCCCAGCATAGCCTGCCTCACCTCAGGCCTTGGCACTCAGTTGGCTCTTCCCCATGTATCCTCAGGGCTTGCTCCTTCATGTCTCTTAGACCTCCACTCAAATGTCCCCGTGCAGGAGGCCATCCACAACAGCCTCTACAGTCACCCTGTCCTTCACTTGGCTTGCTTTTTCTCTGGTCTGTTTGTTCGTCAATGCATCAGCATGACCTGTCTTCCTAGCTGGGATGGAGGTCCGGGGACAGGGAATACTCTTGTTCACAATGCATCCCAGTGCAGGTGCCCAGGAACCCCACTTGGAAAACAGCTATTGAATGAATGAATAACCTTTGAAAGTGGTCTTTATTAAAATGCCCGTTGCCTTTTTTTTTTATATAGTATTTCTCTCATCAAACAAACTAGGAACTTGAGGGGAGGAAAAGCATTGTCCCTCTGTGTTCCCAGGGCTGGGTCAGAGCACATGCCTTGCAGCCAGCCCTACCTCCACACTCGTGGCGTGCTACCCTCTAACCGCCGTGGACTGAAGCTGACCTGTCCATTGAGTAGGGGACAGATGCACAGAACAACAGCCAGCAGCAGCTGCTCTGGAAACTTCCTAGCCCAGCTGAGTGAAGCTGCATGAGTAAGCCCCAGGCAAGACCAGCCAAGGACATACCTAGACTTGCCAACCCACAAACCAGAAAGAAATAATAAATCATTGTTGTTTTAAACCACTAAGCTTTGAGTTAGAGTGTGTTACACAGCAATAGACAACTGATCACAGCCACCATCCTGATGGAAATCTGACATCTGAGACAGCCGAGGGGCAGATCTGGCTTGGAAGAGTGTCTGGAATCTCCCAGGAGGCTGGCCTACCTGGTATATATCTGTCTAAACCCTGAAAAGAGATCTACAAAGAATACTTTGGGAACCCCATTTACAAATGAAGAAACTGAAACTCAAGTCCAAATGATCCCCAATGTCAGTCTTTCTCAACTGCCTGACTAGGTCTTCTTGCTACATACATCTCCACCTGAACCTTCTGCTGCCAGCTTTCCCCTCCCCTCCCCTCCCCTCCCCTCCCCTCCCCTCCCCTCCCCTCCCCTCCCCTCCCCTCCCCTCCCCTCCCCTCCCTTCCCCTCCCCTCCCCTCCCTTCCCCTTCCCTCCCCTCTCCTCCTCTCCTCTTCTCTCCTCCCCTCCCCTCCCCTCCCCTCCTCTCCCCTCCCCTCCCCTCCCTTCCCCTTCCCTCCCTCCCCTCCCCTTCCCTCCTCTCCTCTCCTCTTCTCTCTTCTCCTCTCTGAGGAGGGACCTGGCTACAAGGACAGAGGCTATGGGTGGGGTAGCGGACAGTTGGCAATAGAACTACTGAATTGAGCCTCTTGGGTCTCTCTCTCTCTCTCTCTCTCTCTCTCTCTCTCTCTCTCTCAAGCAACCAGGTACACAAAAGAATGCCCCTGGGAATGGGGCAGTCTTTTACAGGATTCCATCACTCATGACTGGGTTCTGGCCTCCTGTCTGCTCTGCAGTCATGGACTCACTGTGTGACTTTGGACAGGGCCCTTCCCTCTCTGGGTCTCTGTGTCCCATCTGGAGCTCCAGGAACTGAGACTCAAAGCTCTCGTAGAGTCTTGGGTCCTATAAGCTGTCTGTGTAATGGTTAGGGACTCTGGATTCAGGTTTCTGAGGCCTGGGTTCAAATCTAGGATCGGCTTTATTCAGATGTGTGACCTCCAGGCAAGTTATTTAGCCTGTCTTTATGTGCTCACCTGGAAACAGGATAAGGGCAGCGGCGCGATGATGATGACGATGATGCCTCAGTGGGCCGCTGTGCAAATTAAATGAGTGAATATATGAAAAGTGTTTAGAATAGTGTCTGTTAAAGAAGAAGAGCTGTTTTATGTTTGTTATTATTATCTTCTGGAGTGAACAGGAGAAAAGAGACTCAAAGGCAGACAGAGAGGCAGCTCAGGATGAGGTTCCTCAAATCGAATACTGACTACAGCCAGCTCCTTCTCTTATGGCCAAAGTCCCTGCCCAGGGACTGGGATTGGCAGGGAGGTGGGCCAGAGGGTTTGAGGGAAAGGATGGTGAGATAGTCTGGCTGTACGCAAGCCAGACCTGGCCAGGAACTGTGCTGAAGGAGCCATGCCCGGCACCTGCTGGGAACTGGGGCTGGCAGTGGAAGGTAGGAGTGCCTGGGACTCTGGGCTCACTGTTGTGGCCAGAGCTGGAGGGACTGCAGTCACCAGCCAGCCCGGCACCTCTCCAACCTCAGCCATTTGGGCGCCTCCTTTGAGATTTTTGCCTTACAAGTGAGCATTACTGTAATTTATTTCACGCTTGTCTTGATTTTAAATTTACTTTTTCATTTAATATTTTTTATCTTAGTTATGCTCATATGGTTCAAAAATCAAAAAGTTTCATAAGCAGCACTTTGAGCAGAGTTTGTCTCTAGCCCTGACTCCTATCACCTGGCCCCTCCCCTTGGACTATGGCTATTATTCTACATCAACAAATATAATGAATTTAAATATATTTTTCCCCATTGTAAAGACAATACCAAGCATGCAATGCACACTTTCCTATAAGCTGGGTCCTACTGTGGGACTCTGAGCTCCAGTTCTGCCTTCACTCTCTTCTGGAGGGACTAGCAAATGTTAGAGGGAAGTTGAGCCACCCAGCCCTAAACTGACACTGTTTCTGTGAGATAATCAAAAGGACTAAAAAGATTTGGACTGGAAATATCTTTCCCACCTTGGAATTTGATGTGTTTAATACAGCATTGCAATCCTGTCGGCAGTGTAAGCGCACACTTTGAGAAAATCTCATGTAATCAAAAAACCCAGTATCTTAATGTGGGGTGAACTGAGGCTCAGAAAGGGGAGAGGACTTAAAATGACCCAGCTAGTTGGTGGCAGAGCCTTTAAGAAACCTCAGATCTCCAAGGCCCTGTTTACACCACCAGGGACAGAATTAATGGGGTTTGTTTGGGAACAAATGTGTCCTACCCTCTTCTGCCCCAGCTCCTCCCATCCACCAAGACTTTATTTGGCCAACCTCTGCTGTTTAATCTAAGTCATCTAATTCGCTGGTATGCAATTGTTCATAGAAGTCCATTTTACTTCTGTGAGGTCAGTAGTAATGTCTCCTCTTTTATTTTTTACTAGAGGCCCGGTGCACGAAATTCGTGCACAGGGTAGTGTGTCCCTCAGCCCAGACTGCCCCTTCTCTAATCTGGGACCCCTCGAGAGATGTCTGACTGCCTGTTTAGGGATCGGGCCTAAACGGGCAGTGGGACATCCCTCTCACAATCCAGGACTGCTGGCTCCCAACTGCTCGCCTGCCTGCCTTCCTGATTGCCCCTAACCGCTTCTTCCTGCCAGCCTGATCACCCCCTAACCACTCCCCTGCCAGCCTGATTGATGCCTAACTGCTCCCCTGCCAGCCTGATTGCCCCTAACTGCCCTCCCCTGCAGGCCTGGTCAGCCCTAACTGCCCTCCCCTGAAGGCCTGGTCACCCCTAACTGCCCTCCTCTACAGGCCTGGTCACCCCAACTGCTCTCCCCTGAAGGCCTGGGTCCCCCCCCAACTGCCCTTCCCTGCAGGCCCGGTCACCCCCAACTTCTCTCCTCTGCCAGCCTGGTCACCCCTAACTGCCCTCCCCTGCAGGTTTGATTGCCCCCAACTGCCCTCCCTTGCAGGCCTGGTCCCTCCCAACTGCCCTCCCCTGCTGACCATCTTGTAGCGGCCATCTTGTGTCCACATGGGGTCAGCCACTTTGTGTGTTGGAGTGATGGTCAATTTGCATATTACTCTTTTATTAGATAGGAATAGAGGCCTGTTGCATGGGTGGGGGCCGGCTGGTTTGCCCTGAAGGGTGTCCCGGAACAGAGTGGGGGTTTCCTTGGGGTGTGGGGCGGGCTGGGAGAGGGGCCTGTGGTGGTTTGCAGGCCATCCACGCCCCCCAGCGACCCAAGCAGAGGCCCTGGTATCTGGGATTTATTTATCTTCTGTAATTGAAACTTCGTAGCCTTGAGCGGAACCAAGCCTCCTGCTTGCTCCATGGCCACAGCCATTTTTGTTGGGATTTATTTATCTTCTATAATTGAAACTTTGTAGCCTTAAGTGGAGGCCTAGGCCGGCCAGGGTGTGTGGAAAGCTTGGCTTCCTCCATTACTGGGGAAACCCAAGCCTCCTTCTCTCTCCATGGCTGCAGCCATCTTGGTTGGGTTAATTTGCATACTCACTCCTGATTGGCTGGTGGGCGTGGCTTGTGGGTATAGCAGAGTGATGGTTAATTTGGATATTACTCTTTTATTAGATAGGATTTTAATAATTTTTTATTTTAATAATAATTTAATATTTTATTTTAAGTTCATTTTTTTTGGCCAATCAATCTAGCAGTTTATCAATTTTGCTGATCTTTTTCAAAGAATCAGCTTTTGATATCATTGATTTTTCTTTATTCCCTTTCTATTCTCTATTTCACTTATTTATTTTCTAATCTTTATTATTTCCTTCCTTCTGTTTGCTTTAGGGCTTACTTTATACATCTTAATTTTTCAGAATAAGCATCAGATTTATACTAGCTTAATTCCTGTGAGAAATGGTTACTCTTTAGTTTGCTCTCCATATTCTAAGGTGAAAAATTTGGTTATTTATTTGAGATCTTTCTCTATTTTGAATCTAGGCATTTACAACTGTTAATTTGCTTGTAAGCATTGCTTTAGCTGCATTCCGTAAGTTTTGGAATGTTGTATCTTTATTTTTGTTCATTAAAAGTATTATCATTTTATTTAAAGTATTTTTAAAATTCCCCCTATAATTTCTTCTTTGACACATTGGTTATTAAGGAGTGTGTTAATTTCAACATTTTTGTGAGTTTTTCAAATTTTTTTTCTGTTATTGATATCTAATTTCATTTCATTGTGATTTGAGAACATACTCTGCATTATTTATTGCATTTTAAATTTATGAGGTTTGCTTTGTATCCTGACATACAGTCTATCCTGAAGAATGTTCCATGTGCACTTGAGCAGAATATATATTCTGTTGTTGTTGCGTGGAATGTTCTATATATGTGCCAGGTCTGGTTGGATTATAGTGTTATTCAAGTCATTTATTTCCTTTGTGATTTTATACCTGGTTAATATAGCCATTACTAAAAATAAAATACTGTAATTTCCCAGTTTTATTGTTAAAATTATTATCTAATTTTCCCTTCAATTCTGTCACTTTTTACTTTACACTTTGAGGCTCTGTTGTTAGGTGCACATCCTATCTAATAAAGAGGGAATATGCTAATTGACCCTCACGCCATCACAAAGATGGTGGCACCCACAGCCAATAAGGAGGGAATATGCTAATTGGCTTCCCCGCCCTCAAAGGTGATGGCACCCACAGCCAATAAGGAGGGAATATGCTAATTGGCTTCCCCGCCCTCAAAGATGGTGGTGCCCACAGCCACAAGATGGTGGCACCCAGTCCCCTCAGCCCCACCGGGGCGCCTGCCTCCAGAGTCCCCCAGTCCTCTCAGGCCCACAGCCACCCAGGGCTGGCCCAAGGCCCAGGTAACCAGGGCCAGCAGAGGCTTGCACTGCCGGCAGTGGCAACAGCAGAGATGTGATGGGATGTCGCCTTCCCCTGATTGCCAGGTCTCCTCCTGCCCCTTAGGGCTCCTGGACTGTGAGGGGGCAGGCCAGGCTGAGGTACCCCATCCTCCAGTGCATGAATTTTCATGCACTGGGCCTCTAGTATATTTATATTTGCTATATCTACCTGATGGATAGACTTTAGATCCATCTTTATCTCTAGTAACATTTTTTTTGGTTTGATTTAAAGTCTGTTTTGTCTGATGTTAGTATAGCCATTACAGATTTTTTTATGGTTAATGTTTACATGATATACCTTTATCCATCCTTTTACTTTCAATCTATTTATATCTTTAAATCCAAAGTGTTTTTCTTATAGATAGCATTGAACTGGATCTCATTTTTAAAGTCTAGTTTGATGATCTTTGCCCTTTTATTAGATTGTTTAATTCAATTCATACTATCTATATATATAAAAAGCCAGCTACCGGAACACTGTAACTGTGCTGTGCCAGCACAGCCAAGGGTTCGGCGAGCCTGAGGGAGGGCGGCGAAGGATTGAAGAAAAGACAGATGAAGAGAATAAGCTGGGTATAGGTGGATCTCCTATGCCTGGCTAAGGCCACAGAGAGAGATCCAGATGGCAAGGTGAGCCTTTATTTTATAGCCAGAGGTAAACAAGGTAGTGGTCACCATAGTTACAATGTTCTTGTGAGTTTCACTTGTTTTGGCAGCACTTGCTGCACCTCCCACACAGCCCATTAGCTATCCAGGAAGGATCTAGGGAGCGTCCTAAGGTCAAGCTTAATTATGCTAAGTGGGCTGTGCCCTCTAAGCTGGGACTTGTTTGTGGCTTTGCCAACAGGTCAGTCAGAGGCTTAACCCTATAGCCACTCCCTACAAGTAATAACTGGAATGACCAGTCACTATGATGCCCACTGCTGCCAGTGAGCTGGCCTAATTGAGGGGGTGGGGCTGGCTGGCCAACCTCCTGCAGCCCCTCCCCTTGGCTGGCCCTGCCCCTTATTGCCCCCCCCCACCCCAATAAGGGGTGGGGCTGGCCAGCCAACCTCCTATAGATCCTCTCCCTGGTCAGCCCCACCCCAGATCAGCCCTCCGACCCCGATCAGGGAAGGGCTGGCCCGCCAACTGCCTGCAGCCCCTCTCCCCAACTGGCCCTGCCCCTGATGGGCCCCCACAATCCCGATTGGCCCACAGCCCCTCCCCCCGGCCAGCTCCTCCCCCCACTATCCCCCCCACTCTGATCAGGGGCAGGGCCAGCCGGCCAACTACCCATGGCCCCTACCCCAGGTTGCTGATCCCTGATTAACCTCCTCCACCTTATTTTGGGGTGGGGCAAACCAGCCCACTGCCCACAGACTCTCCCCATGGCCAGCCCCACCCCCAATCAGCCCCACCACCCTGATTGGCCTGTGGCCCCTCCCCCCAGCCAGCTCCACCCCAATCACCCCCCCACACACACCAATCGGGGGATGGGGCTGGCCAGCCAACCTCCCACAGCCCCTCCCCAGCCACTGACCCCCGATCAGCCCCCTCCACCTTATTCGGGGGCAGGGCCCACCACCCAAGCCCCTCCCCATGGCCAGCCCTGTTCCCAATCAGTCCCCCCACCCGAATTGGGGGCAGGGCCCACTGGCCAATCTCCCGCCATATCCTCCTCCCAACAGGCCCAACCCCAATCCACCCCAATTGGGGCCGGGCCAGCTGGACCCCACCCATGCACGAATTCGTGCACTGGGCCTCTAGTTATTAATATGGTTGGACTTATATCTGCCACCTTATTTTTCATTTTTATATATCTTTTCCGTTCCTCTATTCTTCTTTTCCTGCTTTCTTTTGCATCTAGTAAATATTTTTTAATAATTTTTAATCATTTGAATCAAAATTTTTTTACTATATATTTTTAAATTATTTATTTAGTGGTTGCCCTAGGGCTTACATCTTAACTTTTCAGAATAAGCTTCAGATTTATACTAGCTTAATTCCTGTGAGAAATAGAAATGTTATTTCCAGGTAGCTCTATTCCATTTTCTCCTTTTTTTGTGATCTTATTTTATACATATTATATCTATAAATACTACATACTCAACAATATATTGTTACCATTATTAAATTATATAATTTAATGTATTTTAAAGAAGTTAAGAGAAGAAAAGAGAACAAGTGAAGTCTTTGTGTTTTAAGTGCAGTTGATCCTTTGTATTTGCAGGGTCCACAGATTCCACCAATTGCAGATAGAGAACAATATTTTTGATATGCAGTTAGGAATCTACAAATGTGAAGGGCTGACTGTTTGCATTGTTTTATGCTATTTTATGTAAGGTACTTGAGTATCTATGGATTTTGGTATCCTGGAACCAATCCCCCGTGAAATTGTGGGATGACTGTACATGTTTATAGTTTCTGTTATGTTAACTTTCTAATTTATCATTGCTGTTTATTGTCATTGTTCCTGTGGATTTGATTTACCACCTGGATTCAATTTCTTAGCCCAATACAGCTTTTCTCTCACCCACCTTTTTATGCTATTATTGACAAATACTAGTATATTACATTTTTATATGTTTTGGTCTAACAATACCTCATATACATATTAATAAGTATGTATGAAAGGTAATAAAGTAAGTTAATAGAAAAAAGGAGAAGAAACGTGCACTTACACTGTCCTTTATATTTACCTAATTCCTTTTAGCAACGTTTTTTATTTTTTTCATGTGGATTCAATAATTGTCTGGGGTCATTTGCTTTCATTTTGAAGAACATCCTTTAGCCCTGACTGGTGTGATTCATCTTATGCACCGAAAGGTTGCCAGTTCGATTCCCGGTTTGGACATGTGCCCAGGTAGAGGGCGTGTGGCAGGCAGCTGATTGATGTTCTGTCACATTGATGTTTCTCTCTCTCCCTTCTCTCTCTCTAAAAATCAATTAAAAAAATTTTTAAAGAACATCCTTTAGTGTTACTTACAAAGCAGGTCTGTTAACAGCAAATTCTCTCAATTTTTGTTTATCTTCTAATGTTTTAAATTCACTTTCATTTTTTAATCAATGAAATATACACATACTTTATTTTAGCATATATAGATAATAATTGATAAATTAGACTAGGAGTTCTAGAGCTTCTGGTTATTCTCATGTTTTCCTCATTTTTTAAAATCTTTAGCACATTTTAAGCATAATTCTAACAAAATGTGCAGTTAGCATTACTGCACTTGCACCTATCTTGCTTCAACTGTGTTCTTGGTCCAAGCTTTCTTTTCATAGACTCTAAATAACCTTTTATAAAAATATATTTATTGTTGAGAGTATTACAGATGTCCACCTCCCCCCCTTTCATTCCCCCTGGTGGCCCCTTCCACCTGGTTCCCACCCTACTGTCTGTGGCCATAGGGCATATCTTTGGTTAATCGTTTCTCACTCTCATTCCCCCTTCTCTCTGAGATTCATCAGTCTGTTCCATGTTTCCATGCCTCTGATTCTGTTTTAATCACCAGTTTATTATATTTCTTGATTGTTTGATTTTTAGATCCAATTGTTGATAGATACTTATTTGTTCATATTTGTTATCCTTTCTCTTCCTCCTCCTTTTCCTTCATCTTAAATAATATCCTTCAACATTTCATATAATACTGGTTTGGTGGTAATTAACTCCTTTGGCTTTTGCTTGTTTATGAAGCTCTTTATCTGACTCTCAATTCTAAATGATAGCTTTTCTGGGTAGAGTAATCTTGGTTGTAGGTCCTTGCTATTCATCTCTTTGAATATTTCTTGCCACTCCCTTCTGGCTGCAAAGTTTCTGTTGAGAAATCGGCTGATTTCTTCTGAGCTCCAGACACATATGGAGAGGAACTGGATTGTCTGGCATTGAGGCAGGAACTCAGGGGTGGCTTTCTTCCAGATGGGGATGCTCACAAGGGTCAGTCTTCCTGTGCTGGGACCTCCCCTGTCACAGGGCTGACTGGCAGCCATATCGGAGTCTCAATCAGCCTGGAGCACGTTGTTTGCTCCACACTGGTGAATCCCTGAGACTCTGCCCCATTCAATTTGCAGCCCCACTCAACCTGTTTGTAGCAGCTTTTCCATATGAATGGCCTGTCCTAGCTTAGGCTTCCGACTTTGCGAAAATCTCTCAAACAAGTTGCAGCTTCTCCAAACCCATCAATAAAAAGCCCAGGATCTGCCTGCCTTGCTTCACAGCTAGGCCTTGCTTCCTGCACAGCAGTTGTCCCACTGTAGTCACAGTTGGTCCAATTGGACTGGAAGTCAACTCCTCCCAGAGACACCAACAGCAATCAAGACTCAACTACAAGACTGTGCACACAGCCCACACAGAGATGCACCTAGAATGCCCAGCTCAGGTGACTGGGGAGGATGAGCCACTGGGCCATTGCTGCATACAGGATTCTCAGTTGGCAGCTTTTTTTCCTCCTTTGAGCAGTTTAAATATGTTATCCCATTGCCTTCTGGCCTCCATTGTTTCTGATGAGAAGTCAGGTGTTAATCTTTTTGGGACTCCCTTGTATATAATGTCATTTTTCTCTTGCTACTTTCAATATTTTCTATTTTTCTTTTGATTTCAGTATTTTTACAATGATGTGTCTGTTTTGGGTCTTTTTTGTGTTTATTCTGCTTGGAATTCATTGAGTTTCTTGAATGCATAGATTAATGTTTCCCCCCCCCCCCAAAAAATTTGGGTAGTTTTCAGCTATTGTTTGTTTCAGTATTTTTCTGTTGTTGTTGTTTTTCTTACTTTTCTTTCCTTCTAATACTTTCTTTCATATACTGGGATATGAGACATATTCCTATTATACATATGCTTAATTATATCCCAAAATTTTTTGAGGCTCTGTTAATTGTTTTGTCATTATTTTCCTCTCTGCTCTCCAAATTTATGATCTCTATCTTCAAGTTTACTAATTCTTTCTTATGCCAGATCAAATATACTGTTGAACTCCTTCAGTCAATTTTTATTTTAATTATTGTACTTTTCAACTCCAGAAGTTCCATTTTGTCCTTTTAAAATAATTTCTATTGATTTATAATTTTTATTGACATTGTTAATTTGATGTGGCATTGTCATCATACTTTTCTTTACTTGTTTACTTTTGGTTTATTTTAATTCTTTGAACATATTTACAATTGCTATTTTGAAGTCTGCGTTTTAAGTTCAACATCTGGTCACTCTCACAGGCAGTTACTGATTTTCCCCCTCTCTGGGATATGAGACATACTTTCTTGTTTCTTTGTATGTATCATATTTTTTGTTGTTGTTGAAACTAGACACCCTAAATATTGTATTGGAGCAAATTTGCATGCTAGTCCTCCTTTTTTGGTCTTGTTATTGTTATTTCTCTGTTTACTTTGTTTTGTGACTTGTTGGATTATCTTATTGAAGTTTATTTCTCTCCAATCCTAAAGTGTGTAGCCTATTATATTACTCCTCAGGAGACACAGTCTTGGATATGCCCAGAGTCACTATGGAATGACAGTGGTTTCTATATGAATCTTTAAAAAAATATTTTTATTGATTTCAGAGAGTGAGAGATAGAAACATCAATGATGAGAGAGAATCACTGATAAGCTGCCTCCTGAATGCCTTCCACTAGGGAATAAGTCTGAAACCTGGGCATATACCCTGACTGGGGATCAAACCATAACCTTCTGGTTCATAGGTCAATGCTCAATCACTGAGCCATGCCAGTTGGGCTCTACAGGAGTCTTCTCAAATTTGTTATTAAATTTATTGGAGTGACATTGGTTAATAAAGTTATACAGGTTTTAAGTGTACAATTCTGTAATACATCACCTGTATACTGTATTCTGTGTTACCATCCCAAGTTAAGTTTCCTTCCATCACTGTTTATCCCTTTTCTACTTCCCCCACTCCTGTTTCCCCCTAGTAATCACCATACTGTTGTCCGTGTATATGAGGGGTTTTTTCTTAATCAGTTTACAGAGAGCTCTTTGACTGTCTCTTTTCCCAACCACACCCAGCCATTTTTTTCAGTTAAATATCCTATATAATAAAGAGCTAATATAGAAATGGTCATTGCACACTTGTGCCCTCATGCGCTCGCACCCTCACGCTGGGGCCGTGGGACCCTGAGGCTGGGCCAGGTAAACTGAGGCTGCATTTCCCGCCCTGGCACCAGGGCCAGGGGACCCGAGGCTGTGTCCGCCGCCCTGTGGGGCTTGACAGGGTTGGGGCCAGCTGGGTCTGGGTCTCCTGCAATTTTGAGGCGCATGTGGTGGGCGGGGACTTGATTCTGGGTCCTGCAGTGCACCCCAGACTCTGACAGGAGGGAGATTTTCATATATATTTTACTAATTTTCTTTCATCGCTGACACTTCTATTTTAGAGAAAGGGCAAATAGCAATATTAAAATATTTCCTCTAATTAATTCCCTTTTAATGTGCACGAATTTCATGCACTGGGCCACTAGTATATGTATTAGTTCCTAATTATTTTTATAAATATTTCAATCTTTCCTCAGTCCCTTTAGGCTTAACAAGAATATAATGGTTTTGAGAACAATCTACAAAACATTAAAGCTGGATGGAGCTGGGTGGGAGGAGGTTCCTTTGCAGGTTCACATGGCTGAGTAAAAACCTCAGCACTGCTGGGCTCAGTGTGGAAAAAAACAGGGGCAGAAATATCAGCTTCTAGAGCTTCTGTCAAGAAAGTATTATAAGCCCCTTTCTTTAAGAAGTTGCCAGTGATGCCACCCAGGTGAGAGGAAGCACATTGGCTGAATGGCGTAGAGTGTGGCAACCATACGGCTGCTCTGCGGACGAGTCCAGCCAGGCTGCTCACTGAGATGCCAAGAGATGAGTTACAGTCACAGTTTCAACACCAGCTGATTGGCGAGGACCAGTCACACGTGGAACACAGGCCTGCAGTGTCTCTTTCACCCTCATGGGCGGACAAAGCCAGTCCCCTGATAGCAGGGAACCCCTCGTGGTCTTGATGGGCCACAGAAAATTCAGTACCGTGGGCAATGCCTTTGCTGCGGGAGAGGAAAGCACTGTGGTGACCATGGTGTCTCAACCTAATGGCAGGGCTGCTAGGTTGACTCTGCCTTCCCTCTGAGGCTGATGAAGAACTCACTGGCCAGCAATCACTGTTCTGCACTGGGGACGCGGAGGGTGGGAGCTGGTCTCGGGACAGGCATCGGTGTCGCTCAGTCAGTCTCGCTCTTTCCCCCGGCGTCTTAGAGGAACCATGGGACAAATCTGGCAGCCACTAGCCATCAGGCTTGAGAGACGCCCAAGCTCAGTCTCCCTGGCAGCAAAGGGTGTCCCAGCTGCACTTAGCATAACATTCCTACTTGGCTATGAAGGCTTATCCTGAACTCATTCTTAGGTAGAAGGTGGAGCCAAAGGTTCCCTCCTTTCTTGGGATCTTGGAATTGTGGAGTAATTGGCAACTCTTCCTACAGAAAGTGTGAGCATGTGGTTCTACTGCTTGTCCATGGGGCACAGGAGGGAGGTCAGGGCAGTCAGCTGAGTGTCAGTGGAGAGCAATCTCAGGTTCCAGCTGGTAATTGAGCTAAATATATTTCTTATTTGACCCATTGATTATTTGGAACTGTATATTTTAAGTTCCAAAAAAGTGAGGACTTCTGAGTTATTAATGTCTACATTAACAGCATTATAATCAGAAAGTGTACTCTGTGTGATTTCAAATCTTAAATATGTGTAAAAAATTGCTTTACAGATTAGAATATGGTTAATTTTTTTAATCAATGTTCCAACTGTGCTGGAAAAAGAGAAACATTTTTTTGTGTGCACATTTCTATACATGTTAATTAAGCCATATCTGTTTGCCCTGCTGTTCAAATATTATGTATCTTTATTGATTTTTTTTGGTGTTTTTGTTTTATCAATTACTGAGAGAGGTGTTTTATAGTCTGCCAATATAACTGTGTTTTTTTTATTTTTTCTTGGAGTTCTGAAAAATTTTGCTTTATATATTTTGAGGTCAGGTTCTTAGGTGTTTCCAAATTTAGAATTGCTACATAGTACTGGTAAATTGAATTTTTAATAATATGAAATGCCCCACTTGGTATGTCTACCAATGCTTTTTCCTTTAATGTTTACTTTGCTTGGTCTTAACATAAGTGTGCCTGCTAACTTTTAATCTTCTTATTTGTCATTAACTTTCTTTTTAAAACTTTATCTTTGTTATTAAAAGTATTACAGATGTCCCCCTTTTCTCCCCCAGGGCCCCTCTCCATAACACCTCCCCCCCCCCACACTTTCACACTATTTTCTGTGTCCATGGGTTATGCATATCCTATATAATAAAAGCTCAGCAACTGAACAGTGGAATGACCGGTCGACCAGTTGCTGTGATGCACACTGACCACCAGGGGGCAGATGCTCAATGAAGGAGCTGCCCCCTGGTGGTCAGTGCGCTATCACAGTGGGTGCACCATTCAGCTGACTGGGATGAGTGGCTGCTCCCACTGTGAACCCCGGGCTGATGGGCAGGAACCCGGGCTGCGATCATGGCCTCCTTGCCCCAGGCTCCTCCTCCTTGCTCTCTGACACCTCCTCCAGATGCCTGCAGGCTGCACAGTGCCTGCCACCCACAGGCTCGCAGAGCTGATCCCAGAGGCTAGGAGGTGGATTCAAGGCTGCCGCGGGACTGAGGCCTACTCTGCCGCCTCTCAGTGCTATTGTCCCTGGGCCTGGCACCAACTGGGTCCCCTGGAGAGGCGAGTGCTCTGGCTCCACGGAAAATGCCTGACCAGGGAGCAGCCACTCAGAGGGCAGGTCCACAGCCGCTCAGCTGACTGGGATGAGCAGCGCTCCCACAGCAGGCCGATCCCTGCACTGGGCCTCTACTATACATATAAGTTCTTTGGTTAGTCTCTCCCCACACCCAACCCTGTCTTCCCACAAAGATTCGTCAGTTTGTTCCATGCTTCTAAGTCTTCAGATCTATTTTGTTCATCAGTTTATTTTGTTCATTAGATTCCACATATGAGTGAGATCATGTGATACTTGTCATTTCTGATTGGCTTATTTCACTTAGCATAATGCTCTCCAGGTCCCTCCATGCTGTCTCAAAAGGTAAGAGTCCCTTCCTTTTTAAAGCTGCATTGTATTCTATGATGTAAATGTATGCACGGTTTTTGTTGTTGTTTATTAATATATATTTTATTGATTTCAGAGAGAAAGGGAGAGGGAGAGATAGAAACATCAATGATGAGAGAGAATCATTGATCAGCTGCCTCCTGCACACCCCCTATTGGGGATTGAGCTCACAATCTTGGCATGTGCCCTGACCAGGAATCGAACCATGGCTGTTTCCAGATCTTAGCTATCGTAAAAAGCACTGAACATAGGGGTGCATATGTTCTTTCTGATTGGTGTTTCAGGATTCTCAAGATATATATTTAGAAGTGGGATCACTGGGTCAAATAGCAGTTCAATTTTTAATTTTAATTTTATTTTATTTTAGCATTTTAATTTCTTTATTGATTAAGGTATTACATATTTGTCCTCATCCCTCCATTACTTTCCCAACCTCCCCCCACTCATACCCTCACCCCCCTGTTGTCTGTGTCCACTGGATAAGTTTATATGCATGCATACAAGTCCTTTGGTTGATCTCTCCCCCTGAGTCCCATCCTCCCCTACCTTCCCTCTGAGGTTTGACAGTCTGATCGATGTTTCCCTGTCTCTGGATCTGTTTTTGCTCATCAGTTTATGTAGTTCATTATTTCCCATAGATGGGTGAGATCATGTGATATTTATTTTTCTCTAACTTACTTCACTTAGCATAATGCTCTGCAGTTCCATCCATGTTGTTTGAAATGGTAGGAATTTGTTCTTTTTTAGTGCAGCATAGTATTCCATTGTGTAGATGTACCACGGTTTTTCAATCCACTCATCCACTGATGGGCACTTAGGCTGTTTCCAAATCTTAGCTATGGTGAATTGTGCTGCTATGAACATAGGGGTGCATATATCCTTTCTGATTGGTGTTTCTAGCTTCTTGGGATATATTCCTAGAAGTGGGATCACTGGGTCAAATGAGAGTTCCATTTTTAGTTTTTTGAGGAAACTCCATACTGTTCTCCACAGTGGCTGCACCAATCTGCATTCCCACCAGCAGTGCATGAGGGTTCCTTTTCTCCACATCCTCGCCAACACTTGTTGTTTATTGATTTGTTGATGATAGCCATTCTGACAGGTGTGAGATGGTACCGCATTGTCGTTTTGATTTGCATCTCTCGGATAATTAGTGACTTTGATCATGTTTTCATATGTTTCTTGACTTCCTTCTGTCTTCTTTTGAAAAGTTTCTATTTAGGTCCGTTGCCCATTTTTTGATGGGATTGTTTACTTGCTTTTGTTAAGTTGTAGGAGTTCCCTGTAAATGTTGGAGATTAAACCCTTATCAGTGATAACATTGGCAAATATGTTCTCCCATGTAGTAGGCTTTCTTGTTATTTTGCTGATGGTTTCCTCTGCTGTACAAAAGCTTTTTATTTTGATGTAGTCCCATTTGTTTATTTTCTCTTTATTTTCCATTGCCCTAGGAGCAGTATCAGTGAAGAAGTTCTTTCGGCATATGTCTGAGATTTTGCTGCCTATGGATTCCTCTAGTATTTTTATGGTTTCCCATCTTATGTTTAAGTCCTTTATCCATTTTGAGTTTATTTTTGTGTATGGTGTAAGTTGGTGATCTAGTTTCATTTTTTTGCATGTATCTGCCCAATTTTCCCAATACCATTTATTGAAGAGACTATCTTGACTCCATTGTATGTTCATGCCTCCTTTGTCAAATATTAATTGGGCATAGTGGTTTGGGTTGATTGCTGGGTTCTCAGTTCTATTCCATTGATCTATATGTCTGTTCTTGTGCCAGTACCAGGCTGTTTTGAGAACAGTGGCTTTGTAATACAGCTTGATATCTGGTATTGAGATCCAACCTACTTTGTTCTTCTTTCTCAGGATTGCTGTAGCTATTCGGGGTCTTTTTTTATTCCAGATGAATTTTTGGAGAGTTTGTTGTAGGTCTGTGAAATATGCCGTTGGTATTTTAATGGAAAGTGAATTGAATCTATAGAATTCTTAGGGTAGTATTGACATTTTAATGATGTTGATTCTACCAATCCATAAACATGGTATGTTCTTCCATCTGTTTATGTCTTCCTCTATCTCTTTTATCAGTGTCCTGTAGTTTTCTGCATATAGGTCCTTTACCTCCTTAGTTAAGTTTATTCCTAGTTATCTTAAATTTTTTGTTGTGATGGTAAATGGGATTGCTTTTTAGTCTCTCTTTCTGTAAGTTCACTATTGGTGTATAGAAATGCCATAGATTTCTTGGCATTAATTTTTGTATCCTGCTACATTGCTGAATTCATTTATTAAGTCTAATAGTTTTTTGATGGAATCTTTAGGGTTTTTTTAATGTACAATATCATGTCATCTATGAATAAGGACAGTTTTACTTCTTCTTTTCCAATTTGGATCTTTTATTTCTTCTTCTTGTCTAATCGCAATGGCTAATACTTTTAGTACTATGTCAAACAGGAGTGGTGAAAGTGAGCATCCATGTATTGTTCGTGTTCTTAGGGGAAATGGTTTTAGTTTTTGTCCATTGAGTATGATGTTGGCTGTGGGTTTGTCATATATGGCTTTTATTATGTTGAGGTATGACCCTTCTATTCCCACCTTGTTGAGAGTTTTTATCAAGAAAGGGTGTTGGATTTTGTCAAATGCTTTTTCTGCATCAATTGATATGACTATGTTATTTTTATCTCTCAATTTGTTTATGTGAGGTATCACGTTTATTGATTTGCAGATATTGTGCCATCCTTGCATTCCTGGGACAAATCCTACTTGGTCATGGTGTATGATCTTTCTGATGTAGTGCTGGATCCGATTTGCTAGAATTTTGCTGAGGATTTTGGCATCTATGTTCATGAGAGATATTGGCCTGTAATTCTCTTTCATTGTGTTGTCTTTATCTGGTTTTGGTATTAGGGTGATGCTGGCTTCATAGAAGGAGCTTGGAAGTGTTCCTTCCTCTTGAATTTTTTGGAATAGTCTGAGGAGGATAGGTTTTAGTTCTTCCTTGAATGTTTGGTAAAACTCCCTTGTGAAGGTGTCTGGCCTGCGGCTTTTGTTTTCCTGAAGCTTTTTGATGACTGCTTCAATTTCTTCCATAGTTATTGGCTTATTGAGATTTTTTAGATTCTTCCTGATTGAGATTTGGAAGGTTGTATTTTTCTAGAAATGTGTCCATTTCCTCCAGGTTGTCCAGTTGTTGGAATAGACTTGTTTGTAGTATTTTTTAACAATCCTTTGTATTTCTATGGGGTCTGTTGCTTTTCTCCTCTTTCATTTCTGATTTTGTTTATTTGGGTCCTCTCTCTTTGATTCTTGGTGAGCCTGGCTAGAGGTTCATCAATCTTGTTTATCCTTTCAAAAAACCATCTCTTGGTTTTGTTGATTTTTTGTATTTTTTTTTTTTTTGGTCTCTATGTCATTTATCTCTGCTCTGATCTTTATTCTTTCCTTCCTTCTGCTTATACTGGGCTTTTCTTGTTGCTCTCTTTCTAACTCTTTGAGTTGTAGGGTTAGGTAATTTATTACCATTGTTTCTTGTTTTTTGCAGTATGCTTGTAGAGCTATGAACTTCCCTCTCAAGACTCCTTTTGCTGTGTCCCATAGATTTTGGATTGCTGTGTTTTCATTGTCATTTGTTGCCATGATGTTTTTTATTTCTTCTTTGATCTCTCTGGTAACCCAGTCATTGTTTAATAGCATGCTATTTAATCTCCATGTGTTAGATTTTTTTGGATTGTTTTTATTGTAGTTGATTTCCAGTTTTATGCCATTGTGATCTGAGAAGATACTTGCTTTGATTTCTATATTCTTTAATTTGAAGAGACTTTGCCTGTAACCCAATATATGGTCTATCTTTGAAAATGACCCATGTGCACTTGAGAAGAATGTATATTCTGTGGCTTTGGGGTGAAATGTTCTGAAGATGTCAATTAATTCCATCTGATTTAGTCATTTAGGATTGATGTTTCTTTGCTGATTTTTTGTTTAGAGGATTTGTCCAATGGTGATAGTGGGGTATTAAAGTCTCCTACTATGATTGTATTGCTGTCAATCTCTCCCTTTATCTCCTCCAGAAATTTTTTTTATGTATTTGGGTGCTCCTGTATTGGGTGCGTATATGTTTACCAGAGTTATTTCTTCTTGTTGGATTGCTCCCTTTAGTATTATGAAGTGGCCTTCCTTATCTCTTTTTATGTCCTTTACTTTGAGATCTAATTTGTCAGATATAAGTATTGCTACCCCAGATTTTTTTTCATTTCCATTAGCCTGAAAGACCTTTTCCCATCCCTTCACCTTCAGTTTGTGTGCATCTTTTATTCTGAGGTGGGTTTCCTCTAGACAGCAGATATATGTGTCATGTTTTCTTATCCACTCAGTTACCATATGTCTTTTGATTGGGGCATTTAATCCATTTACATTTAAAGTTATTATTAATAGGTACTTGTTTGTCATCATTTTTATTTTTTTATGCCAGTTTTCCTTCTTCCCTTCCTATTTATTCTTTTTACAGCAGACACTTTAGCATTTTTGGCATTGCTAGTTTGGTGGTAGTAAACTCCCTTAGTCCTTTTTTTGTCTGTGAAGCTCCTGATTTCACCCTCAATTTTGATTGATAGCCTTGCTGGGTACAGTATACTTGGATTCAGACCCTTCCTTTGCACACTTTATATTTCATTCCATTCCCTTCTTGCCTGATGTGTTTCTGTTGAGAAATCAGTTACTAGTCTGATGGGGGTTCCTTTGTAGGTAACTTTCTGTCTCTCTCTTGCTGCTTTTAAGATTCTTATTTTGTCATTGGTGTTTGCCAATTTAATTATAATGTGCCTTGGCATCAGTCTTTTGGGGTTCATTTTGCTTGGGACTCTGTGAGCTTCTTGGATTTGTGCGAGTTTTTTCTTCCCTTTATCAGGGAAGTTTTCTGTCATTATTTCTTTAAACAGGTTTTCTCTTCCTTGCTCAGTTTCCTCTCCTTCTGGCAAACCTATTATGTGGATATTGTTTCATTTCATGTTGTCCCAAAGTTCCCTTAGGCTCTCCTCCTGCTTTTTAATTTTTTTTTTCTAGAAGCTGCTCTACTTGCGTATTTTTTCCTACCTTGTCTTCTATCTCACTGATGTGGTCCTCTGCTTCGTCTAATCTACTGTTGATGCTTTCTATTGAGTTCTTTACAGCAGTGATGTCATTTTTCATTTCTTCTTGGTTCTTCATTACCTCTTGGTTCTTACACATAATGTTGAATTTGTCTTCCATTCTTTTCATCCACTTTATGACCATTTCTCTGAATTCTTTCTCTCACAGGTTGCTTGCCTCCATTTCGTTTACTTCCTTTTCCAGTGATGCCTACTTTTCTTTCATATGCAAGCTGTTTCTTTGTCTCCCCATGATCTCTCTTCTCTGGGTGTCTGGTTATGTAGTTCTCTCTCTCCTGTGTTGACTTAAAGGCACAAAATACAACACAACCAGGCACAACACACAAGGCACTGAACACAAATGTATTCATGATATTAATAACCCCAATTAAAGGTGACCACCAGAGAAAAGAGAATTAGGGGATAAGAAAGAAAGAAGAAGAGAAAAAAACAGATTGCAAAAATGAAATTAGGAAAAGAGAAAAAAAGGAGAAAATTCCAATAGAACAGCCACTAATCCCAACAAATGCCAGCAACAAATACCTAGAGATGAATGCAAACTACAAACAACAACTAATATCAAGCGAGGCAAGGGAAAACAGAAGCAAAAAACAAACAAAAACAAAACAAACAAAAAAACAAAGTGAAACAATCTCACAAACAAGTATAAAAAAACAATATAATCAACAATCAAGCAAAAAACAACAAAAGGACAGAGAAAAAAAATTCAGTAGTGAAGAAAGAGAATAGGGAGGTGTGTATGGACTTAGATCAGAGGATTGGGAATTAGATATATAAGTAGGGTAAAATTTTAATGGGGGGTAAAAAGAAGGAATAGGGAAAATCAAAACAGGAATAGGGTAAGAGAAACAGGACAACAAAATGAGAAAAGTGAGGAAGAGAGTGTTGGCATAAAGGTAAAGTTGAGATAGAGTAAAATGATGCTAAAGGAAAGATGAAAATGGAATGTAGAACACTAATCCCAAAATAAAATGAAGAGAAAATAAAATGACACTTAAAAAAAGGTAAAATAGAGGGGAAAAAATGGCGGTGGAATAGACAGACTTGTTCTGAGCCCTGTCCCGGAGCAGAAAGAAAGAACAGCTGAGGGTCATACTAGGAGTGTTTTTTGGCAAGTTAAGGGACAGCTAAACTCCAGGAGATGGTGGGGGACTGCTAGATGGGGTTCCCCTGACTGGGCAGCCCCCACTGTGGCTGAGTCCCCTCCCGGAGCTACGGCTCGGACGCAGAGTCTGCGTCATCTTGAAAGGGAAAGTGGAGCTTATCGGAAGCCTGAAAATCCACAACTGCGGCATCCACTGAACAGCTGCGAGCCCCAGAACACCGGTCCCCAATTGGCGCAAACACGTGGATTCAGAGGAGCTCTACACTCCACCACAGAATGGTCAAATTTCGCCTGGATAAGGTGAGGTCTCTGGTCCTGGCAGGAGAGAGGAACATGGAACAGCGTTTTGAGGGAGCTGGAGGACCACGGAAGTCTGAGCCTAGAAAAACCCGTGGCTGTTGGGGCTGGCGTGATCTGTGAATGTGGAAGGGAGTCCTCAGAGCTGCTAACAGAAGGGATCTCTAAAAAGCAACCCATTTTGATCTGACGTGCAGGGACAGCCTAAGAATTTGAAAGGTGTGCTTAGACTAGCGCGCAGACCTATTGTTCGCACACTTGGGCTTTTTCCTCTTCAAATCCTTGCTCCTGATTACTAAGCCCAATACATAGGATCACCCAGTTGGGGACACCCTTGGAGACTGCAGAGGAAAGTGTTTTTCTGGAACCTGGGGATCAGAGCAGGGAGTGACCATCGGAGAGCCAGCTCTGAGGCAGCCCACTTCCACAAACCGGTATTGAGTGCCACAGGGAAAGAAGGATGTAAATACAGGCTAGAGAGGCCAAAGAGATCTGGAAGTTAATCCAGAAACACTGCCACCCAGGGGCTGAATCACAAATTGACTCTTGTGTAATCAAAAATAAAGGAATATGAGAAATTATTCTTAAAATAATTAAGAATAAATTATTCTTAATTTATTACAACACTGAGGAGCAGTGGAACGCAGGGAACTGCAATACTGTCCGGACTGAGAAACAGGCGTGCCAAACAGAACAATAGAGGAAGTGAATGACCTTCACTACTGCACATTTTATTTATTTTTTTATTTTCATTTTTTGCATCTTTTACTCAAGAAACTAATTTTTTTTCTTTTTTCCTCACTTGATTTTACCCTTTTAATTATTACATTTTTATTTTCAATCAGTATCATTACTACTACTATGTTACCTTTTTTTTTTTAAAGTATCATTTTATTTTCTCTTTATTTTACTTTGGGATTAGTGTTTTACATTCTAGTTTCATCTTTCCTTTAGCATCGTTTTACTCTATCTCAACTCTACCTTTATGCCATCACTCTTTTCCTAACCTTTCCCCTTTTGGTGTCCTGTTTATCTTACCCCTTTCCTGCTTTAGATTTCCCCTATTCTTTCTGTTTACCTCCTGATAAAATTTCACCCTACTTATATATCTAATCTACAATCCCCTGCTCCAAGTCCATACACACCTCTCTCTTTGCTGTCTTAACTATCCAAAAACTTGTCTTTCTCTCTGTCCTTTTGTTGTTGTTTGCTTGAATGTTGATTATATCTAATTTTTATGCTTTTTTTTGTGAGATTGTTTTGCTTATTCTTATTTTTGGTTGCTTGTTTTTTTTTTTTCTTTGCTTTGTTTTTGTTTGTTTTTTGCTTCTGTTTTCCCTTACCTCGCTTGATATTAGTTGGTGTTGTAGTTTGTATTAATCCCCAGGTACTTGTTGCTGGCATTTGCTGGGATTAGTGGTTGTTCTATTGGAGTTTTCTCCCCATATATATAGCTTGTTCCCCTTTCTCTCTTAGTCTCTTTCTTGTCTCTCTTACTTTTTTCCCCTTTTCCCAATTTCATTTTGACACTCCTTTTTTTTCTTTTTTTCTTTTTCCTCTTCTTCTTTCTCTCCTATACCCTAATTTGCCTGTCTCTGGTGGTCACCTTTATTGGAGGTTATTAATATCGTGAATACATTTCTGTTCAGTGCCTTGTGTGTTGTGCCTGGTTGTGTTGTATTTTGTGCCTTTAAATCAACGCAGGAGAGAGAGAAGTACATAACCAGACACCCAGAGAAGAGAGACCATGGGGACACAAAGACACAGCCCACATATAAAAGAAAAGCAGGCATCACCAGAAAAGGAAGTAAACTAAATGGAGGCAAGAAAGCTTCCAGAGAAGGAATTCAGAGAAATGGTCATAAGGTGGCTGAAAAGAATGGAAGACAAATTCGACAATATGAGTAAGAACCAAGGAGAAATGCAGAAGAACCAAGAAGAAATGAAAAATGACATCGCTGCTGTAAAGAACTTAATAGAAAGCATCAAGAGTAGACCAGAAGAAGCAGAGGACCGCATCAGTGAGCTAGAAGACAAGATGGGAAAAAATACCCAAGTAGAGCACCTTCTAGAAAGAAAAATTAAAAAGCAGGAGGAGAGCCTAAGGGAACTTTGGGACAACATGAAACAAAACAACATCCGCATAATAGGGGTTCCAGAAGGAAAGGAAACTGAGCAAGGAAGAGAAAACCTGTTTGAAGAAATAATGACAGAAAACTTCCCTGATATAGGGAAGAAAAAACCCACACAAATCCGAGAATCTCACAGAGTCCCAAGCAAAATGAACCCCAAAAGACTGATGCCAAGGCACATTATAATTAAATTGGCAAACACCAATGACAAAATAAGAATCTTAAAAGCGGCGAGAGAGAGACAGAAAGTTACCTACAAAGGAACTCCCATCAGACTAGCAACTGATTTCTCAACAGAAATTCATCAGGCCAGAAGGGAATAGAATGAAATATACAAAGTCATGCAAAGGAAGGGTCTGAATCCAAGAATACTGTACCCGGCAAGGCTATCAATCAAAATTGAAGGTGAAATCAGGAGCTTCACAGACAAAAAAGGACTAAGGGAATTTATTACCACCAAACCAGCAATGCAAGAAATGCTAAAGGGTCTGCTGTAAAAAAAAAAAAAAAAAAAAAAAAAAGAAAAGAAATAGGAAGCGAAGAAGGAACACAGGGGTAAAGAATAAAAATGGCAACAAATAAGTACCTATCAATAATAACTTTAAATATAAATGGATTAAATGCCCCAATGAAAAGACATAGGGTAATGGATTGGTAAGAAAACAAGACCCATACATCTGCTGTCTAGAAGAAACCCAACTCAGAAAAAAAGACGCACACAGACTGAGGGTGAAGGGATGGAAAAAGGTCTTCCAGGCAAATGGAAATGAAAAAATATCTGGGGTAGCAATACTTATATCTGACGAATTAGATCTCAAAGAGAAGGACATAACAAGAGATAAGGAAGGCCACTTCATAATACTAAAGGGAGCAATCCAACAAGAAGAAATAACTCTGGTAAACATATATGCACCCAATAAAGTAGCACCCAAATACATAAAAAAACTCCTGGAGGATATCAAGGGAGAGATTGACAGCAATACAATCATAGTAGGAGACTTTAATACCCCACTATCACCATTGGACAAATCCTCTAAACAAAAAATCAGCAAAGAAACATCAATCCTAAATGACTAAATCAGATGGAATTAATTGACATCTTCAGAACATTTCACCCCAAAGCCACAGAATATACATTCTTCTCAAGTGCACATGGGTCATTTTCAAAGATAGACCATATATTGGGTTACAGGCAAAGTCTCTTCAAATTAAAGAATATAGAAATCAAAGCAAGTATCTTCTCAGATCACAATGGCATAAAACTGGAAATCAACTACAATAAAAACAACCCAAAGAAATCAAACACATGGAGACTAAACAGCATGCTATTAAACAATGACTGGGTTACCAGAGAGATCAAGGAAGAAATAAAAAACATCATGGCAACAAATGACAATGAAAACACAACAATCCAAAATCTATGGGACACAGCGAAAGGAGTCTTGAGAGGGAAGTTCATAGCTCTACAAGCATACTGCAATAAAAAAGAAACAATGGTAATAAATTACCTAACCCAACAACTCAAAGAGTTAGAAAAGGAGCAACAAGAAAAGCCCAGTGTAAGCAGAAGGAAGGAAATAATAAAGATCAGAGCGGAGATAAACGACATAGAGACCAAAGAAACAATATAAAAGATCAACAAAACCAAGAGCTGGTTCTTTGAAAGGATAAACAAGATTGATGAACACTAGCCAGGCTCACCAAGAAGCAAAGAGAGAGGACTCAAATAAAATCAGAAATGAAAGAGGTGAAATAACAACAGATCCCGCTGAAATACAAAGGATTGTTAAAAAATACTACAAACAACTCTATTCCAACAAACTGGACAACCTGGAAGAAATGGACATTTTCCTAGAAAAATATAACCTGCAAAAACTCAATCAGGAAGAATCTAAACAACTCAATATGCCAGTAACTATGGAAGAAATTGAAGCAGTCATCAAAAAGTTTCCAGCAAACAATAGCCCGGGGCCAGACAGCTTCACAGGAGAGTTTTACCAAACATTCAAGGAAGAACTAAAACCTATCCTCCTCAGACTATTCCAAAAAATTCAAGAGGAAGGAACACTTCCAAGCTCCTTCTATGAAGCCAGCATCACCCTAATACCAAAACCAGATAAAGACAACACAATGAAAGAGAATTACAGGCCAATATTCCTCATGAACATAGATGCCAAAATCCTCAGCAAAATTATAGCAAATCGGATTCAGCACTACATCAGAAAGATGCACCATGACCAAGTAGGATTTGTCCCAGGAATGCAAGGATGGCACAATATCTGCAAATCAATTAACGTGATACATCACATAAACAAATTGAGAGATAAAAATAACATAGTCATATCAATTGATGCAGAAAAAGCATTTGACAAAATCCAACACCCTTTCTTGATAAAAACTCTCAACAAGGTGGGAATAGAAGGATCATACCTCAACATACTAAAAGCTATATATGATAAACCCACAGCTAACATCATACTCAATGGACAAAAACTAAAACTATTTCCCCTAAGAACAGGAACAAGACAGGGATGCCCACTCTCACCACTCCTGTTTGACATAGTACTGGAAGTATTAGCCATTGCAATTAGACAAGAAGAAGAAATAAAAGGCATCCAAATTGGAAAAGAAGAAGTAAAGCTGTCCTTATTTGCAGATGACATGATATTGTACATAAAACCCCGAAAGACCCCATCAAAAAACTACCAGACTTAATAAATGAATTCGGCAATGCAGCAGGATACAAAATCAACGCCAAGAAATCTATGGCATTTCTATACACCAATAGTGAACTTATAGAAAGAGAGACTAAAAAACCAATCTCATTTACATTGCACCAAAAAAATTAAGATACCTAGGAATAAACTTAACCAAGGAGGTAAAAGACCTATATGCAGAAAACTACAGGACACTGAAAAAAGAGATAGAGGAAGACGTAAACAGATGGAAGAACGTACCATGTTCATGGATTGGGAGAATCAACATCATTAAAATGTCCATACTACCCTAAGCAATCTATAGATTCAATGCACTCCCCATTAAAATACCAACAGCATATTTCACAGACCTAGGAAGAACTCACCAAAAATTCATCTGGAATAAAAAAAAAAGACCCTGAATAGCCACAGCAATCCTGAGAAAGAAGGATAAAGTAGGAGGGATCTCAATACCAGATTTCAAACTGTATTATAAATCCACTGTTCTCAAAACAGCCTGGTACTGACACAGAACAGACATATAGACCAATGGAATAGAATTGAGAATCCAGATATTGACCCAAACCACTATGCTCAATCAATATTAGACAAAGGAGGCATGAACATACAATGGAGTCAAGATAGTCTCTTCAGTAAATGGTGTTGGAAAAATTGGACAGATACATGCAAAAAAATGAAACTAGACCACCAACTTACACCATACACAAAAATAAACTCAAAATGGATACAGGACTTAAACATAAAACGGGAAACCATAAAATTACTATAGGAATCCACAGGCAGCAAAATCTCAGACATATGCCGAAAGAACTTCTTCACTGATACTGCTCCTAGGGCAATGGAAGCCAAAGAGAAAATAAACAAATGGGACTACATAAAAATAAAAAGCTTTTGCACAGCAAAAGAAACCATCAACAAAACAACAAGAAAGCCCACTGTATGGGAGAACATATTTGCCAATGTTATCACTGATAAAGGTTTAATCTCCAACATCTATAGGCAGCTTATACAACTTAATAAAAGGAAGATAAATGATCCAATAAAAAAATGGGCAACGGACCTAAATAGAATCTTTTCGAAAGAAGACAGAAGGAAGGCCAAGAGACACATGAAAACATGCTCAAAGTCACTAATTATCCGAGAGATGCAAATCAAAACGACAATGCGATACCATCTCACACCTGTCAGAATGGCTATCATCAATAAATCAACGAACGACAAGTGTTGGCGAGGATGCGTAGAAAAAGGAACCCTCGTGCACTGCTGGTGGGAATGCAGAGTGGTGCAGCCACTGTGGAGAACAGAATGGAGTTTCCTCAGAAAGCTGAAAGTGGAACTCCTGTTTGACCCAGTGATCCCACTCCTAGGAATATATCCTAAGAAACTAGAAACACCAATCAGAAAGTATATATGCACCCGTATGTTCATAGCAGCACAATTTACAATAGCTAAGATTTGGAAACAGCCTAGGTGCCCGTCAGTAGATGACTGGATCAGAAAATTATGGTACATCTACACAATGGAATACTATGCTGCCATAAAAAAGAAGGAATTCTTACCATTTGTAGCAACCTGGATGGAATTAGAGAACATTATGCTAAGTGAAATAAGCCAGTCAATGAAAGAAAAATATCACATGATCTCACTCATTTGTGGATAATAAAACATTATAAACTGATGAACAAAAAGATAGATACAGAGGCAGTAAAGAATCAAACAGACTGTTAAATTACAGCGGGAAGGTTAGGGAGAGGTAGGGAAAATAAGAGATCAACCGAAGTACTTATATGCATGCATGTAAGAATAACGAACGGATGCAAAACATTGGGGGGTGAGGGCATGTATGGGAGTGGGGTGGGGGTGGGGGGCAATGGTAAGATATGTACTCATATAATACCTTAATAAAAAAAATTAAAAAAAGGTAAAATAGTAGTAGTAATAATACTGATTAAAAATAAAAATGTAATAATTAAAATGGTAAAATCAAGTGAGGAAAAAGAAAAAAAATAGTTTCTTAAGTAAAAGATGAAAAAGAATAAAAGTAAAAATGTTCAGTAGTGAAGGTCATTCACTTCTTTTACTGTTCTTTTTGGCTCGCCTGTTTCCTAGTCAGGACAGTATTGAAGTTCCCTGCCTTCCACTGCTCCCCAGTGTTGTAGGCCACAGTCCTAATTTTCAAGCAGGCCGTACTTCTGTTTCTTTACTCCTTTATTTGTGTTTACACAAGAGTCAATTTGTGATTCAACCCCTGGGTGGCACTGTTTCTGGATTGGCCTCCGGGTCTATAGGTCCTCTCTAGCGAGTGTTTAGATTTTGTTTTCCCTGTAGCTCTTAATACCGGTTTGGGGGAATGGGCTGCCCCAGAGCTGGTTCTCTGATCGTTATTCCCCGCTCTGATCCCCAGGTTCCACAAAAACAACTTTCCCCTGCAGTCTCTTAGAGTGTCCCCAATTGGTTGATCCTATGTATTGGGCTTAGTAATCAAAAGCAAGGATTTAAAGAGGGGGAAAAAAAGAGAAAAAAGAGCCAGAGTAAGTGCACAAACTCCAGCGCTGCGGCGCAAGTCTGTGCAGTCTTTTTTCTCCTTGGGTCTAAGCAATGTTAAAATTTTTAGGCTGCCCTTTTGTGCCCAGTTCAGCTATGGGTTGCTTCATATAGCCCTGCGGATCCCCTTCCACATTCGCTGATCATGCCAGCCACAATGGCCGTGGACTTTTCTGGGCGCAGACTTACCCAGATCCTCCAGCTCCTGCCGTGCTCATTTCTCTCTCCTGCCCAGACCACAGACCTCACCTTATCCCAGGCGAAATCTGACCTTTCTGTGAGGAGGCACAGAGCTCCTCCGAATCCGTGTGCTCATGCCACTTGGGGACCAGTGTTCCTGGGTTCACAGCTGTTCACTGGGTGCTGTTGTATATTCCCTGGATTTTCAGGCTTCTGACAACATTCACTCTCCCTTTCAAATGGCGTGGTCTCTGTGTCAGAGCTGGTCACTCTGGGAGGGATCCCAGCAGCAGTGGAGGCTGCCTGGTCAGGGGAACCCTGTCCAGCAATCCCCCAAAGTTCCCTGGAGTATAGCTGTCCCTCAACTCACAAACACTCCCTGTAGGACCACACACTCTCCCTTTGTTCTCTCACTCACGCACTATCTTGCAGTCTGCCTTCCCGCTGGCAGCCATCTTCCTTCTGTCTATGGTTATTTGTATAGTATATATTTTCCTATCATTTTGCTTTCAACTTATTTGCACCTTCATATCAAAGGTTTGTCTCCCATCAACAGTTTATAGTTGAATGTCTCCTTTTTATTCAGTTTGACAACCACTGTCCTGATTTTATTTATTTATTAAATTAAAAAAATTTCAATTATAGTTAACATTCAATATTATAATAGTTGCAGGTGCATAGCATAGTGGCCAGACATTCATATAACTTACAAAGTGATCCCCCTGACAAGTCTAGTACCCACCTGGCACCATACATAGTTATTACAATCTTATTGACTATAATAGAGGCCCAGTACACGAATTCGTGCACGGGTGGGGTCCCTCTGCAGGGATTGGGCCAAAACCTACAGTCCAACATCACCTGCAGCTCCTACCTTCCGCTCCCGCTTATCCTGGACCCACTGCCCTGCTGCGGGCTCATGCCCAATCAGTCCTGATCACGAGAGGCTCGCACAACCACAGCGGTGCTCGCCGGCCATGAGTCCTGCATCTGGCGCCCTCCTGAGTCAGCAGGATCGGGCTGAAACCGGCTCTCTAACATTCCCCAAGGGGTCCCAGATTGCAAGAGGGCACAGGCCAGACCGAGGAACCCCACTGGTGCATGATCAGGGCTGGGGAGAGACCATGGGAGGGCTCCAGGGCCTGTCTGGCCCCCATCTCACCCAGTCCTGATCAGGGCCCTGAGCCAGCAGCTGGGGAGGGACATGGGAGGTTGGCCAGCTGGGGAGGGATTACAGGAGAGCTCCAGAGCGTGTCCAGCCTATCTCACTCAGTCCCGATTGGCCGGACCCCAGCAGCAAGCTAACCTACCAATCAGAGAGTCTGCCCCCTAGTGGTTAGTGCACATCATAGCGACTGGTCAACCGGTCAACTGTCTGCCCCCTGGTGGTCAGTGCATGTCATAGCAAGTGGTTGAGTGGCCTTAGCATATTATTAGCATATTACACTTTGATTGGTTGAACAGTCAACCAGTCACCGGACGACCAGACACATAGCATATTAAACTTTTATTATATAGGATTCCTTATGCTGTACTTTAGATCCCCATGATTATTTTGTAACTGCCAATTTTAGCTTTTTTATTCCTTCTGGTTTTCCTTCTAGCACCCATTCCCTCTAACCTGGCAACCATCAGTCACTTTTCTGTATCTGTGAGTTTGTTTCTGTTTTGTGTGTGTGTATGTGTGTGTGTGTGTGTGTGTGTGTGTGTGTGTGTGTGTATGTGTGTGTTTTATCAGATTTCACATGTAAGTGAAATCATATGGCATTTGTCATTCTCTGTCTGACTTATTTTACTCAGTGTCATACCTTGTAGGTTCACCCATTTGTCACAAATTGTAAGATTTCATTATTTTTATGGCTGAGTAATATTTTATTGCATAAATGTATCACCTCTTCTTTATCCACTTGTCTATTAATGGACAGTTAGGTTGCTTTCATAGCTTGGCTATTGTAAATAATGCTTCAATAAACATAGAGATAGATATTTCTTTTCAAATTAATGTTTTGGATTTCTTTGGATAAATACCCAGAAGTGGAATTTCTGGGTCATATGGTAGTTCTGTTTTTATTTCTTTGAGGAACCTCCATATTGTGTTCCATAGTGACTGCACCAATTTCCAATCACACCAACAGTGTAAGGGTTTTTTTTTTTTGTCCACCTGATCCCCAACACTTGTTTGTTGATTTATTGATGGTAGCCATTCTGGCAGGTTTGAGGTGATAATTCATTGTGGTTTTAATTTTAATTTCTCTGATGATTAGTTATGTTCAGCACCTTTTAATATATCTATTGGCCACGTGTACTAGTATGTCATCTTTGGAGAAATGTCTATTTAGGTCCTCTGCCCATATTTTAATTGACTGTTTGCTTTTTTGGGTGTTAAATTGTATAAATTCCTTATATATTTGGGATATTAACCCCTTATTGGATGTATCATTGGCAAGTAACTTCTCCCATTGAGGTAGGTTGTCTTTTAGTTTTGTGGATGGTTATCTTCATTGTGCAAAAACTTTTTAGTTTAATGTAGTCCCATTTGTTTTTTGTTTGTTTGTTTCCCTTTTACTAAGAAACATATCAAAACTATTACTAAAAGCAATGTCAGAGAGTTTACTGCTTATGTTTTCTCTGAGAAACTTTATGGTTTCAGGCTTTATCTTTAAGTTTTAAATCTATTTTGAGATTATTTTTGTATGTGGTGTAAAAAACGTGGTTTAGTTTCATTATTTTTTGCATGTATCTGTCCAGTTTTACCAACACCATTTATTGAAGAGACTATCTTATTCCATTGTGTAATCTATTGTCATAGATTAATTGACCATTAATAGGCATGGGTTTATTTCTGGGCTCTCTATTCTGTTCTATTGATCTATGTGTGCATTTTTATTCCAGTACTATGCTGTTTTATTACTATACCCTCATAGTATAGTTTGATATCAGGTAGTGTGATAGCTCCAACTTTTTTCTTCTTCGTCAAGATTTCTTTGGAAATCTGATGTCTTTTGTGATTCCATGTAAATTTTAGAATTATTTGCTCTAATTCTGTGAAAAATGCCATTAGTCTTTTGATAGGGTTTGCATTAAATCCATAAATTGCTTTGGGTAGTACAGACATTTTAAGAATATGTTTTCTTCTTATCCATGAGCACGGTATATACTTCCATTTACTTGTATCTTCTTCAATTTATTTCTACAATGTCTTATAATCTTCTGAGTGCAGGTCTTATGCCTCCTTGTTTAAATTTGTTCCTAGGGTGTATTTAATTTTTTGGTGCAATTTTAATGGGATTGTTTTCTTATTTTTTCTTTCTGATAGTTAATTATCTATATATATAAAAGGCTAATATACAAAGTGTCCCCTCAGGAGACTGGGAGTTCGATCCCTTGCTATGACGTGCACTGTCCACGAGGGAGCGGCATGGAGCAAAGGAAGGCCCTGGCCAGAGCCAACAGCCTGGGAAGGGAGGCCCCAGCTGGCAGCCAGAAGGCACCGATAAGCCCTTATCACCGGCCAGGCCTAGGGACCCTACCCATGCATGAATTTCATGCACTGATGTATAAAAATGCAACTAATTTCTAGATATTTATTTTGTATATTGCTACTTTACTGAATTCATTTATCAGTTTTAATAGTTTTCAGTGAACTACATATAGTTCTCTCTCTATAATATTAAGTCATCTACTACAATCAATGTCTTTATATTGGGGTGTTGAAACCATTTACATTTTTCAAAATTTTGATATGATTTGATTTATAATTTCCATGTTGTTATCTGTTTTCTATCTTTTTTGTTTCTCTGTTCCTCTTTGACTGTTTTTCTTTGTGTTAAGTAAACATATTTTTAGTTTACCATTTTAATGTTTCTATAGATTTCCCCCTAAATTTTTTAGTTATTTTCTTAATGCATCTTAATACAGTTCAATATGTATCTTCACTTATAACAATGTACTAGTATTTCAAATTAATACTAATATAATACTAATAAAATAAAATAAACTTTACCCCCCTATAGCTTTATCTCCTTCCCTAGTCTTTGTGCTGATATATTATAAACCTAACAACACAGTGTTATAATTATTACTTTATGCAATATTATGTATTTTAAAGATGTTAAAAGCAGAAAGGAGAAATATATAGTACATAGTGTTTTATATTGAATCATATATTTACTACATCTGGTATTTTTTATTTCTTTCTGTGGATTTGAATTAGTGTCTGGAGTAGTTTCCTTTCAGCCTGGAAGACTTCTTTTTGAATTTATGTTAAGGCAGGCCAGTCAACAATAAATGATGTCACTTTTGCTATCTGGGACTGTTTTAATTTTGCCTTAATTTTTGAAGGTAAGTTTTGCTGGATATAACAATTTTGTTTGACAGCATTTTCTTTTCATCACTTGCAATGTGGCATATCAATGCCTTATGGTTTCTGATGAGACATTATCCATTAATCTCATTGTTGCCCCTTGTATATAATGAGTGATTTTTCTTTTGTTGCTTTCAAGGTTTTAGCTTTCTCTTTGGCTTTCAATAATTTTACTATGATGTGTCTATGTGTGTATCTTTGTATATTTTCAATTTTGGATTTGTTGAGCTTCTTGGATGTGTAGTGTAATTTTTTTCATCAAATTTGGGAAGCTTGGACTATCATTAACCTTTTTTTCTGTCTCTTTTTTCTTTCTTTGCTTTCATTGGTATGCTTGATAGGCCTCTAAAGCCTTCTTTATTTTTTTCCCAATCATTTTTTTTTTATTCTCAGTTCTTCAGATTGGTTACTTTCTCAATATTTTCTTCATGTTTTCCATCTCAAATTTGGTGTTGAATTCTTCTAGTGATTTTTTTTTTTCATTTCAACTGTTGTGTTCTTTATTCCACAATTTAATTTTGATTATCTTTTATAATTTATATCTCCTAATCAATAATCCTTTTGTGCTGGTTAGTGCCTCAATCAGGTGATGAGAACTGTGAACTAGACAGGAGCATGCCAGGACCAAAAAGGTGCAAAGGCGCTAATGTGCAGGGAGCAAAGAAAGGAATATGGGGTGTAAACGGATGGGGAGAAGCTGCAGGCATCACGCATGCCTTAGTGGAATGCCAGGGTAGGAGAGGTATCTGCTCTTCTCATGGATTAGAGATGTTGAGTTAGAGAACTTGACGCTGAGGTGGTTGTTGGCCTGGGAGAGCAATATACAGGATTCCAGTTTCATGCGTTCAACTTAGAAAGTCTCTTCTTTGCACTAGGTTGGTCTCAATTTCTACAGTTATGGCTTCTGTTCCAAAGGTACACAATGGCATTTGTAGTCCTCAGAGGCATCCTGAGGGACCTTCTAGCCAAATCACATGGAATTCTTTCTGCCAGGAGGGCAGAATCACATAGGCCTTTAAGCGAATCTAGTTCCCTGCCTCTCCTACCCCCATTCAATGCCCAAACTCCAAGAAGCTTTTATGCTTCAAAACTGCTGAATTCAGATAAGAATTGTGGAAAGCTATGGCCTTTGTGCCTAGGCTATTTCCAGTCTCCCCAACACAGCTTGCTCAGAGTTCCCCCAGGGTGGGGCCTTGAGGACCAGCAGCTAAGCCACCATGATTAAAGGTAACTCATTCAGATTGGAGCCGTGGGTGATGCCCATGCCAACATTGGCAATGGAAGTGATATTCTCAGAATTGGGAAAAACAAAGAGGGCCAATGAATTTATTATTCTGAGTTGTTGTTATTGGGCAAAGACATTCCTGGCTGAGGCTGCATAGTAAAGCAAAGGATGGAGAAGGTCCACGCTATTCACTAACTCCTTGTCAACCCCGAGTCTATGTGCGTTTATATAAGAGACATGAACATTCACAAAAGAAAGCAAAAGTAAGGGCAGACTTAAAAATATCCTGAACTTTGAATGTACTCTCCTTCACAAACATATACCCCAGGAGAAGACAGAAGCCTTACTGGTCTAAGTGTTTGAGCACAGCCTTTGTCTAATCATTGGATTACTATCAAACTATTCAGACACAGAAATGACCCACAGAAAGTTAGGCTTAAAAGTAAAAACAAGAATTATGCCCTGGCTGGGTAGCTCACTAGGTTGGAGCATGGTCCCATACACCAAAAGGTTATGGGTTTGATCCTAGGTCAGGGCACATACTGGTATGGGAAGCAACAGATCAATTTTTCTCTCTCACATGGATGCTTCTCTCTTAAAAAAATAAAAATAAAAATAAGGAAAAAAGAAAAAAATAATAGCAAAAACAAGAATTAAATAAAAGACAGCAAGACAGCAGCCACACTGTGTGTGGGGAGACAGATTTCAGTATTAGCCAGGCAAGTTACTTAATAAACAAAAAGAATATTAACTTTCAGGTGAAAATATCAGAATCCAGAATTACTACAGTATATTATCCAAATTTTCAATTTTCAGCAAAATTATGAGATATGAAAAACAAAACAAAACAGTAGAGTTTGACCCCTACTAAGAAGAAAGAGCACTTAATAGAAACTGTTGCTTAGTTGCTGGATGTTGGATTTAGACTAAATACTTCAAAGAAACTTATACAAAAATGTTCAGATAACTAAAGAAATCATATTTAAAGAGCTAAAAGAATGTATAAAACCAGTAAATGTACAAAAGGATTCATTATCCACCACAAATCTGTTTTTTCTTCTTTTTTATTTCTCTAATCTCATAATCTGTAATTATGTGAAGTATTTAAGTATTTGTTTCTCATTTGCCTCTCCAAGCTCAAAGGTCTCCAAGCTCAAGGACCTGTATGTCTTTCATACCTGAGTCCCAAGAACTGGGGCTGGTGTGGAGACAATGGACACACCAGTGAATGGGGAGTGAAAAGCTAAATAAAGGAAAGAGTAAGTGAGTGAATGAGTGTTGAGTCAGTAAATGATCTCTGAGCACCTTTCTTATTGAACCTTCTGTGAGGGTTCAATTCTGATATGGCATGAGGACAGGATGGAGCATTGGTGCCCCAACCCTGCTGAGAACTCGTGAGATCCATGTGTGTGTATAAACACAGGCTTTGTTTAATTACCCACTAAAGCTTTATTGGGAGACTATTCTGTGCCAGGGGTGAATAAAATGACTAAATATCCTGCTGTTCTGGGTAAACAGGATAAATAACTCCATCATATAATATCACTTAATATTCTATATGGTAATAGCTGTTAGAAATAAAACAGGGAGAGGGAGAAAGTGCTGCAGGGACCAGCTTAGTTTAAAATAATGTATATACAACAGAATACTATTGAGCTATGAAAAAGAAGGAAATCCTGCTGTTTGCAAAAACGTGGGCAATCCTAAAAGGACATTATGCTAAGTGAAATAAGTGAGCTGTTGTATAATACAATATATTATATTATCCTATATAATAAAAAGCTAATATGCAAATGGTCATCATGCCCTTGCACCCTTCCTCTGGAACTGCTCAGACACTCAACACTAGGGAGAGAGGAATGGGGACCAGCCAGGCACAAATGAGCTCACGAAAGAGGAATGGGGACCAGCCGCCCACCCCGTGGTCCCGGGCACCAGTGGCTGCGCCTGTGCCTGTGGCCCAGAAGAAGGACAAGCCACCTTCTCCGAGGTCCCAGGCACCAGCGCCTGCACCTGTGGCCTGGGAGAGGGACAAGCCACCCGCCCTGTGGTCCTGGACACCTGCGGCTGCAGCCAGCCCAGGTGAAGCTGGCCCAGGTCCTGGGCCTGTGGCCGGCCAGAGGGAGGGAAGCCTGGGTCCCAGGTGCCTGCAACCAGCCAGAGGAGGGAATCCTGGGTCCCGGGTATGGGGCGAGGAAGAGGTGGTTAGGGACATCAGAGGAGCAGGCCATCAGAGGAGCAGTTAGGGGTGATCAGGCAGGCAGGCAGGCAGGCAGAGGTGGTTAGGGGTGATCAGGCAGGCAGGTAGGTGAGCGGTTAGGATCCAGTGGTCCCAGATTTCGAGAGGCAGTTGGACATCCCCTGAGGGGTCCCGGATTGGGGAGGGTGCAGGCTGGGCTAAGGGACAGCCCCCGTTCCCCCCCCCCCCCATGCACGAATTTTATGCATCAGGCCTCTAGTGTAAATATAATATATAATTCGTGCATGGGTGGGGTCCGGTTGGCCCTGCCCCAATTGGGCCTGAACAGGGCCAGGTTGGCTGGGGGAAGGGGCTCTGGGCGATTGGCCGGCAGGCCCTGACCCCAATTGGTGTTGGAGGGCCAATTGGGGGTGGGGCCGGCCATGGGGAGGGGCTGTGGGTGGTGGGCTGGCCAGCCCCACCCCCAATTAGGGTAGGGGGTGCCAATCAGGGGCCAGTGGCCTGGAGGAGGGGCCATGGGTGGTTGGCCAGCCGGCCCTGCCCCTGATCAGGGTGGGTAGGCTGATCTTGGTTGGGGCCAGGAGGGGAGGAAAGGCTGCAGGAGATTGGCTGGCCAACCCTGCCCCTTATTGGAATGGGGGTGGGGCGATCAGGGGCAGGATGGCTGTGGGGAGGGGCTGCAGGCCAATCAGGGTGGTGGGGGCCCACCAGGGGTGTGGTCATTCAGGGGGAGGGGCTGCAGGAGGTTGGCTGCCCACCCCACCCCCATTGGGCCAGTTGGGGAGAGGGGCTGCGGGCCTATGCGGTGGGGCAGGCTGATTGGGGATGGGGCTGGCCGGGAAGAAGAGAGAGGGCATTTGGCTGGCTGGCCCCACTCTTGATTGGGAGTGGGAGAGTCCAATCAGGGACAAGCCAGCAGCGGGGAGGGGCTGCGAGGTTGGCTGGCCAGCCCCATCCCCTGATTGGACCAGTTTGGTTCACTGGACACAGTGGGCGTCATAGCGACCGGTTGTTAAGGTCGTTATGGCCATTATGGTTGCTTGCTTTTTATATATATAGACTAGAGGCCCAGTGTGCAAATTTGTGCACCGGTGGAGTCTGGTCAGCCAGGCCCCAATTGGGGCAAATTGGGGCTGGGCTTGTCTGGAGGAAGAGATGGCGGAAGGTTGACTGGCCGGCCTGCCCTGATTGGGGCCCAATCAGGGCTGGGCCAGCTGGAGGAAGGGGCCACGGGCGATTGGCTGGTGGGCCCCACCCCCCAATTGGGATTGGGGAGCTGATTGGGGGTGGGGCCGGCCATGGGGAGGGCCTGTGGGCTGGCCAGCTCCACCCTCAAATGGGGTGGGGAGGCTGATATGGGGTGGGGCCGGGCGGGGGGAGGGGCTGCAGGAGGTTGGTGGTCCAGCCCCACCCCCATTGGGTTTGGGGGGATGATCAGGAGTGGGACTAGCTGGGGGCCGGGGCTGTGGGCAGACCAGGTAGTGGGGGCCCATCGGGGATGGGGCCAGCTGGGGGGAGAGGCTGCAGGAGGTTGGTGGCCAGCCCTGCCCCTTATTGGGGTGGGGTGGTGTGATCAGGGGCAGGCTGGCTGTGGGGGAGGGGCTGGCTGGGGTCTCTTGTGGTGGGGCGGGCTGATCGGGGGTGAGGCTGGCTGGGGGAAGGGAGGGGGCATTTGGCCAGCAGCTCGCTCTTGATATGGGTGGGAGAGTCCAATCAGGGGCAGGCCAGCAGGGGAGGGCCATGAGGTTGGCCAGTGGCCCCACCCTCTGATTGGGCCGGTTCGCTGGCCACAGTGGGTGTCATAGCAACTGGTCATTTTTGTCGTTATGGCCATTATGGTCACTGGCTTTTTATATATATAGATAATAAACTGTATGATGATTATTCATACAGGGTGGGGCAAAAGTAGGTTTACAGTTATATCCACTTTTGAATATAATAATTAATGAATAAAAATATAAGAATAAATGAGTATGTGAAACACAGAGGATATTCTTGTATTATTTACTAATTAAGTATTTGAAAGTGGGTGCAATTATAAACCTACTTTTGCCACATTCTGCATATGATGATTTTATATAACAATATACTACAGGCCGGGTGCACGAGATTCATGCACTGGGGGGGTCCCTCAGCCCGGCCTGCACCCTCTCGCAGTCCGGGACCCCTTGGGGGATGTCTGTCTGCTGGCTCACGGGGGATCAGGCCTAAGCTGGCAGTCAGACATCCCTCTTGCAGTCCGGGGCTCTCTCAGTCCAGGACCCCTCACTCCATACCAGCCACCTGCAGCAGAGGCGGGAGAGGCTTCCACCACTGCCGATGTGCTCACCAGCCATGAGCCCAGCTTCTGGCTGAGTGACGCTCCCCTGTGGGAGCACACTGAACACCAGGGGGCACACCTGCTTTGAGCGTCTTCCCCCCTGGTGGTCAGTGCATATCATAGCAACCAGTCCTTCTGCAGTTCAGTCGATTTGCATATTACCCTTTTATTATACAGGATGGTATTGTGTGTTCTATTATATTCATACAAAGTTCTGACCTCCACCAGGCAGGTTCAGGGTTGACTTCAGTGGGAAAATGGATGTGCCTTTGGGGGCTTCTCAAAACTAAGATGCCATACAGTCCCAGCCCCCAGCCACAGCTGTCAGTTCCATGGTGGCTGCACATCCCTGAGTCTCAGCTCCTTACCTGCACGGAATAGGTAAAGTACCTACCTTGAGGGCTGTGGGGCTGATGGCATGAAAAGGGATCCAGGGAGTAACAAATCCCTACTGTGTGCCACTTAATTCTCACAACCAGCAGAGTGAGCTCAGCTAGCAGTCTACATTGTCTAAGCCACTATTCTTTTTAACTTAAAAAATTATGGAAATTAAAAAAGCATTCAGAATTATAGAGCATTACACAATAGTGCACACTCCCATACCTCTCACCTGAGTCAACCATCATCTAACTCTGTTGAACTTGTTTTACCTCAAAGTCCCTACTGGTGTGTGTTGGGGGGCATGAGGGAGAGAAGGAGGTTGCCTGGAACAATTATAAGGAAAGCCCAGACTTCACAATACAGATTTTTAAAAGTAACCACAGCCAGCCAGTGTAGCTCAGTGCTTGAGCATCAGCCCATGAGCCAGGAGGTCTAACCCATTCGATTCCCAGTCAGGGCACATGCACAGGTTGCGTGCTTGATCCCCAGTAGAGGGCATGCAGGAGCCAATCAATGTTTCTCTCTCATCAATGTTTCTATCTCTCTATCCCTCTCTCTTCCTCTCTCTAAAATAAATAAAAAATATTTTTTAAAAGTAACTACAAAACCATCATTGTGTCTGAAAAAATTGGATAATAATGACTTACTATTTTCTAAATCGAAATGTATTCAACTATTTCTGTTCAAGAATGTTGTTTTTTTGAACACCAGATTTAATCAAGCCAGGATCTAAGCATATTGCATTTGGTTTATAAGTCTCTTAAGTATCTTTTCATCTATAACATGTTCCCCCCCCTTTTTATATTCATGCCATTTATTTCTTGAACAAAGCAGATAATTTGTCCTGTAGACTAATGCATGCTTTAGAATAAATGAATTAATTAATGACAGCTCATGTACACCTCTCAGGGCATTTTTGCTGAAGAAGTGAGAGACTATTGAATTCAACCTTAGGTCTTAGATAGTGTGTACACCCTGTGGTACTTCAATTTACGTATTGATTCCCCCCGGCCCCCCGAAATCCTTATTTCCCAAAACTCACCTAAGCAACTGACCTCTGGCAGGAAATGTGGAAATGGCAGCGCCTTTCTCAAACATCTGCAACTCTCTATCCTGAATGGGAGTTCTCAGAGAGGCTGGGCATTATTTATGGAGACATCCTAGTGACAGGGAAACTTCTGGCCCGGAACTGCCTGTGGTATCACATCCTTAACCAGGCTGACATCGGATTGCCCTGGGGGCGGGGGGAGAGTCCTCAAGGAAAAAATGCTGGGTCAGCAGCCCCAATGGCATCTTTTCAAAACAATAATAAAGATATCAGAAAGGCAATCTGTCAGGGGCAGACACATTGGTGGCAAGTGCTGAGGCTGGGCAGATGGCGCAGAGAAGGACAGGGCTCAAAACCAGATGTTGCGTTTCCTGAAAATAGACATGTTAGGTCTTTGGGGCTGTCAGGTGCCCCCTCATTAGCCCTTCAGCCTAAATGGAGTCACTGAGCATGACATCTCACTCGGACCTGGCATCTGGCTGGAGACCCCAGTCCAGACAGGGACCCAGACCTGAGAGAAGAGAAGGATACACTGGCCAGCCCTTTCCCCTTGGGGGAAACTGAGGCCCAGAGGCCTCTGCAGGAGGCACTGCAGAGAATGGCAGGGGTTCAGTGACAGAGATTGACTGGACCAGGTTTCAGCTCTAGGAACTGTAGCATGATGGTTCTCTATGTGAGAGGGACCCATATGGGAAGGTTTCTGTGTTCCAGGTTCTCCTGAGTTGTCTGAGAGCTGTGGCTCATCCTCATTTTTGCCTTATCATGGAGCACTGGTCCTTGGACTGATCTTTCTTTAAGTACATTCACTGTTTTTCACTTAAGTGGAAACTTGATAGATTACCTTAAAAACCAACCAACCCAGTATCACACCTTTAAAAGTAAGAGTAAAAAGACTCAGTGACTTCTAGGTGATGGTGGTGCCTGGACACAATCGGGTCCGTCTCAGGGGGACTGCCTGAGATCTGTTCTCTCAGTGAATGAGAGCAGAAGGCTAATGACAGGCATCAGGTGGAGACTTTCCCCAGGGAGCCATGCGGGAAAGAAAAGACCATGGAAACAACCAGTTCATCATGCATGCTGCCAACATTGCCCACCATCCAGGTCCCAATGTCATCTTACAGGTGGGAAACCATAAGGTCAGTGAGGAAACTCAGACCCAGTGAGGAGGAGGGACTCGCTCAAGGTCATCAGCAGGTCGCTGCTCCTGAGAGCCGCAGATTCAGGAAGGTCACTCTGCTTCCCTGAAACCTGCGAGACTCGAGGAACCACACATACCATGACTGGGGAGAGCCACCACCTTCTCTGCCTGGCCTTTCTCTTCTGTGCAGCAGAAACAATAACTCGCTCTTTTCCAGGTTGGTTGTGAGATGTTGTTAAAAGAAGACCATTCATTCAGTGGATACTTACTGAACATTGTATGTCCGGCACATAGTAGGTGCTCAACACAGGAAATCTCTTTCACCTCTAAAAAGTTTGTGGCGTATTAAGCACCAGATATTAGCACCCACTCCACATCAGCACCTGTGTTGGAGCATCTAGCCATAGTTCAGGCAATTGATATATAACTATTTAACCAATCAGAAAACTGAGGCTCCGAGATACGAAGTCATTTGCTTGAACATCAAGAGATGCTCTGGACAGTGCATGAGATGGAGACTCCCGGCTGCACAGGGCAGTGCTGGGACTTGGCCCTGGGACACAGGCCTAAGGAGATAAGGCTTGCCCAGGGCCTTGATTGCCAACCTGCCTGCTGCAATTTCAGATTCAGGATACTAAATCTCTAGCCCTGGGAGAACAGCAAAGCCTGTCTCCGAGCCTCTTAGGGGAGAAGTGTAATTATTTCAGGCAGATTGAATGCCTCTGACAAAAAGAAGGAGGGAGCAGGGAACAATTAGCCTCGCTTTGCAGGCCGCTGGTATTTCTCTTGCAATGAGCATTCAGCCCGACACACTATAATTAGGCCTTGGTTAATAATAGGCTCGGTATCTCACGCACCCTGTCAGGGAGAAGAATCCATCTTACAGGTAATTGTAGGGTTGGTGGTTTCTGAATGTCTCTTTCCGCTAGCCTGGGTTTTCCCCGGGGGTTAGCTGGCAGGACTTTCTGAGCAAACACTGCCTGGGCTGGGATGCAGGGTGGGGTTGGGGGACATGGAGTCTGGGTGAGCCACCCTTGGAGCTGAGGTGATGGGCCTGGATCAGTGATCCAGCCTCCCAGTCCATCTTCCTGCTCTCCCACCCCCTTCGGTCCATTCTCCACAGGCAGCCAGAAAGCATGGAGCTAAACTGGAAGTCATTTCATGTCCCTCCTCTGCTCCACACCCTCCATTGACGCTTGTGGTCCTCAGAGGCAGAGACAAGCCCTCCTGATGGCCTGCAGAGCTGTATTGTCCCTCTTTGCCTCCTTCTGCCTTCCCCTTGCTCTCTCTGTCCAGGCTCACTGGCCTGTTTCCTAAGCACATGCCCCTACACTTCTGCCTCAGGGCCTTTACACTGGCTGGCTCTTCCTCCTGGAATGCTTTTCCTTCACATGCTGGCTTCCTCTCCTCATCCTCAATGCTCCCTTCTCAGAACATCCCCACCAGGACCTCCAGCACTTTCTGATCTCCTGCCCCACTTCATTTTTCTTCTTAGCTTATCTTGCCTCTTGCTCTCTGTATATTTTACTCATTACTTTGTTTTCCCCACAAGGTTGTTTGTTCCATGAGGTCAGAGAATTTTGTCTGGCTGGTTCATAGTTGTACCCAAAATGGCTAGAACAAGTGCCTATCACATAGCAGGTGCTCAATAAATGACACACAGCTGGCTTGCAGGTGCATGTTCTCTGCTTCATGTGAGTTCTGGTCATCACCAAGGCTTCACTAAGAGGTCCCCTCTTCTAGGAAGGCTCCCTGGAATCTCTGGAGGACCACACCCTCCCCTCTCAAGGCCTCTTGAAGACACTTGATCTCCCTCCACTTATTCACCATTTGTTCCTAAAACTGTCTCTGTGGACTCCTCCAAAGCCGGGGCCCAAGGCTGAGTGTCCTCTGGGTCTCTAGGGAATGGCAGTGGCTCTGGATCCTAGCAGGTGCTACATACATGTTTCTGGAGATATGTTGGCATGAAGGAGACTGGGGAGGTGGGTAAGCAAGGGAGAGCAAACAATAATGGCCACTCAAATTAATCTAGAGTGTCCCACAGCTAGGTGCCACACACCCTGCTTGTACCTGCTCACTCTATCTGAAAATAGCTCTTTGAAGAAATAGCCTTATTGTTATCATCATGCCCCCTTTACCAAAAACAGAAGTTCTGTTAACCAATAGGGTACAAACTGTTTTGGTAGCACTCCCTATTGGTAAAAAAAAAAAAAAAAAAAAAAAAAGTGTTGAGTATAGATCTGCATTTTCTGCTATCTATTAATTTATAAATTATGTATATGTGCTAATATCGCTACAACAAATGTGCACTAAAGAGGTGGATGAAGATAAAGAACTGTGGATCTTATATGCCCTCAGGGACTGCACATCCCATTTGGAATCCAGTCCTCATGGATCAGGAAGTGAGTGAGTGCTCATGACTCATGGTGCTCACAGCAGAGGCTCTGGGACCATATTTTGTGGTTGCTCTTCATTAGCTGGGCAGGTTCACTTGGCAACATGAGCAAGTTGCTTATTGTCTCTGAGCCACAGTTTTCTCATCTGTAAAGTGGAAATTGAAATAGTCTCAACTTCATAGGGCTATGGTGAGGAGTGAATGAGACTGTCTCTATAAAGTCTTATAACAGGGCCTGATGCCTATTTGCTGTTCCTATTAGAAAAATTCTTCTTTCTGGAAATAAAGCTAAAAAAATGGCCAGGGTCAGAATGCCAGAGTGAGGACTCTGGCGAGAAAGCATGTCATCATCTCCTTTATTCTGTGTCAATGCTGATATGATTTGGAGCTGAAACCCCTCTCTGCAGTTAGCATGTGACAAGAGTGGGTGGAAAATGGGGCCGTCTGAGCACTGCCTCTAACTCGCGTGACCAGATTGGGTTCCCTGTCTATCCAACAGGATCAGTGCAGCGTTGGGGTCAGAGATTTGGGTAACTCAATGGGAGAAAATGTGTTTTGTCTGTTGGAAGAGGGGGCTCAGGGCTCTGGGACCCGGAACTGCAAACCTGAGCAACTTTTGGGCAAGGACATTGCTTATCAGGGTCATAACTCATTCATCCTCTGCCCAAATTGGTAGCTTCAGTTCCTGGCTTGCAGGATAATCTCCCTCCCGCCCCCAAAGTGATCTGTGGACCGACTACGTCAGAATCACCTGGAAATATATATATAATCTGTATATGTGTGTGCCGCATAACGACATTCTGGTCAACCAAAGGCTGCTTATATGAGACGGTGGTCCCATAAGAGTAAAATGGAGCTGGAAAATCTCTATCACTAGTGATGTATTCATTGTAAAGTCAGAGTGCAGCACATCACTCACGTGTGTGGTGATGCTGCTGTAAACACACCTACAGCTGCCAGTCAGATAAAAGCATAGACATACAATTATGTGCACTACATAATATTGATGATGATAGTAAAAGACTACATTACTGGCTTGGAGCTACTATACTGTACTCTTTATTGTTATTTTAGGGTATGCTCTTTCTATTTGTGAAGGAAATTTGCTGTGAAAGGTGCACTGTACTACATTGGCCAAGCTGTCCATGTCGTGCTCACCGCGGCTCTTGGCTGCATCATGTTCTCTTATGTCAATGTAATCTCATGCTGTTTTGTACGTAACATGTTTATAGTACAGGCTTGTTCCTTGTAATACAGGTTTGTTTTCTGAGATCAAGAGGCGATCCCATACTGCCTGGGTGTGTTGTAAGCTACAACATCTAGGTGTGTGTACATGCACTCTGCGGTGTTCGCACAAGGATGAAATCACCTGATAACGCACTTCTCAGAATGCATCCTTATCATTATGCAGTGCATGACTATATATATATATATATATTTACTCAGAACCCCTGGACCTACCTCAGCCTGGTGCACTGGGATCACAGGGGATGGGATTAAGAAATCTATATTTGTAAAAAGCTCCTCAGGACCCTACAGCATGGGTGTACTACCTGCTTTATAATTTTGAAGGGACTCAGAATCTCTCTCTGTGATGATTAGACTCCAGTGGGCAGGATCAAGTGGGGCTGGGGTTCAAGCAGGATTATCTGCTTTATTGCTGAGCCTCCATTTTTTTATCCATAAACAGGAACAGCAAGAGCACCTGCTTTTCTAAAAAAATGAGGCCTGAATTATCTGGGAGAGGCCAGGCTGGTAAGTGCTCAATAAGTAGGAAGCATGGCTATTACTATCATATTAAAAATAGTTAATAATTAGTAGTTGTTATTATTATAGTACATGTAAAATATTTTATACAGGAATTTAAGTTCATTTAAAAAAGTATCTTAAATGCCTTAAAAAAGAAACCCCTAATTCACCAGATCAGAGAAAAAGAGCATGCAAGTCATTTGCTAATTCTGTTCAAAGGAGCCTCAAAGCAAAACAGAGCCCCTGTTCTGTCTTCACACATCCCTGAAAGGGAATGTGCTCTGCCAGTGCCACACCTGCCCAGTAATCACGCCGTCGTTCTGTTCAATGAAAGAATGACTATACAAACAAATCAGAAGCTGAAAAAATGATGCAGCAATATGTTAAAACAGACACTACTTCAATGCAAACACATTTAAAATTTTCACATTAACTTTTTTCTTTAATTACTTTAATATAAAAGATAGCAATATTCTATATTTTAAATGATATAACAACAGTTTTAAAACCCTCTAATAAGTATTAATGAATATAAATTTATTGAAGGGTATCAAGGACTACCAAATTAATACTACCAAATCTTTACTAATGTCTTTTGCATATTTGGAGGGTAGGCAGAGAAAATATCAAATAGGAATATGGGCGTTTTAAAGCTACTAGCACATTTTTTCCAGGCTTTATCTTTTTAACTCTTGTGCCTGTTAAAAGATGTACTCAAGATGGCTGTAAGAATATTCAGCTAGAATCACACTTCAAATGCCAGATGGGTTTTGGCCTCATTTGACGTCAGCAAAGCTATTGACTGACACACATAGAAACTCTTAGGTTTTCAGGTTTTTTAGAGTCTCTGAGCTGAATAGTTTGGCCTTGTAAACCACTTTTTTTTTGGCCTTCAGTGTGTTATACATAATTCCTAATTAGGTAAAGGGCACCCTGTGGTTGGTAGTATGATGGGAATTGTCAATAATTAAATAACACACTTGAGAAAAATTGGGATGTATTCCTTAGTATTATAAGAGCACTCTAACCCCACTCAAGGGTGCTTTGAAGTTTCTCCATGTGATTTTTAACATATTTCAGACAGAGCAGTCATCGCATTTGCAATGATACTGATAGTTCATTTGAAAAACTTCTGATGCTTTCAAAGTTAACATGAATGGAATAAAACTGCAGCCTAATCAGTCTTGTTCTAATTAGTGCATTTACAAAGTCCAACACTCAGTGAAAAGTGACTTGAAAAATCAGCCAAGACCAGGGATTTGGCATCTAGGCTTCCCCAGGTTAATGGGCAAAATTAGATGATACAAGAAAATTCTGTGACATTATCAGTGCCCATTAACATTCTACCCAAGGGAATTTGGAATGTAGAAAATATAAATTTAAAAGGTGTTTTTAGAAAGACAATGATATTTTTCTCTAGGTATCAATTCATGATTCCACAAAGTCCATCCTTTTTGCCAATGTCTTGTCTAACCACTGTCAACATCTGTGAATCAGTTTGTCTTTTCTGATATTTTAAAAAGGTTCTAACAGGTGTGAGATGGTATATCATTGTTGTTTAGATTCACATCCCTAAACAACAAGTCCTGGTGAGGATGTGGAGAAAAAGGAACCCTCTTGCACTGCTGGTGGGAATGCAGACTGGTGCAGCCACTGTAAGACAGTATGGAGTTTCCTCAAAAGTTAAAAATGGAACTCCCATTTGATCCAGTAATCCCACTTCTAGGAATATATCCCAAGAAACCAGAAACACCAGTCAGAAAGGATATATGCACCCCTATGTTCACAGCAGCACAATTTACAATAGCTAAGATTTGGAAACAACCTAAGTGCCCATCAGCAGATGAGTGGATTTAAAAACGGTGGTACATCTACACAATGGAATACTATGCCGCTATAAAAAAGAAGGAATTCTTACCATTTGCAACAGCATGGATGGAACTGGACAGCATTATGCTAAGCAAAATAAGCCAGTCAGAGAAAGATAAGTATCACATGATTTCACTCATATGCGGGATATAATGATCAACATAATTTGATGAACAAGAATAGATCCAGAGACAAATGGCAGGGGATGTGGCGGGGGGCAGGGTGGTTAGACAGCAATCAAAGGACTTGTATGCATGCATATTAGCATAACCAATGGACACAGACACTGGAGCGGTGGGGGCTTGCCTGGGGTGGGAATGGCTGGGGGGAGGGGTCAATCGGGGAAAAAGGAGACATATGTAAAACTTTAGACAATTAAAAAAAAGGTTCTAAATTCTTAGGCCTTCAACAAGCTGAAGAAGTACACATGCCAACTCTTTGCATCTTAAAGAACTTCGAGCAAGCTATTCTGTTCTTGAATGATCTTCAAAGGAGTTCAAACTTGGGACTGAGTAGGTGAACTTGGCCAGTGCAATATGCACTGTCATAACTTCACAGCATTGTTCTGGAGCCTCACGCAGCAGGAGAATCTCACGGTGAGCCCGTACTCTTTGGTGCAGAAGGTGTGGAGCGAGACTCAGGAATCTGCTGCACTGGTGGTTCCAGTGCAGGAGGCCTTGGGACCACACTTTGAGAAAGAGCTATTTGCAGCTTCTTTCTGTTTTCCTTCACTGCTAGGTGCACCACTGACAGGACGATTTATTACTTTGTGGGTCACTGGAATGAGATGCACACAGACATTTGTGGAATGTCATCAGTGGTATTTTCATGGAGGCCCATCATGGAATGAAAATATGCACACTAGTTTGGTAACTAGCACCAGGTTTTAATGCAACCCCAGGCATCCCTGTCTTGGTTACTGGAGTTTTAAACCACATTCTGCTATCTGATAAGGTAAGCCTTCTTCTTTAGGTGTGTCCTGGTTCTTGTATATTTTTTTTGTGTGTGCTATTTATTCTTCTCTTATGTTGATATATAATTCCCATAAAATAAAATCTATAATTTTAAAGTGTACAATTCAGGTATGTTTAGTATATTCAAGGTTCGCACCACCATTTACCACTATCTACTTCCAGAATATTATAACCGCCCCCCCCCAATAAATTCTGGACTTTTTAGCAGTAACTTCCCATTTTTCCTTTCCCCAGGCAACCACTAATCAACTTTCAGTCTCTATGGATTTACGTAGTCTGGAAATTTCATATAAATGGAATCAGGCAATATGTGGCTTTTCTGACTGGCTTATTTCATTTAGCTTAGTGTTTTCTTTTCTTTTTTTTTTGTTTTTTGTTGATTTGTTTTTTAAATTCTTTATTGTGTAAAACATTACATATGTCTCCTTTTTTTCCCCATTGACCTCTCCCCAGCCGTTCCCACCTCCCAGCACATGCCCTCACCCCCCTACTGTCTGTGTCCATTGGTTATGCTTATATGCATGCAGACAGGTCCTTTGGTTGCTCTCTTACCCACCCCCTCCTCTGCCTTCCCTCTGAGGTTGGACCGTCAAGCTTAGTGTTTTCAAGGTCCATCCATGTAGCAGTATGTGTCAGTACTTCATTCCTTTTTATGGCTGAATAATATTCCATTTATGGATAGACCACATTCAGTTTATCTACTCATTATGGAAATTTGGGTTGATTCCATCTTTTGGCTACTGTGAATAATGCTGCTGTGTATACTCGTGTACAAGTCTGTGTGGACATAGGTTTTCATTTATCTTGGATATGTACCTAGGAGTGGAATTGCTGGGTCATATGATAACTTACATTTAATTTTGGGAGGACCATCCAAACTGTTTTCCACAGCAGCTGCACCATTTTGCATTCCCATTAGAAATGTATGAGATTTTCCATTTCTTCACATCCTCTCTAGCATTCCTATTGTTTGTCTTCTTTTATTAAAGCTGTGCCAGTGGGTGTGCAGTGGAATCCTATTGCAGTTTTGATTTACTTCACCTTATGATTGATGGTCTTGAATATCTTCTCATATGCTTATTGACCATTTGTACATATTTGGAGAAATGTTTATTCAAATTCTTTCCACATTTTTAATGTGGTTATTTGTCTTTTGATTGTTAGAATTCTTTTTGTATTCTGACTACTAGATCCTTATCAGATATATGATTTGCAAATATTTTCTTCCACTTTGTGCATTGTCTTCACTTTCTCAACAGTGTCCTTTGAGGCACGAAAGTGTTTAATTCAGATGAAGTTCAGTTTATCTGATTTTCCTTTGGCTTCGTGTGCTTTAGCTGTCATTAAGAAACTGCTGCTTAAGTTAAAGTCACAAAGTTTACACCTGTATTCTCTTCTAAGCATTTTATAGTCTCAATTCTCACATTTAGATTGTTGATCCATTTTGAGTTAATTTTTGTGTATGACATGAGGTAAGGGTCCAAATTTATAGATTTGCTGTGGTTATCCAGTTGTCTAATATCATTTGTTGAAAAAGACTTGTATTTCTTCATTGAGTTGTCTTAGCATCCCTGTCACAAAAGCTGGTAGTAGACACATGGGTCTAATTCTGGACTCTCAGTGCTTTTCCACTGACCTATATGTCTGCCACGCTGCCAATACCACATTGTCTTCATTACTGTAGTTTTGTAGTAAGTCTTGAAATTGAAAAGTGTGACCCCCTCCTACCTTTTTTTTTTAATTTAAAGATTGTTTTGGCTGGCTATTCAGGGTCCCTTGCGCTTCCACATAGATTTTAAATTTCTCTTAAAAAAGCAGTTGATGCTCGATGAGTGTGGCTCAGTGGTTGAGTGTTGACCTATGAACCAGGAAGTCACAGTTCGATTCCCTGTCAGGGCACATGCCTGGGTTAGGGCTTAATCTCCAGTAGGGGGCATGTAGGAGCTGATGGATCATTCTTTCTCATCATTGATGCTTCTCTCTCTCTCTCCTTCTCTCTCTCTGAAATCAATAAAAACATACTTTAAAAAATATGTTGAGATTTTGATTGGGATTTCACTGAATCTGTAGATTAAAATGTTGGGAAGTATTGTCATCTTACCATTACTAAGTTTTCCCATCTAGGGGTATGGGTCATTTTCCATTTATTTAAATTCTTTTTTCTTCCAACAGTGTTTTATAGCTTTCAGAATATAAGCACTTCTTTTGTTAAATTTATTCCTAAGTGTTATATTTTTTTTGATGCTAATATAAATTAAATTGTTTTCTTTATTTCCTCTTTGGATTGTTTGTTGCTAGTGTGTAGAAGCATAACCTATCTTTGTACATTAATATTTTTTCTATTAATCTTGCTAAACTCATTTATTAGTTCGAATGGGTCTTATTTTATAATCATCTTATCAGGGTCCCCAAAGAAACCTGTTGAAATTTCTATTGGAATTGGCTTGAATACAGACAACATGGAGTTGAACTGACACTTTACAAGGTTTAAATTTTCTTATAACATATCTCCCTATTTCTTTAGGTCATTTTTAAAGCGTTTCAGTTCCATTTTAATTTTCTGTGTATAAATCTTGCACCTGTATTCTTGAATTTATTCTTAGGTAGTTTTAATTTTTTTCTTGATATTATAAATGTGTCTTTAAAAATAATGTTCTGAAATGCTTTTTGTTGGTGTATAATGTACAGTTGCCTTTCACATATTGATTTTATAGTAATCACCTTTCTAAACTTTCCCATTGTGTTTAGTAATTTTTCTAAAGGTTTTTTGAGTTCCCATTATTCAAAGATTAAATCTGGGCATTTGAGGACTGAAAGAAGGGAAAGAGCCAAAGGTGATATCAGTCTAAGTAAAATGTTATTTGTTTGCCACTGGTATCACACTGAACTTTAAACACAGCCAGGTGTGAAACAGTATGGTCCATGCTATTGAAACCTTCCTCTCTATTGGTTCTTTCATTGATCATGAGCTTGGATATAATCAATATATGCGAAGGCTTATCTTCACCATGAGTGGAGATGGAGTCCAGAGAGGGTTGAACAGGAAGTGAAGCATTAGTGACCTTGGAGCTTCACCCAGTTAAAGTTGCAGGGGGACAGTGAATGGTGTGGGATGGGAAGTTTCATGGTGCCATGCAACAGGAGACTCATTTTCTGTTTGTACTCAACCGGGAAGAGATTCGTCCTCAAAGCAGTTGAAGATCCCTATCTTCAGGTGCAGCAATTTCAGGGGCCATAGACACCAGCCATGGGTGATTTTGTGTGAGGAGACATCATCCTTCTGTCCTCAAGTCAAGACCCAGAACTCCTGAATCTGGAATCAGGACCTGGAAGGAGGGTTGGGGAACTGCCTTGCCCAGCTCCAGGATATACCATCTATGTGGCATTCCAGAATTGCTATTTATTGGGCACTTACTCTGGGCACAACACTATCCTAAGCACTGCCCTCTAAGAGTTTATTTAATCCTCCACACAACTCTCCAAATTCTTATTATTCCTGTTTGGATGATGAGGAAAATGAAGCTTGGAGAGATGGAACAGGGTCAAAGTCACCGGCAATGCAAAAGCAGATCCCAAGCCCTCAGTTCTCAGGACCTCAGCTCTGTTATGCTATCTGTGCCTTCCCAGCCTGCAACAGAGAACATGCAACAGCACATGCTCCAGGGAGGAGAAAGAGAGAATCTGGAGATTCCCTCTAAATCTGGTCTTGGCTCCTTTTATTTATCTTTTTACTTACCAATCTTTCCAATAAATGACTTTAAATTATATTTTTTAGTTGTTTTTCTGTTTTGCTTAGGCTCTCTCAAAGGGGTTTCTATGACCTTGGTCAAGATGTTATATATGTGAGCTGAAGTTCAAGGGTGGAATTCCTCTCTATCTCTATAACCCTGTGCAGGGTTTGGCATATGGTTGAGGCTGACAATATTTATTAGAAGAATGAGTTACCAATTTTCACAGGGTGACTTCTGAGTTAAAACTAGCTTACATTTATTGACAGTTTACTGCCAGGGATCATTGGTATTTAAAATGCAATAAGCCATTTAATCATCACAAAAACTCCATGAACTGGGTGCATTATGATTCTTATTTCAGAGGCAAGGAGGCTGTGTCTCAGAGAGGTCAGTTCCTTGCCTGAGTTCCCAGCCATATTTACATGGGGGCTAAGCCAGAATTGAAATTGCACAATTGAATTTAAACCTGTCTCTTAGCCACTTCATGTGGGCACATACTGTATGACTCTGTGTGGCCTGAATCTTCATTTTCAACAGGTCAACCAGCCACTGCTTGGAGACCTCCAGTGATGTCTCAGTGCAGCACTGCTCCTGACTCTCCCCTCCCACCCTGGCTGCCCTGCTCCCAGCCCCTTCTCTACCACACAGAACTGAGTGAAGTTTCTTGAGGCAGAACCTCTCCAATCCTTCCCTGTCCATCCTTCTTGGTGATGCTGTTTCCTTGGAAATGCCAGGCCACATTAATCTGGGTGGAAAAAACATTTCAAAATCTGGTGTATTCCATTGAATTGAAAATGTTACTGGTTGTAAGATGGACCTTTATTTTACATATACTCGAGAAAAGAAAATTCTGCCAGTTAAACTTTGACTTAATGCTTTTTTATCACTTGGAATTTTTAGTTCATTGTAATTGGAAGAATCTTTAACAGAATTTATCATTTATTACTATTGTGCATAAAACATAAGAGAAATAACTTGCTTAAGTGAGCGTAAAACTTGTTCACATTCAGAGTCTGACTATTTGAATAATTTTTGACTCAGTTGAAGATGTCTATGGTTTTTCAAATAATATAGTTCTCTGTGTCATTAAAACTGTTGAGGTTGCAGCATTTCTAACAAGAGCACTCCACTGTTATCTCTGGGGCTCCCTTCCAGACGGAACACTCATTCTGCAAATTGTGATGCTTGGCACGTCATGGTCAGCCACCTTGCATGTATCAGGAACAAAGTGAAAGCTGCATCTCTGTGTGTGCACATCTTCTCTTTTTGGAAATGGTGAAGCATTTGGTGGTTGTTCTGCAAGAAAATGAAGCTATTCCTATGACAGGCATTTGCTTTACACAGATGTCATTTTTATATTCTGTTACCTCTTTTTGCATATACAATAACTTGTCACTTCAGTGTTAGATCATAATGTAATCTGTTGAAGACATTTTAAGTGGCAATTAAGTGCAACATGTGTCATTCCAATAATGCACAAGCCTCAAGAGTGATGACAAATGAATGAACAGCCATGACCAAGTTCACACAAGCATAGGCAGTGATAGCTGCACCCCCACTGCCCCCTGCTGACCAGGATAGAGAGTTGCTATTCCTTCTCAGAGAGCTCCCTGAGGGCAGACGGTATGCTTATTCCTCTCTGTTCACCTAGTTCCTGGAAATGATTTTTGAGTAAAGAGATTAATTGAGACACACTGTAGCTGGTGAGAGTGATGGTATAGAAGGATTCGGGAAAATACTAAAAATCAGTGTAAGAGCTCAAATCACAGAAGGCTGGGGTTAGGTAGCTTAGAGGCAAAGTGCCCACCTTGCCAAAAGTAGACCATGAAAATATCACAGCTTCATGTCACAGGAAACAGTTGTAAATGACAGAATATCAGACCTGAGAGGGTTCTAAGAGAACTTGTTAAATCCCAACAGCTAATTTATGGAGAAGCCGAGTCAACTACAGCTTGAACCACTTGAGGGTTCAACCACAATGCTCACTGCCTTGCCTCTTGCTAGGATGGGCTGCCTTGTGCAGCACGGAGCTCCCTGACACTTGAGGTTTAGAGTCAGAAGCAGGAGAATTGGAAACCAGACTCTGGTCCACCTTTGGCAGTAGAAAAGCATGGCTTTGAGATGGCCAGCACTGAGGAGATTTGTCCAATAGCCTTAGTTCACCCTAGGTGTTTTATAGATGAGGAAACCGAGGGGCACACATCACCTCCTTTAGGAAACCTCTCCTCTGAACACCCCTCCATTTCCTAAGCACTTGACACTGTGCTGGTGGTCTCCCTGTCCTTCTGTCACCACCTGTCAGCTATTTGTATCTGAATTTATCTCTCTGACTACATAAGCTTCAGTAAAGATACCATCTTCTTAGAGTGGCCACAGGAAGGGTCGACTTTGAACCACTTCTGTAGCTTCGGAATACTGGGAAAGTTATTTACATCTGTGTCTCAGCTTTCCCATTTGTAAAATGAAGATGATATCAATAGTGCCTCCCCCAACTGTGGTTGAGAGGAGTAAATGACACAAGGAATGTGAAAATGCCTAGAAGAGTACCTAACACGTGGTGAATTCTTAATAGCTGTCAACTTTGTGCTGTCCTCCTCATTATCATCATCACTATCATCATTTAGGCCTTCTCCGTTATGGGAAACATGTTTGTGAGTTAAATGAGCTTCTGTCTGTATAGTGGACACTTGTTTGTTTCTACAGCACCCCTTGGTGAGTGCTCCATTCATTTGTGAATTCACTCCTCTCCAATGGTTAGCCCCGGGGTCCTGTTGGCCTCTACCCTAGTCAATAACCTTGGTGCATTCCAACCTGTGCATCACTTTCCCAGCCCGTGATTCATTCCAGGGTGATCACATGAATGAGGTCTGGACAATCAGAAATAACAAGACTTAATTCTAGGTCTTTGACCTCTTTTGCCTCAAGGACCTCAAGCTGAGAAGTGGAGTGCTGACAACACTCTAGCCCTTGCTCACATAGGTAGGGGAAACTTCCTGAGACCAGACCAGTGCAGAGGGATGGGTCCCATAGAGAAAGTCAGAGAAATCGGTGCCGGTGACATAATTTGACCCCTGTGTTAAGTTTCACTTGAAGGTAAATCTACTCTTTGCCTTTTTAATTAGTGAGAAAAATATTCTCGTTATGCTTAAGCTAACTTGGATTAGGTTATTCCAAACTTGTGTAACATACACATTTCCATATATTTCTAATTGAACTTTGAAAAGAACTTATTCTACAAATGTAAAATACAGCAGTTGATGCTGAAATCACAGGATACTTGTGTTTGACTAGCTTATACATATCACTCCCTAACGCCACATCCTCCTTCTGAAAACTGGGTTATCTGCCTCCCTCCACATCCCCCACACAGTGTGAGCTGCAACCAAGCTGTCTCATGCCAGCACTATCATCTGATGGCCACGTAGTGTCTGCTTCCCCAGGAGGGAGTTATTGTCCCCTCTCCCTGTGTGTCTCCTTTTATTTATCATCAACTCAGCTCAATCCAGGTCATTTCCTTCTGACCTACACATAGTGCCCTCTCTTCACTCCCTTCAGGAAATCTTCCTCTCCAAACCCTCACCTGGTCCCTTCTGTTTCTCTGTCCAGTCATATATCTCTCCTTGCCGCAAAGAAGCCCCTCTCTCCTCATGACTTTGAGAGACTTTCAAAATGCCAGTGGTGTTGGCAGAGCTGTGATCTGTTTTAGGAGCTCAGGTAACCTCCCAGTCCTGGGCTCTATCCTCCTTGTCTCATAGATAGTGATACCCTGAGGGTAAATGAGCCACCTGTACCTCCCTTCCAGGGCTAATAGAGACCTGACCCAGAGGAGGGCCTCAGAGAGGCTCCCCCCCCACCCCCCAAAAAAAAGAGTTTCTTGAGGGAACACACTTGAGAACTTGGTTTCTGGGCCCTGACTGATGCATGTACAGTGAGCCGTCTTCTAGGCCAAGGTCTCATGGCTTGGAACTCAGACTTATTGTCCCCACTCTCACTAAAGTATATTGCAATGGTTCCTTTTCTCTCCTGATGTCAAATTCACAGATAATATTACCTACTTGAAACCTATAATTTAAATAAATGCATACAATGCCCTAGTTTTAATATTAAAGAGAAATAAAAGGAAAATAATTTGTAATAAAATATATATTTTAATACATGAATGCTTGGGCTGAACTATACCAGAAGAGAGGATAACGTTATTAAATGATTGTGCCTATTTATAATGAACTAGAGGCCCGGTGCATGAAAATTTGTGCACTGGGGGGGTGTCCCTCAGCCTGGCCTGCGCCCTCTTGCAGTCCAGAACCCCTAGGGAGATGTCCACCTGCCAGCTTAGGCCGATCCCCTGGGGAATGGGCCTAAACTGGCAGTCAGACATCCCTCTGGCAGCCCGCGAGCCCTCTGGGGATGTCTGACTGACAGCTTAGGCCCACTTCCCATGCAGTTGGACATTCTTAGCACTGCAGAGGAGGTGAGAGAGGCTCCCACCACCTCCCATGCGCTTGTAGCCATCAGCCTGGCTTGTGGTTGAGTGGAGCTCCCCTTGTGGGAGTGCAGTGACCACCAGGGGGCGGCTCCTGCATTGAGCGTCTGCCCCCTGGTGGTCAGTGTGCATCATAGTGACTGGTCATTCCCAGTTGTTCAGCCATTAGGGTCAATTTGCATATTACCTTTTTATTATATAGGATAAATTTAAGGAAAATAAGACACTTTTTAACTGACTAATTTTAACACTTTGAAATAGGTACAAACCGTGTGTTTACACACATGCATTGGATGTACCACATGCTCAACAGCTGCAAATGCAGACTGACACAAGTCTGCTTTATGGTGACTTGGGGCTTGTTCTGAAGGGTGAAAAGCTCTTAGGAAAGTCTTGGGAGATGAGAAAGCATCACTTTCCCTTGAGCTACACAGTGATTCCTTCCCTGGCAAGTTCATATGTATTAAACAACCTTGAAAAAAATAATAAAACCACTTTGGGTTTAAGTGGTTTAAAATAGAGTGAGGTTCTAGACTCTGGTAATGACAAAGAGGGGTGCCAAGCCATGCTAGGTGTTGTTCAGTGGTTAGAGCATGGGCCCCCGTACACCAAAGGGTCTTGGGTTTGATTCCCGGTCAAGGGCAAGTACCTGGGCTGCAAGTTCAATCTCCATGTGGGAGGCAACTAATTAATGTGTCTCTCTCACATCAATGTCTCTCTCCCTCCCCCCCCCCTCCCTTCCTTCCACTCTAAAAATCAATGCAAAAAATATCCTGGAGGGAGAATTAACAACAAAAGAGCAGAGCCACCACTTCTGCCTGAGTGGGACAGTCATGCATATTGAAATTCTAGATTTCTGTCTGCTAAATGGGAGTATCCAGCCACAGCCTCCCCCCCCAGACTACGTTTACACACCCTATAAAAGTTCACATGTCTCTGGGGTGATAAAACTTCCTTTGAAAAACGCTAGTTTAGAAAATAGTCTTACAACTGCAGAGACCAGGGTTGACTCTGTATAGCCTGGGTAAACTGCTCCCTGAGCCTCAGTTTTCTGCTCTGTTAAATGGGGCTTTTTGATATTGGGCAAAATGGTGTGGTGACACATGGCAGATACTCAGTGGGAAGGAGCTCTCTCCTTCCTTACCCTATGGTCTTCAGTCAAGCCTCAGGCCCTTACCCTTACTCTCACTTCCAGCCCACATAGTCCTGTGTGCTTCCAGAAGCTTCTGTGAGCTGGCCTTGCATTGCATCTGAGCTCCCTTGCCTTCCTAAAGCCTGTGTCATCCAGAAACATGAATTTCTATTGGTCTTTAATTCTTTCTCTCAAAAATTGCTTGTGCACTTGCTGTGTGCACTGAAAGGTCCGTAAAGATTTAAAAGGCATTACAGACTGGGGCTCAGATCCAAGGCTCGACACATACCCTGAGCTATCTGAGGATGGCATAGGGGCCTTCCTGGAGTAGGGGGTATGTGAGAAGAGCTCTGAGGGTTTGGACATATAGTTCTGAGGAGAAGATCATCCTGGGTAGAAGAAGGTTTGTGGTCAACATCTGAAAGGTTAGGACATGGAAAGTAATCAGAAAATCATTCTGTTTGTTACTAGCCTAGTTCAGTTCCCATTTGCTCTGTCCTGCACCATTGCACCAAGACCTCCCTGGTCTCCTGGCCTCCGGCTATGCTCCTCCAATCCATCCCTTCTGCCAAAAGGAAATCTTCTCCAAATTGACCTTTAACCTGTCTAGCCCTACTTAAACTCTTCATGGCTCCCATCTCCTACAGGGCATTCAGGTCCTTGGTGACTGGAACCTCTGATTGTTTCTACTTCTACCTTTTACTTCCTGATCACACCCTCTAGTTTATTTATTTCTTCATCCAACATATATTTACTGAGCACCTATTATGTGCCAGATCCTGCTCTAGAGGCCAGGCAATTAATAAAACTCAAACATAGAAGATCCTGACATTAGGTGCTATGGCAACCATCTTGTGACCATGAGGAGAGATATCATGGCACACAAATAGTGGCAGAGTAGGAAATTAGAAAAACGTGTGTCCTCGGTGACATTGTTAAACTGCTGAACCAGTTCAGAGCCTTCCCTTGGAACATCATGTTCAGTCAACACTAATGATTTTAGATAAAACTTTCTATTAGTGTGTGTTACTGGTTACAGGTAGGCTGATCAATGACTTTCCTCAGAACTCAGGCAGCTAGAGTGGCTGAGTGACTGGAGCTCCCAGGCTGGTAGCCTCTGACCTCAAGCAGTGCCTACTATTTTTCACAATAGCCAACTTATGCCATCATGTCTTTGTGCTCCAGTCATTTGGAATTACTCACTATTACCCCAGAGCCTATCTAGCTCTATGCTTTTGCACTTGCTGTTCTCTGCCCGAATGCCCTATCTGCTCATTTCTTTCTGACAAACTCATATTCATCACTCAAAGCCCAGTTAGAGATCAAATATTGTCTCTTCTGTGAATCTTCAAGCCTCCAAGCCAGTGTCTCTTTTGTTCTTTCTTCTGCCGTGCCACTCACTCCCATTAGCTGTTGGTCTGTCTTGCTACAGATGGACATTCCACAAGCCCAGAGACTGGGTTTCATTTTTATCCGTGGTCCCTGTTCCCAATGCAAGGACTGGAGGACTCAGACCAGGGGCTAACAATTTTTGTTGGTTACATAATGAGTAAAGTGCATGGCTGAATGCATTACTTTTCTCAGCTGCCATACTGAAGGCAGAGGCTGGGTTGGTCTCTCCTCAATTCAGGGCACAGGACAGAGATGGTGCTGACACAATAGTTGTCCCAATGGTCTGAAGCTGACTCTCTGAGAAGGTAGACCAGGCAGCCCTGCTGCTTGTTGGGGTGGGAGGAGGGGCAGGTGGAGACCTGTCTGCTCCCAGGCCTCCCACTTCCTCTAATCACTTCTCTCTGCAAATGGAATGGAATCAGGCTGGCAGCTTCCCAGGGGCCAGGCCCACCCTTGTTTCTCCCTGAGGCCTCTGCCAGCTGAGTATCCTCTCTGCCATCCAGGACCCCAGATCAGTCTGTGTGTGCTTGGGGTTGGAGTGGGACTCTGAGAGTGAGATAGGTGAGTCTCGCTGCTCTGGGAAAAATTAATTACCCTGTGTTCCGCAAATTATTTGGAGATTAAAAAAGGAGAGGAAATGCATGCACTAGTCCCTTATTGGGATGACACCAGAGGCTACTCCCACCTTCACTAGGGCAGGGTCTGTCTCCATTGTACTCCATACCTGTTTTTCTAGAAAATCTAACTTCTGAAACCAAGTTGCTTCTGTGCCTGGTATGAGGAAAGGCACATATGGGTTCTCTCTGGCCAGGGCGTCAACTGCTAAAAACTGCTTCCAGGTTGCTGCTGGGATCCAGGCTTCAGATGTGGGTTAGGATTCTGAGATGGTGGCCCCTGGCTGGGACCTAGCCTCTCTGAACTTCCGTAGTTCAGCGAAATGAAGATAGTAATGCTTCCCTTGGGAATGGCGTGCAACAGGTGCTCAATAAACATAGGGCCCAGCCTCTCATGACTGCCTTGGGACAGAGCAGACAGAGCTCACATAGCCCCCAGGTGAAGACTGGGCCTGCTGTCTGGGCGTGGTTCCCTAGGGACCACCCAGCCAGCCTGCCTGCTAAGGGCAGACTCCAGATTAGAACCGCTGAAACAGCAGGCAGCTGTGAGGATGCCAGCTTCCTCCCGCAGTTGGAAGGGCCATGAAGGGCCAGGCCAGGGGTGGGCAACATAGTGGACCCTTGATGTCACACCCCCAGACTGGAATGTTCTCCTGCCCTATTCTGAAATAGGAACTGAGGCTCAGAGAGGTCTGAGTTAATGGGTATCCAACCGGGCTTTCCAGCTTCACACCCCAGCTAGGCTGGGGGAGGGGGTGGTAGACAAGAAGGCAAGTGGTTTGGCAGAGTGAAAGTCTATAAGCTTTTATTGGGCTTCAAAAGTTTGATATGGTTCAGCTGAAGATGGGTCATGCTTCCTCCTGGGAGACCTCTCCCCATCTCAAGTCCTGGCATACCTGCCAGGCAACAGGTGGGCCTCACAACAGCTCATTTAGGCTCCAGGTGAGTGATTGTGGCCCCCCCCACTAAGGCATGGGGGAGGGGCCTCAGGTTCCAGATGAAAGGCCAGAGGTGCCCCCCATCTTCACTCCTCCTTACCGGAGGCTCTGTTTCCAACCTGTGCCATCACCTGGAGCTCTGGGCCCTGAGCACAAAGTGTTTCTCTTTTATTTCACTCCCCATGCAGGGCTCGCCCTCTCCGGCTGGGTCCCTCTGCCTAGAAAGATGTGTTACAAATGCCTAGTGAGGCCTGCAAAGGGCACTCGAGGCCCCTGATAACGTGGGGATAGGAATGTGCCCCTCTCAGGGTTGCTGAGGGATTAGATGAGACAGAGTAATAGCTGAAATCAGGGGCTCCTAGGCCTCGATTCACAGCAGCCACCAACCCATCTTGTGCAAGGCACAGGGGGTCGGAGGGGAATGAGCTTGGGATGCCATCTCCTAAGAGCCACAGGACAGCTGGCGTTGGTGTCTGTCTGCTGACAGACTCTGAGCAGGTCTTTGCCCTTAAGGAACTCTAAAGTAATACAGGAGATTTATTTATTGAGCACCTACCATGTTCCAGCCCCTGTTTTAAATGCTTACATGTTTTAATTTGTCTAGACCAGCCTTGGGCAAACTACGGCCCGCGGGCCGGATCCGGCTGTTCTATCCGGTTCTCTTGCTCTCCCCTCCGCTCCTTTACTTTGAATTTATATTAGTTCACACAAACACTCCATCCATGCTTTTGTTCCGGCCCTCCGGTCCAGTTTAAGAACCCATTGTGGCCCTCGAGTCAAAAAGTTTGCCCACCCCTGCTCTAGACCATCCCAGGAGTTTGGTATTTGATGGCCATTCACAGTTTTGGGATGAGGAACTGAGCACAGAGAGATCGGGTCATAGCTGGAGGACACACACATAACAAGAGAGTGGCAGGCTGAGGATCCGAACCCAGACCGCCAGGCTCTTAAAGCCACTACTTTCAACCACTGAATCATGCTGCCTTTCATGTGGGGATCTTTATCCCACAAAGCACAGGTCAATATCATAAAGGAGAAGGGAAGAGGAATCTGGGAGATGCTGCATTTTTCTTGCTAAACCACAGTTTTCTCCTGCTCACACACCATCAGTGGCTCCTCAGTGCTCACCAGATTGATGCAGGGCCCTGAGTCCCCTGACCCCTGTGTCATCTTCACCCTCCTCCACCTGCTGCTAGCCACTTGTCTGGCCTAATCTTTCTGAATGCCTTACTTCCCCCCACACTGCTCAGCCCTTTCTCCCTCCCACAAGCCCAGCTCCTGACCTACAGCTGCCCAGCACTCACACTGCGAGGCCTCCCCAGGCAGGAGTGAGCAGTTGCCCCATCCCTCCACAGGCTGGCGAGTTCTGGCTCTGCCACCAGACAAAATCACTTCCAAAGGTCTAAGAGGTGCTGGCTTCTAATACTGTGATTGTTTTATCACATTTTTTTTCTTTTTAAACTCTTGAGTGTTCAGTAGATATATTTGTATTGTAGAAAGTCTGGAAAACAGAAAAGCAGAAGGCAAACAAAAGTCTTAGAATCCTGCACCCCTCCCCAAGAGATAGCTGCTATTAATGTATATGAGGTCTGCTCAGCAGGCTTATTCTCTCTTTTTTGCCCTAGTCATGCATAGTTTCAAAGCACTTACTTAAACTTATATGGGCAATGCGAAGTCCCATCTTGTCCTTTGTTGTTTCAGGGTGTATTCTCCAGGGGATCAGCATGTCCTCCTGTGACTAGCCTAAATCTTTCTTATGGGGTTTACCATGGCTCCTGTCTCCAAATCAGTGGACCCTGAGAAGCTGCTCTCCTGGGCTACAGAGGTGGGCAAAAAAGAGATGCATCACTGGAGCCTGGCCAGAGGGGCAGGGGTTCTGGGCATCCCATAAAAGGAGGTTCATTAGCAAATGAATCTCAGAAACCCAGAAGGCCAGCTCCGCAGCAGCAGGTGCCTCTGCCTTGTTTGACTCCTATATCCCCATGGCCTACAGCAGAGCCTGGCCCAGAGCAGGTGCTCACATTTGTGGGATGAAGGAGGGAGTGTGGTGTGCAATGGTGGGGAGATGGCACAGACCAGAGAGGAGAAGGCCTTGCCCACCATCCAAGGCTTGAACCTCAGAGGCTGTGCTGTCTCCACGGGGCCAGGGAGGGGAGCCCTGGGGCCAGGATAGGGTGGAGAGGCGTCCTAGAGGGGTCAGGAGGCCCTGCCCAGCCACCTGCCCACCATTGGGCAAAGGAAATGGAGGCTATCATGTCAGAATGCCAGAGGGCAGCTTCACTTAGGAGCCATTTACCACTTACAGCAATTCCAGGAATTTGGAGATAGTCAGAAGACACAAAGGGAGGGAGATTGGCGGAAGAGGTGCCCCACCTTTTTCCAAGAAATAGAGAACCCAGACCCTTGGCATCTGGGGAGGCAAGAGTCTTATCTGAAGACTCACAGTCACAGAGAATTGGGTAGTATTGGTTTTTAGGGGATGCCCACTGCATGCCAGGCACTGGTCTAAACCTCACAGTCCCCAGGGCCACACTTCACACACTGATGTAGGGCGCTCATTAGAACCCAAACCAGACTGGGCCCTGCTCTCTGTCCAACATCTTGCATGGCTTCCACCTACTCAGAGAAAAAGCTGAAGTCCTCACAGTGGCCATAGCACCAGAAGAGCCAGTGCCTCTCTGATCTCATCTCCTGCTTACTCTGCTCCAGCCTCAGCCACCTGCCTGCCTTTGGACCTTTGCCCTTGCTAATCCTGCAGCCTGAGATGCTTCTCAACCAATTAAGCTACTTGGCTCACTCTCTTGCCTTCAGGTCCCTGCTCAGAAATCACCTCCTCCAAGAGGCCTTCCCTGACTACCCTTGTGTGACCTGCACCCCATAGACCTGCTCTAATGCAGTAGCCACTTGCCACGTGGCTCCTGAGCACTTGAAGATGTGCCATGAGAATCAAATACTCATTGGATTCTAGACCTAGTATTACAAAAATGTAAAATAGCTCATTAACAATTTTTATGTTGATTCCATGTTGCCATGGTAATATCTGGATCTGTTGGATTAAATATATTACTAACATTTATTTTATTTTATTTTCCCGACTTTTTTCAAAGTGACCCCAAACAAATTTAGAATGACATAGGTGGCACCTTCACTCTGACCTTTTTTCTTTCTAGCACTCATTTCACCTGCCGCATCACAGGCACACCTGTCTGCTTATTAGTGGGCGAGCCCCAAGAGGAGGACACGGATGTGTGCTTGCCTCTCTGCTGTACCCCTGCACACACAGCAGTTGTTGTCAAGCGCATGAAGTGCCTGCTCTGTACTGTGCTGCCCTAGCTTCATTCCTGAGTATGGCTCTTTGCGTCCCTCAGTTTGGGTCTGTCTGGTGTTTTCTCATGATTAGATTGAAGTTATTCACTTTGGGCAAGAATGCCACAGAGGTGCTTCTGTGTGCATCTTATCAGAGGCATACAGGCATCCTGTCTTTTTCACCTCTGCTGTCATTTATATGTTTATCTAAATTTATTTCATTCCATAACTGACTGCTTGGTTTGATCTGAACTTGGGATGAGGGTGGGAAGTCAGGGGAGGAGTTCTGGAGTTCATGGGAAGCGAGATATTCAGGTCCAGACACCATGCCTGGCTCACTTTGTCCTGCATTTTACTGTCTGTCTTCTGTCTGCACAGAGATTCAGATGGGCTTCTGGAGGGTGTCCTAGGAGCTCCAGCGGGTGGGAGTGGCTGGGGAAACGGACATCTGGGCTGACTCACACCTTAGCTGGGCAACATAATTGAATGAGCCCTGGAGAGGAATCCCCACCTTCTACTGGTTTTGTGAAGGTGGTAGAAATGGAGGAGCTGGGCCAGACTTGAATAAGAGTTCCCTTCTGGGGTAGAGACTTGGGGCCAGAAGGCTTGGCCCATGTCCTTGAGGGGATCTCAGAGAATCCCAGTGAAGCAAGGTGAATGACAGGGATTGGTCAGAGAGGGCTGTAGGATTCCAGAGGTGAGTGTGCCCTCTGCCTGGGCTGGTCAGGATTCTCAGAGGAGGTGACATTTTCCTTGGCAAGGAATGCTGAGTGGGGCCTGAGGTCAGCTCTGCAAAGACATGGAGGGGTAGGAGTGAACAAGGAAGCCACGAAGCTGGAGCAGTGGGACCCCTGGTGGTCGTGGGAGCTGAGCCAGAGGGGTTGTCAGGGGCCCAGCTGTACTGGACTCTGATGGCCCTGGGGGTCTGCTGCTCCACACCTGCTCAGAATGGGACCTGAGGACACATAGCACCCCTGCTGAAAGCATGCTGGGAAGTCAGCCAACCACCGACTCATCTCTGGTGCCCGGGATGTCTGTCCAGCCACAGCCTGCACACCTCCCAGCACAGCTCATGACTGGGACACATGCTCCCCTCAGGCCAAGCTGAGTGTGTCCTCTTGTGACCTCCCCTCTCCTTCTTCCCCTAGTCTGCTCGGAACTGCCTGGAGAGATGGGACAGTGACTGGGCCCTGGAGAGACGGGACAGTGACAGGGCCCCAGAGCTGCTCCTCTACAGGCAGAACCCCTGAAATCTTGGCTGCTTCTCATAGCCCCACCTTCAGCCTTCCCAGAGGACTCCCAGCCTATCTCTGTACCTAGTGCAGGGAGATGCAGAGGAGGGAGGAGGAAGCCCCGTCCTGCAGAGCACAGGGTCGTGTTCTATGACTATGGGCATGTGATGCCCTTCTCTCAACCTCCTTTGGGAAGTGGGTGTGAATCCCAGAGCTTGCCTCGCAAGGTAATGGTAAGGCTGGGCCCCAGTTGTGGCTGATAGGGTGTATTCCTTCATTTCCTGAGGAGCTGGGTTCTGAGTGTGGGCCTCCAGGCAGGCAGGCAGGCAGGCAGGCAGGCCTAACCCATTGAAGGGGGGTGTTTGTGGGATATGAAGGGATGGCTGGGTCTGGAATTATCTCCTCTTGTTATATGTTGGGGGAGAGGGAGGCAAAGTGGGGGGCAACCAGGAAGCCATTTAACCAGTAGCAATTTAACACCTGCACATAATTATCAAATTATCTGCCTTCTGGAAATTATTTTATCTTAATACTAGAGGCCCAGTGCATGCATTCATGCACTCATGGCATCCCTTGGCCTGCCCTGCACCCTCTCGCAATCCAGAACCCCTTGGGGGATGTCAGACTGCCAGTTTCAGCCCAATCCCCACAGGACAGCCTGAGGGACCCCACTGGTGCATGAATCCATGCACTGGGCCTCTAGTATGCATATAAGATCTTTGGTTAATCTCTTCCTGCCCTCTCCCCTCCCCGCTTCCCTCTGAGATTCATCAGTCTGTTCCATGTTTCCATGCCTGTGCATTGAGCATCTGCTCCCTGGTGGTCAGTGCATGTCATAGCTACCAGTTGAACAGTCAAATGGTCAAATGGTTGCTTAGGATTTTATATAGATAGATTTTATTTGGTTTCAAATAAAATGAGAGAAGGACCCAGAGAACCTGGGAAGGAGGCATCTGGGAGCTGGGGTCTCCAGAGTCAGGGACCCTTGCTATTACTGTCAGAGCACTGGGGTTTGCTTGGCCATTGTGAGAGGCTGTCCAGCTGCTCTTGGGAAAGGTGGAAGCCTGGTGAAGGCAACAGAGATCCCACACTGCTCCAGGGAGGACGTGTGTGTGTGTGTGTGCACACGTGTCCAAATGTCTCAGAGGAGAGCCTCCTGCGCACTGACAGCAGCCACAGAGCGGGTGCTCATAGTGCACACCCAGACCCTCACCCAACCAAAGCCCAGGGCTACACTCAGGAATCTTCCTTTTTATCAACCCTTATTTTTAACTTCCCAGGACAAGTGACCCAGGACTCATACACATCCTAAAGTTTGAAAATCACTACCATAATTTAGCATTGTAGAATCTTTGGCATTTGAGAACTTTACAGCAGTCAGATTCTTTGGGCTGTTTTAAATCTTTTTTTAAAATTTCTTTATTGATTAAGGTATTACATATGTGTCCTTATTCCCCCATTACCCCCCACTTCCCATTCATGCCCCCACCCTCCTGTTGTCTGTGTCCATTGATTAGGCTTACATGCATGCATATAAGTCCTTTGGTTGATCTCTCCCCCTCACCCCCACCCTCCCCTACCTTCCCTGAGGTTTGACGTTCTAATCGATGTTTCTCTGTCTCTGGATCTATTTTTGTTCATCAGTTTATGTTGTTCATTATATTCCACAAATGAGTGAGATCATGTGATATTTATCTTTCTCTGCCTGTTTTAAATCTTTAGAATTCTGGATTATTCTGATTTTATGGGAAAGGAAAATGTTTAAAGTTGTTATAACTTCCAGGTGTTTTGACTTTTAAGAACCATTCAAATTCCAGAATGTTCAGATGTTTTAGGGCAGGGTCTTTCATATGTCAGACTCTACACATTCTGCAAAACTCCTGCCCTCCCCATATTGACCCTGCCAGTCTTCTTCTTTATTTAATCAGATTCCTCTTAAAAAAAAACAACAAAAAACAAACTTACTTGAGACTAGCTGTAGACTTACAAAGATAGTACCAAGATTTCCTGTAAAGCCTTCCCCCAGCTTTCCCTAATGTTGATATTTAAAAAAATGTAAGTGTCATTATTAAAGCCAGGAAATTAATATGGATAAACTACCAGTACTGACTCTGAAGACCTTACATGCATTTTGCCACTTTTCACACCAATGTCCCTTTTCCAGCCAGAATTAGCTCCAGAATCCTGAATTGCCTTCAGTTGTGTCTCTTTCATCTCCACCATTTTAGGACAATTCATTAGTCTTGTTTTGTCATTTATATTTTGTTTTATATTTTGAAAGAATGCTGGTCAGTTATTTTGTAAAGTGACCTTCAGTTTGGGTCTGTCTGGTGTTTCCTCATGATTAGAATGAAGTTATGCACTTTGGGCAAGAATGCCACAGAGGTGCTTCTGTGAGCATCCTATCAGAGGCATACGGGCATCCTTTCTTGTTCACCTCTGCTATCATTTATATTTTTATCTAAATTAATCCCTCTTCATAACTTACTGCTTGATTTAATCTAATCACAAGAAATACTACCCCCAAATTGTGATGGTTTTGATATGCGATAGCCATTAAAATAAAAAGCAAATTTTTTCTTTACCACTTAAAATCAATTCAGTGCCCTCCAGGGCTGTGTGTACCACTTTTGACAAATGTTGCTTTAGATTATTATTTTTTTTTTTTTTCAAATTTTTATTAAGGTATTATATGTGTACATATCTTACCATTGCCCCCCACCCCCACCCCACTCCCATACATGCCCTCACCCCCAAATGTTTTGCATCCGTTGGTTACTCTTATATACATGCATATAAGTCCTTCAGTTGATCTCTTATTTCCCCCACCTCTCCCTAACCTTACCACTGTAATTTGACAGTCTGTTTGATGCTTTACTGCCTCTGTAACTATCTTTTTGTTCATCAGTTTATAATGTTTTTCATTATCCCCAAATGAGTGGGATCATGTGGTATTTTTCTTTCATTGACTGGCTTATTTCACTTAGCATAATGTTCTCTAATTCCATCCAAGTGCCTACAAATGGTAGTAATTCCTTCTTTTTTACGGCAGCATAGTATTCCATTGTGTAGATGTACCCTAGTTTTCTGATCCAGTCATCTGCTGATGGGCACCTAGGCTGTTTCCAAATCTTAGCTATTGTAAATTGTGCTGCTATGAACATAGGGGTGCATATATCCTTTCTGATTGGTGTTTCTGGTTTCTTAGGATATATTCCTAGGAGTGGGATTACTGGGTCAAATGGGAGTTCCATTTTCAGTTTTTTGAGGAAACTCCATACTGTTCTCCACAGTGGCTGCACCAGTCTGCATTCCCACCAGCAGTGCACGAGGGTTCCTTTTTCTCCGCATCCTCGCCAACACTTGTCGTTTGTTGATTTGTTGATGATAGCCATTCTGACAGGTGTGAGATGGTATCGCATTGTTGTTTTGATTTGCATCTCTCGGATAATTAGTGACTTTGAGCATGTTTTCATGTGTCTCTTGGCCTTCCTTCTGTCTTCTTTCGAAAAGATTCTATTTAGGTCCGTTGCCCATTTTTTTATTGGATCATTTATCTTCCTTTTATTAAGTTGTATAAGCTGCCTGTAGATGTTGGAAATTAAACCTTTATCAGTGATACCATTTGCAAATATGTTCTCCCATACAGTGGGGTTTCTTGTTGTTTTGTTGATGGTTTCTTTTGCTGTGCAAAAGCTTTTTATTTTGATGTAGTCCCATTTGTTTATTTTCTGTTTGGCTTCCATTGCCCTAGGGGCAGTATCACTGAAAAAGTTCTTTTGGCATATGTCTGAGATTTTGCTGCCTGTGGATTCCTCTAGTATTTTTATGGTTTCCCGTCTTATATTTAAGTCCTGTACCCATTTTGAGTTTATTTTTGTGTATGGTGTAAGTTGGTGATCTAGTTTCATTTTTTTGCATGTATCTGTCCAATTTTCCCAACACCATTTATTAAAGAGACTGTCTTGACTCCATTGTATGCTCATGCCTCCTTTGTCAAATATTAAATGCGCATATTGGTTTGGGTCGATATCTGGATTCTCTATTCTGTTCCATTGATCTATATGTCTGTTCTTGTGCCAGTACCAGGCTGTTTTGATGACAGTGGCTTTGTAATACAGCTTGAAATCTGGTATTGAGATCCCTCCTACTTTATTCTTCTTTCTCAGGATTGCTGTGGCTATTCGGGGTCTTTTTTTATTCCAGATGAATTTTTGGAGAGTTCTTTCTAGGTCTGTGAAATACGCCGTTGGTATTTTAATGGGGAGTGCATTGAATCTATAGATTGCTTTGGGTAGTATGGACATTTTAATGATGTTGATTCTACCAATCCATGAACATGGTATGTTCTTCCATCTGTTTACATCTTCCTCTATCTCTTTTTTCAGTGTCCTGTAGTTTTCCGCATATAGGTCTTTTACCTCCTTGGTTAGGTTTATTCCTAAGTATCTTAATTTTTTTGGTGCGATGGAAAATGGGATTGCTTTTTTAGTCTCTCTTTCTGTAAGTTCATTGTTGGTGTATAGAAATGCCATAGATTTCTTGGTGTTAATTTTGTATCCTGCTACATTGCCGAATTCATTTATTAAGTCTGTTAGTTTTTTGATGGAGTCTTTCGGGTTTTTTATGTACAATATCATGTCATCTGCAAATAAGGACAGCTTTACTTCTTCTTTTCCAATTTGGATGCCTTTTATTTCTTCTTCTTGTCTAATTGCAGTGGCTAATACTTCCAGTACTATGTCAAACAGGAGTGGTGAGAGTGGGCATCCCTGTCTTGTTCCTGTTCTTAGGGGAAATGGTTTTAGTTTTTGCCCATTGAGTATGATGTTAGCTGTGGGTTTATCATATATAGCTTTTATGATGTTGAGGTATGATCCTTCTATTCCCACCTTGTTGAGAGTTTTTATCAAGAAAGGGTGTTGGATTTTGTCAAATGCTTTTTCTGCATCAATTGATATGACTATGTGATTTTTATCTCTCAATTTGTTTATGTGATGTATCACATTTATTGATTTGCGGATATTGAACCATCCTTGCATTCCTGGGATAAACCCTACTTGGTCATGGTGTATGATCTTTCTGATGTACTGCTGGATCCTATTTGCTAGAATTTTGTTGAGGATTTTGGCATCTACATTCATGAGGGATATTGGCCTGTAATTCTCTTTCATTGTGTTGTCTTTATCTGGTTTTGGTATTAGGGTGATGCTGGCTTCATAGAAGGAGCTTGGAAGTGTTCCTTCCTCTTGAATTTTTTGGAATAGTCTGAGGAGGATAGGTTTTAGTTCTTCCTTGAATGTTTGGTAGAACTCTCCTGTGAAGCCATCTGGCCCCGGGCTTTTGTTTGCCGGAAGCTCTTTGATGACTGCTTCAATTTCTTCCATAGTTACTGGCATGTTGAGCTGTTTAGATTCTTCCTGATTGAGTTTTGGAAGGTTATATTTTTCTAGGAATATGTCCATTTCCTCCAGGTTGTCCAGTTTGTTGGAATAGAGTTGTTCGTAGTATTTTTTAACAATCCTTTGTATTTCGGCGGGATCTGTTGTTATTTCACCTCTTTCATTTCTGATCTTGTTTATTTGGGTCCTCTCCCTTTGCTTCTTGGTGAGCCTGGCTAGAGGTTCATCAATCTTGTTTATCCTTTCAAAGAACCAGCTCTTGGTTTTGTTGATCTTTTGTATTGTTTCTTTGGTCTCTATGTCGTTTATCTGTGCTCTGATCTTTATTATTTCCTTCCTTCTGCTTACACTGGGCTTTTCTTGTTGCTCTTTTTCTAACTCTTTGAGTTGTTGGGTTAGGTAATTTATTACCCCTGTTTCTTGTTTTTTGCAGTAGGCTTGTAGAGCTATGAACTTCCCTCTCAAGACTGCTTTCGCTGTGTCCCATAGATTTTGGATTGTAGTGTTTTCATTGTCATTTGTTGCCATGATGTTTTTTATTTCTTCTTTGATCTCTCTGGTAACCCAGTCATGGTTTAATAGCATGCTGTTTAGTCTCCATGTGTTTGATTTCTTTGGGTTGTTTTTATTGTAGTTGATTTCCAGTTTTATGCCACTGTGGTCTGAGAAGATGCTTGATATGATTTCTATCTTCTTGAATTTGAAGAGACTTTGCCTATGTCCCAACATATGGTCTATCTTTGAAAATGACCCATGTGCGCTTGAGAAGAATGTATATTCTGTGGCTTTGGGGTGAAATGTTCTGAAGATGTCAATTAATTCCATCTGGTCTAGTGAGTCATTTAGGATTGATGTTTCTTTGCTGATGTTTTGTTTAGAGGATTTGTCCAATGGTGATAGTGGGGTATTAAAGTCTCCTACTATGATTGTATTGCTGTCAATGTCTCCCTTGATATCCTCCAGGAGTTTTTTTATGTATTTGGGTGCTCCTGTATTGGGTGCATATATGTTTACCAGAGTTATTTCTTCTTGTTGGATTGCTCCCTTTAGTATTATGAAATGGCCTTCCTTATCTCTTGTTATGTCCTTCAGTTTGAGATCTAATTTGTCAGAAATAAGTATTGCTACCCCAGCTTTTTTTTCAGTTCCATTTGCCTGGAAAACCTTTTTCCATCCCTTCACCCTCAGTCTGTGTGCGTCTTTTTTTCTGAGGTGGGTTTCTTGTAGACAGCAGATATATGGGTCGTGTTTTCTTATCCAATCTGTTACCCTATGTCTTTTGATTGGGGCATTTAATCCATTTACATTTAAAGTTATTATTGATAGGTACTTATTTGTCGCCATTCCTATTCTTTACCCCTGTGTTACTTCTTCGCTTCCTGTTTCTTTCTTTCTTTCTTTCTTTTTTTTTTTTTTTTACAGTAGACCCTTTAGCATTTCTTGCATTGCTGGTTTGGTGGTAATAAATTCCCTTAGTCCTTTTTTGTCTGTGAAGCTCCTGATTTCACCTTCAATTTTGATTGACAGCCTTGCTGGGTACAGTATTCTTGGATTCAGCCCCTTCCTTTGCATGACTTTGTATATTTCATTCCATTCCCTTCTGGCCTGATGAGTTTCTGTTGAGAAATCAGTTGCTAGTCTGATGGGGGTTCCTTTGTATGTAACTTTCTGTCTCTCTCTTGCTGCTTTTAAGATTCTTACTTTGTCGTTGGTGTTTGCCAATTTAATTATAATGTGCCTTGGCGTCGGTCTTTTGGGGTTCATTTTGCTTGGGACTCTGTGAGCTTCTTGGATTTGTGTGGGTTTTTTCTTCCCTATATCTGGGAAATTTTCTGTCATTATTTCTTCAAAGAGGTTTTCTATTCCTTGCTCAGCTTCCTTTCCTTCTGGAACCCCTATTATGCGGATGTTGTTTTGTTTCGTGTTGTCCCAAAGTTCCCTTAGACTCTCCTCCTGCCTTTTAATTTTTTTTTCTAGGAGTTGCTTTTCTTGGGTATTTTTTTCCATCTTGTCTTCTAGCTCACTGATGCGGTCCTCTGCTTCTTCTAGTCTACTCTTGATGCTTTCTATTGAGTTCTTTACAGCAGCGATGTCATTTTTCATTTCTTCTTGGTTCTTCTTCATTTCCTCTTGGTTCTTGCTCATATTGTCGAATTTGTCTTCCATTCTTTTCAGCCACCTTATGACCATTTCTCTGAATTCTTTTTCTGGAAGGTTGCTTGCCTCCATTTCGTTTACTTCCTTTTCTGGTGATGCCTGCTTTTCTTTCATATGCGGGCTGCTTCTTTGTCTCCCCATGGTCTCTCTTCTCTGGGTGTCTGGTTATGTAGTTCTCTCTCTCCTGGGTTGATTTAAAGGCACAAAATACAGCACTACCAGGTACAACTCACAAGGCACTGAACAGGAATGTATTCACGATATTAATAACCTCCAATAAAGGTGACCACCAGAGAAAGGCAAATTAGGTGATAGGAGAGAAAGAAGAAGAGGAAAAACGAAAGAAAGAAAGAAAAAAAGAAAAAAGGAGTGTGAAAATGAAATTGGGAAAAGGGAAAGTAAAGAGAAAAAAAAAAGTAAGAGACAAGAAATTGACTAAGAGAGAAAGGGGAACAGACTATATATATTGGGGATAAAACTCCAATAGAACAATCACTAATCCCAGCAAATGCCAGCAACAAGTGCCTGGGGATTCGTACAAACTACAACACCAACTAATATGGAGTGAGGCAAGGGAAAGCTGAAGCACAAAACAAACAAAAGAATAAACAAAAGAAGAATAAGCAAAACAATCTCACAAAAAAAGCATAAAAATTGGATATAATCTACATTCAAGCAAACAACAACAAAAGGACAGAGATAAGGACAAGTTTATGGATAACTCAGACCGCGAAGGGAGAGGTGTATGTGGACTTGGAGCAGGGGATTGGAGATTAGATATGTAAGTAGGGTGAAATTTTAACAAGGGGTAAACAGAAAGAATAGGGAAAATCTAAAGCAGTAAAAGGGTAAGACAAACAGGACACTGAAAAGGGGGAGGTTAGGAAGAGAGTGATGGCCTAAAGGTAGAGTTGAGATAGAGTAAAACGATGCTAAAGGAAAGATAAAAAATAGAATGTAGAACCCTAATCCCAAAATAAAATGAAGAGAAAATAAAATGACACTTTAAAAAAAAAAAAAAAGATAAAATAGCAGTAGTAATAATACGGATTGAAAATAAAAATGTAATCATTAAAAAGGCAAAATCAAGTGATGAAAAAAGAAAAAAAAGTTTCTTGATTAAAAGATGCAAAAAATGAAAATTAAAAAAAAAATAAAAAAATAAAAAAAATAAAAGGTAAAAATAAAATGTGGAGTAGTGAAGGTCATTCACTTCCTCTGTTTTTCTGTTTGGCACGCCTGTTTCTCAGTCCAGACAGTATTGCAGTTCCCTGCAATCCACTGCTCTTCGGTGTTGTAAGCCAGTCCTGATTTTAAGCAGGCGGTGTGTCTTAATTTCTCGTATTCCTTTATTTTTGATTACACAAGAGTCAATTTGTGATTCAGCCCCTGGGTGGCAGTGTTTCTGGATTGACTTCCGGGTCTATCTATGGCCTCTCTAGGGAGTGTTAGAGCCTTCTTTCCCTGTGGCACTCGGGCCTGTGGGAGTGGTCTGCCTCAGAGCTGACTCTCTGATGGTCACTCCCCGCTCCGATCCCCAGGTTCCAGAAAAACAACCTTCCCCTGCAGTCTCCCAGGGTGTCCCCAACTGGGTGATCCTATGTATTGGGCTTAGTAATCAGAAGCAAGGATTTGAAGAGGAAAAAGCCCAAGTGTGCGAACTCCGGGACTGCGAGTAAGCCCAGGCACCCAGGGAGTGCACGGGCTGCGCGTAAGTCTGGACTGCCTGAAATTCTTAGGGTGTCCCTGCACTTCAGATCAAAATGGGTTGCTTTTTAGAGTGCCCTTCTCTTAGCAGCTCTGAGGACCCCTTTCCACAGTCACAGATCACGCCAGCCCCTACAGCCACGGATTTTTCTAGGCACAGACTTCCCTGGTCCTCCAGCTCCCGCAAAACGCGCGTTCCTCTCTCCCGCCGGGACCAGAGACCTCACCTTATCCCAGGCGAAATCTGACCTTTCCGTGGTGGAGTGTAGAGCTTCTCTGAACCCGTGTGCTTGCACCAGTTGGGGAGCGTTGTTCTGGGGCTCGCAGCTGTTCCTGGGGTGCCGCAGTTGTGGATTCTCAGGCTTCAGATAAGCTCCACTTTCCGGATCAAGGTGGCGCAGACTCCGCGTCCAAGCCCGCAGCTCCGGGAGGGGACCCAGCCGCAGTTCTTGCTGCCAGGTCAGGGGAACCCCGTTCAGCAGTCCCCCACCTCCTTCTGGAATTCAGCTGTCTCCCAACCAGCCAACAAACACTCCTTGCGCGACCCTCAGCTGTTCTTTCTTTCTGCTCCGGGACAAGGCTCGGAACACGTCTGTCTATTCCGCCGCCATTATTCTGACCTGTTGCTTTAGATTATATAGGCTCTTTGGAACTGCGCAATGTTGATTTGGGTCATTTAATTATTTTTTTTTTCAAAGAGTCATCAAAACCATCAGATTGTTCACCTACTTAATCTCTCTTGGATTCAGTAGCTAAGAACTTGAGAAAGTTAGGCATGAGCCCTCAAGGAGCCTTCTGACTTGCCTTCCTTAGCTTCCCAATGGCCTGGAAAGCCACGGCTTATAAGTGACAGATTTCTTGGAACCAAGAAATCTTGGCTTATTTTGTAGTTTTGGGCTGAGGTCCTGGACTCTGCCACTTTATTGAGCTCCTCCCCCCAGAGATGAGGACTCCAGTCATACTGAAATTTCCCTGTACCCTTGGAGTCCTGCAGAGGTGTTTATTATATCTCAGCTGATATATAAATTTTTAATAGGAAAAGCAGAGAGATATGAGAAACTATGGGGTCTGCCTCCAAAAAGTAAACCATCGGGAGGATCCAAGATGGCGGCGTAGGTAAACACCTAAACTGCTGCCTCGCACAACAATTTCAAAACTACAACTAAAAGACAAAACGTCTATCACCCAGAACCACGGGAAAGCTGGCTGAGTGGAAGTTCTACAACTAGAAGGAAAGAGCAAACAGCATTGAGGGGTGCACAAGCGCGGAAAAGCTGAGGTACGGAGACGCACGAATTGGGAGCACTGCTGTTTTCAACCCGAAGGGAGATAAGCTCCCGATTACTCTGAACTCCAGTTTCTGGGGAGACGCGGGGGACCCAAACTCCTATGGGGAGAAGCTGGACTGTCTGCCGTGGGGTCGGAAAGTGAGGGAGGCTTGCTTGCAGGGCTGCGCGCAGGAATAATTGTTTACTGTGCTGGGGCGCTGGACGCAGGGACACGGTCGGAGACGCAGAGCCGACTTCTGGCAGCCATCGCTGTTTGCCACGCCCTAGCCTAGTGACGCCCTGAGACCCCGCCCCGCACAACCTACAAACCCACCCAAGCTCCAAGCAGCGGCTTTAGCATATGAATGGTCTGCCCTATTGCAGCTTAACCTAGCAAACTTGCAGCCCGGGTCAGATAGTTCCAAAACCTCCAAACCCCAAGCAAAGAGGAGAAAACTGTAGTTCTTGCTGTAGCGCCTGCTGGGTGGCCTCAGACAGTAGCTGACCTGCACCCCATTGGAGATCCAGAAGCCAGTGTACCTAGTGGTCAGTGTGAGACACCAGATTTCAACTCCTCACATCCATAAGTGACACATTCAAGAGGCAGACTCAGTGAGCACCAAAGCCCCACTGAAACAAGTCCTGCACCATAAGCGTGTCTCCAGCGCAGCAGTTCTTCCATTATAGACACAGCGGGTCCTCACAGCCAATTGGCCTGGAGGTCAATTCCTCCCAGTGTACCAACAGCAATCAAGGCTTAACTACACCAAGACTTTGCACTCAGCCCACAAAGGGGTGTACCAAGAGCGTCCACCTCAGGTGATTGGGGAGGCTGAGCTACTGGCCCCTATAGGTCACCTACCACACAAAGCCACTCCATCAACACAAGGAAGCAGCAAAATGCGGAGACCAAGAAACATGTCACGAATGAAAGAAATGGAGGAAAGCAAACTACTGGACGACATAGAGTTCAGAACCACATTTATAAGGTTACTCAAGAATCTTCTAAAAGCCGCTGAGGAACTTAGTGAGACCTTTAAGGATCTTAATGAGAATACCAAAAAAATGGAAAAGGACCAGTCAGAAATTAAGCATACACTGTCTGAAATAAAGAATATACAGAAACTCAACTGTAGATCAACGTACCCCAAGAATCAAACCAAAGATCTGAAATATGAGGAGACAAAAAACACCCAACCAGAAAAACAAAAAGAAAAAATCCAAAAATATGAAGATAGTGTAAGGAGCCTCTGGGACAACTTTAAGCGTACCAACATCCGAATTTTTGGGGTGCCAGAAGAAGAGAAAGAGCAAAATATTGAAAACCTATTAGAAGAAATAATGACAGAAAACTTTCCCTACCTGGTGAAAGAAATAGACTTACAAGTTCAGGAAGCACACAGAACCCCATACAAGAGGAATCCAAAGAGGACCACACCAAGACACATCATAATTAAAATGCCAAGGGCAAAAGACAAAGAGAGAATCTTGAAAGCAGCAAGAGAAAAACGGTTAGTTACCTACAAGGAAGCACCCATATGACTGTCAGCTGATTTCTCAACAGAAACTATGCAGGCCAGACGGGAGTGGCAAGAAATATTCAAAGTGATGAATAGCAAGAACCTACAACCAAGATTACTCTACCCATCAAAGCTATCATTCAGAGTTGAAGGTCAGATAAAGAGCTTCACAGACAAGAAAAAGCTAAAGGAGTTCATCACCACCAAACCAGGATTACATGAAATGCTGAAGGGTGTTCTTTAAGAAGAGGAAGAAGAAGAAAAAGGTAAAGATAAAAATTATGAACAACAAAGTGACATCAAATACATACCTACCAACAAGTGAATCTAAAAATCAAGTGAATAAAAAATCTGAAGAACAGAATGGACTGGTGAATATAATAGAATCAGGGACATAGAAAGGGAGTGGACTGACAATTCTCGGGGGGAAAGGGGCCTGAGGGGTGCGGGAAGAGGTTGAACAAAAAGCTTACATCTATGGATGAAGACAGTGGCGGGGGGTAAGGGTATGGGGTGGGGTGGGGAATCAGGTGGAGGGAAGCTATGGGGGGAAAAAAGAGGAACACCTGTAATAATCTGAACAATAAAGATTTATTTTAAAAAATAAAATAAAATAAAATAAAATAAAATAAAATAAAATAAAATAAAATAAAATAAAATAAAAAAGTAAACCATCAAATGCAAGCTCATGCAGATATCTCTGGAAGCTGCCATGTAAGCTCAGGCCACCACTTCTGTGCCCACCATGCCAGAACCACATCTACTCTGCCTTCCAGTCTTATAGGAATTTCACTTGCTAGACACTTCTACTGCACTGGACAGGGACAGGGTCCTGGGAAACACTGCTCCCAGACTTGTGGTATGCCAGGTGAACCACAGCTAATCCACCACAGCCAGGTGTGTCTAGTTGGCATTCTAAGACAGTGTAACACAAGCATGTCAAACTCTCGGCCCGCGGGCTGCATGCAGCCCACAACGAATATGTTTACAGCCCAGTCAATATAACGGTATGTAAGAAATGTTTTAACAAAAATTTTGTAATAACAAACTACAACATTTGCTAGTGACTGATTACTATAATCATGTTGCATTCATTTTTCTTATGCGCCTTACGTGCAGGCGCACCTTTTCTCTCCACTGATGCTGGCAGCGAATATTTTAGCAGCCAATGGCCACATCATTAGTCTTGTACTGACTTGTTTGGTGTGCACAACAGGAAACATTTTGCTTTCAGAGAACAAGAAAAATAGGTTTATTTGTGTTATGCTTATTAATTTGTGCAGCTATTCAGTGTCTGGTAAGTTAATGTTCAAGAAAAAACATTAATTTTTATTAAAATGTTCTATTACTTTATGTTAACGATTATTCATTTATTTCAGCCCTTTGTATTCAGCATGTCTCTATCAAAATAAACCTGTGTTTCTATGAAAATTGAAGCTTTTGTTTTTATGTGACCCACATAAACTTAAACCTTGTTTATTTGACCCGTGTTAGCCTTTGAGTTTGACATGCTTGGTGTAACACATTCACTTCTGAATAAAGACAGGATGACACCGTGTTTATAACTAACCTGGAGCAGCTACCCTTCAACCACCCAAAAGCATGCTATACCTCTCCCCCAAAGTGCAAATGTCTCATAGAGCACTTGGCATCTTCTAGCTGAGCCATGTGCACCATTGATGTCTGTAATTTAAATGCTAAGATACAAGGTTACCCTGGGGGGTGGGAGAGAGAAAAATAATAGATTAATATATGTGAGTATATTCATATTTAAGCAAGAAAAAATACACATAAATTCTATAGTCTTCCTTTCCACAGCAGTCACTTGGCCTTAGCTGCATTTGTAGCTTTCTTCTTCACTCCCCATTCCATATTCCCTTGGCCTTCATCTGAGCTTGGCTCTTAGGCTCATGGCTGCATTCCTGAGGGGACTATGCCATTAGTGGGTCTGCCTATACTGGGCTGCTGATGTTTTTTATTAACTACAGACATGGGTGTACCCAGAGGTGCCCCAGAGAATCCTTGAGTCCAGGTTCCTGCACTGTGATTCTGCTGTCAGCACCCCAGGTGGTCCCTCAGAAACCTCTTTTTTAGGGGTCCCAAGCTGCCCTACCACTCAGTGCAGTGGCAGGGACCAGCCCAACCAGGAAGAGGTTGGGTGTCAGCAGAAGATGGCATTTTCTCATGCGTGCTAGACAGGAGCCCAGAAGACACCCACCTGTATCAGGTTTGAGCCCAGCTGCTCCAGGGGTAAGGGCAGGCTGGGCTCTTTGGGGACTCACTTGGATCCCTTTTATCTCACTCTTCCATCCAAGAAGCCAGGCCAGTTCTGGGGCTGGAGTGTGTGGGGAGGGCAGGCTGGCAGGGCCTAGAAGGTGTCTGTCTCAGGGATGAAGAATGTGCCATAGGTCAGGAAGGAGCCAGGACATGAGCACAGGGCCTGATCATGCAGCAACAGGCTGTGGTCCAGACACCGCAGCCATGTACTGTCCCAAGGGAATCTCTCAGCAGCCTGAGGTGAGAGGAAGCCAGTTCCCAGGAGACAACTTTATGTCAGGGCAGCATAACACCTTGGCTGGGGCAAGATTCGTGTAAGCTCTTTCTCTGGGACTCACACACACAGCCTGCAGCCAAGGCACCTCCCCAAATACCAGTGCCAAGCACTATTCTCATCACCTTAGCTGGGTGTAGTCATTGAATCTTCACAACTCTATGGGATTTGAACCCCAGCAGGCTGGTTTTGGTCCCTGTTCTTCATCCCCAAACTGTTCTGCCTCCAGGAGGCACAAGTTTTGACTGGAACAAGGACCCTAGTTCAGGCCGGTCCTCTCGAAGACTTGCTTTTCTCACTGCTTTGGAGGTAATAGCATCTTCCCCATGTGGTATGGGACACATCCACCCAGTGCTCCTCTGACCTCACAGCACAGAGGGAGCACACAGGAAATGAGAGTTTAAAATGAAAGAAGAAGAAAAGGATATTTATAAGCCTTTTTGGGTACCCAAATGGAGTTAAATTGCCTCTCAGCTCACCTCCAGTTCATTCATTCATTCCTTCAACCATTTTTTTTTCCAAACGCTTGCCAAAGTCTCCCCCTGGTCCACAAGCCCCTGTGATCAGGACCCTGTGACCTCTGTCACCTCATCCCCTGGTCACTGCATTCTAGCCACACAGTCTGCTCAATTGCCCCTTTGCCTTGCCTGGCACACTCTTGCCCCAGGGCCTTTGCATGGCTGTTCTTGCTCAGGGAAAGCTTTTCCCCGAGATGTACCTTGGCTCACTGCTTTATTTTCAAAGACCATTAATTTCTCAGGGAGACATTCTCTGATTACCATGTCTAAAATGTCAACACCCTCTTCCACACATCGTGTCCCATCTCTCTCCCCAGTTTCATTATTTCTCTTTAATCTTTATTGTACTCTAACACATCAAGTGTAGTATTCATTTTGGATTGTTGTTATTTGACTATTAGATTTTTGTCGAATACATTCACTGCTGCAACCTCAGCACCTAGTGGGCACTGTGCACATAGAAGGTTCTCAACAAACACTCGCAGAATGAACAATGCTATACATATGGGAAGCTGTCTCTGTCCTCAAGGAGCTGACATTCTTGTGGATGATAACAGATGCTTGTACTGTGACCACCATCTGCAAAGTGGCAAAGTCTCTGGCTCAAGTCAGCCCAGGGCCTCAGAAGAGCCGAGGTAAGCCGGGTAGAGCATCAGAATTGGGGGAGGGGTAGATTTAGAAATTTGACATTAATACCTCAGAACCTAATTCATAAAACATGTAATTATAGGGTGCCAGTGTTTAATTGTAATTTTGGTAATGACCTGCAACTGAATACAAATTATAGGGTAATCACCTCAAATGTGCTTACAGCTGCTATAAATACCATTTGGTCCAGCATGGAGCTCCCCAGCCAGTATCTCTGGGGCTCAGACAAGGGAAGGGTGCAGGGGACATCCTCCATTTGGCTTGTAATGCCGCACCGAGGTGACTAGCATGAAGCTGGGCTGCAAACACCAGCTGCCATGAATTTCTACTCTCCCCATCCCCCCATGAAGAGTAAGCTCCTCATAGGCCCTGTTTAAACTGCAGCAAGAGTGCCTTCGGCCACACCAGACTGGGTCTGGAAGGGTTGGGGGTGGAAGAGGAAGGTCAATCTCCTGACTGCTTGGGGCAGATGGGGGACCCAGAGTTAGGGCCATGGATAGGTGAGCTTCCTTTGTACCTGGAGGGTAGTGGACCAAATTAGAAGTTGAAGACTGGTGGCCCCTGCTCTGTTGTATTTGGGCTGCACAGTGCTCTAAAACAGTGCATCTGTAGAGCCTTAGAAAGGGCACAGGCTCTCTCATAACCACACTTGGCACTTCTCCCTACTGTCTCCCCTATAGCCCACTTCCTTTCACTTGCACTTTCACCTTTACCACCTGAACCCTGTTGGCACTGAACTGCCTGCACCTTCCCAGAGGCAGTGTCCATGGTAAGAGGAATATGGTCATTGGGGCTAGACACCCAAGGGTTGAAATCTACACTCTGTCCCTTGCCATCTGAAAGGTATCTCTCTGAGCCTCTCCAGGTGCCAGAGATTATGAACATGTATAAACTGCCCAGCTTGCAGGGTTTGGCTAACACATTTTCCAGCTGCAAGAGGCAGCATAGCATAGTGGTTAAGAGTGTAGGCTCTAAGGCCAGTGCCCCGGTTCCCATCTCAGCCCTGCTATCTGTGAACTTCCTGAATTTGCCTATGCTACTTCACCTCTTGAAGTTCCCCTTTTTCCCTCTGTAAAATGGGAATAATTGTAAAAAGGGTTTCCTACCTAAGAGAATTTATGCAATTAATTCATAAATATGAAGGGCTTAGAATAGTTCCTGGTACAAAGAAGCACTCAGGAAATGTTAGCCATGAGTACCTGCCATGTGCTGGATGGAGTAGAGGACAGGGTAGCCCAAGTTCCTGCACATACATGCACCCACATAAGGCACACCACACTCTTCCTCCTCAACCTGTCCTGGAAATTCTCCCTTGCTGATGTGTCTGGAGAACTCTCATTCATCCTTTAAAACCAGCTAGTTTCTCCTTCTCTGTCTGGTCTTTGTTGCTCCCTTGCCTCTTCTGGGCAATATATTTTAGGTGTTGGCTGATCTTGTGGCACCTACCTCAAGAGGCCATTGGCTTTTCTCTCTCAGAGTGGGAATGTTGGGAGTATTTGGATGGCTGGTATTATAACCACAGTGGGCACAAAACTCAGAAGAACTTGCTAAATGTTTATTGAAATGATCCTATTTAATTAGCTAGCAATGAGGACCCTTTTTAATTAAAAATTTCAAGGAAACACATATTCATAAGGTAAAAAGGATATAACCATAATGAAGTATGTAGTGAGACATAAAATGTCCTTCTAAGCCTTGAGTCTTCCAGAGACAGTTGGTAGTTTCTTGTACTCCACTATGCCATGTTCTGTGCATCTACACACAGTGCATGTTTCTCTGCAAATGGACCCTCTATACCAGGGGTAGGGAACATCCTGCCCATGGGCTGTATAAGGCCCAAGAAATCATTTGGTTTGGCCCTGCCAAAATATTGAACAAATATATCAGGCTAATTTTTAAATTGATAATTTTGTAAGGCCCTCAAATGATCTTATAAATACCCAAATGGTGCTAGGCAGAAAAATGTTTTCCCCACCCATGCTCTACACACACGCTGTTGCCTACATCTCTTTTTATCATTTACTGATTTCCAAACATCCTTTTGTTTCAAGCCTCACAGAACACCCCTCCCCACCCCCCCCTCCCCACCCCGTTCATTTCAGTGGGCCTGGTGTTTCAGGGTGTGGCCACCTCATGATTTCTTTAGCTGGCCCCTAGTTGTAGACATTTGGACTGTTTCTGATTCTTACTACCCCAAGTCAGGATGTATAAGCATCTGTGTGCACATACCTTGGCATATGTACCTGCTGGCTATGATGCATTTCAATGGCAGTCAGATCCCTGACTGACTGTGACAAAGGCCCAACCAAAAGCAACTGCTGGGCCTTTGGTTGCTTTCAGTCTTTTGGCATTTCACGTGTCTTTTTGCTGCTGAGCACTAATCCTAACCTGTTTTAGAAATACACTTCTTTCTGTGGCTTTCCACTGAAGGAAGCTTTTTGGTTTTGATGGGAAACACCCTTGAGGCTGAGAAAATGGATAGACAGGCACATCTCTGCCCCCACCCTAACCCTCAACAACACCCAACCAATGGAGCAACTCTGCTTTGTCCAGTTTTATATGGATTTTTTACTGTAAACATGGAGTTTCTGAACTATAGAACCATCCTCAAAGGCATTCATTTACTCAGGAATCTTCTACCGCATCCATGTTTTAGATCCAGGGGAACTGAGGCCCAGGAAGATGTGCTTCACTGGTGTGAGGCCCTGCCCAGGCTGGGCAGGCAGTGGCTGACACTGGCCTTTGCAGGGTCAGCCCCCATCAGGGGCCTTCAGACCTATCCCTTGGTCTAATCTTGTTTTCTGCTTTGCTGAACTTCAGACCAGGATTATTTCTCATCCAATTTTAATGCAAAAGAGGCTGCCAGGCCTGGCTTGTTCTGAGTGTGGTGACAGTGGCTGTGAATGGGGACCCCAGTAACGGGGACAAAAATGTGACAGGGCCCTCCATCATGGCATTGCCCAACAATTGGGACATTATGGTTGCCCCTGGAACCCTTTCTGGGAAGGGGAGTGGGCCTCCGCCTGGTATGTTAAACAGATAGAGGCCAGCCTGCCTTGGGCCACCTGGCCTTGGCCTGGTCAGTAATTCCATTGTGTTAGGCACTTAGACCTGAGGAATTCAAAGGGTCCCCCAGCTGCCTCCCTCTTTCCACCTCCACCTCCTGCCATTGAGGCCTGTACCTCCATGGTGTGGGTGCAGGGGCCCCCAGACCCACATCTTGGGGAGGCTACTGGTCCTGCTGCCCTGCTGCATGACACTAGGCCAGGTGCTTCCCTCTCTGGACTTCAGTGGGTAATAACAGCAGTGACAACAGTAATAATCACTGCACAACCTCAAATATTTCTGAGTGTTTGCCATAGGCACTTGGCAAGCATTCTCCCTGGTAATTTTCCCAATGACCTTTGGATGGAGCTTTAGCTGCCTCCAGCTGCAGAGGAGGCACCACAGTGAAGGACCCAGGCACTGAGGGACCCACTGTGGTTCAAGGGGTGTAGCCTGGACGGCACAATGCAAGCGTGAAAGCAGTGCTAGCCAGTAGAAACAGGGCAAACTGCGTGTATAATCTCAAACTTTCTGGTAGTCATGTTAAAAAAAATGTAAAAAGAAGCCCCTCTGAAGCCCCTTCTCTCTTCATGTGCAGCAGAGCCCTCATAGCCTCTGTACACGGCTCCTCTGGAGTTCTGGGGTGGGGCAGTGGGTAATGGCAGGTGGAGGGTGAACTCAAATATCTCCTCCAGATTGTTTTCTTTTGTTAAGCCTCCTCATGGTGAATCCATTTTGCAGATGTGGAAACAAAGGATCACTAACCCAAAGACCCATGGGTAATGAGTAGCCAAGCTGCCTTTTCACCCAACTCTTGAGGAAGTTTAGCTAGGAGAGTTGTGCTTGCTTCAATTTCTTCAAAGATCTATGAGGCCTTTCACTTACAAAGTGAAAATGCCATTCCCTAGGGTGAAAGCCCGGGAAGAACTGCCAGCAAGAATTGGGGCTGCCTAAACCCAGTGCTGGCTGGCTTTCAGTGATGGGCAACTCTGGGTAAATCACCTGATCTCCTCACAGGTAAGTTCTGGCTATCTGTTTCAAGGACAGGGAAGTCAACATTTGCAAACTGTAAAGGGCAGTTTCCAGGTCAGGGATGGAAGAGCAACAAGAGCAGGTGTGGACACAGCTTCTTCTCTCACCCACATTCCCCTCCCCAGATCTCATTGATCCAAGGAAGCTCCTGTCCTCAGAACCACAGGCTCCTGACTCTGCCCTGCTGATGCCCATCCCCACCTCCCCAGTATTTTTTTCTATTTGCAACTGACAACATCCAGGGCCGGAGTTGGGACAGGTGGTAATGGATCACAGAGTGAGTTATGGAGCCATGAGAGGTGACTTTGGAGATAATAGGGGAGGTGATGGGGGCAGCTAAGGTGTGGCAGCCTCCCCTCCTCCCCTTCCCATCCAGCTCCTCCCCCATGCCTCCTGTCCTCCCCTCCAGCCCTCCCAGGTGGGCTTGGTAACTCCATTTTCCATAATTGAAGACCGAGGCCTGGAGGAGGGAAAGTGCTTGTTCAAAGTAACACAATAAGTGAATTCTAGAGCCCAGTGAACTCCAGGGCAGGGGCCCCCAGACCCACATCTTGGGGAGGCTACTGGTCCTGCTGCCCTGCTTCATGACACTAGGCCAAATGCTTTCCTCTCTGGACTCCGGGGCTCAGCAACCTGCTCCAGGGCTGCAGGGTCCAGCCTTGAGGCTCCCATGTCTGCTCTCTCCCTGACCTCGGATCAGGTCAGCCAGCTTTAGGATGCTGGTCCCATTGCTGTCCACCTTTACATGTTATGTGACTTTGGCCCAGTCACTTTTCACTGAGTCTGTTTCCTCATCCATAATGTGGGGAGAGTGATTTTTGTACCTGGTCACAGAGATGTTGGGAACAATGTGAGAATGACCAGTAGAGCCCTGGCCTTTCAAGACATGCTTGTCTGTGCCTTGACACTGGGAAATCCTGGAGCCCAGATTCACACCGGGGGTCCTGACAAGCCCTGGGCTAGCCGAGGGAGGAATGACCTGTGTCTTCTACACCTGGAGCTCCTCTGGCCCTAAGTGGGAAGATGCTGCTGATAACAGCTTTGTGGCCCTCTGTCCCTGAAGGGAGGAGAGGATCCTGGGTAGGGAGCACTGCAGAATGATCCAGGGGTCCAGAGAGACCCTGCCAAGGTGCATGCACCTGAGCAGCCATGAGCTAGAGCTCTGGGATTACTTTGTTCCTCTTCATCACCAGGCTATGGAGGGAGCTTCAGAGAGGAAACTGATCCCCAGAGAGGCAAGTGGCCCACCAGGGGTCGCAGGGTGGGTGAACAGCCCAGGCAGAATGGGAGTACCTCTACTGGCCCTGAAGCATAATAAGGATGTGGGGGCCACACACGAATTCTCTGAGCATTTATTGAGCATTTGCTGTGTACTGAGCACCAGGTATTGGGGTAGACCACACAAAGTAGTCCAGTCCCTGTCCCCAAGAGCTCCCAGCCCAGTGGGGACTTAATCAAAAGGAACAAATGCCAGTGAAACCCTGCATCAGTGATAGAGGAAATGAAAATGACGCAGTGGTAGAAAATCACTGAGCTTGGTGGTGCAGCAGGGGTCATGCGACCAACTTGGACTTCGGGCTCAAAGAGGGCCCCTCCAAGAGGAGACTTAAGCTGCGATTGAACAGCAAATTTGAAAGAAGGGTGTCCTAGGCAGAAGGAGCAGCAAAAGCCAGGGTCCTAGGGTGGAAGAAAGCTTTGGGGGACCCAGGAACAGTAAGGGCCTGTGTGGCTGGGGTGCAGGGATGAGGGGAAAGGGCAGGGGTTGATGCTGGAGACTCGGTGAGGCAAACGTGGGCAGTCACACTTTATTCCCAGTGGGGTGGGAGGCATTGAGCTGTTTTTAAGCAGGGTAATAACATCTCTGCTTGCTCAGTGGAGATTATTTGTAGGAGGGTAAGAGAAGCTGGGGACTCATTAGGAGGCTCTTGCAGCCACCTGGATGGGTCCAAGGTGACAGTGGAGGAGGGGAAGAGAAGTAGACAAATTCAAGAACTATTTAGGAAGGAAAAACAGCAGGCTCAGGAATCAGATGTGGGAGCTGAAGGAAAGAGGACAAGTGAAGAAGAATGCAGATGTGTAAGGTCTGAGCAGGAAGACCTGGGGGGATAAGCAGGAGTTTCATGTTGGCCTTCTCAAGTTGCCCTTGAGCCCCTCAGATGGACAGTGTACGAAGGAATGACATGCCTGATCTCACTGGGGAGGACATCTCAGAAATGAGTAAAGTCACCTGCAGACAGACATGGAAGAGAGCAGGGAGGATGGGCTCATGGCCAAGCCAACTTGTACTTAGGTCCCATTAAGAAGGGTCTGTTCTAGAATGAGGTAGGTGACATTTGTACTTTATGCTGCTCAGTCTTTCTGGATCCTGTGCCTGGGGCTGGTTGAGAGGAACCAACCAGAATTGGGAAGTGTCTGCAGACACTATTTGGTGAGTGGGTTGGGAATGGGCTGTATTCCATCTGGAGTCTCTGCAGGCTGCCACAGGCAGGGGAAGGAGACAAGATTGGGGGCCCAGGGGTTCCAAAGCACAGAGAGACAGGCTCCAGGTTGGTGTGTGAGAGAGGTTCCTCCCAGGCAGGCTCACCAGTAAGGAGGGAGCTCCCCATTCAGGGAGCTGTGTGAGTTGTGAATGGACAGCCTCACATGGAAGGCGGTGCATATGGTCTCTAGCATTGGGTGGGGCTAGACTGTAGGATCAACAGGCCCCATCCTGTTCAGAGATGTGGCCTCCAACAGGAAACAGTGTTCCTAGGGATGACCACTGATTACAAATTGCTCTGTGATTTCCCCCCATTGCCAGGGTGACAGCAAGCCTAGCATCTTAAGCAACAGCAGGATGCAGCCAGATCTGTTAAAGCCATAGAAAATTTCCCTTCAGGTCTCAGCTCCTTTATCTATTTCCTCATCCTCCCCTTTCCCCTTACTTCTGTCTCCTTAACACTGTTCCCCTCTCTCTCCCTCTGTCTCTTCTCTCCCCTCTCCCCCAGCCTGTACTTTTCGTTAGTGATCATACCTGTTCCCTACTCACATTCTAAACACTGTGCCTTCTCCTTGTAACTCATGCCAAGGCTTCTTGCTCACAATTTTGTGGGCCTCAGTTTCCCCATCTGTATGTATAACAGAAAGGATATGAGCCCAGGTGACCCTACCCATTCCCACATGTCCAAATCCAGCTCACCCTTGGAGACGCAATGCCAATACTTCCTCCTGCAGGAAGTCTCTTGATCCCCCAGCTGGAAGCACATGAAGGCATCATGTTTGCATTCATTCGTTATCCTATGCTGACCAATGCAGTAGCCACAGGTGGCTACTGAGCCCTTGAAATGTGGCTGGTGCCTCATGTTGAAATAATATTTGTAACATATTGGGTTAAATAACATATATTATTAAATTGATTGCACCAGTTTCTTTTAACTTCTTAGAATATGTTAAATGACCTACATGACTCACAACATATTTCTACTGGAAATGGCATTAAATTAACTTTGTGAAAGCTGAGTGGCAACAACTACAACTGCTGTGAGCAGAGTGCAGAGACTTGTCCAGAGGTACTTCCTTTTAGCATTCCTACTCGCTGAAAGGGGAAGGATACTTGGAGAGGGGAGCGAGGAGCCACTCACAGGAGGGCATGCTGCGGGGGTGGTGCTGGGCCCCCATCTCAGTTGCAGGCTTTAGAAAATAAAGCCGGCAGACACTGTGTTTTAAGGCAGAGACCAGGAAATTTCTAAGATGGGTGGGTGTGGGTTGTGAAGCTTCTCTTGGCAGGCATTTGAGTAGGTAGCAATGGCTTGTTGCCGCCCAGGCATCCATGCTGTCAGGTCATGGTGAGCCCCGAGGACCCTCACTAATCCCTCCTCCCTTCCCAGCCACATTGCCCTGATCCTCTGCTGTCATCACCTCAGCCACTTGGGTATAACACCCAGGTTTCACCTACTATTCTGTCCACAGTTTACATGGAGGTGACCTGCCCCATACATGTGCACTCTCGTTGCAGCTTGTACGACACTCCGGTCTATGAGCAAACTCGGTTCAAAGATTCTGAAGCTACAAGGGGAAAACAACAGGGCAACAGCTGACCCCAGGGTGGAGCTGCCACCCTGACCCAGTCTAAATGGTTCCAAAGAGCTTGTTTCTAATACTAATCTACTGCCTGCTGCTGCTGCTGCTGCTGCTGCTGGGTGCTGCTTTTCATTTACCTCCCTCAGAACCCCCCCTCCCACATACACACACACACTCTCATCATCTACCCTGCTCGGCACCCAGAGGCTGGACCCAATCATCAAGGCACTCTTGCTCGCCTGCTTCTGACTAGACTCGCCCATCTCCCTCCCTCCACATTGCAGTGAGCTGCTGTGTTCCTCCACCTACAGTCATATCTCCTGTATGAGGCCCTCTGGCACAGCTTGAGATCTTTTCTGTGAGCCACTCCCTGCCCTGCCTTTCGGGGTCCAGGATAGGGGTGGTTCCAGTAAGGTTAGTCCCGATGCTGCCCTGTCCCCTGGGGCTCTCTGAGCCCTGCCCACACCCCTGTAAGTAGTGCCTCCATCTGATGCTCTTCAATTGTCCCCACTGAGGGGACGTCTGTGTCTTACCTACACCTGCATGAATGGCTCTTGGTATAGCCTAGCCTTGGCCTTCATTCCACTCTCCTCAGCCTGCCAGCCACCACTCTATGTCCACTTCAGAGCAGGCCCCCACGGTATTGGTTCCCAGTCTTGGCTTCCTCACTGGGTCCTGGTCTGACCCACAGCCCATTGCTGGTCATTGCTCAGTGAAGGGGCCCTTGACCTGGCTCAGGGGCTTCTCAGAGACCATGGCTGTGCCATTCTTTTTCCGTCTCTCTCACCCCAGGGCCTGGCACTCAGGTGACCCCTGTACATTTGGTTCAGTGGTGGACTAAATGAAGTAATACAGAATATCCACAGTCTGGTGTACATATGTATGTCTGTATGTGTATGTAAGTGTGTGTGTATACACACATACATATAAACATACACACAAACATATATGCATACACATATCCATACACATATACATATATGCACATATCTTAAGGATATCTTCCATTTGTAAAGCTGTTTTAAAATGCCATATGCATGTCCAGACTCTCTGCCCACTCTGCACCAGTGGATGCCAACCAGATGTCTGGCTGAGAGAACTTGTGGTGGATGGAGAAGTGAACACTTTCTGTAGCCTCCACATCTTGTCTGGTTTACTCTGTACCCAGCAAAGCACCAGGCATGGGGCCTACAGCCCATTGGCAAGAAGAAGCATTTAGTAGAAGGATGAATTAAGTGCTTGCTAGATGGAGGCACAATATCCTTGGGACTTTGTATCATCTCTGTGGCCAATGCCAGGCCTGCAGGCTGGGCCTGGTCCATGGGCAGCATGGTGAGCCAGTGGATTGATGGGGACTGCAAGTGCTGTGTGGGAGCCCGGGCTCCAGCAGTCACCAGCATTGTGGAGACAGTGGGTTGGCTAGTCTCCATCGGATCCTCCAGATCAGCCGTGGGCAAACTACGGCCCGTGGGCCGGATCCGGCCCATTCGGCTGTTCTATCCGGCCCGCGGAGCCGAAAGAACGGAGGGTTCTCTTGCTCTCTCCTCCGCTCCTTCACCAGCAGCAGTGTTAACATGGCAACGTCGGGGAAACACGGCCTCAGCTCCTTCTTCAGTAGAAGGAACAACCCCTCAATCTTCCAGAGGCTCCTTGTAATGCCCGCGGACGCGTCTCCCGACATCACCCTGGGAATGCGTAGACACGTTATCGTGGTGATGTAGGGAGACACGCCCTGGAGAGCACAGTATCAGAACCTTTCTGAGGTAAGATTAAGAGCTCTACTCAAACACAATTTTTTCCTGTTCCCACATTCTGTATATCACAATGACTTGTTAATAAAACAACAAAGACTTTCAGCTTTTAGGGCTTGTATCCACTGCAGTTTTTTTTCCCACTGCGGATGCACGCAGCAGGGAAAAAGACACACAGAGGACGTGTCACACTAGCCATGCTGCGGCTGCATTCTTTTGCTGATACGGATGCGGTATCAGTAACGCTACCGTGGCCACTAACCGCATGTGTTAGCAGCAAAACAAATGCATTTTGCGCTGCGTTTGCTTCTTCCCCTTGCACCTGTAAAAATGCGTACTACAGGGCATTTGTGTTAACATGCACCACTGCACATTAGCATCAACGCAAACATGATAAAAATCTGTGTACCCTGCCTTAACCCTAGCTGTGCTGCATTGCAGTACTGCACCACACTGCAATGCAGCACGGCTAGTGTGAACGAACCCTAATTCAGTGGGTTGAACAAAAAGATTGTATAGAAATGTGATGAACTAAAGATTTTATTACAAAATCTCTTAATTTCAGGGTTTCAGAAGTAATTGGACAAATGAAAAACTGAAAATCAAATGTTCATATCTAATACTTGGATGAAACCCTTTCCTGGTAATGACAGCCTGAAGTCTTGTACTTATGGACATCACCAGATGCTGGGTTTTCTCCTTTGTAATGCTCTGCCAGGCTGTCACAGTAGGGGTATATATATAAATATCCTGCCATTTCCAGCTTTTAATAAGAAAAACTGTTGCAATGGGCATTTAAAAGTGGCACTTGGTTGTTTTTATGAGTCCAGTGGATACAATCTGACATTGATAATGGGCTCTTTCACACTATGTGCACTGCGGCTGTTTTTTGCCAGTAACGGAAGTGCTAGTGGTAACTATTGGTTACCCATGTTTTGCACTGCCCTAGTACCTCCCATACAAGTGTGTCTGGAAGACACAGCAATGTGCAGCTATGTGTGTTACCATAAACAAAGGGCCTGTGTGAAAGATACACAGGTTTCCTATCAAGGAAAGGGGTTGTTCTCTATGGTCAGGGTGTGCCTCTGTCCCATGTCTGAACTTTTTTAGATGATTTTGTTTTATATATATTTTTTAGAAGACCAAAAATGTTATAGTAGAGCAAATTTAATCACTTGTTTTTATACTTTACTGTCTTATTTTAGTAAAGAATTTAATAAGAGAATGGCACTGTTGGTTTTAGCCCAATATTAAACATGAGTGGACCAGAGAAAAGGAAAGTGGACAGTGAATGCCAAGTGTTTAAGAGGGAGTGGACAACAAAATATTTTTTCACTGAAGTCCGATCAATGCCGGTATGTCTGATATGCCAGGAAACACTTGCAGTCTTCAAAGAGTACAATCTCAGCCGTCACTTTGCCACAAAGCATGGCAACTATGCTAGCAAGCAGTCACCTCAAGAACGGGAGGCTACTGCACAGAGGTTGATGGCTAAATTACAGGCTCAGCAAAATGTCTTTCACAGACAAACTGCAATTCAAGAGACAACTACCAAAGCAAGTTTTATGCTATCATTCAAATTAGCAAAAGCTAGCAAACCTCTCTCTGAAGGTGAGTTTTTGAAAGAATGTATGATAGAGACAGCAGGTCTCTTGTGTCCAGAGAGCAAAGGCAAGTTTGAAAAACTCAGCTTATCACGCAGGACAGTGACTCGTCGAGTGGAACTGATTGATGAAGACTTGGCCAGCAAGTTAAATAGTAAGGCAGAGTTCTTTAAGTTTTATTCACTAGCATTGGATGAAAGTAATGACGTAAAAGACACTGCTCAGCTCTTAATTTTTATCCGAGGGATTAGTGACAATTTTGAAATTACGGAGGAGTTTTTAGCCATGGAGCCACTGAAAGGAAAAACACGGGGAGAGGACGTGTATGACCGGGTGTCTACTGTCATCGAGAAAATGAAGCACCATGGAGTAAACTTGCTAATGTCACGACAGATGGATCTCTAAATTTAACTGGAAAAAATGTTGGACTGCTAAAAAGAATTCAGGATAAAGTGAAAGAGGAGAACCCTTACCAAGATGTTATTTTTCTTCACTGTATTATTCACCAGGAATCATTGTGCAAGTCTATATTACAACTTAATCATGTTGTTAATCCAGTCGTAAAGCTTGTTAATTTCATTCGAGCAAAGGGACTTCAGCATCATCAGTTTATTAAGTTTCTGGAGGAAACTGATGCGGATCACCATGACTTACTTTACCACTCTAGTGTCCGCTGGTTGAGTTTGGGCAAAGTTTTCCAACGAGTGTGGGAGATCAAAGAAGAGATTGGTGCATTTTTGAAATTAAAGGGGAAGTCTGACGAATTTACTGAGCTGAGTGACAAGAATTGGCTGTGTGACTTTGCATTTGCTGTAGATATATTTTCACATTTGAATGAGCTAAATGTGAAGCTACAGGGAAAAGATCAGTATGTACATGACATGTACACTAATGTGAAAGCCTTTAAATCGAAGCTGATTTTCTTTTCCAGACAAATTTCAGACAAAGTCTTCACTCATTTTGCCACACTAGCCACACAGAAGGAGGCCATCCAAAACGTGAAGAAATACAGCAAATCACTGGATGACCTGCATGCAGAATTCTGTCGTCGGTTTTCTGATGTTGAAAAAATTGACCAGTCACTTCAACTGGTGGCCTGTCCTTTGTCACAAAACCCTGAAACAGCACCAGAAGAGGTGCAACTGGAACTCATCGATCTTCAGTCTGACTTTGTCCTAAAGGAGAAATTCAGCTCTCTTGAACTAAGAGACTTTTATGCTTCACTTAATGAAGCCACTTTTCCAAACATCCGGAGGATGGCACAGAAGATACTGGTGCTGTTTGGGTCAACCTAGTTTGTGAGCAGACATTTAACGTCATGAACATCAACAAAGCCCCTCACAGATCCAGCTTAACTGACGAACACCTCAGATCTATCCTGAGAATAGCCACAACAAAACTAACTCCAGACTTTGATGCATTAGCTAAAAAAGGAGACCAACAACACTGTTCCCACTGAAGTTGATGTTTTAAAGACCAAAAACCTTTCAACCCAGTCTACATTGCCATCTACATCTACATCCCGGGCATAATTTGGAAGTTGCACTAAAGAAAATGTTTAATTTACTGTTTACACATTTTGTTCTTTTCTATTTGTTTTAGTTTTAAATTATTTTATTATATTTAAGTTTAATTTGAAAGGCTTTTGTACCTTTCCTTTGTTAGGCAATTTTATTTTGCCTTTGCCATCTTCAATATAAGGTATGTTATTGTGCTATGATTCCTCCATTTTTTGAAGTTTCAAATTATAATAATTAGTGTTTACATTCTTCTTGTTAAAATGTTTGAAATGAATAAAACTATTGAAATAAAAAAAAAGACCGTACCTTTTTATGTAATGATGTTTACTTTGAATTTATATTAGTTCACACAAACACTCCATCCATGCTTTTGCTCTGGTCCAGTTTAAGAACCCATTGTGGCCCTCGAGTCAAAAAAGTTTGCCCACCCCTGCTCCAGATCCACTCCTGGCCCTGCTCTGTGCCCTGGGGTCTGATCCTGGGGGGCCTGCACCCACCACCTCCCAGCTCTCTGGACCTGAAAGGGGGTCAGAGGGTTCACAGAACACCCTGGCCCCTCCTGCAGGGCGCCAGGTGGCTGTGCTGTCCACCAATGTCTGTGGCCAGTTGGCAGCCACTCACTAAGCTCAGCTGCCCTCAGCCCTCAGCGGCTCCAGGAATGGCTCTCTGTGCCACAGGCCTGGGAAGAGAACAGCTCCCACTGCAGCTAGCCTATGGGTGCCTTGCCATGCTGGGCTGATTCCCTCAACCCGCTCACACATCTGTAACTGGCCCTGTTATTAGTTGCACTTGACTCTTCTGGCATTTCCACCAGGACCCTGACATGATGTCACTTCCTGGAGCTGAGTTTGGTTTCTATAAAAGGAGAATCCTATATAATAAAAAACTAATATGCTAAGTGTCCAGTTGGCCAGTCGGCCGTTCAACCAATTAAAGAGTAACATGCTAATGACATGCTAAGGCCACTCAACTGCTCACTATGACGTGCACTGACCACCAGGGGACAGACGCTCCAACAGATAGGTTACTTGCTGCTGGGGTCCGGCCGAACGGGACTAAGCGAGATGGGCCAGACACACCCTGGAGTCCTACTGCAGTCCCTTCCCCTGCCCGCCTGCCCCCACCCACTGCCACGGCTGGCCAACCTCCTGCATCTCTGCACAGCCCTGACTGTGCACCAGTAGGGTCCCTTGGCCTGGCCTGTGCCCTCTCGCAATCTGGGACACCTTGGGGGATGTCAGAGAGTCGGTTTCAGCCTGAAACAGGCCAGGCCAAGGGACCCCACTGGTGCACGAATTTGTGCACAGAGCCTCTAGTAATGATCATAATAACCTTTAGGACAGGTGAACAGAGGGCTGGCTCACCACTAGTGCTCAGCACATGACTGTTATTTAATCATACCATGAGGGGGAGGGGGGCAAGATTGGGTAGTGGTTAATAACTTGGACTCTGGAGCCAAACAGTCGGGGTTCAAATCCCAGCTCTGCCTTATTACAGCTGTGTGACCTTGGGCACATTCCTCAGCCTCTCTGTGCCTCAACTGTAACGTGGGGATGGTTGTTATTATAAGACCTATCAAATGAGGACTAAGCACATGAACAACATAATAGGGAGTCACGTTCAAATGTCAGCAGTGATGCTGCAGCAGGCACCAGCCAGCACTGACACCACAGAAATTTGTAAACACTACAAACTGGAGTCACCCTCACTCCCCACATAATTTAACCTCCTCATGTTTTCCCCGACCCCCACTTCCATGATGACAGTTGGATGGACGTGGTCCTGGAGAATGTGTTCACGTCCTCTCCTTTCTCCTATGTGGGGGCTTTGTGGCTCTAGAGGGCTTGGGGAGGCACACGGGGGTATGCCCTCCCAGCACCCAGCACTACCAATTCTGTGGCCTCGTGCTTCTCTCCTTTTTACTTTAGGCTGGTTTACCCCATCCCTTCTGCTGCGGACATGCCAAGGGCCTCCAGCTGGGCCAGCAACTCCATCGGCCCTTCCCTGAGCTGGCGTGCCCCCTCCCTCCTGTCCCGCCGTGCAGTGTAATCGGAGCCACAGCCAGTTGAGCTGGTCCCAGCAGTGGGATCGCACAGGTATCAGCTGACTGCCCATGTCCCATTTTCCCTCACATTAGGTACAGTTAACAATGGCCAACAGTCCTCACAGGGGGCCTGGGCCCCCCAGGGAGAGGCCCTGGGTGTGCTATCGGGCCACACGATCTCACCCTTTAAAAGGCTTGCCCTCCTTGCTGACATCTAGCACAAACGGGCCTTCACCTGCCGCCAGCAACCGTCTGCCGCCCTGGGAGTGTGGGCCGGAACCCGAGCCTCCATGCCAGCCAGGCCTGCTGGGCTCACTCCTTCCCTCCATGTGAACAGGCCTCTCCATACACCTAACCATTCTTCTCCCCTCAGCCTGGATTACACCCCATGAAAGCCCTTTGTTCCTCAGCCCTGGAAGAACTGGGCCTGGCACGATGCAGGTCTGCTTTGCTTCTGCCAATGTAGCCATCTGCCTCGGGCAGCTCCCCAGGCCCTCAGGGGGTCACCAGCTCCAAGGCCAGAAAGCAGATTGAGAGTGGTGAGTGGGGTGAGGGGTGCTACTATTGCCTGATTCCGTCTCTTTCCTGTCCCAAAAGGCTGGCCTCCTTTGCTCTAGAAAGTTTCTTCACTGATTCTTACTGATCCTTCTGTTCCTTGTCTAAAAGATGGAGACAGTGATGCCTGCCTCCTGCATCTTTGCCAGGGCTGAACATTGGCATTCAGCACTCAGTAGGCCCTCTGTTAATGCTGGCAAGGGTGGTGGCAGACCTGTCACAGTTGGAACAAGAGTGGGACAAGCAGGTGGGAGGGTTTTTGCCTAAGGACAGTGAGAAGGTTCAGGCTTAGCTCTAAAAATTGGGGTTGAGACCTTCACAGCAATACAGGCACATCTTGTTTTATTGAGCTTAGCTTTATTATGCTTTACAGATATTATAAATTATCTTACAAATTGAAGATCTGTGACAATCCTGCATCCAGCAAGTCTATCAGTGCCATTTTTCCAACAGGCTTAGATGGTGGTTAGCATTTTTTAGCAATAAAGTATCTTTTAATTAAGGTATGTACTTTTAAAAAACATAATGCTATTCATACTTAGTAGACTACAATATAGTGTAAGTATAACTTTTATATGCACTGGAAAATTTAAAAAAAAAATGTGTGACTATATTTCTTGCCATATCTGCTTTGCTATGGGGGTCTAGGATGGAAACTCTCCCAAGTCAGCCTGCACTTATCAGAGAGGGATGGGAACAGACTGCAGAGCTGCAATTCAAGCCAGGACCCGGGAGCTTGAGGGAGAACTTGGCCTAGTGAAGGTCTGGCCCCAAAGCAAGGTCTGAGGCTGCAGGAAAGCCTGGGTCCTCGGCAGGCCTCAGAGTTGCTGTTTCCAACACAGTAGCCACTAGCCACATTTAAAAAGAAAATTAAAAATGTAATTCCTCAGTCCCACTGGCCATTTTTGAGTGCTCAGTGACTACCACCTTGGGCAGTGCAGCTACCAAACATTCTATCATCACAGGAAGTTCTCTTGGACAGCTTTAGAGCTCTGGGTTAATTAATTCAACATACACTTGTGAAGGGCCTACAATGTGCCAGACTCCACTTCCGTTGCCTGCTCTTTCCACGCGCATTTATTAGGTACACACTGAGTGCTGGAGCTAGAGGGAAAGCATCTGAGCTCGGCCCTCAGCAAGCTTGCCGCAGGCAGTGTAGTGAAGGCTGGGCTGCACATCATAGTAACATAAGCCTGGGTGTGCTGAGCCCTGGAAAAATGTGCAGGCCAAGTGCTGGGGCTGGTGGAGAAGGTCACTCCCCCTGGAGTAAGGGATGCTTCTGCTTCTCCATCCAGAAATGTGCAAGATGGTTGACAGTGAATTCTGAGGCCTTCAAGTTTTAAGTTAGACTCCTATGACTCCCACCACCAGAGTTTTGAGTGGCTTAAAATGTGCTTCCATACATTTAGGAGCTCATTACCTCCGCTTCAGCAAGACACAGCCTAACCTCACTGTGATAAACAGGATAATGCCCACCGCCACCATCGAATATATTCATGCTCTGATCCCTGGAACCTGACCTGTTACCTTATCAGGCAAAAAGGAATTTGGATGTATTAGTAAATTAAGGATCTTGAGGTGGGGAGATTATCCTGGATTATGCAGGAGGCCTGATCCTATCTAATAAAAGAGTAATATGCAAATTGACCATCACACCAAGACACAAGATGGCCGCCCCTATGTGGTCAAAGATGGCTGCCCCCATGTGGACACAAGGTGGCCGCCACAAGATGGCCACCACAAGATGGCCAGCAGGGGAGGGCAGTTGTGGGAAGTTAGGGGAGACCAGGCCAGCAAGGCAGAGCAGTTGGAGGGGACCTAGGCCTGCAGGGGAGGGCAGTTGGGAGAGACCAGGCCTGCAGAGGAGGGCAGTTGGGAGGGGCCAGGCCTGCAGGGGAGGGCAGGTGGGGAGGATAAGGCCTGCAGGGGAGGAATTTTGGATGGGACCCAGGCCTGCATGGGAGGGCAGTTGTGAGTGATCAGGCAAGCAGGGAGGGCAGTTAGGGGTGACCAGGATGGCAGAGGAGGGCAATTGGGGGAGATCAGGTCAGCAAGGGAGGGCACTTGGGGGGGACCAGGACTGCAGTGAAGGCAGTTGGGGAGGAACGAGGCCTGCAGGGGAGGGCAGTTGGCGGGGGGCAGGGGAGGGGGAGGGCAGAGACTGAGCCTGCAAAGGCAGGCAGATGGGGGGGATCAGGCCTACAGGGGAGGGCAGGTGGGGGTGACCAGGCGTGCAGGCAAGGGGAGTTGGGTGGGGACCAGGCATGCAGTGGAGGACAGTTGGGGAGGGACCCAGGCCTCCAGGGGAGGGCAATTAGGGGGGACCAGGCCTGCATGGGAGGGCAGTTGGGGGTGACCAGGAATGCAGGGGACAGCAGTTGGGGGGGCAGGCCTGAAGGGGAGGAAAGTTGGGGGTGACCCAGGCCTGCAGGGGAGAGCAGCTGGAGGGGACCAAGCCTGCAGTGAAGGCAGTTGGGGGGCAACCAGGCCTGCAGGGGAGAGCAGCTGGGGGGGGGGGCAAGCCTGCAGTGAAGGCAGTTGAGGGGGACCAGGCCTGCAGAGAGAACAGTGGGGGGGGGGGAGGGGACAGGCCTCCAGGGGAGGGCAGTTGTGGGGAATCAGGCCAGCAGGGAGGGTAGTTAAGAGGAGACCAGGCATGGAGAGGAGGGCAGTTGGGTGGAACCCAGGCCAGCAGGAGAGGACAGTGGGGGTGGGGGGGACCAGGCCTGCAGTGAAGGCATTTGAAGGAGGACCAGGCCTGCAGGGGAGGACAGTGAGGGGGGACCAGGCCTGCAGGGGAGAGCAGTTAGGGGGGGGGGCAGGACTGAAAGGGAAGGCAGTAGGGGGGACCAGGCCTGCAGTGAAGGCAGTTTGGGAGGAATGAGGCCTGCAGTGGAGGGCAGTTGTGGGGGAGGGGGGAACCAGACCTTCAGGAGAAGGCAGTGGGAGGGGACCAGGCCTACAGGGGAGGGCAGTTGTTGGCAATCAGGCCAGCAGATAGGGCAGTTAGGGGTGACTGGACCAGGAGAGGAGGGCCATTGGGGGAGACCAGGTCAGCAGGGGAGGGCAGTTGGGGGGACCAGGACTGCAGGGGAGGGCAGTTGGGGATGAAGGCCTGCAGGGGAGAGCAGTTGGGGGGGACCAGGCCTACAGGCAAGGGCAGTTGCGGGAGGACCAGGTGTGCAGTAGAGGGCAGTTGGGGGGTGACCAGGCCTACAGTAGAAGACTGTTGGGGGGGACCCAGGCCTGCAGTGGAGGGCAGTTGGGGGGGACCCAGGCCAGCAGTGGAGGGCAATTAGGGGGATCAGGCCTGCAGGGGAGGAATTTTGGGTGGGACCCAGGCCTGCAGGGGAGGGCAGTTGTGAGTGATCAGGCAAGCAGGGAGGGCAGTTAGGGGTGACCATGATGCAGAGGAGGGCAATTTGGGTAAACCAGGTCAGCAAGGGAGGGCAGTTGAGGGGGACCAGGACTGCAGGGAAGGGCAGTTGGGAGTGGGCCAGGCCTGCAGTGAAGGCAATTCGGGAGGAACGAGGCCTGCAGGGGAGGGCAGTTGTGGGGGACAAGGCATGCAGGGTAGCACTTTTGGAGGGGACCCAGGCCTGCAGGAGAGAGCATTTGGGGGGCACCAGGCCAGCAGGGGAGGGCTGTTGGTGGGCACCTGGCCTGCAGGGGAGGGCAGTTGGGAGCCAGCAGTCCTGGATTTTGAGAGGGATGTTCAACCGCCCGTTTAGGCCCGATCCCAGTGATATTGGGCCTAAATGGGCAGTCAGATGTCCCTGAAGGGGTCCCAGATTGGAGAGGGTGCACGCTGGGCTGAGGGACAACCCCCGCCCCCGTGCACGAATTTCATGCACCGGGCCTCTAGTGTAATCATAAAAGTCTTAAGAAGAGGCAGGTAGGGGGGGAGGGTGATGTGGTGCTGGAAGTAGAGAATGGAGTGATATGCTCTGAAGATGGAAGAAGAGCCCAGGAGCCAAGAAATAAAGTGGGCACTAGAAGGTGAAGAAGGTTAGAAACGGATTCTCCTCTCAGAGGTTCCAGAAGAAAGCATCCCTGCCAACACCTTGACTTTAGCTTTGGGAAAGTGATTTCTGACCTTCAGAAGTATAAGGGAATAAATCTGTGTTGTTTTATGCCACTGAGTTTGTGATCATTTGTTATGGCAGTGGGAGGAAGTTAATACATTTGCACAGCGGTTAACATCAGTGGTTTTGAATCCCAACTATTACCTTTTCTGACTGGACAATCTTGGGCAAGTGACTTAATTTCTCTGTACATCAGTTTATTTTAGCTGGAAAATGGGGCCTATAGTGATACCCACCTAATAGGGTCATTAAAGAACTTGAGAGAGATCATGCTAGCAGAGAAAACATTATCATTACCTCTTGAAAGGCAATATGTGATTTATTGAGAGTGTGGTGCCTAAAGCCTGGGCTGTACGATTACTCAAACTTGCCTCAGTTTCTTTACCTGCTGTTATTATTATTGTTATGAGGGCTAAATAAAATAGTCTTCATATAGAACACTAAGAATAGTGCCTGGCCCCTGGTAAGCATTTAGGCAATACTAATTATTATTATTGATGTTATTGTATCCTGAGCCCTGGCACTCCATCCTGGCCAGAGCTGGGATTAAGCCAGAAGGCTGCATGGCAGTGCCCTGCAGATGGGCAGGCAGGATGGTGCTGAGGCTGTTTTTTTCTGCCCCCTCACCACTCAAGCTGTCCAAACATGGGCCAAGTGCAGTGCCTGAGGTGGACTCCCAAGGACTAACCCTGGGAAATGTTGGCGTCCACAGCTTGTGGCTGAAGAAAGTGGCCTTTGTTTGCTTTCCTGCAGCCCCAGGGAGCTTCCTTTTCTCTGGATGCTCACTTGGCTTCCCAGCAGCTGTCTGCTATGGTGGACCCAAGGAAGCAGCTTAGAACAACTCAATCCTGGCCTCGGCTCCCAGAATCGAATCTTGGAACCCTGGCTGTTAAGACTACTTATAGAACAAACATATCTACCTTTTCTGGGCACCCACTGGGTACCTGGCTCCCTTCTTGGCCACCCATGGATGCTTGAATCCTCCCGGGAACACTATGAACCAACTGTATTCTATACCCATTTACCAACAGGAAACTAATGGATGGAACTAGCCGGCATTGTGCCCAAGTTCTCAACACTCGTGAGAATTGGATTTGATCTCCAGGAGCCTTGCTCCAAAGTTGACTGCCCTGTGTAGCCCCCGTGGAGTTTTAACAGAACCAGAGGCTCAAAATAATAGGATAGAACATTTTTAAAAAGAGTGCAGAATGCAGGAAACTGATGATAGAAAGTCTAATAGTATTATAGGCTCTTGCAATAAAACCATAAATCATTCTCAGGCTCATTACATGTCACTGTCAGGAGACCCTAATGTTCTGTGCCACCAGTCAGTTCTTCCTATAGACGCACTTCCCCAGCCCAGCCTACCCAGCCTCCTAGCAGCTTCTCTCCCATTTCCCCCCTCCTGCTTGCTTGCATAAATCAGCACCTTGCCCCAAACACCTGAAACAAAGAGCTGCACAGACTCTACAAGGCTGTGCATTCCTTGTGTGGACTCCCAGGAGAGCTTGGGATTCCCCATCCTTCAGCTGGCTGTGCCTTTGGTTGGTGACTGCTCTAATTCTCTACTTCCACCAGCAGACCCCCAGCAGAAGGAACTTCAGATTGTGGTTGTGAAGGAAACTCATTCACATCTCAACCAGGATCTGCTCCCCAAAAGGTTTGTACAAAAATAAAATCTGCCTGTGGGAAGAAATGAAAGGTTGTCCAAGGCAACCCAAATCTTGATGGAGGAGCCCCCTCTGCAGCACCCTGGTGGTGGTGGTTGGGGGAGGGTTGTTTAAAGTCCTTTGAATTCCTCTAACAAAGCAAAGCTCTCTCTAGGGTTTATCCAGAGTCACTCTGTGGGAGAATCTATACCCTTCCCTGGGGGAATCTATCATGGTGTAGAAGCCAAGACTGTTTGATCCTTAAACCCCACTCCTAGGACACTGCCTTACAGCAGACTCATCCAGTGCAGAAAGAAGATGTTCAAGGATCTTTGTAATGATGTTGAGTGTGGTGGTGGAAAAACAAATGGAATTCTTTTCAATGTCCACCAGCAGGAGGCTGATGATATAATGTGGCACCTCCATGCCATGGAATACTCCATGCCTGTTCAGAGAATGAGCAGGTCTTTGTATGTGCATTGCAAAACAACTTACAAAAAAGGCATGTAGTAGGGTGCACATATGTGTTTGTGTCCATACATACGGAATCCCGCTCCCTGGAGAGGAGGGGTGGGGAGATGTGCATGTTTCCATCTTTAACCTGAAATCTTCTGTGTATTTTTAAAAGAAGGAGCATGTGTTACTTTTATTATTAAAATATACAAAAATATATCCATATATATAAAAAAGGCTAATATGCTAAGTGTCCCTCTGCCCGTCCAACTGGATATTATGATGTGCACTGACCACCAGGGGGCAGACGCTCAATGAAGGAGCTGCCGAGCTGCAGTGACTTGGCAGCGGCGGTTCTTGGGTGATGCACCCCGAAACCAGAGAGGAGGGAACCCGATTCCTTGTTGGGCCATGAGATTCCACCTTCAGCCATGGGTTATGTTGTTGCTGGGGCACTGTAAGCCCCAAATCTGGTTTACTGCACACTTGCATTTGTGTTCCACACCCTGTACAACAGCAACTTTGCAGAGTGCCCTCTCGTACTCTGGGACCCCTTGGGGGATGTTGGAGACCGGGTTTTGGCCTGATCCCCACAGACCAGACCGAGGGACCCCACCTGCCAGAGGAACCCCGCTCACTCTGCAGACACTGGGGAGGGACCATGAGAGGTTGGCTCCAGGGCATGTCTGGCCTGTCTTGCCCAGTCCCACCCTGCTGGCCACCTTCTAAGTAATTTCCTTTCAATGTGTATGAATCTGTGCATCGGGCCACTAGTCTATACTAATAATAGAGGGATATGCAAATTGTGCGTGATGCCATCACAGTAACAGTAATGACCAAACAGAAGGCTGCGTGGGGTGACAAAGCCGGCAGGAGAGTTAGTGAGGGATGACCAAATGACTGAACAGCAGGCTGAGTGGGGCAACCAGGCCAGCAGGGGGGTTAGTAAGGAATGAGCAAACGACTGAACAGCAGGCTGCGTGGGACAACCAGGCCAGCAAGAGGGGGGGGGGGGGGCAGTTGGAGGCAATCAGGTTGGCAGGGGAGGGAAGTTGGGGGTGATCGGGCTGGTAAGAGAGGGCAGTTGGGGGCAATCGGGCCATCAGGGGAGGGCAGTTGGGGGTGATCGGGCTGGCAGGGGAGCAGTTAGGTGTCAATCAGGCTGGCAGAGAAGTGGTTAGGGCAATCAGGCAGGCAGGCAGGTGAGCGGTTAGGAGCCAGCAGTCCCTGATTGTGAGAGGGATGTCCAATTGCCGGTTTGGGGCCTAAACCTGTGGGATTGGGCCTAAACCAGCAGTCAGACATCCCCTAGAGGGGTCCCAGATTGGAGACGGTGCAGGCGGGGCTGAGGGACACTGCCCCCCATGCACAAATTTTGTCACCAGGTCTCTAGTATGTATATAAAATAAAAAGAAAGAGATATCTTTTCTTACCTTGAGACAATCCACTGGAGAGAGTCCATAGGAGGGAAAGCTGGCCCACATAATCCTGTTTATAGGTTCCTTCACTCAGGCCTAGTCCAGCACTTGCCTCTCATTAATGAGGTGAACATGGCCCCAATCCTACTGTTCTAGTTGGTAATTTCAACTGCTCTAATAGTGAAATGTAGGCATCATGTGGCTTAATGCAATCGAGGACAGCTTCTTGCATTTCAGTAGTCTGGAAGGGGCATATGACAGAGAGTCCCCATGAGGGAGGCTAGTCCTGGGCTCCTGCCACCTTGTGGCTCCTCTGTAAAGGTGGCTGTAGCTGGAGAAGAGGTGGGTGGGGCCCACTTATTCCCTATACAGGTTGGATGTGATGCATGGACACACCTGCTCCTGACTCACAGAGGAGAAGTCCTAGGAAGCATCTCACAGAGGCAGGAGGACTGGGACCTGCAGGAAGTGACTCTGCTCTGAGACAGACTCTGGGCCTCTTCACCTCCACTCTCAGGATCTTTTCTTTCACTAATTAAGCCGCCATGACTTAGAAGCAGGCAGTGGGGCTCAGGAAATAAATCAGGTGGACTCTCCTAACTATTCATGTAAAAACTGCCCAAGGGACTCAAACAGGGTGGTCCTGGGAAAGGAGCATGGGATCTGCTCTGAGCCTCCCCGCCCCGCAGGGGCTACTCTGTGGTTTCTGTGGACTTGGCATTCCTCAGCTTCCTCACCTCTAAAACACCACTAAACAAAGGTTTGTATAACTTAATGACAGTATTGGCACATGCCAGAAAGAAAGATGAGGCTGGGTTCGGGATTAAGGGGCAGTATATAGCGACAAACTGACATTTTAGGCAGAGAAGTCTAGGGCGGCTCTGTAAGGAGGTGACTTCTGCACAGGCACCTTCCTAGAGGGAGGGAGCCATGTGGAATCCCCCAGGGTGGGGATGAGCATGGCAGACCCAACCCAGCCTGGAAGCCCTGGCTTGAGCAAGCAAGCCAGCCTTTCAGGAGAGATAGACACCAGCAGGATCCAGTTCATTTATGATAGTCGAGCCATGGTGAGGAGTTTGAATACTATTCCAATTGTTATGGGAATAACAATTGATGAATAAATGAGGCGGAAAAGCAAACAGGGGTGAGACTGCAGCACAGTCTGGTCTGTCTCTGGCAGGGAGAGGTGAAGCACAAAAAATTGCAGGAGTCCAAAGAGCCCTGCAGAGGCGAGGCCAGTGCAGGCTTCCTAAGGAGATGTGCCCGGGGAGCAGGGAGGGTGGCCATGTGGGAAGCTCAGAAAAGGTTTCTCAGGTAGTGGCCCCAGAGGGAAACTGGACAAAACGTGTGAACAAGACATTTATAGAAGAGGAGACAGAAAAGACCAAGAAACACACGAAGAGAAGGGCAAACCCATCAGCAACCAGAAAAGTGCAACACATCACTTTATGTGTCAATTAAACTGGCAAGAATTGGAAAGCTGCATACGCGCAAGTGCTGGCATGGGCATGAGCATAGAGGACCCATGGTGCTCTGCATGGGAACAGCAACTGATGTGCCAATCAAGAGAACCACTCCCAGGGTGACACCTACTTGTAACTCAGCAATTCTGCTCCCAAATACCTATCTCAAGACATTTCACAGATCCCTGGATGGCATGCAATGCAAGACCACAGGAGATGCCCTACAGCGCTATTTGGGGCAACAAGCTTTGCAGGCACCTGGGTGCCTGTCACTTGTGGAGTGCCTGGTGGACATGTACTACAGGCCCTGTGCAGTGCACTTGACCTCATTATTCCATTGCAGAAAGGAGCCCTTCCCATGACCATTGTACTGCTGAGGAAGCTAAGATTCAGTAGGCACAAGGCCTGGCCCCAGTAATAGAGCCAGGAGTTCAGGTCTGTATGACTCTGCCTCCCCCTAAGTCACCTGTGCTGGTGGATTCCGCTCCCTACTCCATTCCCCACCCCCAGAAGGCAGGTTCTTCAGAGATGGTGCCATAAGCTGGAGGTCTGTGGTCCTGCAGGGTGAGCCCTGCTGTCACCAGGAGCCCAGTGGCAGTTCTGGTTTGGCCCCTCAGCAACCCTGTAACTTCAGACAAATGGTCCCTTTGCTCAGCACCTTCACAGTTCCCACCTTTTGGGGCACAATGAGACCCATCTCAGATGCTTTAATGAGATGTCTTATGTCAAGCTCCTGGCACAACAAATGTGTCTCCCCCTTCTCCCCACTCCTTAAGTACATGGGAAAAATTTCTCGTCACCCACCCCAAATTTAAATAGAGAAGACTTCTCAAAGGGACTGTGTCTAATCATGAAAACTGGTTCTTCAAAAGTTAAATCCAGGCAAACTGAAGTCTCATCCTGCTGTGTGGCCTTCACTAAGTGCCTGCCTTCTTGGGGCCTCTGCCTCCCCCAAGATGGTCACTCTCTGACCCAAACACGTTACTTGGTCAGGAGCGGGAGCTCTTTAAGGAAGAGAGAGTGGACCCCAAAGGAGTGTGGATTAGTTCCCACACTGACACCTGAGGCATGTTGAGGGCTCACAGCAGCCAATATGTGTCCTGGTGCCTGTTAGATCCCAGCCCTTCTATGACCAACAGACCTTTTCCCTCATAACTGTCTTAGCAAAGACACTTGGGCCTGGCATCCCTTGCCTTCAGCCTGGGCCCAAGTATAACAGAGAGGGAAGGCCTTGAGGTGCAAGGCCTCTCTCACTTTGGCATCTGGAACCTGAGGAACAACAGAGATAGGAACAAGAGACACCTGTGGTCTGGCTCACTGTGAAGAGCCCAGGCAGTAGAGCTGGGCTGCTTGAGTTCAAGTCCTGGTCCTGCCACCTTATAGCTCCCTGGGCAAATATCTCATGTCTTTGTACACTGGAGGGGACAATTGCAGTGCCTAGTCTGGCTTGCTATGATCACATGATGGGACAATTTAGGACCCTTAAGCGTACAACAATCTAGGACCATTAAGTGATAAGCCACTGTCATTGCTATTACTGCAGGTCCACCTCCCTCATCTTCCACCCCCCAGTGCACAGGGAAATGAGCCTTCAGGGAAACCCAGGAACTGAAGAATCTGACTTGTCAGTAGAGGCAAGTTATGCTGCAATAACAAAAACCCCAAATCCTATTGGCTTAATACAACAAAAGTTTATTTCTCACTCATACAACATATCCAAAATGAGTCCGCTGTGGCTTTGCTCTGTGTCATTGAGTCAGGCTGATGGAGCAGCCACCATCAGGAACACTGCCAATCACTGTGGAAGAAGGGAGAAGGGAGTGAGGAGTTATTACTGGCTCTTAAAGTATCTTCCTGAAAGTGAGACACATCACTTTCTCTTCCACTCAGATTGGTCAAAGAAAGTCACATGGTCAACCCCAAAGGGGCAATGAACATGGTCCTACTATGTGCCTGGAGGATGGAGAGACAGGAATATTTGCAAGCAGTGCCAATGACTGCCATACCACTCACCTTCTTTATTACTATTATTATTGTTGCTAGTGTTATTTTAAAGTTGGAGCTCAGAGAGATCAAGGAGTCAGCCTCAGACCACAAAGCAGTCACTGGCAGAATAAGAGTAATTTCCTTATTCAACAACTGTTTATTGAACAACTCTAATGTGGCAGACTGTATTAGGCATTGGGGAAATTACACAAAACAGGGAGTCAAAAGTCTCTGTGTCTAAAAAAAATTTTTTTTAATATGAGTCTTTTTAATATATATATACTAGAGGCTCAGTGCATGAAATTTGCGCATGGCGAGGGGGTCCCCTCAGCCCAGCCTGCACTCTCTCCAATCTAGGACCTCTCGGGGGATGTCCGACTGCCAGTTTAGGTCCGATCCAGGAGATCGGGCCTAAACTGGCAGTCGGACATCCCTCTCACAATCCTGGACTGCTGGCTCCTAATCGCTCACCTGCCTGCCTACCTGGTCACCCCTAACTGCCCCCCCTGCTGGCCTGATTGCTCCACACTGCCTCTGTGTCACCTGTCTACCTGGTCACCCCTAATTGCCCCCTGCTGCCAGCCAGGTTGCTACCAAATGCCCTCTCCCTGCCTGCCTAGTCACCCTCAACTGCCTCCCTGCCAGCCTGGTCGCCCCTCATGGCCCCCCTGCCAGCCTGATTGCCCCATGCAGCCTGCTTGTTCAGTCATTTGGTCATCCCTCACTTACCTCCCTGCCAGCCTGGTTGCCCCACACAGTCTGCTTGTTCAGTCGTTTGGTCATCCCTCACTAACCCCTCTGCTGGCCTAGTTGTAGGCAGCCATCTTGTAAGGGTGTGATGGTCAATTTGCTTATTACCTCTTTATTATATAGGATATATATATATATATATATATATATATATATATATATATATATATATATATTAGAGGCCTGGTGCACAAAATTCGTGCATAGGGAGGTCCCCTCAGCCCAGCCTGAACCCTCTCCAATCTGGCACATCCCTCTCACAATCTGGGACTTCTGGCTCCTAACTGCTCACCTGTCTGCCTGCCTGATCACCCCTAACTGCCCCCCCCTGCCAGCCTGATCACCCCTAACCACCTCTGCCTGCCAGCCTGACAGCCCCCAATTGCCTCCCCCACTGACCTGGTCACCCCTAACTGGCCCCCCTGCTGGCCTGGTCACCCCACCCAGCCTGCTGTTCAGTCGTTTGGTCGTCTCTCACTAACCCCCCTGTCAGCTTGATCACAGCCTGCTGTTCGGTCATTACTATGAGGGCGTCCTGACCAATTTGCATATTATCCTTTTATTATTATAAATATATATATTATTGATCTTAGAGAGGAAAGGAGAGGGAAAGAGAGATAGAAACATCAGTGAGAAGAGATTAAAAATGGTAGCAAAGTAGATGGATGCATGGACATACTCCAAGGAACAAGCTGGAATTACAAATGAAATATGGAAAGACTTCCTGAATAATCAATGAAAAAATCACAGGAGAGAACCCTAATACCCAAGGACCGAAGGTGGAGACTGCATAGAGACTGGTAGGAGGGATGGAGGCATGAAAGGGCTGGCCAGGTGTCCACAGACAGCAACCAATGTCCCGGAGAGAAGTCTCAGCTGTAGGGGTGAGGAGTGCCACTGAGGACTCTGGGATCTAATCCCCAAGCTGAGCTCCTCAGCAGAGAGCATGAAATATGAGGAGGGTACCCACATAACATCTAGCTGTGAAAAGCAGCAGGGTGCTGTTTACCAATGAGTGGCAGCTGAAAGTTTGGGCACTCTCTTGAAGGGCCAACACACAAACAATTCCCTGTGGAGCCACCGACCTTGTGCTCTGGCAGAGGTAGGGTGAAGTGGACTGGAGCTGTGAGGGCAGAACTCAGGACTGGGGACATCTTTCCCACACAGACATAAGCCTTGCCTGGGTGGAAGACAGTTGACACACCCTGTTGGAATACCCTTGCCCTGAGGCCACTTAAGAGATTAAAAATAACAATTAGCCTCCAGGCAGAAACAACTGCCCCACCCTGTTGAAAAAACTCTTGCTCCACCTCAGGACTATTGCCTAAGGGCAATTCAAGTCAGAATCCTATTAGTCTGTAGACAGAGGTAGTCTCTGGAGGGTTTGAGTCTTTGCCTGATACAATTAGTCAGAAACAGCCTTTAACACTGTCCTGCACTAGAAATTGAGAGGTGTAGAGGATCTACCTAAAACATAGTCACAAACCCAAACGGACAACCAAAGTGAGGAGACAAAGAAACAACCCCCAAATGGAAGAACTAGAGAATTCTCCAGAAGAAGAGATAAATGAAGCAGAGATAAGAAATTTATCTGAAACAGAGTTCAGAGTAATCATGGTAAAAATGCTCAACAGTATGAAAAAAGATATAGTAACTAGGAAAAAAGAACAGTCTGAGATAAAGAATAACATAACACAAATAAAGAACACATTGAAAGGAATACACAGTAGATTAGGAGAAGCTGAGGATCAAATCAGTGAATTAGAAGACAGAGTTGAAAATATCACTCAATCAGAGAACCAAAAAAGAAAAAAATTTAAAAAACAGGAGGACAGCTTAAGGGAGCTGTGGGACAATGTGAAGCATAACATATTAGAATAGCAGGTGTGTCAGAAGAGGCAGAAAGGGAAAAAGGCATAGAGAAGGTGTTTGAAGAAATAATGGTAGAAAACTTCCCTATCCTGGTAGAGGAAAAAGTCACACAAGTTCAGGAGGCACAGAGAACCCCAAACAAGAAGAAACCAAACAGACCCATGCCCAAACACATCATAATTAAAATGCCAAAAATTAAAGACAAAGAGAGAATTTTAAAGGCAGTAAGAAAAAAGTGTTACCTACAAAGGAGTTCCCATAAGGCTGACACCTGGTTTCTCATCAGAAACTCTACAGGCCAGAAGGGAATGGCATGAAGTACTCAAGGTAATGGAAAGCAAGGATCTGAGACCAAGATTACTATATCCAGCAAAGCTATCATAAAACAGACAGTTAAATAAAAAGTTCCCAGACAAAAACAAAACAAAACAAAACAAAACAAAACAAAACAAAACAAAAGGATAAGCCAAGCCAGCATTGCAAGAAATGCTAAAGGGATTGCTGTAATGAGAAGAAGAAACAGAAAGAGAAACCTTGGCATACAGAATTAAAATGGCAATTAATAAATACCTATCAATAATAACCTTAAATATAAATGGATTAAATAATCCAGTCAAAACATATAGGGTAGCTGAATGGATATAAAAACATGACCTCACTATATGCTGTCTCAAGAGACCCACCTTAGAACAAAAGACACACACAGGATGAGAACGAAGGGATGGGAAAAAAAAATTGTCCATGCAAATGGAAAAGAAAACAAAGCTAGAGTAGCAATACTCACATCACACAAAATAGACTTCAATATGAAGGCCATCACAAGAGACAAGAAAGGTCACTACATAATACTAAATGGGTTGATCCAACAAGAGGATATAACCCTGGTAAACATATATGCACCAAATATAGGGGCACCTAAATATATTAAAAAATCTTCTAGAGGACTTTAACGTAGACGTCAACAACAATACAGTCATAGTAGGAGATTTTAACACCCCACACTGACTTCACTGGATAGATCTTCCAGACAAAAACTTAACAAGGAAACATTGACTCAAAAGGACACACTGGATCAGATGTATTTAATTGACATTTATAGAACATTTTACCCCAATGCAGCAGAATATACATTCTTCTCAAGTGCACATGAATTATTCACAAAGATAGACCACATGTTAGGACACAAAACAAGTTTCAACAAGTTCAAGAAGAATGAAATCAAGTCAAGCATCTTCTCGAATAACAGTGGAAAGAAATTAGAAATCAACTACAGAAAAAACACTCACAAACATTCAAACACATGGAGGCTAAACAGCATGTTATTAAGCAATGAATGGGTTACCAAGGAGATCAAGAAAGAAATCAAAAACTTCCTGGAAACAAATGAAAATGAACACACCACAACCTAATCTCTGGGACATAGCAAAAGCAGTCCTGAGAGGGAAGTTCATAGCACTAGAGGCCTACCTCAAAAAGACAAGAAAAATCAGCAATAAACTATTTTACCCTACAACTTAAACAACTAAAAAGTGAACAACAGGAAAAGCCCAGAGTAAGTAGAAGGAAGGAAATAATAATGATTAGAGCAGAGATAAATAACATAGAGACTAAAAAAATATATATATATATACAAAAAAATCAATGAAGGAATTAGTTCGAGTGGAGTGAGCTAGCTGAGTGGTTGTGTAGTTGCTTCTTGGAAACTGGTAGCACTTGCAGCATGGCTGACCAACTAACTGGAAAGCAGATTGCAGAATTTAAGAAGCTTTTTCACTATTTGACAAGGATGTTGATGGAACTATAACAGCAAAGGAATTGGAAACTGTAATGAGGTCTCTTCAGCAGAATCCCACAGAAGCAGAATTACAGAACATGATAAATGAAGTGGATGCTGATGGTAATGGCACAATCGACTTCCCACAATTTCTGACAATGATGGCAAGAAAAATGAAAGACATAGACAGTGAAGAAGAAATTCGAGAAGCATTCTGTGTGTTTGATAAGGATGGCAAGGCTATATTAGTGCAGCAGAGCTTCACCATGTGATGACAAACCTTGGAGAGAAGTTAACAGATGTAGAGGTTGATGAAATGATCAGGGAAGCAGATATTGATGGTGATGGTCAAGTAAACTATGAAGAGTTTATGCAAATGATGACAGCAAAGTGAAGATATTGTACAGAATGTGTTAAATTTCTTGTACAAAATTGTTTATTTGCCTTTTCTTTGCTTGTAACTTATCTGTGAAAGGTCCCCCATACTGTCAAAAAATATATACATGCATAGTAATTAGGACTTCATTCCTCCATGTTTTCTTCCCTTATCTTACTGTTATTGTCCTGAAATCTTATTTTAGAAAATTGATCAAGTAACATGTTGCATGTGGCTTACTCTGGATATATCTAAGCCCTTTTGCACATCTAAACTTAGATGTTGGTCAAATGAGGGAACATCTGGTTATACCTTTTTTTAAAGTAGTTTTCTTTAGGAACTGTCAGCATGTTGTTGTTGAAGTGTGGAGTTGTAACTCTGCATGGACTATGGACAGTCAACAATATGTATTTAAAAGTTGCACTATTGAAAAACGGGTGTACTATCCAGGTACTCATACATTATTTTTTGTACTGGTGGTCCTGTACCAGAAACATTTTCTTTTATTGTTACTTGCTTTTTAAACTTGGCTAGCCACTTAAAGAAAATCTGTGTAAGCACAATTTGCCCCAAATCCATTCAAGTTATATATTTGTTTTCCAATTAAAAAAAGTTTACTCCCCCCGCAAATCAATGAAACCAAGAGCTGGTTCTGTGAAAGGATAAACAAAATTGATAAACCATTAGCCAGACTCATCAAGAAATAAAGAGAGAGGACCCAAATAAATAAAATCAGAAACAAAAATGGAGAAGTAAACATGGACTCACAAAAATATAAAGGATTGTAAGAAAATACTACGAACAACTGTATGCCAACAAGCTGGACAATGTGGACGAAATAGACAAATTCCTAGAAAAATACAATCTCCCAAAACTGAATCAGGAAGAGTAAAAAAAACTGAATAGTCCAATAACAATTGATGAAATAGAAGCAGTAATCAAAAAAACTCCAACCAAACAAAAGCCCAGCTCTGGACGGCTTCAGAGGGGCGTTTTTCCAAACATTCGAAGAACTAACCCCTATACTCCTCAAACTATTTCAGAAAATCCAAGAGGAAGGAACACTTCCAAACACTTTTTATAAGGCCAGCATTATCCTAATTCTAAAACCAGATAAAGACACTACAAAGAAAGAGAATTATAGGCCAATATCCCTGATGAACATAGATGCTAAAATCTTCAACAAAATATTAGCAAATCACATCCAACAATATATTAAAAAGATCATACACCATGACCAAGTGGGATTTATTCCAGGGATGCAAGGCTGGTACAATATTCGCAAATCAATAAACATGATACATCACATAAACAAACTAAAATACAAAAATCACATGATCATATCAATAGACACAGAAAAAGCATTCAACAAAATCCAACACCCATTTGTGATAAAAATTTTCAGCAAAGTTGGAATAGAGGGAGCATATCTCAACATGATAAAGGCCATATATGACAAACCTACAGCCAGCATCATACTCAATGGGCAAAAACTAAAACCATTTCCCTTAAGAACAGGAACAAGACAGGGATGCCCACTTTTACCACTCCTGTTCGATGTAGTACTGGAAGTGCTAGCCATAATGATCAGACAAGAAGAAATAAAAGGCATCCAAATTGGAAAATAAGAAGTAAAACTGTCATTATTCACAGATGACATGATATTGTACATAGAAAACCTCAAAGATCCATAAAAAAAACTACTATATTTAATAAATGAATTTGGCAATGTAGCAGGATACAAAATTAATACCCAGAAATCTATGGCTTTTTTATACACCAATAATGAACTCACAGAAAGAGAAACTAAACAAACAATCCCATTTACCATTGCACCAAATAAATTAAGATACCTAGGAATAAACTTAACTAAGGAGGTAAAAGACCTGTACTCGGAAAACTTCAGGACACTGAAAAAAGAGATAGAGGAAGACATAAACAAATGGAAAAATATACTATGTTCATGTATTGGTAGAATCAACATCATTAAAATGTCCATATTACCAAAGCAATCTATAGATTCAATGCAATCCCAATTAAGATACTAATGGCATATTTTACAGACCTAGAACAAACTCTCCAAAAATTCACCTGGAATTTTAAAAAATTCCCCAAATAGCTGCAGCAATCCTGAGAAAGAAGAACAAAGTTGGAGGGATTGCAATACCAGATATCAAATTATATTACAAAGCCACTATTCTCAAAACTACCTGGTACTGGCATAAGAACAGACATATAGACCAATGGAACAGAACAGAGAACCCAGAAATCGACCCAAGATATTATGCTCAATTAATATTTGACAAAGGAGGCGAGAGCATACAATGGAGTCAAGATAGCCTCTTCAATAAATGGTGTTGGGAAAATTGGACCGATACATGCAAAAAAAAAAAAAAAAAAGTAGATCACCAACTTATACCATATACAAAAATAAATTCAAAATGGATAAAGGACTTAAATGTAAGATGGGAAACCATAAAAATCTTAGAAGAATCCATAGGCAGCGAAATATCAGACATGTCGTAGCAATATTGTTACCAATACAGCTCCTAGGGCAATGGAAACTAAAGAAAAAATAAACAAATGGAACTACATCAAAATAAAAAGCTTCTGTACAACAAAATAAACCATCAACAAAACAAGAAAGCCCACTGAATGTGAGAACATGTTTGCCAATGTTATCTCTGATAAAGGTTTAATCTCCAAACTTTATAGGGAACTCATACAACTTAACAAAATGAAGATAAACAATCCAATTTAAAAAATGGACAAAGGACCTAAATAGACACTTTTCAAAAGAGGACATACAGAAGGCCAAGAGATATATGAAAACATGCTCAAAGTCACTAGTCATCCAAGAGATGCAAATCAAAACGATAGTGTGGTACCATCTCACACCTGTCAGTATGGCTATTATCAATAAATCAACAAACAACTAGTGCTGGCAAGGATGCAGAGAAAGAGGAACCCTCTAGCACTGCTGGTGGGAATGCAGACTGGTGCAATCACTGTGGAAAACAGTATGGTGTTTCCTCAAAAAATTAAAAATGGAACTCCCATTTGACCGAATGATCCCACTTCTAGGAATATATCCCAAGAAATCAGAAACACCAATCAGAAAGGATATATGCACCCCTATGTTCATAGCAGCACAATTTACAATAGCTAAGATTTGGAAACAGCCTAAGTGCCCATCAGCAGATGAGTGGATTAAAAAACTATGGTACATCTACACAATGGAATACTACACTGCTGTAAAAAAGAAGGAACTCTTACCATTTGCAACTTTTGTGATATCAAACTATGTTAGTACACTTTTGGTAATATTATTATACTTAAAATCCTTTTTCCTTAAAATATTATTGTTTATTGCATGTAATATTATTTTATTTAAAATCCTTTTTTTTTTTAAATAAAAAATTTAAAAAAAGAAAGAAACATCAATGATAAGGAGAAAGAATCATTGATCGGCTGCCTCTTGTACGCCCCCCACTGGAGATCCAGCCCTAATCTGGGCATGTACTCTGACTGAGAATCAAACCTTGACCTCCTGGTTCATAGGTCAATGCTCAACCACTGAGCAACACTGACCAGGTTGAAAAACATTTTTTATGGTGATGGTGGGAACACAGACAATAAACAGTCAACATAATAATTAAGGGAATGAGGAGGTAGAAACAACCACACAAAGGAAGGGAGATTGGAGTGTTGGAAGAAAAGTGGCATTTTCAGTTTTAAGTAGGATTTTCTGGCCTCATTGCAAAGGTAACATTTGAGCAAAGATTTGAAGGTGAAGAAATAAGCCATGGGGATGTGGGAACTAAAATAAGTTTCTTTCCTTCCACCTTCTAAGTTCTTTTTGCTGGGCTAATAATCAAATTAACAGAGACAGATTAATAGGAGAAAATCAAAGTTTAATGCATGAGGAATTCACATAAACATGAAAATTCCAAAACAGTGAGGCAAAATTAGGTATATATGACATTTTGAACAAAAGAGAAGAGGCAGGGGGATGGGAACTTAGATTTCAAACGTGAGAATAGAAAGCAGAACACACGACAGGTGAATTTTTGCTAGGTAACTCAGGAACAATGGGACACAGAGGGTGATCCAGTAAGCAGGCTTCTGCTTGACACCCCCCACTTCCATCCACCACACTCAATTTAAATTAGGCTCAGGAGAACATCCTAAGATTTCCTTCCTGGAGCAGGTCTTTCCATCTTAGGCAGGAAAGGTGGGGGTTCAAAGGTTCTTTCTGAGTCCTGTTTCTTAATAACAAGATTACAGTCAATATCCAAAAAGGCAGCTTTAGGGTGGGAAAACTTTGGTCTCCTTCAGCAGTGTCTGGAGAGAAGAGCATTCCAGATGAAGGGAGCAGCAAAGGTCCTTTTCCTTATTCAATCAACATACATTTATTAGGACTTACTCAGGTCAGGCAGTTGCTGAAAGCTTGGCGCTCAGAGCAAAAAGAAATAATCCCTAACTCTGAAGACTAGAGCCCAGTGGGGAAGAAAGGAAAGTCCTAGTCTTTAATAAATTAATCACTTATTCATTCATTCATTCATAAATCCACTTAGGGCCCACAGAGAGCCCTGCCTTATGGGGAGAAATGAGGCCTTGGTGCCGGATCAGACATGGTCCCTGTCCTTGAATTGCTCCTAGTCTGGTGGAGGAGGCATCCAGTGTGAAAGAGAGCAGCACAGTAGTTAGGGATGCTCCAAGAGATGCCTGAGGCTTGGAGAGCTAGCTAGGAAGGAGTCCAGGGCCATAGCCCTGGGGAGAGATGAGACCTGAGTAGGCACTCATAGTGGCTAGAGAAGAGAGATTTTAAAAGGAGAAGCTGCAGCACCCAGTGACTGGATTTGGGGGCTGGGAGAAGGGGAACCAAGGGTGACTTTGGGGGTTCCACCTTAAGTGACTGGGGAGCTTGAGAAGGACTATTTTCTGTGATTAAGAATGTGGAATGCAGAGATCAACCAAAAGACTATAAGCATAACCAATGGACACAGACAGTAAAGGGGTGAGAGCATGTGCTGGGGAGTGGAAGCAGCCGGGGAGAGGTCAATGTGGGGGGAAACAGGAGACATGTGTAATACTTTAAACAATAAAGAATTTAAATAAATAAAAAAAGAATGTGGAATACAGAAGAAAATGATGAGTCTAGACTTGGCCACTTGGGGAGTGCAATGTCTGGTGGGACATGTGCTGGTCTTCACACCTGGGTTTGCCCTTGCCTGGCTGCATGGTCTGGGACAAATCAGAAGTCTGTTTTTTATTTTGCCTTTTGCAACCTGGGGATAAATATTATTACCTTGCAAAGTTCTGGGGGAAGGGGCAGTTAAGTGATATCACCTGGTGCTGTGGCAGTGGTCCCCAGCCTCAGCTGCTGGAGAGAACAGGAGGCAGATCCTATTCCCAGTCTGTCCCCCAACTTCATGTAATTGTGATTGTGGGGTAAGGGGTAGGGCATCACCTTCCAAAGTTTGGCGGGTAATGCCATGTGCAGCCAAAGATAGGGACCATGTGCTCTGGAGCCGGATAATAGAGTTGCTTTATCTTTTTAGTTTGGATGCTATTTTCTATACCATTACTTAGATGGCAACATCCAAGAAGCAACTGGAGAGCTTGCACTGGAGGGTCCTGTTGGTGCCTCAGAGCCCTGTCTCTGGCCACCCAGGCCAGCACATTCCCCAGTGGGAGTCATGCTGCCATGGAGACCAACTTCAGTAAATGGATGAGAAAGGAAACAGATCCTGAAACAGCTCCCACACCCCAGTGTGACCAGGGGCTTTATTCTCCTCAAAGTAATTGGAAGTTTTTGCACCAAATTAAAATAAAGTAAAATTACAAAATACAGATAAGCAAAAAGAACACAAAGTGTGTAAGTTCACCACCTGGTAAATCAAACTGAATAACCTTAAAGGCAAATTCTATGTAAATATATTCATTACATAGGCATAGATTCATATAGCTATATATTTACTATATATATTCACATATCTGTAACTATAATATTTCTATTTCCAACAAAAATACAACCAAACTTAAACTTTAAGCAGAGCTCTCAGACCTGGAGCCAAGTGCCTTTGTCATTGTTGAGCAGGTGACTAAAGCGCACTGTGCCACATTCTCTTCATTGAATATAACCCACAGCAGATTGATCAGTGTTTTGTTTAAACAGTAAATTATTTTTTAAATACATTTGAATAATATGAAAAGTTGTCCTTTACATTCCCCATGGGATTACCATTCCAGCGTTTCCACACCTTTGTGTAAACCCAGGTTTGGGGGAGTCACCCTTTTCTTCCTGCAGGGTGTCCTTTAGCATTTCTTGTGTTTGTTTGCTGGTGATGAATTCTTTCAACGTTTGTGTCTCTGAAAAAGTAACATACTTCCCTCCCCTCTGGCTTCTTTTAAGATGTTTTCTTTATCACTGGCTTTGATAAAATGTACCTTCGTGTGATTTTCTTCATGTTTCTTGTGCATGAAGTTTGTTGAGTTCCTGGGTTTGTGGGTTTATAATTTTTCGTGACATTTGTAAAAATCTTCAACCGTTATTTCTTCAAGTGTTTTTTCTGCCCTCCTCCCACTTGTCCTTTCATTTCCAATTATTTGTATTTGTCTTGAAGTTGTCTCAACTCACAAATGCACTTTTCATTTTTTAAAATTATTTTTCTCTGTGTTTTTTTTATTAATCTTTATTGTTGAAAGTATTACATAGGTCCTCCTTCTTCCTCCCCCCCCCCCACTCCCCATTAACCTCGTCCAGCCTGCTCCCGTACTCCCCTCCCACCCCAGGCTCTCACCAAACCATTGTCTGTGTCCACAGGTTATGCATATAAGCATACAGTTCATTGGCTGATCTCTTCCCACCCAGCCTCCCCTGCCTTCCCTCTGAGGCTCAACAGTCTGTTCATGCTTCTATGACTCTGGGTCTACTTTTGATCATCAGTTTATTTGGTTCATTAGATTCCATAAATGAGTGAGATCATGTGATACTTGTCTTTCTCTGACTGGCTTATTTTGCTTAGCCTAATGCTCTCCATCCATGCTGTTGCAAATGGTAAGAGTTCTTTCTTTTTTATAGTAGCATAATATTCCATTGTATAAATGTATCATAGTTTTTTATCCACTCATCTGCTGATGGGCACTTAGGCCGTTTCCAAGTCTTAGCTATTGTAAATTATGCTGCTATGAACATAGGAGTACATATATTATTTGTGACCAGTGTTTCAGGTTTCTTAGGATATATTCCTAGAAGTGGGATCACTGGGTCAAATGGCAGTTCTATTTTTAATTTTTTGAGGAAACTCCATACTGTTTTCCACAGTGGCTGCACCAGTCTGCATTCCCACCAGCAGTGTACTAGAGTTTCCTTTTCTCTGCATCCTCGCCAGCACTTGTCATTTGTTGATTTGTTGATGATAGCCATTCTGACAGGTGTGAGGTGATATCTCATTGTCATTTTGATTTGCATATCTCAGATGATTAGAGACTTTGAGCATCCTCTATAATAAAGAGGTAATATGCAAATTGACCATCACTCCAACACACAAGATGGCTGCCCCCATGTGGACACAAGATGGCTGCCACATGATGGCCAGCAGGGGAGGGAGGGCAGTTGTGGGCGATCAGGCCAGCAGGGGAGAGCAGTTAGGGGCAAACAGGCTAGCAAGGGAGAGCAGTTAGGGGGAACCAGGCCTGCAGAGGAGGACAGTTAGGGGGGACCAGGCCTGCAGGGGAGGGCAGTTGGGGGCAATCCAGGCCTGCAGGAGAGGGCAATTGGGGGCAACCAGGACTGCAGGGGAGGGCAATTGGGGGCAACCAGGCCTGCAGGGGACTGCAGTTGGGGGGAACCAGGCCAGCAGGGGAGAGTAGTTAGGGGCAACCAGGTCTGCAGGGGAGGGCAGTGGGGGTGACCAGGCCAGCAGGGGAGAGCAGTTAGGGGTGACCAGGCCAGCAAGGGAAGGCAGTTAGGGGTAACCAGGCCTGCAGGAGAGGGCAGTTAGGGGTGACCAGGCCTGCAGGGAAGGGCAGTTGGGAGTGACCAGGCCTGCAGGGGAGGACAGTTGGGAGTGACCAGGCCTGCAGGGGAGGACAATTAGGGGTGACCAGTCCTGCAGGGAAGGGCAGTTGTGGGGGGGGGGGATTCGGCATGCAGGGGAGGGCAGTTAGGGGCAATCGGGCTGGCAGGGGAGGGCAGTTAGGGGCGACCAGGCTGGCAAGAGAGGGAAGTTAGGGGTGACCGGGCCAGCAGAGGAGGGCAGTTGGGGGTGACCAGGCCTGCAGGGGAGGGCAGTTAAGGGTGACCAGGCTGGCAGGGGAGGGCAGTTAGGAGCAATCGGGCCAGCAGGGGAGGGCAGTTAGGGGCGACTAGTCTGGCAAGGGAGGGAAGTTAGGGGTGACCAGGCCAGCAGGGGAGGGCAGTTGGGGGTGACCAGGCTGGCAGGGGAGGGCAGTTAGGGGCAATTGGGCCAGCAGGGGAGCAGTTAGGTGTCCATCAGGCTGGCAGGGGAGTGGTTAGGGGGTGATCAGGCTGGCAGGCAGAAGCAGTTCGGGGCAATCAGGCAGGCAGGCAGGCAGGCGAGTGGTTGGGAGCCAGCAGTCCTGGATTGTGAGAGGGATGTCCCAGATTAGAGAAGGTGCAGGCTGGGCTGAGGGACACACACACACCGTGCACAAATTTTGTGCACCAGGCCTCTAGTTTTTCATATGTCTCTTGATTTTCTGTATGACCCCTTTGGAGAAGTATCTATTTAGGTCCTTTGCCTATTTTTAAATAGGATTATTTGCCTTCCTTTTGTTAAGTTGCATGAGTTCCCTATATATTTTGGATATTAACCCCTTATCAGATGTATCATTGCCAAATATGTTCTCCCATGTAGTGGGCTTTCTTGTTATTTTGATGATGGAAGTTTTTAATATTTCCTTCTGCAATGTCTAATCCAATGTTACCTCTGTCCATTATATTCTTCATCTCAAACCTCATATTTTTCATCTCCATGAGGTCTTTTTTACTGCATCTACATCTTCACTTAACTTTTTCAACCTATGGTGTCCAGTCACAGGAACTATTTAATGTCCTTCTCTGCTGATTCTAGCATCTGTGTCAGTTCTGGGTTGATTTTGTTTGGTTGATGTTTTTCTTCACTGTTGGTATGTTTCCCTGCTTCTTTGCATGCCTGGTGACCTTCAATCAGAGCCAGAGCTTGTGAATTTTTGGTTGGGTGTTGGATATTTTTGTATTCCTATGAATATTTTTCAAAAATGCAGTCAAGTCACTTGGAAACTGTTTGGTTCTCTGGGGTCTTGTTTCCTGGTCTGGTAGGTGGGTGGAGCAGGCTCAGTCAGAGGTAATCAGGCCTCAGCACTGAGGCAGGGCCCTCCTGAGGGCTCTGCCAACTGGCCTGAGCTGGGAGGCTTCTTAGTCTGACGGTGAGAACAGGTACTATTCCCAGTCTTTTGTGATGTCAATTGACTCTAATCCTTTCAACTGCTTCTTTCCCGACCTCAGAGAGTGTCCTCGGTGCATGCACTGGGTACTTCTGGGTGCTCATGAAGGCCCCGTGGGTCTGCAGGTTTCTCTTGGGGCCCTCTCTCATTGCAGGTACTCTTCCCTGCAAACCATAGCTGCCTTGACCTCCGTGAGCCCCTGTGCAGCTCCCACTCTCTATGTCTCAGCCTGGAAACTCTCAAGGCAGCAAGTGAGGCAGTCATAGGGCTCACCTCATTGGTTTCCTATATGCAGAGATCATTGCCCTTTGTGGTCTGAAATCCAGTGTCTTGACAACCACTGTTTCAACTGTTCTGTCTGTTTTGTTGGTTTGTTTCAGGCATGAGGGAAAACTGGTTCTTGTGACTCTAACTTGGCCAGAAGCAGACATCCCCAATGATTCTGTGCCCTCCTCACCTATATTAAACTCTATTCTTTTTTCCCTCTTCTTCCCTCTGCCAATCCAGGCTGATGTGTGCCCTGAGTCAAACCCTCCACCATACCATGAGGGAAGCCACATGGGATGGGGTCTGGAGGTCTAGAGTGGCTCAGACTGGGAGGGACCCCTGCATCTGAGGAGGAGAAGGAGGAGTTGGCATCACAGCCCTCTCCTGGTACTGGCAGATATGCTCTGAGGACATCAGGAAGCCCAGTAGACCCTTGTTGTAGAGCTCTCAGGAAAGACTATTATCCAGCCCACCTTTCACAGATGAGAAAAGCTCAGAGAGGTTAAGTCTCTCCCAAGGTCACACAGCATAAAAGGTAAGGGCAGGATTTGGACTCAGGCCTGGCAGACCATATATTAGCTGCTGACATCTGTTCAGTACTGATTCTGCACCAGGCACTGTTCTGGATGCTTCCCCTGACCCCTGTTGTTTCTTCCCCACACAGCCCTGCCAGGCTGGAACGACTGGCTCAGTATGAACAGGCAAAGCTGCTGAAGGGTGGACAGAGATGGCGAACTAGAACTGGAATCTGCTGCTAGCTTTTAAAGCATGTGTGGTCTTAGGCCAGTCACTTAAATTCCTTGCCTCAGTTTTCTCACCTATAACCAGGTATTATAGATTAAATTGTGTCCCTCCAAATTCATATGTTAGAGTCCTAATCCCCAGGACCTCAGAATGCAAACTTATTTAAAGATAGAATCTTTAAAGAGGTGATCAAGTTAAAATGAGATCATTAACGTGGGTCCTAATCCAATATCCTATATAATAAAAGGCTAATATGCAAATAGACCAAACGGCAGAACAACCAAACAACCGGTCGCTATGATGTGCACTGACCACCAGGGGGCGCACGCGGAACATGGCAGGCATTGGCCATGGCAGGATGGTGGAGCAGGTGAGTGGGGGCACCAGACCAAACCAGGACACTGGTCGCTGTCATCGGGGCAAGCCTCTGGTGGTTACTGAAAATTCTTTACTCCCGTGTGCTGCAGTCCTGCCCAGTGCTTGCACCTACTGACAGTGTCGGCCCTGCTTATACCCGCTGCTGGCGCCAGCCCCAATCATTCCACACTGTCAGCAGGTGCGAGCGGGGCTGGCGCCATCAGCGTATGGGGAGTGGTGGCAGCAGGAATGGGACTGCCAGCAGACAGGGGCCGTGGAGGGAGGGGCTGGGCTGGGGCACAGAGGATAGGCCGAGACCTGCCCCTGTGCCCATTGCAGCCTCGTGGCCCACAGTTCCTTTCAAGGTGCACAAATTTGTGTACTGGGCCCCTAGTTTCCTTATAAAAGGGAGAAATTTGGAAACAGAGACATGCATTGAGGGACGATGACAATATGGAGACTCACGGAGAAGAGAAGGTAGCCATCTATGAGCCAAGGAGAGAGACACAGAACTAATTCTCCCCACAGCCTCCAAAAGAACTAATCCTGCTGATGCCTTGATCTTGGACTTCTAGCCTCCAGAAGTGAGGAGATACATTTCTGTTGTTTAAGCCATCCAGTCTGTGGAACTGTGTCACAGCAGGCCTAGGGAAGTCATATACCAAGGCTGTTAACAGTACCTACCTTATATTGCGAGGATTACATGAGAGAATGTGTGAAAGTACTTAGAAAAGGGCCTGGCACACACTAACAATCAATAATAATGAGGAAGTGGAGGCTTAGAGAGGTTAAGCAACTTGCCCAGGATCACACAGCTCACAGTGTCTGAACTCAAACCTCTGTGCTCTTGACGATTCTACTGCCCTGTCTGAACCCCAATATTAAGTTCTCTCTTGAGCCATTTGCTGGGGTTCTTGACACCCAATGTCTTCTCTGCCTGTAGTTGGTGCTCAAACACATTAATCAATCATCATCTCAGAGGTCAGAGAAAAAAATATGAAACAGCCAAGAAGGGGGGCAAGTTGGCGAAGAAAGGATCTTACTCAAGGAAGTAATTATATATTAAGTGAAAAAGTCCACGATGGTTCCCTGACTTGGCGGTCAGCTGGACGCTGTTCTGGGCAGAAGAAGACAGATGTTCTATACAGAGGAGGGCCTGACATTTCAGAATGCAGTGGCCTGGTGCCTAATAAAGTGCTAAATGACAGACCCTGGGAGCCAAGCCTCCATTTCTTGTAAAATGGTGTCACTGTGGTAGGGGACAGCCCCAGGACCTGCAGACATTCAGGATCCTGTTGCTAAGTAGCAGTTCTCCAGCCCATCCCCTGCTGGAGACCAGAGAGGCTCAACAGTTCTAATACATAGAAGTAAATATAGGCTACGGAGAATGCAGTCCTTGCCTGTTGCCCAGTAAGGGGATGGGGAGGTGCAAGGCAGAAGGAAGAAAGTCTGCTTTGGGGGATGTCAGGGGGTAGGTATTGGGTAAGTAAATTGCAGCAGTTTTGGGACAACTCTCAAAGGAGGCCTGACTAGCTATGGGGCATGGGAGTTAAGGGTGGGATGCTAGCTAAATTTTAACTTTAGATAAACAAGCTATTCTTAGTACAGTATAAGTACATCCCATGTGATATTTGGTATATACTTATACCACATTTTGTTGTTGTTGCTTATTTGAAATACAAATTTCAGTGGTACCTTGTATTTTATCTAGCAAACCTAGGCACAGGGAAGGGCAGAGGCATGGGGTTTGGAGGCATCTCAGGTCAGACTGCCTGAATTTCAGTCTTGACTCTGCCACTTACTAGCCCCACAACCTCTTTAAGTCGTGGAAACTCGGCCTGGGTCCTCCCTGTCTCCAAGTCCCTTTCTCCTAAGGCTGGTGTTGGGACTCCTTGAGATGACCTTCTCAAGCCCTAGAATGGGGCCTGGTGCACAGGAAGGGCTCAGCATCTGCTCCCTATTTTTGTTATTTACTGGCTTTGGACCAGTGGAGGAACTCAAATCAATAGCAATGTCTCAGGCAGCAGGCCTCAAATGTCCAAAGCTCAGGACCCCTTAACATTTTAACAAATTATTGCAGACCCAGAGCTGCTGCGTGTGTGTATACCTATCAATATTTATAGTAATAAAAATTAAAGCTGAAAAAAATAAATGTTTATGCATTAATTTATTTTAAATGATAATGAAGGTTCAACATGGTGGCTGACAGGACGCGAGTGAGGGAGAGAGTGTGAGTGAGTGAGAGGGGAGTGTGTGTATGGATGTGCATGTTTTGTGTGTGAGTGAGGGATGGATAGTTAGATACATCAAGGGACCAGATTCAACAACATCAGAGCAAAATCCAGCAAGCCCCAACCTCATTGGCAGCAAGTCAGAGGGGAGACCTTTCTCACAAACAGGGCATCAACAATCAAGTCCCAGTTAGAACAGGAGAGCCCAAATAATGCACACAAGGAGCACTGCACCTCTGGACCCCTCAAGATACTTTCTACATTAGGCCATCCCACAAAGACAGGAGGCACAACAGTTCTAATACATAGAAGCAAATATAAAGAGACAGCTAAAATGGGGAGACAAAGAAACAACCTTCAAATGAGAGAAAAGAAGGAATCTCCAGAAAAAGAACTAAATGAAATGGAGGCAAGCAACCTATTAAAGGGACTGCTTTAAGAAGAAGAAGAAAAAGAGAGAGAAAGGATCATAGGCACAAGAAAATAAAAATGGCAATAAATAAATACCTATCAATAATAACCTTAAATAAATGGATTAAATGCTCCAGTCAAAAGACATAGGGTGACTGATTGGATAAGAAAACATGACCCATATATATGCTGTCTACAAGAGACCCACCTCAGAACAAAAGATATACACAGACTGAGAGTGAAGGGATGGAAAAAAAAAATTACATGGAAAGGGAAAAAAAGCTGGAGTAATAATACTCATATCAGACAAAAAAGACTTCAAAACAAAGACCATAACAAGAGGCAAAGAAAGCCACTTCATAATACTTAAGGGAAATGATTCAACAAGAAAACATAACCCTTGTAAATATATATGCACCCAATGTAGGAGGAACCACATACATGAAAAACGCTTGAAGAACTTTAAAGAAGATATTGACAGCAATACAGTCATTGTAGGGGACTTTAATACCCCACTGATATCACTGGATAGATCTTCAGACAAAAAATCAACAAGGAAACAGAGGCCTTAAATGACACACTGGGTCAGATGAATCTAACTGATATTTACAGAACATTTCACCCCAAGGAACAGAATATACATACTTCTCAAGTACACATGGGACATTCTCAAAGATAAACCACATGTTAGGCACAAAACAAGTTTATACAAATTCAAGAATATTGATATAATACCAAGCATCTTCTCAGATCAAAATAGCATGAAGTTAGAAATAAACTACAATTAAAAAATTCTCAAAAGCACTCAAATATATGGAGGCTAAATAGCATGTTATTAAACAATGAATGGGTTACCAATTAGACCAAGGAAGAAATAAAATCTTCCTGGAAACAAATGAAAATGAACACACAATAACCCAAAACCTATGGGACATGGCAAAAGCATTCCTGAGAGGGAAGTTCATAGCTCTACAGGCCTTCCTCAAGAAATAAGAAAAAGGACTAATAAAATATCTAACCCTAAAAATAAATGAATGAAAAAGAGAACAGTAAGAAAAACCCAGAGGAAGTAGAAGGAAGAAAATAATAAAGAACAGAGCAAAAATAAATTACATAGACATTTGTTAATGACATTTGTTAAAAATAAACAAACAAAAACAGTACAAAAGATCAATAAATTCAAGAGCAGGTTCTTGAAAAGATAAACAAGATTGATGAACCTCTAGCCAGACTAATCAAGAAACAAAAAGAGAGGACCCAAATTAGAAACTAGAGAGGTGATATAACAACGGACACCTCAGAAATACAAAGGATTGTAAGCAAATACTATGAACAACTATATGTCAACAACTGGACAATCTGGGAAAAATGGACAAATTCTTAGAAACATACAATCTTCCTAAACTCAATCAGGAAGAATCAGAAAACCTGAGTAGGCCAATAACAACTGATAAAATTGAAGCAGTAATTTAAAAACTCCCAGCAAACCAAAGTCATAGACCGGATGAATTTACAGGTGAATTTTACCAACCATTTAAAGAAAAACTAACACCTATCCTCTTCAAACTATTCCAAAAAATTCAAGAGGGAGAAACACTTCCAAGATGTTTTTATAAAGCCAGCATTATCCTGATTCCAAAACCAGATAAAGACACTACAAGAAAAAAAAAATCAGGCCAATATCCTTGATGAACACAGGCCAATATCCCTGATGAACACAGATGCTAAAATAATCAACAAAATAGTAGTGAATCAGATCCAGCATTATATTAAAAAGATCATATGCCATGATCAAGTGGGATTTATTCCAGGGATGCAAGGCTGGTACAATATTCGCAAATCAATAAATGTGATGCATCACATAAACAAATTAAAAGATAAACACCACATAATCATATCAATAGATTCAGAAAAAGCATTAGACAAAATCCAGTACCATTCTTTGATAAAAACTCTTAGTAAAGGGGGAATAGAGGGATCATACCACAACATAATAAAGGCCATTTATGACAACCTACTGTTAACATAATACTCAATGGGCAAAAACTAAAAGCATTTCCATTAACAACAGGAACAAGACAAGGATGTCTGCTTTCATCACTTTTATTCAACATAGTAATGGAAGTGCTAGCCACAGCAATTAGACAAGAAGAAGAGATCAAGGGTATCTAAATTGGAAAGGAGAAAGTAAAACTGTCATTATTCACAGATGACAAGATATTGTACATAAAAATTCCTGAAGACTCCACCAGGAAACAACTAGACTTAATAAATGAATTTGACAAGATAGCAGGATACAAAATCAGCATCGAGAAATTGATGGCATTTTTATACACCAATAATGAACTTTTGGAAAGAGAAATTAAAAAAGCAATCCTCCTAACCATTGCAACAACAACAAAATTAGATACCTAGGAATAAACTTAACCAAGAAAGTAAAAGACCTGTATTTGGAAAACTATAGAACACTGAAAAAAGAAATAGAGAAAGATAGAAACAAATGGAAACATACCATGTTCATGGTTAGAAGAATTAACATCATTAAAATGTCTATACTATCCAAAGCAATCTATAGATTCAATGCAATCCCTATTAAAATTCTAATGGCATACTTCATAGAGTTAGAACAAATATTTCAAAAATTCATATGGAACTATAAAAGACCCTGAATAGCTACAGCAATCTTGAAAAAGAAGAATGAAGTAGGAGGGATCACAATACCAGATATCAAACTATACTATGAAGCCATTGTAACCAAAACAGCCTGGTACTGGCACAAGAATAGACATATAGACCAATGGATCAAAACAGAAACCCCAGAAATTAACCTACACCATTACGGTCAATTAATATTTGACAAAGGAGGCAAGAACATACAGTCTTTTCAACAAATGGTGTTGGGAAAACTGGACAGACAAGTGCAAAAAGATGAAACTGGACCACTAACTTACACCATACACAAGAATAAACTCAAGATGGATAAGATATTTAAATGTAAGGCATAAAACCATAAAAGTCTTAGAGGAGAACATAGGCAATAAAATCTCAGAGATCTCACATCCTATATAATAAAAGCCCAGAAAAAGGGTTGAGGGGAGACAAAATGGCAGCGGAATAGATGGACGTGTCCTGAGCCTTGTCCTGGAGCAAATAGAGTGAGCGGCTGAAATGAGTGGAATTCAGCCCGAATTGGCAAAGGAGACGCAGCTGGTGAGACAGTTTGCAGCTGGAAAGGGCAGAGGTCCCCTGGATAAAGGTGAAATCAAGGATCTAAGCAAAAGAGTCTGCCAGACCTCTGTGCCCAGAGGGTCACGGAGAAACTACATGGTGCCAAGCCAAGTCCCTGAGGACAGGCAAAGCATCTGACTGTGAAAAAAGGGTCCACGGGACTGCGGGAGGTAGGGGATTTTGGAGCTTGGAGTCTGGATTTTGGATCTGAGCTCAGAGGCAGCCCTGAAGGGCTGGCTGGACCGCTCAGTGCCAGCAAGAGAGGAGCTTGCAGGGATGCAGTCCCTCCTCGCTCTGGGGCCTGTGCCTTTCTTCACTGAACCTAGTTCATAGGACCTTTCGGATACAGACACTTACCCATGGCTGAGGTGTGGGAGAAGGTGTGGACTTGTGGAATCTGGGGAGATTGAGCAGCGGTCCAGGAGAGGTGGTAACAAGTCTGGTGCTGAGTCATACCTGAGCCCTGGTTGCCATTTTCTCCTGAGAGATAGCCCCTCCCTCCAGTCTCCAGGCAACCAATACAGCCACACCCAGATCCCACCCTGAATAATACAAAGGAATCTGAATACTCCCTGAGGTCATAGGAACTGGCCTAAAGAGAAATCTTTAGCCCCAGCAACAGGGAAACTGAGAAACAGTACAGTACAGATGACTGGGATCATAAGCCAGCCAAAGGAACGACACTCCACTTTTTTCACTTTTATTTTTATTTTTTTATTATCCCTTTTTTTCTTTTTTTTCTTCTTTTCTTCTTTGTTTTCCTGTTTTTGTTTGTTGCTTTATTTTCTATTACTTTTCACATTATTTTATCATTACTATTTTTTATTTGCTATTTTAAATTTTTATACCATTTTTGAAATCAATTTTTTTGTAAATTTATTATTATTTTCTTCTCATTCTCTTTCTTCTCATCCACTTATTCCTTTTTTACTTTTTCAATACTAATACTAAATTGAGGTCCTCTCCATATTCATCTAATTCTTAATCTTATTTTCAGTATATAAGCTCAGCCTCTACAGATTCTGCCCCAACCCTCTTTGCTGGGTGTGTGGTGTTTGTATTTTTGTTTGTTTGTTTTATTTATTGGTTCTGTGGTGTCTTACCCCCATATATATATATATTTTTCCTTTTTCTTCCTTTGTTTTTTATCTCTTATCTTTTTCTCTCTCTTTGATAGCATTTGTGCTCTCTTTTCTCTGCCCTAGCTCTGTTTTCTCAGGTGGTCACTTATATTGGGGTTATTGGTGTCATGAGTACATTTGTGCTTAGTTCCCTCTATGTTGTGTCTTATTGAGGTGAATTTTATCCTGTCTGGCAAAGGGGCTTGAGAGCAAGCCACATAACCAGACACCTGGAGAGGAAACTCCATCCACAAATGGGTCAATAACACCCCAGGCCCAACTATAGAGGCAGGAAGAATGCAGCAGTGAGGGAAAGAGCATGAGTGAGTGAGGGAGTAAAAGAGGAGTGTGTGGTCAGGTGGTGTGTGTGTGTGTGTGTGTGTGTGTGTGTGTGTGTGTGTGTGTGAAGGAGGCACAGTTAGATCCCACAGGACCTTCAGGGGCAGGCTAATCAGGCTCGCCTAATTAGGCAACTTCTGCTACCATTGCAAACAGTACTGGGAGGCCAACTTGTCCTCAGAGGCCTAGCCTTTTTGAAGGGAAGAGCTGCTGTAACTGGGTTCCCAGCCTCAACTCCACCCAGGGTGCCCTCAGATAACACCTGGGACTCTACAGCCACCCCTGCCAGGGACATGCTACCTAGGCTGTGATCCCATGGTCAACGAGGCTCCAGCCACCCTGGGCACAGGCTCCTGTGAGTTCTGAAGCATGCTCCCCTCTGACTGGCCCAATGCTTTAGCCCAGGGCACTGCAACCACATGAACAGCAGACACGTGAGCAGCCCACTCATGTCCAAGGAGCAGCAGCCCCGCGAGCAACCCGCCACAGGCCTAAGAGCAGCAGCTTCATGTGGCCTGCCCCTGTCCAAGGAGCAGCAGCTGTGTGAGTGGCCAGTTCCCCTGTCTGAGGAGCAGCAACCAAATGAGCAGCTCACCCCATCTGAGGAGCAGTAGCCGCTTGAACAGCCCACCCCCATCTGAGGAGCAGCAGCTGTGCACAGCCCCACACCCTGCACCTGTCCGAAGAGCAGCAGCTGTGCCACATGAGCAGCCAGTCCCCTTCCAAGGAGCAGGAGCTGTACGAGCAGCCTGCCCCAGTCTGAGGAGCAGCAGCTGTGCCAGCAGCCTGCCCCAGTCCGAGGAGCAGCAGCTGTGTAAGCAGACAGTCCCTTTCCAAGGAGCAGCAGCCACACAAACCACCTGCCCCCATCCGAGGAACAGCAGCTGTGTAAGCCGCCTGCCCCCATCAGAGGAGCAGCACCTGTGTGAGCAGCCCACCCCCTCCTGAGGAGCAACAGATGCACGAGCTGCCTGGCCACATCTGAGGAGCAGCAGCTGTGTGAGCAGCCCGCCCACATCCAAGGAGCAGCAGCCACACGAACAGCCTACCCCCATCTGAGAAGCAGCAGCCACATAAGCAGACTGCCCACGTCCAAAAAGCAGCAGCCCTGTGCAGTCTGCACTGGTCCAAGGAGCAGCACCTACATGCAGCCTGCACCTGTCTGACGAGAAGGAGCCGGGTGAGTGGCCCGTCCCTGTCTGAGGAACATTAACAGCACAAGCAGCTCACTCCCACGCAAGGAGCAGCAGCTGCATGAACAGACCGCCCCCTGTCCGAGGAGAAGCAGCTGCACAAGCAACCCGCACCCGTGCAAAGAGCAGCAGCCCTGCAAGCAACCTGCCCTTGTCCAAGGAGTGGTGGCATCATGAGCAGCCCATCCCATGTGAGAAACAGCAGCAGCACGCAGCCAGCCCCCATCTAAAGAACAGCAGCCACGTGAGCAGCTGGCCCCCGTCCAAGGAGCAGTGGACACGAGGAGCAGCAACCTCATAATCAGCCCACCCCCGTCCAAGGAACAGCAGCTATACAAGCAGCCTCCCCCACCAGCCAGAGAAAACACCACTGCTGCAAACAGCACTCACCAGAGGAGCCGCTGCCAACTGAGAAGCAGCTGCTTCCGTGTCCGCCTGAGGAGCCACCACAGCCCAAGAAGCCACTGCCACCCAAGGAGCAGCCCCTAGATCAGTCAGTGAGACCAAAAATGGGTAGACAAAGATACCCCCAAAGGAAATAGGAGGAATCGCCAGAAAAGCAGCAGAGTGAAACAGAGGCATGCAATATGTCAGAAAAAGAATTCAGAATAAGGGTCATAGAGTTCATAAACCAGATGGAAGAAAAAATCAACACCTTATATAAGAATCAAGAAGAAATGAAAAGTGATATAGCTGCAATAAAAAACACCATGGAAAGTTTCAACATAGACTAAGACAGTGGTCGGCAAACTGCAGCTCGCGAGCCACATGCAGCTCTTTGGCCCCTTGAGTGTGGCTCTTCCACAAAGTACCACGGCCTGGGTGAGTCTCTTTTGAAGAAGTGGTGTTAGAAGATGTTTCAGTTTAAAAAATTTGGCTCTCAAAAGAAATTTCAATTGTTGTACTGTTGATATTTGGCTCTGTTGACTAATGAGTTTGCCGACCACTGGACTAGGAGAAGTGGAGGACCGAATTAGCAAATTAGAAGACAGGGAAGCAAAACACAGCCAAACTGCATTGCAATTGGAGAAAAAAATTAAAGAACAGGAGGAGAGCCTAAGGGAGCTATGGGACAACATGAAATGAAGCAACATACGAATAATAGGGGTGCCAGAACAACAGGAAGAGGAACAAGGGTTAGAAGACCTATTTGAAGAAATAATGTCAGAAAACTTCCCTGATGTGGCAAAGAAAAAAGTCACACAAGCAAAGAGAGTCCCAAACAGGATGAACCTGAAAAGACCCACAACAAGACACATCATAATTATGATGGCAAATATTCAGGACAAAGAGAGAATCTTAAAGGCTGCAAGAGAGAGATGGAAAGTTACATACAAGGGAGCTCCCATTAGATTATCAAATGGTTTCTCAACAGAAACACATCAGGCCAGAAAAGAATGGAAGGAAATTTACAAAGTGATGCAAACCAAGGGACTGAATCCAAGAATATTCTATCCAGCAAGGCTATCATTCAAAATTGAAGGAGAAATAAGGAGCTTCGCAGACAAAAAAAGGCAAAGGGAGTTTATCACTACCAACACAGCAATGCAAGAAATGCTAAAGGGACTGGTATAAAAAGAAAAAAGAAAAAGGTAAGAAAGAACACAGACACAAAAAATAAAAATGGCTACAAACAAGTACCTTTCAATAATAACTTTAAACATAAATGGACTAAATGCTCCAATCAAAAGACATCGAGTGGCTGAATGGATAAAAAAACACGACCCATATATATCCTGTCTACAAGAGACCCACCTCAGAACAAGGGACTCACACAGACTGAAAGTCAAAGGATGGAAAAATATCATTCAGGCAAATAGAAATGAAAAAAAACTGGGGTAGCAGTACTTATATCTGACAATATAGACCTCAAAGTAAAGGCCATAACAAGAGATAAGGAAGGCCACTTCATAATAATGAAGGGATCGATACAACAAGAGAATATAACCCTGATAAACATATATGCACCCAATGCAGGAGCACCCAAATACATAAAAAAAACTCTTGGAAGATATCAAGGGAGAGAATGACAACAATACAATTATAATAGGGGACTTTAATACACCACTGACATCACTGGATAAATCCTCTAGACCAGTGGTCGGCAAACTCATTAGTCAACAGAGCCAAATATCAACAGTACAATGATTGAAATTTCTTTTGAGAGCCAAATTTTTTAAACTTAAACTATATAGGTAGGTACATTGTTATTAACTTAATTAGGGTACTCCTAAGCTGGCCTTTGCTAAAAAGTCAAGGGGCCAAAGAGCTGCATGTGGCTCGCAAGCTGCAGTTTGCCAACCACTGCTCTAGACAAAAAAAAAAAAAAAAAAATCAGCAAAGAAACAGCAATTCTAAATGACTCACTAGATCAGATAGACCTAACTGACATATTCAGAGCATTTCACCCCAAAGCCACGGAATATACATTCTTCTCTAGTGCATATGGGACATTTTAAAAAAAGACCATACATTGGGTCACAAGCAAAGTCTCCCCAAATTCAAAAAGATTGAAATCATAACAAGCATTTTCTCAGCCCACAATGGCATAATATTAGAAATAAACCACAATAAAAACATTCCAAAAAATTCAAACTTGGAAGCTGAATAGCATGCTATTAAACAATGATTGGATTATCAATGAGATCAAAGAAGAAATTAAAAACATCCTGGAGACTAATGACAATAAAAACACAACAATGCAAATGCTATGGGACACAATGAAAGCAGTCCTGAGAGGGAAATTTATAGTTCTACAGGCCTACCTCAAAAAAAAACAAAAACAAAAAAAAACAAAAACAAACAAACAAACAAACAAAAAAAAAAAACAAGAAAAAATGGTAATAAATCATCTAACTCAACAACTCAAAGAATTAGAAAGAGAGCAACAAGAAAAGCCCACAGTGAGCAGAAGAAAGGAAATAATAAAGATCAGAGCAGCAATGAATGACATAGAGACCAAAAAAAACAATACAAAAGATCAATAAAACCAAGACTGGTTCTTTGAAAGAATAAACAAGATTGATGAACCTCTAGCCAGGCTCACCAAGAAGCAAAGAGAGAGGACCCAAATAAAATCAGAAATGAAAGAGGTGAAATAACAACAGACCCCACAGAAATACAAAGGATTGTTAAAAAATACTATGAACAACTCTAATCTAACAAACTAGACAACCTGGAAGAAATGGACACATTCCTAGAAAAATACAACCTTCCAAAACTCACGCAGGAAGATTCTAAAAATCTCAATAGGTTGATAACTATGGAAGAAATTGAAACAGTCATCAAAAAGCTTCCAGCAAACAAAAGCCCGGGGCCAGATGGCTTCACAGGGGAGTTTTACTAAACATTCAAGGAAGAACTAAAACCTATCCTCCTCAGACTATTCCAAAAAATTCAAGAGGAAGGAACACTTCCAAGCTCCTTCTATGAAGCCAGCATCACCCTAATACCAAAACCAGATAAAGACAACACAATGAAGGAGAATTACAGGCCAATATCCCTCATGAACGTAGATGCAAAATCCTCAACAAAATTCTAACAAATCGGATCCAGCAGTACATCAGAAAGATCATACACCATGACCAAGTAGGATTTATTGCAGGGATGCAAGGATGGGACAATATTCGCAAATCAATAAACGTGATGCATCACATAAACAAACTGAGAGATAAAAATCACATAGTCATATCAATTGGTGCAGAAAAAGCATTTGACAAAATCCAACACCCTTTCTTGACAAAAACTCTCAGCAAGGTGGGAATAGAAGGATCATACCTCAACATAATAAAAGCCATATATGACAAACCCACAGCCAACATCATACTCAATGGGCAAAAACTAAAACCATTTCCCCTAATAACAGGAACAAGACAGGGATGCGCACTCTCACCACTCCTGTTCAACATAGTGCTGGAAGTACTAGCCATTGCGATCAGACAAGAAGAAGAAATAAAAGGCATCCAAATTGGAAAAGAAGTAAAACTGTCCTTATTTGAAGATGACATGATACTGTACATAGAAAACCCTAAAGACACCATCAAAAAATTATTAGACTTAATAAATGAATTTGGCAATGTATCAGGATACAAAATCAACGCCAAGACATCTATGGCATTTCTATACACCAATAATGAACTTACAGAAAGAGAGACTAAAAAAGCAATCCCATTTACCATCGCACCAAAAAAAATTAAGATACCTAGGAATACACTTAACTAAGGAGGTAAAAGAACTATACATGGAAAACTACACGACTCTGAAAAAAGAGATAGAGGAAGACATAAACAGATGGAAGAACATACCATGTTCATGAATTGTTAGAATCAACATCATTAAAATGTCCATACTACCCAAAGCAATCTATAAATTCAATGCACTTCCCATTAAAATACCAATGGCATATTTCACAGACCTAGAAAAAACATTCCAAAAATTCATCTGGAATAAAAAAAAAAAAAAAACCCTGAATAGCTACAGCAATCCTGAGAAAGAAGAACAAAGTAGGTGAAATCTCAATACCAGATTTTAAGCTGTATTACAAGGCCACTATTCTCAAAACTGCCTGGTACTGGCTCAAGAACAGACATATAAATCAATGGAATAGAATAGAGAACCCAGAAATCGACCCAAATCACTATGCTTAATTAATATTTGACAAAGGAGGCATGAACATACAATGGAGTCAAGACAGTCTCTTCAATAAACAGTGTTGGGAAAATTGGACAGATACATGCAAAAAAATGAAACTAGACCACCAACTTACACCATACACAAAAATAAACTCAAAATAGATCAAGGACTTAAACATACGATAGGAAACCATAAAAATACTAGAGGAATCCACAGGCAGAGAAATCTCAGACATATGACGAAGCAATTTCTTCACTGATACTGCTCCTAGGGCAATGGAAACTAAAGAGAAAATAAACAAATGGGACCACATCAAAATAAAAAGCTTTTGCACAGCAAAGGAAACCATCAATAAAACAACAAGAAAGCCCACTGCACGGGAGAACATATTTGCCAATGATATCAACGATAAGGGTTTAATCTCCAACATTTACAGGGAACTCATGCAGATTATCAAAAAGAAGATGAACAACCCAATCAAAAAATGGGCAACTGACCTAAATAGATACTTTTCGAAAGAAGACAGAAGGAAGGCCAAGAGACATATGAAAACCTGCTCAAAGTCACTAATCATCAGAGAGATGCAAATCAAAACAACAATGCGGTACCATCTCACACCTGTCAGAATGGCTATCATCAACAAATCAACAAATAACAAGTGCTGGGGAGGATGCGGAGGAAAAGGAACCCTTGTGCACTGCTGGTGGGAATGCAGACTGGTGCAGCCACTGTGGAGAACAGTATGGAGTTTCCTCAAAAAACTAAAAATGGATCCAGTGATCCCACTTCTAGGAATATATCCCTATTTGACCCAGTGATCCCACTTCTAGGAATATATCCCAAGAAACTAGAAACACGAATCAGAAAGGATAGATACACCCCTATGTTCATAGCAGCACAATACACCATAGCTAAGATTTGGAAACAGTCTAAGTGCCCATCAGCAGATGAGTGGATTAAAAAACTGTGGTATATCTACACAATGGAATACTACGCTGTGGTAAAAAAGGAGTTCTTACCATTTGCAACAACATGGATGGAGATGGAGAGCATTATGCTAAGTGAAATAAGCCAGGCAGAGAAAGATAAATATCACATGATCTCACTCATTTGTGGAATATAATGAACAACATAAACTGATGACTAAAAACAGATCCAGAGACAGAGAAACATCAATCAGAACATCAATCCTCAGGGAAGGTAGGGGACGATGGGGGTAAGGAGGAGAGATCAACTAAAGGACTTATATGCATGCATATAAGCCTAATCAATGGACACAGACAACAGGCGGGTGGTGGCTTGAATGGGGGGTGAAGGGTAATGGGGGAATAAGGACACATATGTAATACCTTAATCAATAAAGAAATTATAAATAAATAAATAAATAAATTAATTAATTAATTAATTAAATAAAAGCCCAGTGACTGAACAGCCGAACAACCGGTTGACCAGTAGCTAATAATGCACACTGACCACTAGGGGGCAGACGCTCAATGAAGGAGCTGCCCTCTGGTGGTCAGTGCACTACCATAGTGGAAGCACCACTCGGCTGACCAGGATGAGCGGCTGCTCCCGCTGCAAACCCCAGACTGACGGCCAGGAACCCAGGCTGTGATCATAGCCTCCTTGCCCCAGGCTCCTTCTCCTCACTCCCTGCCACCTCCTGGCAGAGCTGACCCTAGAGGCTGGGAGGCAGGTTCATGGCTGCCCCAGGACTGAGGCCTACTCCCCTGCCTCTCAGTGCTATTGTCCCTGGGCCTGGCCCCAACTGGGTCCCTTGGAGAGGCGAGTGCTCTGGCTCCACAGAAGATGCCAGACCAGGGAGAAGCTGCTCAGAGGGCGGGTCCACAGCCGCTCAGCTGACCAGGATGAGCAGTGCTCCCATAGCAGGCGATCCCTGCAGGCCACGTCCCCCAACAGTGCATGAATCCTGTGCACCAGGACTCTAGTAGCAATATGTTTAGGGATACATCTCTTAGGGCAGTGGTCGGCAAACTCATCAGTCAACAGAGCCAAATAGCAACAGTACGATTGAAATTTCTTTTGAGAGCCAAAAACCAACTTCTGCGCATGGGCCACGAAGTTTCAATCGCACTGTACGTGCATGCCCGCACGTGGTATTTTGTGGAAGAGCCACACTCAAGGGGCCAAAGAGCCGCATGTGGCTCGCGAGCCGCAGTTTGCCAACCACTGTCTTAGAGCAAAAGAAACTAAGGAGAAAAAAAACAAATGGGACTACATCAAAACAATAAGCTTCTGCACAGTAAAAGAAACCATCAAAATGAAAAGGGAACCCACTGTTTGGAAGAACATACTTGCCAATGATACATCTGATAAGGGGTTAATATCCAAAATATATAAAGTACTCATACAACTCAACAGAAGGAAGACAATACAATTTAAAAATGGGCAGAAGACCTGAATAGACATTTCTTCAAAGAGGACATATAAATGGCCAAGAGACGTATAAAAATGCTCAGTCACTAATCATCAGAGAGATTCAAATTAAAGCCACAATGAGATATCACCTCACACCTGTCATAATTGCTACCATAAAAAAAAATCAGCAAACGATACATGCGGGTGAGGATGTGGAGAAAAGGAAACACTAGTTCACTGCTGGTGGGAATGCAGACTGGTGCAGCTATTATGGAAAACAGTATGGAGTTTCTTCAAAAAATTAAAAATGGAACTTCCATTTGACCCAGTGATCCCACTTCTGGAAATATATCCTAAGATCCCCAAAACTCCAATCAGAAAGAATATAATCACCCTATGTTCATAGCAACATTATTTACAATAACTAATATTTGGAAACAGCCCAAGTGCCCGAGATTAGATGAGTAGATAAAAAAAGCTGTGGGACATTTACACTATTGAATACTATGCAGCTATTAAAAAGGGGATCTCTTACCCTTTGGGACAGCATGGATGGACCAGGAAAATATTATTCTAAGTGAAATAAGCCAATCTGAGAAAGACAAATATAACATGAACTTACTTATTTGTAGAATCTAATTAGCAGAATAAATTAATCAACAAAGTAAGACCCAAAGTATGGAGGCATGGAACAGACTGACATACCTCAATGTGGGGTTGGGGATATGAGAAGAGATAAACCAAAGAACTTATATACTTACTAGGAGCCCAGCACAGGAAATTGTGCAGCCCTACACTGCCTTGACACATGAACCTCTCCACGCAGAGCTCCAGCGCTCCTGGTCCAGCCCCCAACCCCTCTGGCCGCTTTAAGCCCCACCTTCAGTCCCTCGAGTCACCTCAGGCTGGTCCCACCTCCTCCAGGCACCTCCCTGCTTCTGCCCCATCTCCAGAGCAATGCTCTGCCCGCGCACGCGCAGGCAGCCTCCTGCGATGGGTCATGACGTTACAGAGTAACAGACAATTTGCATATTCTTCTATTATTATATAGGATAGGCATAGCCCATGGACACTGGCAATAGGGTAGTAAAGACAGGGGGAATTGGGTAGGGGCTGGCAGGATGGGTGTAAAGGGGGGAAAGGAGAGATATCTGTAATACTATCAACAATAAAAAGTTTACTTTAAAAAATGATAACTAATCCACTATGTTTACATAAATAACACATTTTTAATGAAAAATAGTTTTTTGTTTTAAAACCAATAAAACAAACTTAGTGAGAAAAGGTCATTGTTTTATATTTTCTCAGATCTCTTTAGTGCCTCACATCAGCCACTGTGTTCAGTCACTTTGGCAGTGAAGTCACATCTAGTCACTTGGCCTGAGCACTCTGCTGGGCAACTTCAGGAGAAGGATTGTGACAATAACTTTGACTTCCTGACGTCCTGACCCCCTGAGAGGGTCTGGGGACTGTGTTTTCAGAAACTATGTCTGAGACCTGTGGTAGGCAAAAGCCCCCCACAGTCCCTGGCACCTACCCCGAACCGGATGTCAGTGGGGACCAAGCCCAGGCTTGCAGTTCCGAGGCAGTGCAGAGCGCTATCTAGTGGATGTGGGGTTCACAGTTGCTGTCTTCCCTGACTGGGGAGCTCCATGTGAAACCCCTGCGTGCACTTGCTGTGAGTGTGAGGACCCTGGGGCTGAGGGTAGAAGGCCTTGTTTATCCCATCTCTCCACAGTGTGAGGGCAGAGCTGTGATTGGAACCCAGCATCTTGGCCAGAGAGCAGGACTGTAGCTGTAATGCCTCAGCGGTTGTCTCTCTTCATACTCAACTATCTCCACTCTGGGTGTGGCTTCCCTCCTGAGGGAGATGGCACTGTGTCCTCCTCCAACCTATACACAGTGACTCCCACTACCACCACACAAACACACACACACACACACACACACACACACACACACACACACGAATAAACACATATGCATACACACATACCCACACACACACATACACACATATACACACATACCACAAATAAACACATACGCATACACACATATACACATACATACACACATTTACACACGTACACACTCACACAAACTGGGGGCCTGCAAGCGCCAGGGACCACAGATGAATAGTGAAGGTCAAGCCATGGCTTCCCAGGTAAGACAAGTTGCCCAGTCAGTGGCCAGCCTCTAGGTGGGTGGCATCGAGTTAGTGTGACCCTGGACCCCTAGCAGTGGCCTGTGTGTATCTCTTATGTCTCCTATAGCTGTGTGTGTCTGTATCTCCTTTGTGATGCCTCCCCTTGGCCGAGTGTGCAGGTCTCCCTGGATTTCTCGCTCCATGTCCATGAGCGACCATGGGTGTGTGCGCATGCACGAGCATAGGGTGTGACACTTTCTTTGGGTCAGAGGCAGCTTGCCATCCAGGGCTAAGTCGGGGGTGGCTGCTGAGCTCTCCCATTGTCTCTAGCACGTTCTTCTGGGGCAAGGAGTGTTGTTGTGGCAACCAGTAGCCACCTTGTCAATGGAGCAGATGTGTTTGTGACCACATCAAGGGGATTGATCTGTCTCCACACCCTCCAGCCCCTGTCTCTTGTCCTCCAGCTCTCAGATTCAGATGCCCCGCTCCCCAGCAGGGGACGGGTGAGTCTGGAAATGGGCGCCAGCTCTTTATTCGTTCTTATTCAACAAATGTTTATTAACCCTGTGTGCTGCACACTAAGGATCCAGTGGCAACAAAGACAGCCGATATCCTGCACCCATGAAATGGAACAAACACAGTAATATCCAAACTTCACACTTCCATGGCCCTTACAATGTATCAGGCACTTTATTACATGGATCAGCTCATTTAATCACTGTGATGTGCCCAATTTTACAAATGGTGAAACACAACTACAGAAAGGCTAAGTTAGTTACCCTAAACTACACAGCCAGTAAATAGCAGAGCCAGGTTTGAACACCGGGCATCTGATTTCAGGGTTGATGTTCTTTTTGTTGTTTTTTTTTTAATCCACCTGAAGATATGTTTTTATTAATTTGAGAGAGAGAGAAACATCAATGTGAGAAACATTGATCGATTGCTTTCTGTACACACCCTGACCAGGAATCGAACCTGCAACGTTTTGGTGTACGGGACGATGCTCCAACCAACTGATCCACTTGGCCAAGGCCAGTGTTGATGCTCTTAACCACTATATTGTAAACTTCTAATAAGTGAGAAATATCATTTCAGGTAGTGGTAAATGCCAAAAAAACAAAAGTAGTAGATGAAAGGTGCTGGAAGCCCAGGTGATTAGGGTGCATATTGAAGTGCTGGCATTTGAGTCAACCCTTTTTAACCAGGAAAATTCAGCTATGCAGAAAAAATCAGAGAAAGCATCATGTGCAAAGGCCTGGAGGCAGGGTGAAACCTAGTATATTGGAAGAACAGAAGGAAGGCCACTGTAGAGTCTAGTAAGGGAGGACCTCTGTGCTGTAACAGATGAACTTACAGATCTCAGTGGCTTCCCACAACAGATTTCTTACCCATAGGTGTTTCTGATTGTCAGGTGGACCCTGAGGGGCCTAGGAACCAATTTTGTGTGGCTCTACTCCTCAGTGGAAGGGAAAGAGCATAGGAGGTGTCAATGGACTTGGAAGTGGAGCAAACATCCCTACTCCATATTTCAGAGCCCAGTCATGTGGTGACTCCCATCCACAAGGGAAACAGGGAATGTGGTCTAGCAGTATGACCTACATAGAGGACCTAGGTATGGCTGTACTCAGACACACAGATGGCTGGTGGGTGTGCAGACAGAGTGGTTAGCTTTGGGTATATTTTGAAGTACACTCAAGAGGTTTTGCTGATGGACTGGGGTAGAGGAAGACAAGATACAAGATTGACTCCAGAACAAGTGACTGACAGGTGGAGAAGCTGAGGTTTGGGGAGCCCATTAAACAGAGTGGTTGTGTCCCTGCCCCATTATCAGTGTTACAACTGTCCTGCTCAGGACAGCAAATGTGAATGTCTTCACAGTGGTCCTGTGTGTGGTTAAGTCCCTTCCCTGTCTCACGCCCATTGCTATGTGACTATGCAATTCCTCCCATTGAAAAAGAGTCTCCTTCCTAACACCTTGAATCTGGGCTGGTCCTGTGGCTAATTTTGGTTAATAGAATGTATCAGACCTAACCTTGTGCCAGTGCTGAGCCTGGGCCTCAAGAAGCTTGGCAACTTCTGCTCCTACATTTGTAATCCTTCCTCTCTGATGTAAACAAGCTTGTGCTAGCCTACTGGAGGATGAGATTATGGCCCATTCATCTTAGTTAAAGTCATTCTAGACCAGCCTCTAGCCAGTTGACCCCAAAACATATGACAGCGTTTTTCCAAGATCAGCAGGGTCACTTATCTGACCACAATTGGCCATGGGTGCCTGAGGGAACCCATCTGAGATCAGAAGAACTGCTCAACTTATCCATAGACTTAGTTGCAATAATACAATTGTTTGAAGTCATTGAGTCTGGGGGGTGATTTGTTACTCAGCAATAGCAAACTGATACACTTGTCATAGAGCCTGGTCAGTGATTTGTGTGGGTGAATCCCTTCATCTCCCTGCCTTCAGCTGGAAGATGGCTCTAGAACACTGTAAGGGAGAGTGTAATTCCGATTCCAGTAGCTCAGGACAAAAAGAACAGCAAGGCTGCACCTGCACATGGGTGGCTCCAGACCTCATCCTTCCTGCAACAGCACAGAAGGGCTCCTCAGAGGAACAGGAGTCTGTCAGGTGGAGGAAAGGAAGGTGGGTGTTCCTGGCAGAGGACACAGCAAAGGTACAAGACATACAGGGTGGTGTGAAGATAAGAGAGAATTCATGAAAATTGTTAGAACCTTGCCTGGCAGAAAGCAATAACTTCACAAATGGCACTATTACCACTGTGCACAAGAGGCAGAGGCAAGGCTGCCAGGTCGTGAAGGACTAATGAACTTGCTCTTTATCTGCAGAGCAATGGGGAGCCACATCTGGTTGTAGTCAGGAAGTGGATTGGGCTATCCAGAGCTTGAAAGGCTAATTTGAGGGGGCGTGAGTGGATGCAGGGAGGCTTGGGAGGAGGTGGTGGCATTCTTCTAGGTGAGAGACAATGGTGGCCAGTTAGTGAGGAAGGTGGGTGGGCTGTGCAATGCCCTGGGAAGAAGTGCCAGGTCTTGGTGGCCTGTCGGATGCATTCAGTAAGGTGGGGAAAAGTTGGCAATGACGATCTGTGTCAGACTTGGATGCCCTGTGTGACCCACTGTCATTTCTTTCTTTCTTAAGCTTCTGTTAGAGGTGACAGAAGGCTCAGGACCATAGGCTGAAGTGAGACTGCAGCCTGTTTCCCACTTCCTCGGGCTGGGGTCTTGAAGAAGGCACTTCCTTCCCTGAGGCTGGTCCTCATTTATAAGTGGGAATGGAGCCCTCCTAGGGTCTCAGGAAACACATCACAAACTTGCTTTGAAGATTGCAAGGTATAGCTCTACCTTGGGTAGAGAAACAGGTCAACCCAGGACTCTCCTGACCTGGGTCTTGCTAAGGAGTTTCCTTGATTGAAGGGTTGTGGGTAGGAAAATGGGAGGTTTGGGGATTCCACTGGCTGGCTGCCAGGGCACCCCCTACAGAGTGGTTGAGAGCACAGGCCTGTCACGCTGTGGAGCCTTGAGTTAGTTCTAAACTTAAGTCCAGAAGGACACGAGTGCATTTGCACACACACCTGAGAACACATACAGGGTGGTGCAAAAGTAGGTTTTCAGTTGTTCATGTGAAAAATAATACAATGATTAATAAATAATAATCAAGAATAAACTCTGTGCTTTGTGTACTCATAACTATTAACCTACTTTTGCCCCCCCCCCCCCCGTGGTATTCTGAACAAGTAGGAATTTCATCCCTCCCACCTCACCCCTCCACCTTATTTTGTTGCCTAAGGAATGCACTCTGTTGGCCTTTCTGGGAGGCACAAGTCCTGTTTTTGTCTTCCCTCTTCTGGGCTTGCTATGTAGCCTTGCATAAAGCCCTGTCCCTCTCTGGGCCTCAGTTTCTCCATCTCTAAAACAAGAGATTTGGTCCAAGTCAGAGGCTGCACTCTGGTGGCACAAAGGCAAGTTCAGCTTGCAGTCCTGTTTTGCTCCATATCAAAAAAGTAGGAGATCTGCCACAACAGGTGGTTCAGTTGGTTGAAACATCATTCTGTACACCAAAAGGTTGTGGGTTCAATTCCTGGTCAGGGCACATACATAGGTTGCAGGTTCGATCCCTGGTTGGGGTGCATACAGGAGACAACCGATCGATGTTTCTGTCTTACATTGAAGTTTCTCTGTCTCTCTCTCTCTCTCCCTCCCTGCCCCACTCTAAAAACCAATAAAAACATATCCTCAGGTGAGGATTAAAGAAAAATCAGAGGGTCTGGCTATGAGGAGGCCCACATCTTCATGAAGCTCCAATGGGCTTGCATTGAGCAGCTCACTTCCCACAGTTGTTATCAACCTGGACCCTGAGCTTTCCACACTATAGTCCTGGACTTTCTGCTGTTGTTTTTTGTTTCAGTCTCTTAAGATTTTTGTCTTTTTAATGGCAGTTTTATTGAAAAGTCACTTTAGGAATAAAACAAACAAAGGGGGGATATCTCTGCCTAACACAAAGCAAAATATGTATTCGTATAAGCTATGTTTTAAGAATATTATCATTATGGAGAAAATAGTAATAATAGCAACAATAACAATAATAATAATACTTAGCATTCATCCATTGCTTTGAAACTCAAAGTGCCACACAATCATTATTGGCAGGACGCTCACAACAGCCCTGTGAGGTAGGTATTTTTATTCCACTTTTACGATGGAGAAACTGAGGCTCAGAGCACAACTTAGCTGGGCACCTTCGGCAGGAGGGCAGGTCCCTACATTTGAAACTAACAGTGTACTAAGGAGCCAAGTGATAGGCTGGCAGCTGACCTGGCCATTCTTCTCACAAGCCCAGCTGTCCCCTGCCAGGCCCACTTTTCATCTGAATAGTAAAACAAGACATGGGGTGGCTTCTGAAACCATGTTTATGTGATTACATTAAACGGGCCTCTGGGAGGTGATCAGAATCTCCCTCTCTCTCAGGTGCCATGAGGCCAGTTGGGAGCAGAGGGGCTGAAGGCTTAAGAAGCCTCTTTGCTCACGGTGGACACTGCAGGCTTCTGAGGCAGAGATAAACTGTGACATGGAGACTTCAAGAAACTTCTGCGTTTTCTCCTCCCTCACCCATTGACCACGCCCCTGCCACACTTGCCCACTTGCCCACTTGCCCACTCACCCATTCATTCACTCATCCACCCCATGGATTCATTCCTTCATGCCTACCCATCCTAATACCAAAGTAAAGAAGAAAAAAATGGTCCAAGGGAAGAAATCAACCAACTGTCCAGCCATTTTATTTGTCTATGCTGTGATCCAGGTCCAGTGCTGACACTGGAGTGTCCAATACAGCCTAGACATGGAGAGGCTCCCAGTGCATGGGGCCATGGGGCTGTGATCTCAGGGGTACTTGTGGGCATACAGTTCAGAAGTGCCATCTCTTGGTGGCTCAACACAATCACCAAAGATCCCTATAGTTTGACTCAACACCATCTGCCCTGCCCGGCAAGCAGAGATACACAGGCACACACCCACGTGCATACACCACTCCGAATCTTTCAGGCGTACACATGGAGATAAACAGATAGTTGGGTACACACAGGAGCACACAAGAGATACCTGAAAGCACAAAGTCACATAACTACCCCATGACTCCCTAAAGCTGCACATGCATGCACACACACACACACACACACACACACACACACACACACAAATGGATGCAGAACACCCACGGCCTCCTTAAGGAAAGCTTCCCAAGTAGAGAGGCACTGGAAGAAGGGGGACCCAGGGCAGAGAGGTCTCGTCCATACCTCTCTCTGACAGTCTGCCCTGGGGCTGTGACATCCAGGAAACCCAGCTGCTCATGGGACCTCTCACCCCAGCTTTTTTGCCTTATAACTGAGGACTACGGCTCACCCCTACCCCCCAGGGCACTCAGCAATTCAGGGGCATTCTGGTGAGGAGTAGGTTCCCTGAGCTGGCTTCTGCCGAGTGGCCATGACCAAGTCCCTGTGATGGTCCCAATGCACAGACCTGCCCACTAAATGGCTGGTCATGAGGTCACCGCTCAGTGACCTTGCTCTTAAAGCCTGAGCTTAATAGGCTGAGACTGAAGATCTAATTCCTTTCCCAGGTAATACCAATGACACGACAGCCCAGGCATCCATGGCCACTTTTGCCCATTTGATCAACAGAACTTGAAAACGCAGTTGTGTGAGGGTCCTCGTGGGATCTGACTCCACACCCAGGCCTTGTCTCTCCTTACCACAGAGCAAGTCCTGGAATTAAGAAGCCCAGGCCACAGAATGATACAGCCAGATGCAAAATAAATAAAATATTCATATAAAAATAGTCTCTTACAAAACATTCTCTCCTATCCAGTGGCTCACTTTCCAAAAGATGAAAATTGCTGGGTGCTTTTATTATCTTTCCTTTTTCTATGTATTCCAAACTGGATTTCTCTAATGGTGAAGTGTGAGTTGTGTAGGACTAAAGGATGGGAAACGTATTGTGAAAAGCATCTCCAAACTTGGACCAGCTTAAAATATATATATATATGACATCTGCTCTGTACTTAAACATCTAATGCAGCGGATACTTGCAGAATCAGCTAGTAGAAATATCTGCATAAAGAATAATTATTATGTACAGTTCTAGTTGGCTCCTTGTCCCAGTGACAAAATTTTCCTGCAAAGAAAGCAACCAGTCCACTTTGCAGAAAACGGTTCCCAATGAGGTGGACTGATTCTTTTTAATTAAATAAATTAATGTTATTTTTAAAATCAAAATTGTTAAATATTGCTTGATGAGGCCCAACGATCCAGGGTTCCTGCTGTGGAAGGCTCTGCTGCAGTGAGGAGACCCAGGCAGTGTCTGGGGTAGGACAGAGCAGGCTAGGTATGGACTAGAATCCTTAGGGGCTCTGGAGAGCCCTTTCCCCAAAGTGTCTGCAGGAAACTGCACAGGTGCCTCCACAGCAGGAAAGACAAGCTCAGCATTCCTGCAGTTCCCTATGGAGATCTGGGAATTGACCTGCAGGGTGAGTGCAGCTGGACTCTGGTCCTCCCCACAGTGGACCTGACTTGAGGGTGCATGCAGTGCAGTTTTGGGCTCACTTGCACGTGTACACCTCGGTGTGCTCGCTGCAGGTGTTGCACTTGACATAGCAGCACCAGTGGAATTTGCAGTTACACTGCCACACCCGTGCGTACTGGTGGGTGTTGTAGCCACGGCCGCAGCACATGAGGTCACAGCCACTAGTCTGGCGGGCTGTCTTGTTGCAGATGCGGCCCTGCGTGCCCACGCTGCCCGTCACTGGGTCCTCCTCGCAGTAGTTGGGTGACTTCTCAATATACACCAGGTCCGTGTCCATGGGCTTGCGGTATGACAGCGGCTTCTTGATCTTCAGGAAGGTGGGCCGCTTGTTGCGGCTGGCGCGCACAGGCTCCACATGTACGGCCTCATTGTACTTGTCCTTGAGCACGTAGCCCAGCTCTCGGAACTGTGGCAGTGTAGTCCAGCAGGTCTTGGTGGTGCAGGAACCCGACACGCCATGGCACTTACACTCCAGCTTCATGTTCTCCTCCAGGATCTGCAGGAGTGGGAGAGCACAATGCAGGTCATTGCTTGCAGGACCCAGCCCAGCCTGGCCCACCCCCTGCTCCAACTAGCTGGGTTTGGTTTTTGTTTTTCCTTTTGGTGCAGGAAACTCAGGCCTGGATTCAAATTCCTCTCATCTCCAGCCCTTGTGCTGTGCCTTCCACCTGGAACTAACTTGCCTTCCTTGCTTCCCAACTCCTGTGCGGTCTGTAGATGTGCTTAGATCAGTTCAGGCCAGTCCAGAACACACATAGGTTCTTTTTGGCCTGCCCAGGTTTAAAATAGTTTCTGAACCAATATTTATAAACCAGGAGTATTTAAAAGGCAGACTCCCATGTGCATTTGTTTTATTTTGTTTTTGGCAAACAAAAAGTGCATCTGGCAACTCTGGGGTGATAGTCAAATTATTTAATAAGTGGTGCTGACTTCCTGGCACAGAATCTGGCAAGAAATGCCAGCTGTAGTCCTGTTGTGTCCTGCCTCACCACAACCTCTGCCAGCCTTGTCATATGGCAATAATACTTGGAGCTATGCCAGCAGTTGTCTTCCTCATGAGTTGATATCCTTCAATTTGCCATAGTCCTCACTACTCCCTTTTACTTACCTGACCTTCTTAAGTTACGGTTTTTCAGAAGTCAACTGCTTTGATCACCTATGACACCTGCCAGGCACTATGGACATATAAGTCTGGAAACGCATTGCTCTGATTGAAGCTTCCTTGGCATCTACCCCTGGCTCCCAGGCTGGATGCTGTTGCCCTTCTTCTGAGTTCCCAAGGCCCCTTGGGCTTCCACCATCATACCATGAGAGGCAGTACTGTATGGGGTGGGAGTGGGGGAGAAGCACAGATTCTGGACCCTGTGGCTTAAGTCCCAGAACTAACATGAACCTGCTGTGTGTCCTTGAACAACTTACTTTAAATCTCTGTGCTGCAGTTTCCCCATTTGTAGATGGGGATAATAAGAAGTAGTAATTAATTATAATTATGCAATGAAATACTAGATAATAGTGAAAAAGAATGAACTATTAATACAAGAAGAACAGATCTCCTAGATATAATGTTGTGTGAAAAAAAAGTTGGACACTAAAAAGAACATAATATAGGATTCCATTGCTGTGAAGTTCAAGGACAGGCAAAACTAATGGCTGGTTTTCATTTAATTTGTATTTAGCAATATAGGCAGTGGGTCAGAGATGGCCCATGGGCCATATTTTGCTGACCCAAGCTTTAGAATATCCTAGCAGTAAGAGGAGACATCATTTACCAAAGCCCCCATAGCACAGGGTATTTAGGTTGTTTTTGGTTATTGTTTTTACTTTTTCTTTCCTTCCCTCCCTCCCTTCTTTCTTTCCTTCATTATTTCTTTTTAACTATATGTAATGTAAAAGCAAGTATATTTGGAACTGAAGCTTCTCTTCCTTCCTCATCATCTTTGGCCTGATGTCATCCTAATAGACATGTATTAAGCTGCTACTGTATAGCAGGCACTGGGATGGGGATGTATTAGTGAGCATAGTTTCTGGGTTATAGTGTGTAAGCATTTTCATGGTTCTTCATCCAGATTGTCAAAATACTTTTGCTTGTTACATAGTGAAAGAATAAGTGAATGAGTAAATGAACATTTATTAATCACCCATACACATGCTTCTATATATAGCATCTTATTTCACTTCATCATGTTAGTATGATTTCATCTGCAGGGATAAACAGGCTCAGCTGACTCCCAGAGCAGGTATACTGGTGTGTGAGGCATTCAGAGGCAGGGTCTTATTGCTGAGGGGTGTGAGTGCTTTCCCCTCCCCCCCACCCCCCGCTGCTTACTTACTATGTGCCCTTGGGGTCATCACACCCCATCTCTGAGGCTCAGTTGCCTTCACTGAAACATGGAGCAAAGGCAATTTTATCTTTTCTAACAAAAGTCAGGGTGCTAGAACAAAATCAGACATTCAAAAAGTAGTTGTTAGTTTTGCCTCTGGGCCTGGGCCTGTGCAGGTGCTGGGGACAAAGAGGTTTGTCACCTAGAATGGGCCTGTATTCAGGGTCCACCCAGCCCTAATTGTTCTGCTTCCAGGAGGAGGTGACCAATGCTTGGTCATTATACTCAATAGGAAGGGAGGGTTACCTGTGTTTTGACCACAGTACCTATAATCAAACAAGTCAGCGATGTTGCAAGCATCCAGAAAGTTCAGGGACAGAGATCCAGGCTGGTTGAGTCTCTGGTATCAGGACACCTAGTGTGACAGAGCACATACTATGTGCCAGCACCCTCACACGACCTTCACACACTTAGAGCTGCTACAGATGAGTAGACACCTAAATAACACAGATGTCCCTCTGTGTCATCAGTGAGAAGAGAGTTCCCAACAGGCCAGCTCACCTTGGCCTGAAAAGTGGGAAAGAGCGAGGCTCAGAGGTGTGATGCATGTGGGCACAGGGTCAGGCAGGTGTTCCTGAGACATGACGGCCTAGATGACTGAGATTTTAGTGCAGTCAGAGACTTGAACAGAGAGATGCTGGAAGATGTTCAGAATGAATTCTGACACTACTGAGTGTGGGTGAGGCTGCGGAGCCCCTGGAACTCACACAAACTGCTGGCTGGAGTGCAAACACAGCAGCCTGAGAAAGCTGAAGAGTGCAAGCAGCAGAGCCTGGGGAAAACTGCTCATGTGGACAGAAAGAGGCTCCAGGATGCTCAGAGCATCAGTGTTTATGATAATTCCAAACGGGGCACCATCTGGATGTCCATCCATCATAGTAGGAAGGATGAACTGAGGCATGTGTACTCAACAGGACACAGTAGGGCAATGACAGTGAACAACTACAGTCAGCTACACAAACAGAGGCCAACCTCAGAAACACAGTGGGGAGAGAAAGAAGCAATTGAAAGATTTCCACAGAACTGTTTTATCTTTATCAGTTCAAAAGTTGGCAAAACTGCCCGGTTGAGGTTCAGTGGTTGAGCATCGACCTATGAACCAGGAGGTCACAGTTTGATTCCTAGTCGGGGCACATGCCCGGGTTGCTGGCTTGGTACCCAGTGGGGGGCGTGCAGGAGGCAGCAGATTGATGATTTTCTCTCATTATTGATGTTTCTATCTCTCTCTCCCTCTCCTTTCCTCTCTGAAATCAATATTGTATTCTTCAGGGCACACAGAGAGGGGACGCATGGAAAGTAAAGAGATGAGGGACACAAATACCAAGAGTGCTTGTCTCTGGAGTTGGAGGTAAGGGGCTATGGTTGATGAGGATCACCCAGGTATCATCTGGGGTTCTGGTAATGTTCTGTTCCTAGATATGGGTGCTTTATCATTATTCTTTTAAATAAACATAGATGATCTCTGTGCTATTTTTTTTTTTTTGCATGTAAGCTATACCTTGCAATTTATAAAAAATGTATTGGGTACAATGGCCAATAAGCATGTGGAAAGATGCTCAGCATCACTAATCATCAGGGAAATGAAAATCAAAACCACAATGTCCATCAACTAATGAGTACAGTGTGGTCTATCCATAAATGGAATGTTATTTAGTCACAAAAAGAATGAAGTACTGACACATGCTACTATATGGATGGACCTTGAAAACAAGAAGTTAAGTGATAGAAGCCAGTCAGAAAAGGTCACATATTATATGATTGCATTTGTATGGGATGTCCAGAATAGGCAGGTCTATAAAGTCAGATGGTGGATTAGTGGGCTGGGAGCAGTTTGGCAAAATGTGGAGTGACTGCTAAAGGGTACAGGTTTCTTCTTTTTGAGGTAATGAAAATATTCTGAAATTGACTATGGTGATGGTTGCACAGACATGAGAATAACTTTTTAACTGCATACCTTAAATGAGTGCACTGTATATTATGTGAATTATAATTCAATAAAGTTGTGTGTTTTTTAAAAAAAGTTGCTAGAAGCATGGGCTGTATTTGCCTATGTGTGACACCAAATGTTTCTGTTGAAGTGGACCCTGGGCATTGAGGCCAGGCTCCTGGGTCCTTGGGCTGGGTGCAGTTGCCTCCCACACCATCTGCACCAGCTCCCTTGCACGGCCCCCTGCACACTATCTCCCTCTTCCTCTGTGTCTGCCTCAGGCCGTGATGGTATTTGTGTGGGCCCCTAATCAGATGACACCAGCTCATTAACCTTGCAAACTCTGCATTTTGAGAGCCTCAGTGATCGCATTATGTCCGAATAAAGCTGGGCAGAACCACAGCTCTCCTGGCTAGGACTGGTCACCCAGTTGGAAATTACAGACAGGCAGCAAGCCCTCTCCCTAAGGCAGGGGACAACAGCAGAGGAAGTGTGTCTGGGACAAAGATCACTCTTTATGCACTCTTTTCCCACCCCCTGAGGCCAGTCTGGCTACCAATTTCTGAGCTGTCCAGGAGCCTTCTGGGTACCCCTTTGTGCTTGAAGACTCTGGATTGTGGGTCAGCTGTCAGGCAGTTGAAGGGTCTGCAGGTTCTAAATGACTGCCCCACGCACCTTCCCAGTTCTTGGCACATGGTGGGTTCTCTTAGGAAATTCCCAAAGGTTAATTCACTAACAGGGTGCATTCCAGCTCTTCCACAACTGCATTCCCAGCCCCAATAACCACAAGAGCACCAACCCTACATTGCTGGATGGGGGAAGTTGGGAGGACCCAGGGGAGGAGCCATGGTGGAGGAGAGGGGGCTTGGAACAGTTGGTATGAATCATTGTCAATATTTTATGTCCCTGGCTACACTGCTGGGTCCCAACTTAAAGACCAGTGACATGAGACTGCTTGGGGTCTACCATGTCACCACCCTGTGGTGCAGAGATGCCTCAGTGAAAAAGGAAAAGAAATGAGAAAAGACTGAGGCCCGGATGTCTGGCTCAGCAAGCTCTGAGCACACATAGTTCTCCTGCCTCTCACCTATATGGTAGTTTGGGGTCAGATGACATGATGAAGGGCTGTGTTCCAGTCCCACCTCCAATTCCAGCCACAGGCCCCACTCATTTTCACATGTCACTAGTGCAGGTCTGGGGACTGATCTTCACAGGAACTGAGGGGACAAACCGAGGAACTACTATGTGCTGGCATCATGTAAGGATTGGAGACTCAGCAAAAGAAAGAGGGACAAAGCTAAGAGGACATGCTATGGGGTTGAGGGGAACAGGTAACTGCTTCCAATTATAAAATAAGTGAGAAGAAAATGGGATAGGAGTAGCAATTGGAGAGTGAGGAAGGAGGTGGGCAGGCTACGTGACCTTGATGAGAGAGGTGACATTGAGCAGAGGGCAGACCACAAGAGGAGGCCAGCACATGGCAGAACAGACTCATTCTCTCATTTTGTTTCCAATTGAGGGACATGGGGCAAAGGGCCTGAGGCTTCTGCAGGGCCAAGGCCATGTGGCTGGAGCATGGTGACTGGGCAAAGTGAGGTGCCAAGGTGGCATAGGCAGAAGTTCCATCCTACAGACTCTAAGGAGGTGGGATTTTTTTCATATTCAGAGTTTTATGGAAGAACTTTATTTTTTAAAACAGTTTTATATTTACAGAAAAATTGTGAAGAGAGTTTCCATACACCCTAATATCTTACATTAGTATGGTAAATGTTACAATTAATGAGTTAATATTAATATGTTATTATTAACTGAAGTTGACACTTTATTGAGATTTCCCTGGTTTATATCTACTGTCCTTTTTCTGTTCTACAATCCTAACTAGGTCACCACATGATATTTAGTCATCCTGTCTCCTTACGCTAGAAGACGAGATTTTACTGTGAGTGGACAGGGAAACCAGTGGAGCAGGATTTATGACTTTAAAAAGACCTTGCATTGGTTGTAACAAATGGACCACTCTTGTGCAGAGAGTGTATGTGGGGAGGGGGAGGCAGGTGATATATGAAAACTCCTTTACCTTCTGCTCAATTTTGCTGTGAACCTACAACTGCTCTGAAAAATAAAACAAGATCTCAGCAGAGAAGCTGGATGTAGGGACTGTCTCTGGAGGTGAGACTTGGCTGACTCTGATGTTGATTGGCTGGGTACCTTCCTTGGGCCTTGGTTTCCCCATTTGAACTCAAGAGTTTGAACTAGATGATTTCCAAGGCTGCTCTGACTCTCTGATACTCTTAGCCTTTTATCCATGCTGTTCTTTAACCCATACAAAGCATTTCCAGTGCTCTGATAGAACTGAATTTTCTGAAACCTCCAGAGAGAAAGGAAGGGATCCAGGTTCAGAGTATGCAGGACCTCCTCCTTATGTCTCTCCAGACCACTCCCCACACTTTCCCCTCCCGCTCTATGCCCCCGGAGGCTAGACTGTAGGACTGCACCAACGAGCTTGCTTGTTCCAGGACTCTAACCATTCCTAAAGGTGATAGATTGGGCCCAGGGTATTTGGGTTGTGGGATGGTCTGATTGCAGCTGGGTCACTTCCAGGTGGGTCTGACCAATGAAAGGCACCAGAGGGAGCTTAGAGGGCAGGAGGAAAGTCCTGGTCATTACTCCTCCTGCTCATCTCCACTGGCCCCCAGATGGCTGCATTCCCTATCAAAGGTCACAGCTCCTGCGTGCAAGTCCTCTTGGTACAGGCCCTGGGATTCTAGCAGTCCAACCTCCTAACACTTCTAGCCTAAGAAATAATGGTTCTTCGCTGTTCACAAAGCCATGGTCCTGCACCATCTGCTTTGGCTCCTTTAACACTGTCCTTTGTTTTATTAGCAATCTCTCTTTTTAAAAAAAACAAACACAACTTGGATATTTAAAATGGCAGCAGAGTAAGTGGATGCTGCATGGACACACTCCCAGGACCAAACTGGAATTACAATTAAAATACTGAAAAACTTTTTGAATAATCAACTGAAGACTTGCTGGAGAGAACCTTGATAACTGAGGACAGAGAGTGGAGACCACATAGAGACTGGTAGGAGGGGCAGAGGCATGAAAGGGCTGGCCGGGCACCCATAGACAGCAACTGAAGTTCTGAAGAGATATCTCAGCTGTAGGGGGTTGCCATTGAGAACACTGGGGTCTAATCCCCAAGTTGGACCACCCAGCAGAGAGCACCAGAACTGAGAAGGGTGCCCACATAACATCTGACTGTGAAAAACAGAAGAGTTGCTGTCTGCCTGGGAGAGACAACTGGAAATGCAGGAACCCTCTTAAAGGGCCAATACACAAAATTCCCTGTGGAGCCATTCACCTTGTGCTCCAGCAGAGGTAGAGCAGAGTGGACTGGAGCTGTGTGAGCAGAAGCCAGGGTTGGGGTCACTGGGGTTAGAGCTCAGAAAGCAGACAGCCCAGTTTCCTGTGCTGAGTCATTCCCTCATACTGAGGAGTTCATCTTTCTCACACAGTTTTGCCTGGGGGAAGACAATTGACCCACCATATTGGAAGACACCTTGCCCCACAGTGTAGAGTTTCTGATGCCCATTGAAAGAATGAGAATAACAGTTAACCTCCAGAGAGGCAATTATCCCACCCTGTTGGGGAAAAAACTCTTACACCTGAGGGCTACTCAAGACTAAATCTAATCAGTCTGCAAGCAGAGTCACCCTCTGGAGGCTTTGAGTCTTTGTTTGATCTAATTAGTCAGAAACAGCATTTGACACTGTTCTGCACTAGAGATTGAGAAGCATAGCAGATCTACCTAATACAGAGTCACAAACCCAAATAGGCACTCAAAATGAGGAGATAAAGAAATAACCCCCAAATGAAAGAACAAGAGAATTCTCCAAAAAGAAGAGAAAAATGAAGTGGAGATAAGAAATTTATCTGATATAGAGTTCAGAATAATGATGGTAAAGATGCTCAACAGCCGAAACCGGTTTGGCTCAGTGGATAGAGCATCGGCCTGTGGACTGAAAGGTCCCGGGTTCGATTCCGGTCAAGGGCATGTACCTTGGTTGCGGGCACATCCCCAGTGGGAGGTGTGCAGGAGGCAGCTGATCGATGTTTCTCTCTCATCGATGTTTCTAGCTCTCTCTCCCTCTCCCTTCCTCTCTGTAAAATATCAATAAAATATATTTAAAAAAAAAAGATGCTCAACAGCATGAGAAAAGATATAGTAACTATGAAAACAGAAATAAAGAATGACATAGCACAAATAAAGAACACATTGGAAGGAATACACAGAAGATTAGGGGAAGATGAGGATGGGATCAGTGAATTAGAAGACAGAGTAGAAAAAAATCAATCAGAGAACCAAAAATAAGAAACAATTAAAAAAAACAAACAGTAGAACAGCTTAAAAGGAACTGTGGGACACCATGAAACATAACAATATTTGCATAATAGATGTGCCAAAAGTGGCAGAAAGGGAGAAAGGGATAGAGAATATGTTTGAAGAAATAATGGCAGAAAACTTCCCTAACCTGGTGGTGGAAAAAGTCACAAAAGTTCAAGAGGCACAAAGAGTCCCAAGAAAGAAGAACCCAAACAGGGGGCCTGCCCAGACACATCATAATTAAAATGCAAAAAAAAAAAAAAATTAAAGACAGAGAGAGAAACTTAAAGGCAAGAAGAGAAAAGCAAACTGTTACCTACAAAGAAGCTCCCATAAGGCTGACATCTGATTTCTCATCAGAAACTCTGCAGCCAGAAGGGGATGGCAAGAAGTACTCAAGGTAATGGAAAGCTAGGATCTGAAACAAAGACTGTTATATCCAGCAAGGCTATCATTCAAAATAAACAGTGAAATAAAGAGCCTCCCAGACAAATAAAGGTCTAAAGGAGCCCATCACCACCAAGCCAGCATTACAAGAAATGCTAAAAGGACTGCTGTAATGAGAAGAAGAAACAGAGAGAGAAGCCTAGGCATAGAGAATTAAAATGGCAATAAATAAATACCTATCAATAATAACCTTAAGTGTAAATGGATTAAATGCTCCAATCAAAAGGGTAGCTGAATGGATAAGAAAACATGACCCAACTACATGCTATCTAAAGAGACCCACTTCAGAACAAAAGACTCACACAGGATGAAAGTGAAGGGATGGAAAAATATTTTCTATGTAAATGGAGAAGAAAAAAAAGCTGGAGTAGCAGTATTTATATCTGACAAAATATACTTCAAAATGAAGGCCATCACAAGAGACAGCAAAGGTCACTACATAATACTAAAGGGATTGGTCCAACAAGAGGATATAACCCTGTTAAACATATATGCACGCAATATAAGAGGAACTATATATTTTAAAAAACTTTAAGAGGGCTTTAAAGGAGAGATAGACAACAATAGAGGCATTTTAGGGGACTTTAACACCCTACTGACTTCACTGGATAGATCTTCCAGACAAAAAATTAACAAGAAAATTAACAAACAAAAAAATTAAAGATCACATTGGATCAGATGGATTTAATTAACATTTATAGAACATTTCACTGCTAAGCTGCTGATTTTACATTCTTCTCAAGTGCTCATGGGTTATTCACAAAGATAGACCACATGTTAGGACACAAAATAAGTCTCCACAAGTTCAAGAAGATTGAAATCATATCAAGCATCTTCTCAGATCACAGTGGAATGAAATTAGATATCAAATACAGTAAAAACACCCCAAAACATGGAAACTAAACAGCATGTTAGTAAATAATGAATGGTTGCCAACAAGATAAAGAAAGAAATAAAAAACTTCCTGGAAACATCCAGAGACATAGAAGCATTGAACAGACCTTTAAACCTCATAGGGAAGGCAGGGGAGGGGGATGGTAAGAGATCAACCAAAGGACTTGTATCCATGCATGTGAGTATGACCAATGGACACAGGCAATAAGGGTGTGTGGGGATGTGCTGGAGGGGGCAGGGGCAGGCTGGGAATAAGGAGACATATGTAAAACTTTCAACAATAAAGAATTAAAAAAAAAACAACTTCCTGGAAACAAATGAAAATGAACACACAACAACCCCAAATCTCTGGGACACAGCAAAAGCAGTCCTGAGTGGGAAGTTCATACCACTACACAGGCTTACTTCAAAAAACTAGAAAAAGTTATTCTAAACTATTTAACCCTACAATTTAAAACACTCCCAGCAAACAAAAGCCAGGGTCTGGATGGCTTCACAGGGGTTTTATCAAATATTCAAAAAAGAAGTAACACCTCTATTCTTCAAACTATTCCAAAAAATTCAAGAGAAAGGAACACTTTCAAGCTCTTTTTATGAGGCCAGCATTATCCTAATTCCAAAACCAGATAAAGACACTACAAAGAGAATTACAGGCCAACATCCCTGATGAACATAGATGCCAACATCCTCAACAAAATATTAGCAAATAAGATCCAGCAACATACACCATGACCAAGTGGGATTTATTCCAGGGGTGAAAAGCTGGTACAATATACACAAATGAATAAATGTGATACATCATATAAACAAACTGAAAGACAAAAATCACGTGATCATTATCAATATATGCAGAAAAAGCATTTGACAAAATCCAACACCCTTTCTTGATAAAAACTCTCAGGAAAGTGGGAATAGAGGGAGCATATCTCAACATGATTAAAGTCAAATATGACAAACTTACAGTGAACTTCATACTCAATGGGCAAAAAATAAAACCATTTCCCCTAAGAACAGGAACAAGACAGGGATGTCCGCTTTCACCACTCTTATTTAACATAGTACTGGAAGTCCTAGCCACAGTGATCAGACAAGAAGAAATAAAGGGCATCCAAATTGGAAAGGAGGAAGTAAAGCTGTCATTATTCACAGAGCACATGATATTGTACATAGAAAACCCTAAAGACTACACAAAAGAACTACTAGATTTAACAAATGAATTTGGCAATGTAGCAGGATACAACATCAACTCCCAAAAAATGATGGCATTTTTATAGATCAATAATGAATTCTCAGAAAGAGAAACTAAAGAAACAATCCCATTTACCATTACAATAAAAAAAATTTAAGATACTTAGGAATAAACTTAGCCAAGGAGGCAAAGACCTGTATTTGGAAAACTACAGGACATTGAAAAAAGAAATAGAAAAAGATATAAACAAGTGGAAGAATATACTGTGTTCATGGATTGGTAGAATTAACATCATTAAAATGTCTATACTACCCAAGGCAATCCACAGATTCAATGAAATCCCTATTAAAATACCAACAGAATATTTCACAGATCTAGAACAAATACTCCAAAAATTTATATGGAACCAAAAAAGATACCGAATAGCTGCAGCAATCTTGAGAAAGAAGGACAAAGTTGGAGGAATCACAATACCAGATCTCAAGTACTACAAAGCCACCATAATCAAAACTGCCTGGTACTGGCACAGGAACAACAGGCATACAGAGCAATGGAACAGAACAGAGAACCCAGAAATCGACCCAAGCCATTTTGCATGATTAATATTTGACAGAGGAAGCAAAAGCATACAATGGAGTCAAGATAGTCTCTTCAATAAATGGTGTTGGGAAAATTGGACAGATACATGCAAAAAAAAATGAAACTAGGCTACCAACTTACACCATTCACATGAATAAAATCAAAATGGATAAAAGACTCAAATGTAAGTCGGGAAACCATAAAAATCCCAGAAGAAACCACAGGCAGCAAAATCTCAGACATCTCATGTAGCAACTATGTTTATGGATACATCTCCTAGGGCAAAGGAAACTAAGAATAAACAAATGGGACTACATCAAAATAAAAATCTTCTGCAAGCAAAAGAAACCATCAACAAAATGAAAAGGAAGCCTACTGTATGGGAGAACATATTGGGCAATGATATATCTCATAAAGGGTTAATATCCAAAATATATAAGGAACTCATACAACTTAACAAGAGGAAAACAAACAATCCAATTTAAAAATGGGCAAAGGACCTAAACAGACACTTCTCCAAAGTGGACATACAGATGGCCAAGAGACATATAAAAAATGCTCAAAGTCACTGATCTTCGGAGAGATGCAAATTAAAATGACAATGATATACCATCTCACACCTGTCAGAATGGCTACCATCAACAAATCAACAAATACAAGTTCTGGCTAGGATGCGGAGAAAAGGGAACCCTAGTACACTGCTGGTAATAATGCAGACTGGTACAGCCATTATGGAAAATAGCATATAGTTTCCTCAAAAAATTAAAAATGTAACTCCCATTTGACCCAGTGATTCCACTTCTAGGAATATATCCTAGGAAACCTGAAACACCAATCAGAAAAAAATGTATGCACCCCTATGTTCATAAGCAGCACAATTTACAATAGCTATGATCTAGAAACAGCCCAAGTGCCCATCAGTAGATGAGTGGATAAAAAAGCTGTGATACATTTATACCATGGAATACTATGCAGTAGTAAAAAGAATATCTTACTTTAGTGATAGCATGGAGGAAACTGGAGAGTATCATGCTAAGTGAAATAAGTTAGTCAGAGAAAGACAAGTATCACATGATCTCACTCATATGTGGAATCTAATTAACAAAATAAACTGATGAATGGAGTGGATCCAGAGACATGGAAGCATAGAACAGAGTGTGGAATCTCAAAGGGAAGGTGGGGGTGGGTTGGTGGGTGGGAGATAATCAACCAATAACCTTGTATGCATATGTGCATAACCCATGGACACAGACAATAAGGTGGTGAAGGCCTGGGGTGGGGGTGGGGCAGAACCTGGCCGGAAGGGGTCAATAGTGGAAAAAAGGGAACATATGTAATACTTTCAACAATAAAGATTTATTAAAAATAAAAATAATCTATATATATAAAAGCCTAAGCAACCACTATGACTGAATGACCAGAATGACCGACTGGTAGCTATGATGCACACTGACCAAGACCTTATTGCTGGGCCCTGACAGCCCCGAATCTGGTTCACCTGCACTCCGGACCATATAGGATAGAGGAGGGAGCCCAATTCCTCTCAGAATTGGCCATTGGTTAGCTTGCTGCTGTGGCCAACCTCCCGCAATCCCTCCCCCTGGCAGGCTGGCGCCCCCTACCCCCATTGGCCCTGATCACCAGCCAGTCCAAGGGACCCCACCTGTGCACAAATTCATGCATCAGGCCTTTAGTCTACACTAATAAAAGAGAAATATGCAAATTGACCATCACTTCACGTCGCCCACCAGCCAATCAGGAGTGAGTATGCAAATTAATCCAACAAAGATGGCAGCAGTTCTGCCCCCCAGCCACTCTGGGCCTCTGGGCAGCACACATGCAGGCACAGAGCGGCCGGGCGGGGCGGGATGCATGTTATGAGGGGGAGGGCGTGGGGCAGAGGGAGCTACAGGAGCGGCACTCCAGCCGGAGCAAAGACTGAAGGCTCTGGCCAGAGCAAAGGCCTAGGTCCTGGGTGCTGGAGCAAAACTGGTGCCGGCAGCCAGGGGAAGGAAGGCCTATTGCATGAATCTTTGTGTAACGAGCCTCTAATAAAATAATAATAAAAAACACAGCTTTCTTGCAATATGATTGCCACAACATGCAATTCGTTCACTTCAAGTACACGATTTGGTGGGTTTTGGTCTATTCAGAATTGTGTCTCTATCCCTAAAAGAAACTCCATACTCATTAGTAGTCACTCCCCATTTCTCCCATCTCAATCCCAGGTAACCACTAATCTGCCTTCTGTCTTTCTTTATTTGCATGCTCGAGACATTATATTTAAATGTAATCATACAATATATGGCCTTTTGTGTGCCTAGTTTCCTTAATTCAGAGTAATGTTTTCAAGGTTCATCCATGGTACAGCATGCTTCATTCCTTTTCATAGCTGAATAATATTCCATTGTATGGATATGTCACAACTTATCCACCCATTCATAAGTTGTTGGATAGTACTCTCTTTTTAAACTTCCCTTAACTTCCCAGTCTGAAAGTGCCCATTATACTAGCCACAACCCAAGTGGCTACACACCACCCCTCCATGGCAGAGTCCAGAATGAGTCCTGTCCTCTTGATTTCCAGTCCCATGCTCTTTCCTCCATGTCCACCTCTTGGCTCTGCACCTGCTCTTCCTTACGTGGAAGGTCAATATTTACAGATGCTCGACCCAAGAATACCACTATGAACTGGGAGGCTCATGTACGTGTGAAATGGCAAAAGCCAAAAGAATCTAAAGATCCACCAATGGGGACCAGTTATGTAAATGATGGTGCATCTATAAACTGGAATGTCCTGAAGCTGTTAGAATGAGGCAGTCTGTACTGACTAATGAGGACTGGTTTTCAAGATACATAGTTAAGAGAACAAAGCAAGGGGCAAAAACGTACCCAGGGCATGAGCTCATTTGTGTGAGAAAGAAAAGACTTGTGCATGTGTGTTCATAAGAGCACAGAATACTATCTCTGGAAAATATTTGAGAAATTGGTAAGAGTAGCTGCCTCTGGGGCAAGCACCTGGAGTGAATAGGATGACCAGCTGTATGGGAGTCTTACTTTTCATGGGATTGCCTTTTGTACCTTTTGAACATTCTACCATGTCAGAAAAAAAATTCAACTCCTCCACAAAGCCTTCCCTGATCGCCAGAGCAGTCATTGACTCCCTCATGATTTCCATAGCTGTCCTGGGCTGTTGACTATCTGCCTCTCAACTTTCCTCATCAGGCCAACAGCTCTTTGTGGTGGACATGAAGATATACTACCCAGATACCCCTTCATCAGGGGTCATGTTTCATAGCTACAGGTAGTGGTGTACTTGTAATTCGGCTCTAAAAAAAAAAAAAAAAAAAAAAAAAAAAAGCCTGATTTTAAGCTACCAAACATTTAACAATCAGCTCACAAATTCCTGACTATATCACACTGGGTCTTGCCAGCCCAAAGGAGCCAGCGCCAGCACACATAGGACTAGGAGTGGAATTAGCACACATGATCCAATGGTCAGCTCCTTTAGGGTCTGTCCCCATGTCAGAGAGCTGCAACCTTCCCCACTGGCTTGCAGCCAAGGACAGAGAGAGGCAGAGGTGTCTCAAGGTCTGGCCACTCTGATGGACAGTACTTGCTCCAGAGTTCCTACCAAAACATTGCCTGGCCAGCATTGCAGCTTCTGCCCATCCCTGCTCCTCCCCTTTCCCTTTACAGATCCCTAATAAACAGCTTAACTTGGAAGTCCATCTCAGCCTCTGCTTCTGGAGACCCTCACCTGGAACACACCTGAGAGACTGGAGCCAGGACACTCATCTCCATCTCCCAAGCCTCTGGAAGACTCACCTGGCATGGAAAAGGTGCTGACTAGATGCAAGGTGAAAGAAAGACCTAGTGTGTGTCTTTTCCTCTATGAAACATTCATTCACTTGCTCTCTCCTTTGACATTGAACAACTGCTGTGTGCTTTTGGCATCATCCCTGTTCCAGAAGCCCTGGGAGGAACATGATACAAGCAGATGCTGTCCCTGCATTCTTGGAGCCTTCACACCCAAGCCAGAGCATCCCTGGAATTGATCATTGATTATACTAGTAGATCAGTGAGTGCTATGAAGGAGCAGAACAGAGCAAAGAAATCCTGTCCCAGGAGGGGCTGCTATTGTGTGCAGCTCCCCAAAGCCTTCCACAGAAAGGCAAGCTGGCCAGATTTCATGGGATGAGACAGGCATGGCTGGCAGAGTGAGAGGGGCTGTGAGACACTCAGAGCAGAAGCATCTGGATCATCCGTGAACCAAGGGTGCCAAAGAGGGGCTTTCATGCAGAGGAGTCATAGGATCCAACTGACAACTTAACAGATCGTTCCAAATGGAGTGGCCATTAGGTTAGAGAAGGTCAGAGGGTAAGATGGAAATCTGGCAAGAAGGTATCCCCATCAAACAGGCCAGAGCCACAATGGTGGTTCAGATCATTATGGTGGCAGTGGAGGGGAGAGAAGGAGCAAAATTGGCAAGACAGTATGGACAATTTGTGGAGGGCTGCAGAGGTCCCAAGGGTGACTCGTAGGATGGATGCAGGGACTGCACAAGACAATGAATAGGAAGAGGGACTAGGCTTGGGAAAAAGTATATGTTGAGGGCATAATTAGGAAATTTCAGAGACAGTGAATAACCAGGAAGAAGGACATGTGGGGAGCAACAGGGTGTTTTAGCGGCACTGAAATCTGGTTCCAGTCAGCTCAGGTGCTCACAAGGGAAAATGGGAATTATATCCTAGTCAGGATTCAGTACTTCCACAGATTAAAACATGTGGTTGAAACCAGCCAGAGTGGAGTAAACACCTATAAATTTTTTGTATTAAAAAATTGATTGCAGGAGAAACCAAGATGGCAACATAGGTAAACACCTATACTGCTGCCTTGCACAACAATTTCAAAACTACAACTAAAAGACAGAACGGACATCATCCAGAACCACAGGAAAGCTGGCTGAGTGGAAATTCTACAACTAGAAGGAAAGAGAAAAGCTCACGGAGCCTCAGAGGAGCTGCAGAAGGCAGAGGTATGGAGATGCGTGCACGGAGAGGACTGGCAATTAAGTATGCAGCTGGCTTTCTCAAGCAGGAGGTAGACAAAAGCTCCCAATTGTGCTGAACTCCAGTTCCGGGCAAGACTCTGGGGACCCAGACTCCTATGGGGTGAAATTGGACTGTCTGGAAAGAGAAAAGCACACTGAGACTCAGAGGAACTGCGGAAGGCAGAGGTACGGAGACGCGTGTGTGGAGAGGGCAGGCAACTGAGTACATGGCTGACTTTCTCAAGCAGGAGGGAGACAAAAGCTCCCAACTGTGCTGAACTCCAGTTCCGGGCGAGACTCTGGGGACCCAGACTCATTTGGGGAGAAACTGGATTGTCTGGCAGCAGGCAAAACTCAAGGGCGGCTTTCTCTCAGAGGTGCTTGCAGCAATTACCACGGGACACTGAGACCCGGGGGGCCTCTTCTGGCAGGGATGACGGGAAACTAATGCTGTCTGCTTTGCCCTGAGACTCTGTCCCATTCAAGCTGAGCACAGAGGCTTTTGCAAGTCTTGTCTCATAAGGGTGTCTCCAGCACAGAAGTTCTCCCAGCGTAGACACGACTGATCAAAAAACTAGAAAAAGTTATTCTAAACTATTTAACCCAATTGGCCTGGAGGTCAATTCTCCCCAGTGATACCAACAACAATCAAGACTTAACTACAACAAGATTGTGCACACAGCCCACAAAGGGGTGCACCAAGAGTATCCACCTCAGGTAACTGGGGAGGCTGAGCCACTGGGCCCCATAGGACACCTAGCACACAAAGCCACTTTATCAACTCAGGGAAGCAGCCAAAATGTGGAGACAAAGAAACAGGTCAGAAATGAAAGAAATGGAGGAAAGCAAACGACTGGATATAGAGTTCAAAACCACGGTTATAAGGTTTTTCAAGAATTTTCTAGAAAAGGCCGATAAATTTAGCAAGACCCTGGAGGATATGAAAAAGGACCAACTAGAAATTAAACATACACTGACTGAAATAAAAAATAATATACAGAGATCCAACAGCAGACTAGAGGATCGCAAGAATCAAGTCAAAGATTTGAAATACAAAGAAGCAAAAAACACTCAACTGTAAGCAAAAAGAAAAAAGAATCCAAAAATATGAAGATAGTGTAAGGAGCCTCTGGGACAACTTCAAGCGTACCAACATCCGAATTATGGGGGTGCCAGAGGAAGAGAGAGAGCAAGATACTGAAAACCTATTTGAAGAAATAATGACCGAAAACTTCCCCCACCTGGTGAAAGAAATAGACTTACAAGTCCAGAAAGTGCAGAGAACCCCAAACAAAACAAATCCAAAGAGGACCACACCAAGACACATCATAATTAAAATGCCAAGGGCAAAAGACAAAGAGAGAATATTAAAAGCAGCAAGAGAAAAACAGTTACTTACCTACAAGGGAGCACCCATACGACTGTCAGCTGATTTCTCAACAGAAACTATGCAGGCCAGACGGGAGTGGCAAGAAATTTTCAATGTGATGAATAGCAAGAACCTACAACCAAGATTACTCTACCCAGCAAAGCTATCATTCAGAATTGAAGGGCAGATAAAGAGCAGATAAGAAAAAGCTAAAGGAGTTCATCACCACCAAACCAGTATTATATTAAATGCTGAAAGGTATTCTTTAAGAAGAGGAAGAAGAAGAAAAAGGTAAAGATAAAAATTATGAGCAATAAATACATATCTATCAACAAGTAATCTAAAAATCAAGTGAATAAAAAATCTGATGAACAGAATAAACTGGTGAATATAATAGAATCAGGGGCATAGAAAGGGAGTGGACTGATAATTCTCAGGGGGAAAAGGGTGTGGGGGGTGCGGGAAGAGAATGGACAAAAATCGTACACCTGTGGATGAGGACAGTGGGGGGGCGGTAAGGGCAGAGGGTGGGGTGGGAACTGGGTGGAGGGGAGCTATGGGGGAAAAAAGAGGAACAATTGTAATAATCTGAACAATAAAGATTTATTAAATTAAAAAAAATGATTGCAAAAGCATTAGAGGGGAGATAGAGAAAAATTTAAAGTTTAGATGACTACAAGTTCAATACGAACTGAGAGACTGCTAAAAAGCCAACCATCTGAGGCCATATTAACTGAGGTAGGTGTCTATTGCCCACAATAAAGGAGGAGCTGGTCTTGCTATGTGATTTTCAGAACTGGGCTATACCACAGCAGATGGACAGAAACAGATAAAGCATGTGTAGATGAGGGGGTTAAAGAAGCCATACTGAAGAGCTGGAGCTGCCTAGTCTAGAGAAGACAGTTTCTGCCCTGGTTACTTCCCACCCCCCTCCCTCAACCCTCCCCCCTCACACACACACACACACACACACACACACACACACACACACACACACACTCTTTAGACCTATCTCAGGGCAGGGTGAGTGGGAGGCACTATGCATCCAGAGGGCAAAACTGGGACCCTAATTGGCCGGGATGGGGAGTCATGGGGCAGGGCAACAGATACTAGCCCAGCAATAGGTCAACCCTCCCCACTAAGCTGACCAGGGCTGGAGGGCACTGCAGGGGGTGACGAGCTCCTTGTCCGGGGAGGTGTGGGAGCAGCAGATGGAGTCTGCAATAGGGATTCCTGCAATGGGTGGGGGTGGCTGTTCTCAATCTGCTTCTCTGTCCCCTAGCTAAGCCCCAAACCTACCTGGAACAGCAGGAAGGATTTTCCACACCACTGGAGGTAGAAAATCAATCACTTTCTGACAGGCCCCCAGGAAGTGCCAACAATGGTGCTGCCCAGAGCCCAGAATTGCCAGGGTGGAGTTCTTAGGCCAGGGAGGGGCTTTGGGAGAAACTTGGCTCAGGAAAATTTCTTGATTCATAATACCAAATAGATACTATCAAAGGTGGCCTCCCTGGCAGTCCCAGACTCTTGGGACTGTCCAGTGACTTTCCTAGAGTAGGAGGGGGTTCTCAGGGGGAGAGATCAGACAGTGACCTCCCATAGGGTCCATGCCACATGGTGCTCCTGTGACCAGGAACTTCTGTCACCCTCCACAGCATTATGAAGGGCATCTAATTTTTAAAAACCAAAAGCTGTTTGCCTGCATTGAATTCCACTGCTCCCTTTCACCTCCCCTGAGAAGAACCTGGCCTTCCCAACACAGTTCAGGAGGATTTCCCCTCCTCTCGGGGTCTGTCATTCCTGCCATGCCCTCCTCCAGGAATGTGTTTCCATTCACCCCCACATGGCCTGGCTCAGTCAAACCCTTCAAGGGCCTCACAAACACCACCTCTCCCTCAGAGCTGTCCTGTCCCTGCCCTATCCAACCCAGCAGGTCTCCTCCAGCAAGATCTGATCCCACCCATCATCTCTCTCAGCTCCCACTGGTCATAATTCTCAGCTCCTAGCAGTCATTGCTCAAAGACCCCACCAATCATCTCTCCCGATTCCCACCAATCATTGCTCCCAGATCCACCTGCTCATTGCTAAGGACAGACTAGTAACTCAGGCCAGTCAGAGACCCTTAGAGCAAGCCCTGGGGTTCACGCGAAACAGTGGACGAGAACTGTTGGTTATTTCCCTCCAGATATGCACAGGAGAGAATGCAGAAGCCAGAGCTGTGGACAGATACCTTGTAACCACATGGGTCTGAGAATGGAGTTAACTAAGAGAGCAGCGCTGGAAAAGAGAGGGTAGGGATATGAACAATTGTTTCCTGGGAATATCATTTGCACCCTGGATCAAACAGGACCTGAATTCATTATCCTAAGATCATTCAGTTCCATCAGCTAATGAACTCCCTTTGTTTTCAAGCCATCTCGAGTTGGGTTTCTGTCCCTTACAGCTTAAAATACCATAACTAGTACAGAGCTCCTTTCATCTGTATAGTGGAGATGACTTTTATAAAGTCAATAGCCAGTCCTTAGTTTGTGGGTTTTGTCACAACCTGGAGCAGATCTGGGAAGTTGAAAACTGGTTTGCTTGAAAGGGCCTTGGGGAGGCCAGGACATCAGGGCTCAAGATTGAGGCTAGCTTGGCTACTCTGCAGGGAGGGGTCAGTTCTGGACCATTTGCACCCTGGGTGATGAGCAGTGATCTAAGCAACTAGAATCAATCTCTACATGGCAGCATACTGTGATGAAAACCAGCCAGAAGCAGGGAAGAAAGCACCAGTGTCAGGGCCAGATAACCTAATAACCAGGTTCAAATCCTACCTCTGGTTGCCACATGCAGGTGATGGCAGAAATGGCCAAAGGGAGCAGGGCTCATTCTTGCCTGCATCTTCATTTTCTCACTACAGCCTACCTGCCTCTGATCATGGAGGCTGAACACATAAGATGTCACCTGATAAAAAAAGAGACAAGAGAGAGGGGGGGCGGGCTTCTCGTCGTTTATCTTTGAATGCTGTGGTGTGAGACACGATTCTCAGAGCTCAGGCAGCCATCTTGTGATCAAAAGGCAGGAGACCCAGAGGCTGACAAGGTGCCAATGGCAGACTGGAGATTGGGAACAGCTGGACCCTCAAAGAGATGCTAGCCTCTGAAAGAAACTATATTCAGACTTTCATTTTGCAAGTAAAAGAAAACTCCTATCATTAAAACCACATCTAGCAAGGTATTCCGTTACTTGGAAGAAATACATCTTCAGTGACTCTCTCATTGTAAAATAGGAGCAGTCTTTCCTCCGAGGAACAGTAGGATTAAATGAGAGAAGAGCTGCCTGGTGCAGCGTGTCACCTGTGTGAGTTTCCCTTATCTCCTTCAGGGGAAACCGGGATGAGCTGGCATGGTCTGGATGGGCAGCAGTAGGAGAGCAGAGTTATGAGGTGGAAGGGCAGTTGGCTGGAGGTCCTGCTTCTGCCTCTACATGACTGTGTGGCTGCAGGAAAGTCCCTTTCCTTCTCTGGGCCTGAGTTTCCCCCACCTGTACAATGAGGAGGCTAGTAGGGGGTTCTTCAAGAGAAGAGAGGGACAGAGGGATAAGGCAGGCAAGGGTGAGGAGAGGAGCCGGTTGACTGAAGTCTGTCTCATTCTCCCAGAAGTCCCCAGGTAGGAATCAATTTCAGGGTGCTGCAGTAGCTACAGACTTGTAGAAGTACCCGTTGCCTCCAGGGGTCATTGTGGGTACTAAGTGGACTCCACTAAAGAAGCCCTGGCCTTTCATTCTCTCTCTACCTTCTCCCACATCCAGGCCAGCTTATCCCAGCCCAGCTCCTGAAGCTTGTGTGTGCTACTGCCTCCTGACACAGGAGCCAGTGCAACTTTCAGAAGCCCCCACAATTGCCACCACTTTCTCCTCTCTCACCATCTGCTCTGGGTCTCTACAGCATCCTCTCCCAAGCATGTTACCACTAGTGCTTTCTCCCACTATTAGATCCCAGCCACTCTTTCCCCAGCAGGACACCTGGTTCACAAACCTTCTCTGAACAAACCCCAAGTCAGAGGGAAAAATTGACTGGGAAAGTTGGGCTCCAGTCAAGAAGAGGCATAGAAAGAAGGAGACAGATCTGCTGTGCATGGAGTCTTCCTCTCCTAGGCTGATGTTTCCACAGAAGGCCCACCTGTCAGAGTCCAGGGTACTTGAGGCAAGAAGATGGTCACCAAGTCTGGCTAGTTTCTTCTCCCAGTTCTCCATGCCTCAGCTACCCATGTTTCTCATCTCCAAGAAGCACCTGCACCAATCAAGTTGAACCCTCATCCCCCTTAGTGCATAGGTGCCATGCATGGCCATGCCTTATGCTGGGCATTATCCTAAGGAGCCCAACAAGATGGGGTCCTACTGGAGTCAAGGCTGGGCCCCAAGAGAGCCTTGGATGAAACCCCTTCTCTGCCCCCAAAGGCTATCTTTGTACACTACATCCCTGAGCTCCCTGCCCTCCAGCCTCCAGTCAGGTCTAGCCACCTGGAAATACTGCAGAAGACTGGGCAGGAAGATAGAGAGGCAAGGTCATTTACTCCTGACTCCCTCTGTGCAGGGCCATGTAGTGGCTGTTTCCGCATTCCCCTAACTATAGTCACAGCTCCTGCAACGTGGCCCCTCTCCTCCAGCTACACTGCTCCCTTCCCTGCCCCTCAGGCTTCTAAGTAATAAGAGCTCCCAGCCCAGGTGCAGCAAAGTCCCTCAGAGGATTCCCCAATGCAGCCCATACTCCTGTAAGTAACCTCTTCATTAAACTTTCTTCTGTTATTGCCAAGAGTGCCTTCTACTGGACCCTGACTGGGGCACTGGGTCAATTAGACCACCTCATGAGCCTCATTGCTGCCTCCTCACTCAGTGAAACACATCCAGTGGTGGCAGTCCCAGGATGGGAGACTGGGGCACAGTGCTGGGCTGAAGCAGGCTCTCAGGAAGCATGGCTGAGCTACTATGGTTGTTAAATTATCTATGGTGCGGTGTAAAATGTTTATGTTGCTCTTGAATAAGAGTAGGGACAGTTTCTCAGAATAGAGCTGTCCATTGGCTTCCTGCCCAAGTTGCTCTGTTATAACTTCCGATTTGCACACCTGTCCTTCCCACCAAACTGTGAGCCCCATGAGGGCAGGAACAAGGACAACTCCAATAAAAGCTGCCAACTTGGCCTCAGCTGCTGTTTTAAGTGCTTGACATAACACAACTCACTGAATTTGTACAACAACCCTATGAGACATATTTATTATCATTCCCCCTTTACAGATGAAGAAACAGAAGAACCAAGGGGTCACAGTTAGGAAGTATTGGAATGGGTATTCAAACCTAGGTAGTCTGGCTCTAGAGCCGTGTGATACAGCTGGATACATGGAAAGCAGGGGACTGGGAGAGCCTTGCTCCCTCAGGCCATGGCTCACAGGGCGGGTGTATGCAGTGGACATTGGTGCCCACCCTGGTCCTCCTCCAGGACCAAGCATTCACTGGCCAGCTGCCTGGAGTGTTGGCTGCTGATGCTTGCAGCCAAGTTCTTCCTGGAGGTGCTCCATCATGGGAACCGTCTCCTCAGCCAATGACAAGTTGATGCAAAGGCCTGTTCTCCTTGCCTCAATTAGGGACATTTCTAAAGGGCCATTCTGATGGACCAGTTGAAGCCTCTGCTGCTGCATCACAGCCCAACTTCTCCCCCGCATGTCCCCAGAGGTGCATCTCCAGAGCCCTTGCTGGATCCAGCCACCAGGAGACTATAGGTGTGAGCACACCTTGGGAGGGAGGCTGCAGACTACAATCCCAGAGCTTACACTGCCTCTCCCTGCTCCTCCTGCTCCTGCTCCTCCTCCTTCTGTTCCTCCTCCTGCTTCTCCTCCTGCTCCTCTTTCTTATGCTCCCTCTGTTCCTCCTCCTTAGGTTCCTTCTCCCCCTGCTCCTCCTCCTTATATTCCTCTTGTTCCTTCTCCTCCTTAAATTCTTCCTCCTCTTCCTCCTCATTCTGGTCCCCCTCCTATTCCTCCTCCTGCTCCGCCTCCTCCTGCTCCTACTCATGATCCTCCTGCTGCTCCTGCTCCTCCTCCTCTACATCCGCACCTCCTGTGTGTCAATCCATCATGAGCAGAAAGCTGCCTTGCATTCAGCTGCAGCTGTATTCCTTTGGGCAACTCAGATAAAATAGAAGACAGACTTTTTTAAAACATTTGGAGTATTTTCTTCTTGGTCACATTCTTTAAGTAATATTGGATGCACTGACTTCAAGAAAATATTCCTGTCTGCCTTGGGTGGGATGGCAGGAGAAAGCTGCATTCCTTAGAACAGGGCCACCGGAGTGCAGCTGGGTTAGCCCTGACTACAAGGTGGCACAGAGTCCCACCTGGCCTCAGGAAGAGCAGTGTCAACCAAACCAGTCAGGAAATTCTCCTGATCTGGATTGGGACCTCCGAAATTCAGTGTGGGCCAGGTTATGAATGCTCAAAGACTATCCGTGGCACCCTGTTGTCCTGGGGTGAAAGCCCTGAGTTTATTGCCTGGCTCTCAAGGCGCATAAACTGGGGGCTTGTGGATAAATAACCCTTCATCTCCAGAACTGTCTTTCTAGGTTCCCACTTTTCTCTCACCTGTCTGCCTCTGCACATAGTCACCCACATGCCCAAACACATCCTCATGTGCTGTACATACACTCATGTCTTCCCACATGCATGATCCCCAGTGACCCCACACTTGTTCACACACCCTCACATTCATCACCACACACTGTCACATGTGTGCTCACACTCACCTGCCCCCTCCCTCATAGTCACACACACAATCCACATGCTCATACACAAACCCCACAAACGTCCCTCTCTGTCCCCTATGCTCACACACGTGGATACACACGTGATACACACTCATACACAACACTGCACATCATTCACTCTTGCACGACACAGGCTCACAAAGTCCTTCACTTACAGTTACACCACAACCCTCCCATGCTCAGACATGCACACACTTACAAGCTCAAAGTAATACATATCCTCACATGTGAGGGGAGCCCAGACAGTACAGGCCAACAGATTGGCTCCACTATGCTTGCTAGCCAGGGCTCTGGGCCAGGCCTCACCTTTGCTCACCTGTAAACTGAGGCTAACACAGTCCCTTCAGAGGGCTATCGTGGGCATTAAAGTAGAAACCTCATTTTAGAGGTGAGGCAGACAGGCTGTGTCTGCTCATGATGCAGCTTTCTGACTCCAGCCTGTTTCTCCCAGACACATGCCAACTGCCTCTCATTAGTCGACTCACCTGGAGGAAGCTGGTTGATGAAGGGGCAGAGGCTGCCTCCAATGGAATCCAGCCTAGAGACAGGGTTTGGCTGCAGAATATGGGCTGTGGCCTAGAGTGAGGCAGTCAGGTGGCTCCAACCATAGCATGACCGGCAGGGAAGTAGGCAGTGGGAGGAGGAGGGATGGAACCCACATGCTCCTCCCAACTTCTGGAACATCATGAATTGCCCTTGTCATTCATTCATTCATCTTTCATCATTCACTCACTAATTCATCTTTTCACCATATGTTAATTTAATCTCTGTCCTGGGCTAGGCCTGAAGTTGGTGGCCAAGTGGACAGACAGAGGCAAGCTCCCTGCTCTCTTAAAGCTTATGCTCTGGTGGGGTGGGGAGGTCAAGAGTGCATCCAATTATCACATGGACATGAGACCAGTGCCAATCTCTACCAACAGTGCAAACCTGCCTCTCCATTGGTGACAGAGGTTCCACTTCCACAGGAAGGATTTTTAAGACAAAAGAGGGATTTTTAAGACAATGGAGGATTCCAAGCTGAGGTATTATATGGCACTAAGGAATTGTCCATGCTATTCTAAGTAATAACAGCACTATTGTTATGTTTTTTAAAACTCTGTATTGATTATATATACACACATAAGAATTGGTGGGTAAAATAACATAATGACTGGGATTTTCCCTAAACTGTTCTAGAGTAGTGGCTAAAATGATGTTGATGTCTATTGGCCAAATGCTGGGGTTGTTGAAGGTAGAAGTTGGGTACATGTAGCTCACAATACTGTCCTCTCTCCGTCTACCCCAAGCCATCCCCTGCTACTGCCTTGATCTCACCCCTGGGCCTGTTCCCTACACTCTAGTCATAATGTGTCCTTTGCTGTTCCTCCAACACACTAGGCATGCTCCTGCCTAAGGCCTTAGTACTGGCTGTCCCTCTGCATAGAACACTCTGCTTTGTTCTCTACCTGGCTCCTTCCCTCATTTCCTTGGGTCTTTGCTCAAATCTCACCTTTCCAAGGACACTTTTTCTGACACCCACCTGGTTTCTTTTGCTCCCTGAAAGGTCAATATCTGACATAGACACATTCTCCTTATTTGGTTTCTCCTATCTCCCAATAGAATGTAACTGCCCAAAGGCAGCAACTAGCCTATCTGCTCCCTGCTGCGTCCCCAGCACTCAGACCGGTGCCTGGAACATAGACAGTACCCAGTAAATACATCCTGAATGAATGACTGAGAGCAGTAACAATGGGACCAACTGGAATGAGGAGGTGATGAAATGGCCTCCAGAGCAGAGGACATTGAGGATAACTTGTCTAGATAAAAAGAAGGAAAGGGCAGGCTAGACAGAGGGGTCAGCATGAGCAAAGGCCAGTGAAAAAGAGGCTGAGAGCAGGAGCAGTCAAGAAATGGTGAGGAGAGGAGGAAAAATGGCGGCGGAATAGAGAGACGTGTTCCGAGCCTTGTCCCGGAGTAGAAAGAAAGAACAGCTGAGGGTCGCACAAGGAGTATTTGTTGGCAAGTTAAAGGACAGCTAAACTCCAGAAGAAGGTGGGGGACTGCTAGACAGGGTTCCCCTGACCTGACAGCCCCCACTGTGGCTGGGTCCCCTCCCGGAGCTGCAGGCTTGGACCCGGAGTCTGCGCCATCTTGAACAGGGAAAGTGGAGCTTATCGGAAGCCTGAGAATCCACAACTGCGGCACCCACAGAACAGCTGCGAGCCCCAGAACACCGGTCCCCAGTTGGCGCAAACACATGGGTTCAGAGGAGCTCTACACTCCACCATGGAAAGGTCAGATTTCGCCTAAGATAAGGTGAGGTCTCTGGTCCCAGCAGAAGAGAGGAACGCGCGTTTTGTGGGAGCTGGAGGACCAGGGAAGTCTGAGCCTAGAAAAATCCGTGGCTGTTGGGGCTGGCGAGATCCATGGATGTGGAAGGGGGTCCTCAGAGCTGCTAACAGAAGGGCTCTCTAAAAAGCAACCCATTTTGATCTGACTTGCAGGGACAGCCTAAGAATTTCAAAGGTGTGCCGGCTGCTTAGACGCACTCACACCCGTTGTTCGCACACTTGGGCTTTTTCCTCTTGAAATTCTTGCTTCTGATTTCTAAGCCCAATACATAGGATCACCCAGTTGGGGACACCCTGGGAGACTGCAGGGGAAAGTTGTTTTTCTGGAACCTGGGGATCGGAGCGGGGAGTGACCATCGGAGAGCCAGCTCTGAGGCAGCCCACTCCCACAAACCGGTAGTGAGTGCCACAGGGAAAGAAGGCTCTAACACTGCCTAGAGAGGCCATAGATAGACCCGGAAGTCAATCCAGAAACACTGCCACCCAGGGGCTGAATCACAAATTGACTCTTGTGTAATCAAAAATAAAGGAATACGAGAAATTAAGACACACCTCCTGCTTAAAATCAGGACTGGCTTACAACACTGAAGAGTAGCGGAACGCAGGGAACTGCAATACTGTCCGGACTGAGAAACAGGTGTGCCAAACAGAACATTTGCACACATTTTATTTTTATTTTTTATTTTTTTATTTTCATTTTTTGCATCTTTTACTCAAGAAACTAATTTTTTTCTTTTTTCCTCACTTGATTTTACTTTTTAAATTATTACATTTTTATTTTCAATCCGTATTATTACTACTGCTATTTTATCTTTTTTTTTTAAGTGTCATTTTATTTTCTCTTCATTTTACTTTGGGATTAGTGTTCTACATTCTATTTTCATCTTTCCTTTAGCATTGTTTTACTTTATCTCAACTCTACCTTTATGCCATCACACTCTTCCTAACCTTCCCCTTTTCGGTGTCCTGTTTATCTTACCCCTTTCCTGCTTTAGATTTCCCCTATTCTTTCTGTTTACCGCCTGTTAAAATTTCACCCTACTTACATATCTAATCTCCAATCCCCTGCTCCAAGTCCTTACACACCTCTCTCTTCGCTGTCTTAACTATCCAAAAAGTTGTTTTTCTCTCTGTCCTTTTGTTGTTGTTTGCTTGAATGTAGATTATATCGAATTTTTATGTTTTTTTGTGAGATTGTTTTGCTTATTCTTCTTTTGTTTGTTTATTTTTTTGTTTGTTTTGTGCTTCTGTTTTCCCTTGCCTCACTCAATATTAGTTGGTGTTGTAGTTTGTATTAATCCCCAGGTACTTGTTGCTGGCATTTGCTGGGATTAGTGGTTGTTCTATTGGAGTTTTATCCCCATATATATAGTTTGTTCCCCTTTCTCTCTTAGTCTCTTTCTTATCTCTCTTACTTTTTTTTTCCTTTTCCCAATTTCATTTTGACACTTCTTTTTTTTTTCTTTTTTCCTTTCTTTTTCCTCTTCTTCTTTCTCTCCTATACCCTAATTTGCCTTTCTCTGGTGGTCACCTTTATTGGAAGTTATTAATATTGTGAATACATTTCTGTTCAGTGCCCTGTGTGTTGTACCTGGTAGTGCTGTATTTTATTCCTTTAAATCAATGCAGGAGAGAGAGAACTACATAACCAGACATCCAGAGAAGAGAGACCATGGGGACACAAAGAAACAGCCCGCATATGAAAGAAAAGCAGGCATCACCAGAAAAGAAAGTAAATGAAATGGAGGCAAGTAACCTCCCAGAAAAAGAATTCAGAGAAATGGTCATAAGGTGGCTGAAAAGAATGGAAGACAAATTCGACAATATGAGCAAGAACCAAGAGGAAATGAAGAAGAACCAAGAAGAAATGAAAAATGACATCGCTGCTGTAAAGAACTCAATAGAAAGCATCAAGAGTAGACTAGAAGAAGAAGAGGACCGCATCAGTGAGCTAGAAGACAAGATGGGAAAAAATACAAAAGTAGAGCAGCTTCTAGAAAAAAAAAATTAAAAGGCAGGAGGAGAGCCTAAGGGAACTATGGGACAACACGAAACAAAACAACATCCGCATATAGGGGTTCCAGAAGGAAAGGAAGCTGAGCAAGGAATAGAAAACCTCTTTGAAGAAATAATGACAGAAAATTTCCCTGATATAGGGAAGAAAAAACCCACACAAATCCAAGAAGCTCACAGAGTCCCAAGCAAAATGAACCCCAAAAGACCGATGCCAAGGCACATCATAATTAAATTGGCAAACACCAATGACAAAGTAAGAATCTTAAAAGCAGCAAGAGAGAGACAGAAAGTTACATACAAAGGAACCCCCATCAGACTAGCAACTGATTTATCAACAGAAACTCATCAGGCCAGAAGGGAATAGAATGAAATATACAAAGTCATGCAAAGGAAGGGTCTGAATCCAAGAATACTGTACCCAGCAAGGCTATCAATCAAAATTGAAGTGAAATCAGGAGCTTCACAGACAAAAAAGGACTAGGGAATTTATTACCACCAAACCAGAAATGCAAGAAATGCTAAAGGGTCTGCTGTAAAAAAAAAAAAAAAAAAGAAAGAAAGAAATAGGAAGCGAAGAAGGAACACAGGAGTAAAGAATAAAAATGGTGACAAATAAGTACCTATCAATAATAACTTTAAATGTAAATGGATTAAATGCCCCAATCAAAAGACATAGGGTAATGGATTGAATAAGAAAACAAGACCCATATCTGCTGTCTACAAGAAACCCACCTCAAAAAAAAAAAAGACGCACACAGACTGAGGGTGAAGGGATGGAAAAAGGTTTTCCAGGCAAATGGAAGTGAAAAAAAAGCTGGGGTGGCAATACTTATATCTGAAAAATTAGATCTCAAAGTGAAGGACATAACAAGAGATAAGGAAGGCCACTTCATAATACTAAAGGGAGCAATCCAACAAGAAGAAATAACTCTGGTAAACATATATGCACCCAATACAGAAGCACCCAAATACATAAAAAAAACTCCTGGAGGATATCAAGGGAGAGATTGACAGCAATACAATCATAGTAGGAGACTTTAATACTCCACTATCACCATTAGACAAATCCTCTAAACAAAAAATCACCAAAGAAACATTAATCCTAAATGACTCACTAGACCAGATGGAATTAATTGACATCTTCAGAACATTTCACCCCAAAGCCACAGAATATACATTCTTCTCAAGTGCATATTGGTCACTTTCAAAGATAGACCATATATTGGGACATAGGCAAAGTCTCTTCAAATTCAAGAAGATAGAAATCATATCAAGCATCTTCTCAGACCACAGTGGCATAAAACTGGAAATCAACTACAATAAAAACAACCCAAAGAAATCAAACACATGGAGACTAAACAGCATGCTATTAAACAATGATTGGATTACCAGAGAGATCAAGGAAGAAATAAAAAACATCATGGCAACAAATGACAATGAAAACACTACAATACAAAATCTATGGGACACAGCGAAAGCAGTCTTGAGAGGGAAGTTCATAGCTCTACAAGCCTACTGCAAAAAAACAAGAAACAATGGTAATAAATTACCTAAGCCAACAACTCAAAGAGTTAGAAAAAGAGCAACAAGAAAAGCCCAGTGTAAGCAGAAGGAAGGAAATAATAAAGATCAGAGTGGAGATAAACGACCTAGAGACCAAAGAAACAATACAAAAGATCAACAAAACCAAGAGCTGGTTCTTTGAAAGGATAAACAAGATTGATGAACCTCCAGCCAGGCTCACCAAGAAGCAAAGAGAGTGGACCCAAATAAACAAAATCAGAAATGAAAGAGGTGAAATAACAACAGATCCCGCCGAAATACAAAGGATTGTTAAAAAATACTACAAACAACTCTATTCCAACAAACTGGACAACCTGGAGGAAATGGACATATTCCTAGAAAAATATAACCTTCCAAAACTCAATCAGGAAGAATCTAAACAGCTCAATATGCCAGTAACTATGGAAGAAATTGAAGCAGTCATCAAAAAGCTTCCGGCAAACAAAAGCCCAGGGCCAGACGGCTTCACAGGAGAGTTTTACCAAACATTCAAGGAAGAACTAAAACCTATCCTCCTCAGACTATTCCAAAAAATTCAAGAGGAAGGAACACTTCCAAGCTCCTTCTATGAAGCCAGCATCACCCTAATACCAAAACCAGATAAAGACAACACAATGAAGGAGAATTACAGGCCAATATCCCTCATGAACGTAGATGCCAAAATCCTCAACAAAATTCTAGCAAATCGGATCCAGCAGTACATCAGAAAGATCATACACCATGACCAAGTAGGGTTTATCCCAGGAATGCAAGGATGGCACAATATCAGCAAATCAATAAATGTGAGACACCACATAAACAAATTGAGAGATAAAAATCACATAGTCATATCAATTGATGCAGAAAAAACATTTGACAAAATCCAACACCCTTTCTTGATAAAAACTCTCAACAAGGTGGGAATAGAAGGATCATACCTCAACATAATAAAAGCTATATATGATAAACCCACAGCTAACATCATACTCAATGGACAAAAACTAAAACCATATCCCCTAAGAACAGGAACAAGACAGGGATGCCCACTCTCATCACTCCTGTTCAACATAGTACTGGAAGTATTAGCCAATGCAATTAGACAAGAAGAAGAAATAGAAGGCATCCAAATTGGAAAAGAAGAAGTAAAGCTGTCCTTGTTTGCAGATGCATGAAAATGTACATAAAAAACCCGAAAGACTCCATCAAAAAATTAACAGACTTAATAAATGAATTCGGCAATGTAGCAGGATACAAAACTAACGCCAAGAAATCTTTGGCATTTCTATACACCAATAGTGAACTTACAGAAAGAGAGCCTAAAAAAGCAATCCCATTTACCATCGCACCAAAAAAATTAAGATACTTAGGAATAAACCTAACCAAGGAGGTAAAAGACCTATACGTGGAAAACTATAGGACACTGAAAAAAGAGATAGAGGAAGAGGTAAACAGATGGAAGAACATACCATGTTCATGGATTGGTAGAATCAACATCATTAAAATGTCCATACTACCCAAAGCAATCTATAGATTCAATGCACTCCCCATTAAAATACCAACGGCATATTTCACAGACCTAGAAAGAACTCTCCAAAAATTCATCTGGAATAAAAAAAGACCCCGATTAGCCACAGCAATCCTGAGAAAGAAGAATAAAGTAGGAGGGATCTCAATACCAGATTTCAAGCTGTATTACAAAGCCACTGTCCTCAAAACAGCCTGGTACTGGCACAAGAACAGACATATAGATCAATGGAATAGAATAGAGAATCCAGATATCGACCCAAACCACTATGCGCAATTAATATTTGACAAAGGAGGCATGAACATACAATGGAGTCAAGACAGTCTCTTCAATAAATGGTGTTGGGAAAATTGGACAGATACATGCAAAAAAATGAAACTAGATCACCAACTTACACCATACACAAAAATAAACTCAAAATGGATACAGGACATAAATATAAGACGGGAAACCATAAAAATACTAGAGGAGTCCACAGGCAGCAAAATCTCAGACATATGCCGAAAGAACTTCTTCACTGATACTGCCCCTAGGGCAACAGAAGCCAAAGAGAAAATAAACAAATGGGACTACATCAAAATAAAAAGCTTTTTCACAGCAAAAAAACCATCAACAAAACAACAAGAAATCCCACTGTATGGGAGAACGTATTTGCAAATGTTATCACTGATAAAGGTTTAATCTCCAACATCTACAGACAGCTTATACAACTTAATAAAAGGAAGATAAATGATCCAATAAAAAAATGGGCAACGGACCTAAATAGAATATTTTCGAAAGAAGACAGAAGGAAGGCCAAGAGACACATGAAAACATGCTCAAAGTCACTAATTATCCGAGAGATGCAAATCAAAACGACAATGCGATACCATCTCACACCTGTCAGAATGGCTATCATCAACAAATCAACAAATGACAAGTGTTGGCGAGGATGCAGAGAAAAAGGAACCCTCGTGCACTGCTGGTGGGAATGCAGACTGGTGCAGCCACTGTGGAGAACAGTATGGAGTTTCCTCAAAAAACTGAAAATGCAACTCCCATTTGACCCAGTAATCCCACTCCTAGGAATATATCCTAAGAAACTAGAAACACGAATCAGAAAGGATGTATGCACCCCTATGTTCATAGCAGCACAATTTGCAATAGCTAAGATTTGGAAACAGCCTAGGTGCCCATCAGCAGATGACTGGATCAGAAAACTATGGTACATCTACACAATGGAATACTATGCTGCCATAAAAAAGAAGGAATTATTACCATTTGTAGGCACCTGGATGGAATTAGAGAACATTATGCTAAGTGAAATAAGCCAATCAAGGAAGGAGAAATACCACATGATCTCACTCATTTGGGGATAATGAAAAACAGTATAAACTGATGAACAAAAAGATAGATATAGAGGCAGTAAAGCATCAAATAGACTGTCAAATTACAGCGGGAAGGTTAGGGAGAGGTGGGGGAAATAAGAGATCAACTGAAGCCAAAACCGGTTTGGCTCAGTGGATAGAGCGTCGGCCTGCAGACTGAAGGGTCCCCGGTTCGATTCCGGTCAAGGGCATGTACCTTGGTTGCGGGCACATCCCCAGTGGGAGGTGTGCAGGAGGCAGCTGATCGATGTTTCTCTCTCATCGATGTTTCTAGCTCTCTATCCCTCTCCTTTCCTCTCTGTAAAATATCAATAAAATATATTTTTTTAAAAAAAGAGATCAACTGAAGGACTTATATGCATGCATATAAGAGTAACCAATGGATGCAAAACATTGGGGGGTGAGGGCATGTATGGGAGTGGGGTGGGGGGGGCAATGGTAAGATATGTACACATATAATACCTTAATAAAAAAATAAATAAATAAATTTTAAAAAAATAAAATAAATAAATAAATAAATAAAAGAAATGGTAAGGAGGCCAGTGGGTCAGGCTGGAGGGCTGGCCGGGCCTCTTTATGGAACAGAGGGTGTTTGGCCTTTGAGAAACTCCCTCAGGCAGCCACATGAAGGACAGACCAGAGGCTTGAGCTGGTGCAGGAAGCAGTACAAGGGAGGCTCGACCAGACAGAACTGCAGATGAAGAACAGGGGAGCAGACAGAAGTCAGACAATACCTGGCCATTTTCCAGGGGTAGGTGCTTGTGAACCCACTTTGGTGGTGAATCAGTTACAAGCTGCCCAGCTGATGAGGGTCAAGCCAGCGTCCACAGCACCTGCTGACCTTCATGGCCCTCTATGCCCTGGCTACCACCAGATGAACCACCCAGGATCCAACAGGCCCCTGCCTGGGCAACCAGGTACCAATGAGGCCCTTTGAATCCCTCCCCAGAACAGGAACTTCCTTTGTGTGGGTGTCCAGTGCAGGAACTGGTGTCTGGGAAGGTGGGCTGCCTGGCCCAAGGACATAGGTGCAGAGACACCTCCCCTGAGATAGATGTTTTTCTGATCATGGTGGAGTCAGGAATTTTCCAGCCAGGTGACTGGGTTATCTCTACGCAGGGCAGTGTTCAGAGAGGTGGGCCTCTCCTGGGGATGAGGGGGTGGCATGGCTGAGGAATAATGGATTCCTTACTGGTCTGAAACTACAGGGAACTGCTGTAGGAGCTGAGACCCAGGGCTCAGGGGGACACAGGTGTTTGTCCCAGCCTGGCCACCAAGAGCTGTGTGGCTTCTGGCCATCTCTGAAGCTCTGTCTGCACCACGTGGGCTGGTCCTATGTGTCTGGATGAGGGTGAATGGGTCTGGGAGGTCCTCTGAAACCAGGTCATGCTGAGTAAACTGGTGCCTTTCACAACAGAGGAAGAAGAGGTTTCAACTCCTTGAGTTGGAGTCCCAGCTCTGCCACCTCCTGGCTGGGTAACCATGGGAACATCACTCAACTTCTCTGAGCCTGGTTCTTAAACAAGAAAACTGGTGCTTACAAGCAGCAATGACAGGGACCATCTCAGGGTTGCTAACTGAAGCAGTATGTGAGGAGGGAGCTGGAGGAGAGAACTTTAATGGGTTGGAGCCCCCAAATTTTTGCAGGATTATTCTCTGCAGATGTTGCCAACCCGCTTGGAGATGCAGGGAGTAAAACTGGCCCTTCCTAATTGTCTTATAAGGCAACTCCCAACCAAGAGCCTGCAGGGATGAAGTGAACTTTCCAGAAGGAAGTGAGATCCCTATAACCAGAGGTATTCAAGCCAGAATGAGATCTGCACATCTAAGACGGGAGCTATCAGCCACATGACAGCTTGAACTGTGGTTCATCTGAACTGAAATGTGCTGTAAGTATAAAGCAAATGCCAGATTTCAAAGACTTATTATGGAAAAACAAGAACATAAAATCTCAGTATTTTCATTTTGATAACATATTGAGATGACAATATTTTGAGCATATTAGATTAAAATACATTACTAAATTTAATGTCACCCTTTTTACCTTTTTGATGTGGCTTCTAGAAAAAAAGTTCAAATTACATGTGTGACTCATATTAATTTCTATGGGACAGTGCTGGCCAAATCCTTGTTGTTCAAAGTGTGGTCCCAGTGCATCACCTGGGAGCTTGTTGGAAATGCAGACTCTCAGGCCTACCCTGACCTGCAGAATCAGAAGCTGAATTTCTACACTCTCCCCAGGTGATTGTGTGTGCATTAAAATTTGAGATACCTTGCAGATGACTTGGTTAGAGTTCTGGAGGATCCCTGTTTCAGAAGGGAATGGGAGCAAATAACCTGAAGTTCAACCCAGAGTATGTGAAATATTAGGTAACTGATGCCTTTGTCCCTGAGTCACACACTCAGTCCATGGTGTTTTTATACCCATCTCTCTCTTGCCAGGAAGCAAACACATACTTTCAAGAGAAAAGGGCAGCATAGCAAGGGACTAGACTCTTAGAAATGAACAGCATCATGGAACACACCATTGCTTACATCCTGTAAATTTTTAGAGCCTGGAAAATAATCTCAGGAAACAACTGAAAAATAGATCTATGTGTTAAAAAACCAACTCCCCTAAATTCCTCCCTCTTTCTAATCTCTGGAAACTTGGCCCACAGGCATTGGATGGTACTAAATATGGAAATGGTGAGCAAGTAAATCACTCTGAGGTGCCACAAGTTGCCCAGGGCCTATTTTATGGTTGAGTTTTAACCTTTGAGCACTGGGAGCTGTAATTAAAAAGCTGACAGCCTCCCAACTGTGAATATGCCAGGAGGGCTTGGAACTACACGAGGGGAGCAAGGAGGGTGGTACTTTTTCCAACTTAATTAAGTCCAAGTTCAAAGTCCACCTTTGGCTTTCCAGGATACAACCAAACCTACACTCCTCACAGGGTGCAGGAGGTGATCTGTCCATCTCCTCTGCTCCCCATCCCCCACTCCCAAACACACCCATCTGTTACCTCATCTCCCCTCTCCCTCTGCTCATTGAGCCTCTTTGCCCAAGCTCTTGTATTCGCTCTTCCCACTGTCTCAAGTGCTATTCCCCATATGGTTCACTTTCTCACTTCCTACTCTGAACTCATCTTCTCAGAGAGGCTATTCCTGGCTACCTAATATAAATCCCCCTCCTATCACCTCTGACTTCTCATCCTGCTTTACTTTTTCATCATAGCATTCATTACTCTCTGATAGTAGATATAATTGATTATTTGTTTGTCCTCTGCTTTCCTCATGGATAGTCAGCTTCCTAAAGGCAAGTACTAATTAATCCCAGAGCCTCAAACAATCCCAGACACAGAGTCATCTACCTGTCCATCCATATAGCCATTCTCCAACCATCCTTCCAAATCCTACCATCTATCTATCTATCTATCTATCTATCTATCTATCTATCTATCTATCATCTATCATCATCCTTCCAAATATTCATCCATCCACCATCCATACATCCAAACCAACCCCCAGATGGTTAGACATTCTATCCTAGGGTCCCACAGTCCCCTACACTTCCTTTTACCAAATGCAGTTTATGCCATTATGAATACATTCAATAATTCACCCTTCCCCTTTTATTACAATGTAAACACCTCGAAAGCAGAAATTTTCTCTTATTTATCTTTGATTTCCAGTGCTTAAAAACAAGGCTGACACTTAGTAGGTGTCAGTGAATGTTTTCTGAATGAATATATTTTTTTTCTTTCCCTTTATTTACTTGTTCTGCATTTCCTACTAACCTGTGAACTCCATGATAGCAGGGACCATTTTTAGTCATTTGTTGGTCTCTAAAATATTGCACCTGACACAAAAGAGACATGCTACAAATATTTAATGAATGAGTGAGTGAATGAATGCCCAAACAGAGGACCTACATATAGCAAGAGTATATATACTGGAGCCAGACTGCCTGCATTCAGACCCTTGCTTCTACTCATTCGCTCTGTGACCTTGGGGGAGTCAGTGAGCCTTTCTGTGCTCAGTGTCCTCATTTGTAAAAGAGAAATAATAATGGCATTTTATAACTGGGTTCTTATGAAAATTTTATGAGTTAATACATATGAAGTGCTTAGAAGAGTGCCTGGAGTAAGACAAGGGCTACATAGGTGTTTAAAAATAAAACCCCCATTTCAGGAGAGAAACCAAGATGGCGGCATAGGTAAGCACCTAAACTGCTGCCTCGCACAACAATTTCAAAACTACAACTAAAAGACAGAACAGACACCATCCAGAAACACAGGAAAGCTGGCTGAGTGAAAATTCTACAACTAGAAGGAAAGAGAAAAGCTCACAGAGAATTGGAGGTATGGCAAAGGGTCTTTGTGCGCGCAGAGAGGAAGGGCGGCTGAGAGCCTGGCTGACTTTCTCTGGCGGAAGGGGGAAGGAAGCCCCCAACTGCACTGAACCCCAGTTCTGACTGCACTGAACCCCAGTTCCGGGCGAGCCCCTGGGGACCCACGCTCTTGTGGGGGGAGTCTGGACTCTCGGGCGGAGACTCGGTAGCTGGGGAAGGCAGAAGTCTGAAGGCGCACGCGTGCCAGTGCGCACAAAGGCTGCGGAGGTTGCCACAGCCTTTCCCTAGTGGAAGGGAGTCAGAGGCTCCTGACTGCACTGAGCCCCAGTTCTGACTGCACTGGACCCCAGTTCCAGGCGAGCCCCTGGGGACCCATGCTCTTGTGGGGGGAGTCTGGACTCTCGGGCGGAGACTCGGGAGCTGGGGAAGGCAGAAGTCTGAAGGCGTGCGCGAGCCAGTGCGCACAAAGGCTGCGGAGGTTGCCACAGGCTTTCCCTAGTGGAAGGGAGTCAGAGGCTCCTGACTGCACTGAGCCTCAGTTCTGACTGCACTGGACCCCAGTTCCAGGCAAGCCCCTGGGGACCCACGCTCTTGTGGGGGGAGTCTGGACTCTGGGGCGGAGACTCGGGAGCCGGGGAAGGCAGAGGTCTGCGCATGCGCGCAAGGGCAAGGCTGACGGGAAGCCAAGACTGTCTGCTCCGCCCTGAGACTCCACCCCATCCAAGCCGAGCACAGAGGCTATTGCAATTTGGCAAGTCTAATCCTATAAGGCTGTCTCCAGCACCGAACTTCTCCTAGCATAGACACAGCTGATCCTTACAGCCAACTGGCCTGGAGGTCAATTCCTCCCAGTGATACCAACAACAATCAAGACTTAACTACAACAAGGCTGTACACAGTCCACAGAGGGGTGCACCAAGAGTGTCCACCTCAGGTTAACTGGGGAGGCCGACCCACTGGGCCATATAGGAAACCTAGCACACAAATCTACCCTACCAACTCAGGGAAGCAGTGAAAATGCGGCGTCAAAGAAACATATCACAAACGAAAGAAATGGAGGAAAACAAACGACTGGATATAGAATTTAAAACCACGGTTATAAGGCTTTTCAAGAATATCCTAGAAAAGGCCGATAAATATAACGAGACCCTCGAAGATATGAAAAAGGACCAACTAGAAATTAAACATACACTGACTGAAATAAAAAATATTATACAGAGACCCAAAAACAGACAAAAGGAACACAAAAATCAAGTCAAAGAATTGAAACACAAAGAAGCAAAAAACACTCAACCGAAAAAGCAAAAAGCAAAAAAAAAATCCAAAAAGTTGAAGATAGTGTAAGAAGACTCTGGGACTTCAAGCGTACCAACATCAGAATTATGGGGGTGCCAGAAGAAGAGAGAGAGCAAGATACTGAAAACCTATGGGAAGAAATAATGACCGAAAACTTCCCCCACCTGGTGAAAGAAATAGACTTACAAGTCCAGGAAGCGCACAGAACCCCAAACAAACGGAATCCAAAGAGGACCACACCAAGACACATCATAATTAAAATGCCAAGAGCAAAAGACAAAGAGAGAATATTAAAAGCAGCAAGAGAAAAATAGTTACTTACCTACAAGGGAGCACCCATACGACTGTCAGCTGATTTCTCAACAGAAACTATGCAGGCCAGACGGGAGTGGCAAGAAATTTTCAATGTGATGAATAGCAAGAACCTACAACCAAGATTACTCTACCCAGCAAAGCTATCATTCAGAATTGAAGGGCAGATAAAGAGCTTCACAGATAAGAAAAAGCTGAAGGAGTTCATCACCACCAAACCAGTATTATATGAAACGCTGAAAGGTATTCTTAAAGAAGAGGAAGAAGAAAAAAGTGAAGATAAAAATTATGAACAACAAATACATATCTATCAACAAGTGAACCTAAAAATCAAGTGAATTAAAAACCTGAGGAACAGAATAATCTGGTGAATATAATAGAATCAGGGGCATAGAAAGGGAGTGGACTGATAATTCTCAGGGGGAAAGGGGTATGGGGGGTTCATGAAGAGACTGGACAAAAATCATACACCTATGGATGAGGACAGTGTGGGGGAGGTAAGGGCAGAAGGTGGGGTGGGAACTGGGTGGAGGGGAGCCATGGGGGGGAAAAGGAGAAACAATTGTAATAATCTTAATAAAGATTTATTAAAATAAAATATATATATATATGATAGGAAAAAAAATAAAAAAAAATAAAATATTTCCCTTGATCTGGAAAAAAAAAAAAAAAACATTTCAGGCTGGCCCATAAGACCAAATATTGAAATCACAAATTCTTGAGTTTAAAAGGCAGGAAGAGAACTTCTGACTGAGTCTCCTCTGTTCCCACAGGAGGTCTCCTATAGCAAACATTTTCACTTTCCCAGCCACACTGGGACCATTGGGTTAACTACCAATATTATGTCAGGTGGTCACGGAAGGGGACAGGAAGTGATGAAGCAGACAGAAGGTCAATTTCAAATTGGGTGGTTAGAAAAGGTCCCCTTAAGAAGGTGATATCTGAACAAAAACTTGAGGAGGTGTGAAGGTGAATGTCTGGAGGGTGAAAACTCCATGCAAAAGGAACTGCAAATACAAAGATCCTGAGGTAGGGAGGTACCCAGAGTGTTTGAGGAACAGTGTCGATGAAGCAGAGTAAGCAAAAGGGAAGCAGAAGGAAATAAGATCAGAGGGTCACAAGTCATAAAGGGCCTTATTGGACATTGTGAAGACTTTGGTTTCTACTCTGAGTGAGTTGGGAGCCATTGCAATGTTATGGGTGGAGGAAAGATGATTTAAGTTACAGTGGTCAATGTGGAAGCAGGGAGACAAGTTAGGAGGCTATTTTACTACCCAGGTAGGGGATGATTGTGGCTTGGACCATGGAGTCAGGAATGCAGGTTGTTAGAAGGGGGAAGATTCTTGATAGATGTTGTAGGCAGAACCAACATATTGGATATGGGGTGTGATAGTAGGAGTCAAGAACAAAGCCAAAGATTTTGACCTAGGCAACAGAACTATTTCCTGAACTGGATGGGGGAAGGGCATGAAGGAAGGAGCACATTCATGGGAGAAAGGTCAGGAGTGAGGTTTGAGACAGTAGGAAAGGGGACAGTGGCAGCTGGGTACACCAGGCTTAAGTTTGGGTGGAAGTTCTGGGCTGAAGACTGGACTTTAAGGACAACTTTGCTGGCCCCAGAATGTGGCGCATGCTTGGGTACTGTGGCATGGGGCTGGAAAGGTCCAAGGCAGGGCCCTTTCCAGCTTTGATATGACTGAGAGACCCAGATGGACCTCACCTGTCTCAGAGAGGGACGACCAGCATGGGATCACTATGGTTTAGTCCCCTTATGACCCTCTCAGATCAGTAAAGTGAAAATCTCAATGACTTCTTGGACATTTCCTTCCCCCAAGTCCTTGTAGCATGCTATGTGGCTGGTACATGAAAAAAAAAGGAGTTTTAGACCTAGAAAGAGTCTTAGAAATAGAATATACTAGTAGTGCTTAAAACCTAATGTGGCTTGAAAATTACTATTACTACCAATAACAATATTCATAACAGTAGCCACTAGTTTCTGAGCATACACCATGCAAGAGGGCATGGGACTCAGCACTTTATGAGTATCATTTCATTCAATCTGCATAACAGCTCTGAGAAGTACAAATTATCCCAAGAATGAATCTGAGACTTGATGTAAGAAGACTAACCAAGTCACGCAGCAAACAAGTGGCAAAATTGGGTTTTTATTACAACTCTTCCCATAGCCATGGCATTCCATCTCCCAGCATGGAACAAAACCTAACATCCTTCCATGAGTCAAGAGCAAAATGTGGCTAGGGCTCCCCAACATGCCTCCCCACCCAGGGCTCTCCAAGCCAGGGGAGAGCAGCTCCCTGCAGAGCCCCCCTTCCAGTAGACTGAGAGACACCTAGCGGGATTGTCGGGTGCTTCGTCAGTGAAATGGACACAATTAAATCGTTCACTTGTAGGCAAGTGTGAAACTTGGCCAAGAAAGTATAAAAGAAAGGTTTTGCAGATTATAAAGTGTTTCACAAATGTTGTTGTTAGAATCAATATTGTTTCAAAATACTGCCAATCTTCTCATGCCTATCCCTCCAAATATATATGTACACACAGAACACACATAGACACACACACTAGTGAGAGCTAAGAAGAGGCTGCATACAGCATGGACTGCAGAGGTAGGATGGCTGGAAAGGAATCCTGACTCAGATACTTTCTACCTGGGCAACCACAATACACTAAACTGTTTTGTGCCTCAGTTTTCTTCACCTGTAAAATGGGAGTGATGACAAGAGGGCCTTTCCTGTAAGGCCATGCATGAGAGCACATAATGTGTCAGATCTTGAGAGGAGCACACATAGCAGCTGAGTTTTTGGTCTCACACTGCCCATGCCCCACTGGCCCAGGGTTTGCCCTCTTCCCCGATGTCCTGGGGAGGCCCTGAAATCAGCTGAGCCCGTATTCTGGTGCAGCTGGGGCTGCTCAGGAGCCTGGGACACTGTTCAAATCTCTGCCTGGATCTCAGCTGCTCAGCTGCAAAACGCAGTTAATAAGGACCACCACAGTTGTTGAAATGGATTAACTCATGTAGACAGAGTGTTGGAATAGAGCAAGTGCTCACGACTATGTGCAATGACTATTATTTGCATCTCAAATGCACATTGCAAGGTGACAAATTAAAGAAACCCCTTTGTCAAGCAAAGAGTCCTTTTTCAGCATATAACAGCACCTGGATTTCTCCTCACAGGACAAGCAAGTGTTCAGAATTAGGGAAAATGACAGCAGCCAGCTCCTGCCCACATCACCAATCTATGCCCTTCTCTTCAAGACCATTCCTGTCCCTCCCCTCCCCTGTCTTCCTTACCAGCACTTGGCTCCCCCTTTCCTCATCCCAGAAGATTTGATAACACCCAGGAGTCCCAGTTCCCCCGCTGAGGACAAAAGCATCAATTGTCCCCATGACTGCCTTTTGACTTGGTCTCACTGTGGTGGTGTAACCAAGCTCCCTCAGGCTTCACCTCACTGGGAGACCTCTCAGGGCTCTCCGCACTGCCCCTCCCCACCACAGGTTGGTTTCAAATGATCCTCTGGCTGAAGGGCCAGCAGGATCTCCTGCCAAGAGAAATCAGATGGCCACTATTCAAGACCCCTCACCCTGGGCTGGCCAGGGCATCAGGGAGGTGAAAGGATTGCTCCCACCACTGTAGAGACCTCCCTGGTTCCCCTTACTAACACCATTGTCCATGCCACTGCACTCTAATCCAGTGAGCACTGTCCAGCAGACCTTCCATGACAATGGAACTGTCTAATATGGTAGCTAAGATCCATTCAAAACGTGACTGAGGACCTGAATGTTTAATTGTATTTATTTGTGGCCTATGGTGACTATACTGGATAGCTATAAGCACCCCACTTCACTGAGAACATCTTCTATATGCCAGGCTCCAGGCTGAGCTCTGAGAGATACTGCAGTGACTCACAGCTAACGAGAAGGACTAAAAGGATTTTGCAAAGGGAGAGGATATGGTTTTCCAGGCTTCCTTCACCAGACTGAGCAAGCTCAGAAACTCCATTAAAACAGGAGGTGCCCCAGGTTTCTTCACAGGTGTGGACACTCCTGGGCATGCCTCAGTCTGGGTACTTCCTGGTCCAGTCCCACCTTGAACCCTCCATAACAGCCCAGGTCTCTCCCTGCTGGGGAGGGCAACATGTAGAATCTTCCTCTCCACACAGCCAAGTTCCCTCCTGGCCCAGAAGTGTCCAGTCCCAGGCAGAGGATGGTGCCTGAGGACTCTCCCAGGGCCACAGTGACCAGAGTAGAAGCGGACTCACAGTACCTGAGTCACCCGCAATTCCTAAACTGCCAGATATTAGGACCTTTTGGAGGCTGAAGATTGCAGTCTCCAAGTTCCCAAAATTTGGGGAATCTCAGAATCTTAGAATAATAATGCCTTAGCATCAATAAATGTGATATATCACATAAACAAATTGAGAGATAAAAATCACATAGTCATATCAATTGATGCAGAAAAAGCATTTGACAAAATCCAACACCCTTTCTTGACAAAAACTCTCAGCAAAGTGGGAATAGAAGGATCATACCTCAACATAATAAAAGCCATATATGACAAACCCACAGCCAACATCATACTCAATGGGCAAAAACTAAAACCATTTCCCCTAATAACAGGAACAAGACAGGGATGCGCACTCTCACCACTCCTGTTCAACATAGTGTTGGAAGTACTAGCCATTGTGATCAGACAAGAAGAAGAAATAAAAAGCATCTAAATTGGAAAAGAAGAAGTAAAACTGTCCTTATTTGCAGATGACATGATACTGTACATAGAAAACCCTAAAGACACCATAAAAAAATTATTAGACTTAATAAATGAATTCGGCAATATAGCCAAATACAAAATTAATGCCAAAAAATCTATGGCATTTCTATACACCAATAATGAACTTACAGAAAGAGAGACTAAAAAAGCAATCCCAGCCAAAACCGGTTTGGCTGTCAGCCTGCGGACTGAAGGGTCCCGGGTTCGATTCCGGTCAAGGGCATGTACCTTGGTTGCGGGCACATCCCCAGTGGGGGGTATGCAGGAGGCAGCTGATCGATGTTTCTCTCTCATCGATGTTTCTAGCTCTCTCCCTTCCTCTCTGTAAAATATCAATAAAATATATTTAAAATAAATAAATAAATAAATAAATAAAAATAAAAAAGCAATCCCATTTACCATCGTACCAAAAAAATTAAGATACCTAGGAATAAACTTAACTAAGAGATAGAGGAAGACATAAACAGATGGAAGAACATACCATGTTCGTGGATTGGTAGAATCAACATCATCAAAATGTCCATACTACCCAAAGCAATCTATAAATTCAATGCACTTCCCATTAAAATACCAACGGCATATTTCACAGACCTAGAACGAACTTTCCAAAAATTCATCTGGAATAAAAAAAGACCCCGAATAGCTACAGCAATCCTGAGAAAGAAGAACAAAGTAGGTGGGATCTCAAAACCAGATATCAAGCTGTATTACAAAGCCACTGTTCTCAAAACTGCCTGGTATTGGCACAAGAACAGACATATAGATCAATGGAATAGAATAGAAAACCCAGAAATCGACCCAAATCACTATGCTTAATTAATATTTGACAAAGGAGGCATGAACATACAATGGAGTCAAGACAGTCTCTTCAATAAATGGTGTTGGGAAAATTGGACAGATACATGCAAAAAAATGAAACTAGACCACCAACTTACACCATACACCAAAATAAACTCAAAATGGATCAAGGACTTAAACATATGATGGGAAACCATAAAAATACTAGAGGAATCCATAGGCAGAAAAATCTCTGACATATGCCAAAGCAATTTCTTCACTGATACTGCTCCTAGGGCAATGGAAACTAAAGAGAAAATAAACAAATGGGACCACATCAAAATAAAAAGCTTTTGCACAGCAAAGGAAACCATCAATAAAACAACAAGAAAGCCCACTGCATGGGAAAACATATTTGCCAATGATATCAACGATAAGGGTTTAATCTCCAACATTTACAGGGAACTCATGCAGCTTAACAAAAAGAAGATGAACAACCCAATCAAAAAATGGGCAACTGATCTAAATAGACACTTTTCGAAAGAAGACAGAAAGAAGGCCAAGAGACATATGAAAACATGCTCAAAGTCACTAATCATCAGAGAGATGCGAATCAAAACAACAATGTGGTACCATCTCACACCTGTCAGAATGGCTATTATCAAGAAGTCAACAAATGACAAGTGCTGGCAAGGATGCAGAAAAAAAGGAACCCTCGTGCACTGCTGGTGGGAATGCAGACTGGTGCAGCCACTGTGGAGAACAGTGTGGAGTTTCCTCAAAAAACTAAAAATGGAACTCCCATTTGACCCAGTGATCCCACTTCTAGGAATATATCCCAAGAAACTAGAAACACCAATCAGAAAGGATATATGCACCCCTATGTTCATAGCAGCACAATTCACCATAGCTAAGATTTGGAAACAGTCTAAGTGCCCAACAGCAGATGAATGGATTAAAAAACTGTGGTATATCTACACAATGGAATACTATGCTGTGGTAAAAAAGAAGGAGTTCTTACCATTTGCAACAACATGGATGGAGATGGAGAGCATTTTGCTAAGTGAAATAAGTCAGGCAGAGAAAGATAAATATCACATGATCTCACTCATTTGTGGAATATAATGAACAACATAAACTGATGAACAAAAACAGATCCAGTGGCAGAGAAACATCAATCAGAACGTCAAACCTCAGGGAGGGTAGGGGACAGTGGGGGTAAGGGAGAGAGATCAACCAAAGGACTTATATGCATGCATATAAGCCTAATCAATGGACTCAGACCACAGAGGGGTGGGGGCATGAATGGGAGGTGGGGGGGTAATGGGGGAATAAGGACACATATGTAATACCTTAATCAATAAAGAAATTAAAAATAATAATAATAATGCCTTAGCATCACAGTATAGCAGAACTAGTGGTGGGGATAAACACAGTTAAGTCAAAAATTGCTTAAGCTGATAAAACATTTCAGAGGTTAAGAAGTGGGTCTAGAACCAGACTGCTTAGATTCAGATTCTAGGGTGACACCTGCCAGCTGTGTAGAACTTGGGCAAGTTTCTTAACCCCTCTGTTTCCCCATTTTTCCATTTGTAAAATAGAGAGAACAATCCAGAATACTAACCTTATAGGGCTGTTGTTGGGATTATATTAGCACATGCATTTCAAGTGCTAATATTAGAATGGTGTCTTTATTCACTGTCTGTAGCAAGTTCTTTCTCACTGGAGCTAAAACTAGCATCTTTCCAACATTCCTCTATTTCTTGAGTCCTGGTCCTGCCTGCTTCTCCCCAGACACCACCTAGCCCTTCAGTGACTAAAGCTACCACACTCCAGGCTGAGCCTCCTCTGGGCCTGCCCTAGGCTGCCCATATCCACCTGGCAGGAGGGGGGCGGGGGAATGGGTGTGGTAGCCCATCCAAAGAAAAGTGGAATACTGGGGATCAGGTCCCATGATGCTTAGGGCTCATAGATTTTTCTCTTCTCCACTGGTGGCGCTGCTCCTGCCCCATCTCTGTTCCTCACCACATAACCTTCCTTCTCTGGCACTGTCCACTGCTATCACCATGGCATCAATGATCATACCTGGCTAGGCTCTGCACTTGCTGTGTCATCAGAGAAAACTGGAAAAATCTCAGGCCTCATGGGCATCTTCCATATGGGCCTGGGCTGGTTCCCTGCTCCCTCCTCAGCAGTTTGTACTCTGGACCTGTCCTGGCTTTTTCTTCTGGCCAAGCCTGGCCAAGTCGCCCAATGGGTTATCCCTGATGGACTTCTCAGGCCCCACATCAGCACCTCATCTAGCTACAGGTAGCAGGACAGAGGCCAAGGTGGGAGCTGGGCCCTGGTGTGAATCCTGTTCTTCTACTCTCTTGGAACATGTGGCCTTGCCAAGGCCCTCCATGTCTGGTGTCAATCTCTCATCGATTCAACAGGACCAAGGAAGGAAGAGTCTCTGGTTCTAAAATGATTGTACAGGGAAAACCTAGGGATCTAACATGCAGCAAGACTCACTGCAGGTGGCTCCAGCTGCCTCTCAAGCTTAATATCCATGGGAGATATGGCAATAGATTAAGTGGAAGCTACACTGACATTCTCCCAGAATCAAATTGAAAGAACAACTGAAATATAGAAAACTTATACTGATAACCAACTGAAAACTGTTGGAAAAAAAGTCTGATAACCAAGAATGTAAAAAGGAGGCCACACTCAGACCGACAGCCAAAATGGGGAAACAAAGAAATAAGCCCCAAATGAAAGAACAAGAGAATTCTCCAGAAGAAGAGCTAAGTGAAATGGAGATAAGAAATTTATATCCGATAAATTTATATCAGAGTAATAATTACATGATGCTCAACATCATGAAGAAAGATATTGAAACTATGAAAAATAACCAGTTGGACATAGCAAAAATAAAGAATACACTGGATGAAATAAACAGCAGATTAGATGAAGCCGAGTATCAGATCAACAAATTAGAAGACAGGGTAGGTAGCAAATATCATTCAATCAGAGAACTAAAGTGGAAAAAAAAACCAATATAAAAATAGGAAGACAGCTTAAGGGAGCTGTGGAACAACATGAAACTTAACAATATCCACATCATAGAAGTACCAGAAAAAGAAAATGATTGAGGGATAGAGAACCCATTTGTAGGAATAATGGCAGAAAACTTCGCTAACCTGGTGAAGGAAAAAGACACACAAGTTCAGGAAGCACAGAGAGTCCAAGCAAGAAGAGCCCAAAGAGACCCATGATAAGACACATCATAATTAAAATGCTAAAAATTAAAGAGAGAGAGAGAGAGAGAGAGTGAGGGAGAGAGAGAGAGAGAGATACTCTTAAAAACAGCAAGAGAAAAGCAATATTTTACTTACCAAGGATCTCCCATAAGGCTCTCAGCTGATTTCTCAACAGAAACTCTACAGGCCAGGAGGGAATAACATGAAGTACTCAAGGTAATGGAAAGCAAGAATCTAAAACCAAGACTACTCTATCCAGCAAGGCTATCATTCAAAATATATGGTGAAATAAAGAGTGTCCCACACAAATAAAGGAGTTTATTACCACTAAACCAGCATTTCAAGAAATGTTAAAGGGACTTCTGAAAGAAGAGAGAGAGAGAATATATATATATATATATATATATAGAGAGAGAGAGAGAGAGAGAGAGAGAGAGAAGAGAAACATAGATATAAAGAACAAAAATGGCAATAAATAAGTACCTATCAATAATAACCTTAAATGTAAATGGATTAAGTGTTCCAGTCAAAAGACATAGGGGAGCTGAATGGATAAGAAAACATGACCCATGTATATGTTGCCTATAAGAGAACCACCTCAAAAGACTCAGACAGGATGAAAGTGAAAGGATAGAAAAAAAATTTCATGCACATGGAAATGAAAAAAAAAGCAGGGGTAGCAATACTTACATCTGACAAAATAGACCTCAAAGGAAACACCATAGAAAGAGACAAAGAAGGTCATTACATAAGACTAAAGGGAGTGATCCAACAAGAGGATATAACCCTGGTAAACATATACGCACCCAATATAGGTGCACCTAAATATATTGAAAATAAAACTCAGAGGGCATTAAGGGCCAATTGACAGCAATACAGTCATAGTAGGGGACTTCAACAGCCCACTGACTGAACTGAATAGATCTTCCAGACAAAAAATCAATAAGGAAACAGTAACCCTAAATGAGACAATAGATCAGATGGATTTAATTGATATTTACAGAACATTTCACCCCAAAGCTATAGAATATACATTCTTCTCAAGTTCACATAGGACATTCTCAAAGATAAACCACATGTTAAAACACAAAATAAGCCTACAAGTTCAGTAAGATTTAAATCATATCAAGCATGTTCAAAGATTACAATGACATGAAACTAGAAATCAACTACAATAAAAACACTCAAAAACATTCAAACAAATGGGGGCTAAGTAGCATGTTATTAAACAATAAATGGGTTACCAATGAAATCAAGGAAGAAATCACAAACTTCCTGAAAACAAACAAAAATGAACACATAACAACCCAAAATCTATGAGACAAAGAAAAAGTTGTCCTGAGAGGGAAGTTCAAAGCACTATAGGCATACATCAAGAAACAAGAGAAATCTCTAATAAATTATCTAACCCTACAATGAAAAGAATTAGAAAACAATAAGAAAAGCCCAGAGTAAGTAGAAGGCAGGAAATAATAAAGATCAGAGAGGAAATAAATAGCATAGAGATTTTTTTTAAAAAAAGTACAAAAGATCAATGAAACCAAGAGCTGGTTCTTTGCAATGATAAACAATATTGATGATCCACTAGTGAGACTCATCAAGAATCAAAGAGAGAGGACCCAAATAAATAAAATCAGAAATTAAAGTGGGGAAGTAACCACTGACACCACAGAAATACAAAGAATTGTAAGCAAATACTATGAACAACTATATGCCAACAAACTGGACAATGTGGATAAAATGGATAAATTCCTAGAAACATACCATCTTCCAAAACTCTATCAGGAAGAACGAGAAAATCTGAATAGGCGAATTACAGCTGATGAAATTGAAGCAGTAATCAAAAAACTCCCAGCAAACAAAAGTCCTGGACCAGACAGCTTCACAAAGGAGTTTTATCAAACATTCAAAGAAGAACTAACACCTATCCTCCTCAGACTATTCCAAAAATTTCAAGAGGAGGAATGACTTTCAAGCTCTTTTTATGAGGCCAGCATTATCCTAATTCCAAAACCAGGAAAAGACACTACAAAGAAAGAAAATTACAGGCCAATATCACTGATGAACATAGATGTCAAAATCCTCAACAAAATATTAGCAAACTGGACCTAGCAATATGTTAAAAAGATTATTCACCATGACCAAGTCGGATTTATTCCAAGGATGCAAGGCTGGTACAATATTTGCAAATCAATAAATGTAATACATCACATAAACAAAAAGAACGATAAAGATAATATGATCGTATCAATAAATGCAAAAAAAATCAACAAATAGCACCCATTTTTTAATGAAAACTTTCAGTATTGTGGGAATAGTGGCATCTATTGTGCATTGGGCCTCTAGTATGCATATAAGTAGGAAGCATGGAACAACATAATAAAGGTCATAACCTACAGCCAATATCATACTCAATGGGCAAAAACTAAAAGCATTTTTCTTAGGAATAAGACACTTTCACCATTCTTATTCAACACTAGAGGCCCGGTGCATGAAATTCGTGCATGGGGGGGGGGTCCCCTCAGCCAAGCCTGCACTGTCTCCAATCCGGGACCCCTCAGGGAATGTCTGACTGCTGGTTTAGGCCCGATCTGGGGGATGGGGCCTAAACCAGCAGTCAGATATCCCTCTCACAATCTGGGACCACTGGCTCCTAACTGCTCACCTGCCTGCCTGCCTGATCACCCCTAACTGCCCCTCCTGCTGGCCTGGTCACCCCCAACTGCCCCCCCCCCCCGCCAGCTTGGCCACCCCTCACTGCCCCCCTCTGCCAGCCTGGTCACCCCTCACTAACCGCCCCTGCCGTCCTGGTCACCCCATGCAGCCTGTTGCTCAGCCGTTGGTCGTCCCTCACTAACCCCCCTGCTGGCCTGGTCGCCCCACACAGCCTGTTCGGTTGTCCATTCGGTTGCGATGGTCACTTAGGCTTTTATATATATAGATAGTACTGGAAGTCTTAGCTACAGTGATCAGACAAGAAGAAAACATAAAAGGTATCCAAATTGGAAAGTAGGAAGTGAAACAGATGACATGATATTGTAGATAGAACACCCTAAAGACACTACCAAAAAAACTATTAGATTTAATAAATGAATTCAACAAAGTAGCGGGATACAAAATTAACATCCAGAAATCAATGGCATTTTTATACACCAGTAATGAATTCTCAGAAAGAGAAACTAAAAAAGAAAAAAAAAATCTGATTTACCATTGCATCAACAAAAAAATAAGATGCTTTGGAATAAATTTAACCAAAGAGGTATAAAACCATGCCCTCGGAAAACTACAGGACATTGAAAAAAGAAACAGAGGAAAATGCAAACATATGAAAGAATATACTGTGTTCATGGATTGGACAAATTAACATAATTAAAATGTCCATACTACCCAAAGCAATCTATAGATTCAATGCAATTCTTATTAAAATACCAAAGGCATATTTCACAGGACTAAAACAAATAATCCAAAAACTTATATGGAACTAAAAAAGACCCCAAATAGCAGCAGCAATCTTGAGAGAGAAGAACAAAGTAGGAGGGATCACAATACTGGATATCAAAGTAGACTACAAAGCCACTGTAATCAAAACAGCCTGGTACTGGCACAAGAAACAAGTATATAGATCAATGGAATAGAACAGAGACCCCAGAAATTGACCCAAGCCATCATGCTCAATTAATATTTGACAAAGGAAGTAAAAGATACAATGGAGGAAAAACAGTCTCTTCAATAAATGGTGTTGGGATCATTGGGTAGGTACATGCAAAAAATTGTAACTAGACCATCAACTTACACATTATATAAGAATAAACTCAAAATGGATAAAATACTCAAATGTAAGTGGTGAAACCATAGAAATCCTAGAAAACCATAGGCAGCAAAATATCAGACATCTCTCATCCTATATAATAAGAGAGGAATATGCTAATTATCCGTTACACCATGAGGCATAACGACCAACTGCATAATGACCAGATCACAGATCTGCAGGAGGGTGGGGCAGTGAACTACAAGCAGGCAGCAGAGAGCTACAGGAGGGGGAAGGGCAGCAAGCTATGAGGGGGGGACAGGGGGCAGGGGGAGCTACAGGAGGGCGGGGCAGCAGGTGGAGAGCTACAGGAGGGTGGCAGTGAGCTACTGGCACACGGATTGGTGCACAGGGCTACTAGTAGCAATATATTTGCCAATATATCTCCTCAGGCAAAGAAAACAAAAGAGAAAATAAACAAATGGGACTACATCAAAATAAAAGGCTTCTGCACAGCAAAAGAAAACATCAACAAAATGAAAAGGGAGCCCACTGGACATACTTGTCAATGACATATCTGATAAGGGTTAATTTCCAAAATACGTAAAGAACTCATACAACTCAACAAAAGGAAGACAGACATCCAATTAAAAAATGGGCAAAGGACCTAAACAGACACTTCTTCAAAGTGGACATACAAATAGATGGTCAAGAGACATGAAAAAATGCTCAAGGTCACTGATCATCAGAGAGATGCAAATTAAAACTACAATGAAATATCACCTTACACCTGCCAGAATAGTAAACATCAGTAAATCAACAAACAGCAAGTGCTGGCAAAAATATGGAGAAAGGGGAACCCTCATGCACTGCTAGTGGGAATGCAGACTGGTGCAGCCACTGTGGAAAACAGTATGGAGTTTCCTCAAAAAATTAAAATTGGAACTGCCATTTGACCCAGTGATCCCACTTCTAGGAATATGTCCTACGAAACCCAAAACACCAATCAGAAAGGATATATGCACCCCTATGTTCATAGCAGCACAATTTACAACAGCTAAGACTTGGAAACAACCTAAGTGCCCATCAGCAGATGAGTGAATAAAAAAGCTATGGTACAGCTTCCTTTCCCTGCCGATAGCGCTCTCGAAAACATGGTGAATGTTCCTAAAACCCACTGAACTTTCTTTAAGAAGTGTAGCAAGCATCAACACCACAAATACAATACAAGAGGGGCAAGGATTCTCTGTATGTGCAAGGAAAGTGATGTTATGACAGGGTGCAGAGTGGCTATGGTTAGCAGACTAAGTCAATTTTCTGAAAAAAAGGCTAAAACTACAAAGAAGATTGTGCTGAGGCTTGAATGTGTTGAGCCCAACTGCAGATCTAAGAGAATGCTGGTTAATAAGAGATGCAAGCGTTTTGAACTGGGAGGAGATAAAAAGATAAAGGGTCAAGTGATCCAGTTCTAAGCTTCATATTTTGTTTTATTATATGACAATAAAATTTTGATATGTTCACTTCAAAAAACACACAAAAGAATTGTGGTACATCTACACAATGGAATACTATATTGCTGTAAAAAAAAAAACAAACAAACAAAAAAAAAAAAGAACTCTTGCCATTCGCAACAGCATGGATGAAACTAGAGAGCATTACGCTAAGCGAAATAAGCCCGCCGGAGAAAGATAAATATCACATGATCTCACTCATATGTGGAATATAATGAACAACATAAACTGATGAACAAAAATAGAGCCAGAGACATAGAAGCACTGAATAAACAGCCAAACCTCAGAGGGAAGGCAGGGGAGGGTGGGAAGAGGGGGTAAGAGAGCAACCAAAGGACTTGTATGCATGCATATAAGCTTAACCAAAGGACACAGACAGTAGGGCGATGAGGGCATGTGCTAGAGGGTGGGAGCAGACGGGGAGAGATCAATGGGGGGAAAAGGAGACTCATGTAATATTTTAAACAATAAATAATTTACATTAAAAATAAAAATTTTAAAAAGTGAGACAAGCTGCACTCGATGTCAATTTGAAAGCGATTAGTTGATTTACTTTCTTATATCTTACTACACTTCCATATGTTATTAACTGAAATAAATAATCTTATTCTCACTTAAAAAATTAAAAAAAATGAAACTGCCATTTGACCCAGTGATCCTACTTTTAGGAATATATCCTAAGAAACCCAAAACAACAATTAAAAAAAAGGAAGCACCCCTATGTTCATAGAAGCATAATTTATATAACTAAGATCTGGAAACAGCCCAAGTGCCCATCAGTGGATGAGTGGATAAAAAAAAAATCTGTGGTACATTTATACCATGGAATATTATGCAGCTATAAAAAGAAGGATCTCTTATCCTCTGAGACAGCATGGAGGGACCTGGAGAGTATTATGCTGAGCAAAATAAGTCAGTCAGAGAAAGACAAGTATCACATGATCTCACTCATATGTGGAATCTAATAAAACAAACCAATGAACAAAACAGATTCAGAGACATGGAAGCATGGAACAACAGACTGATGAATCTCAGAAGTACTGGGAAAGGAGGGTGGGGAACTTATATGCATACTAGAGGCCCAATGCACAAAAAATCATGCAAGAGTAGGCCTTCCTGCCCTAACTGGTTTGGCTCAGCATCGGCCTGCGGACTCAAGGGTCCCAGGTTCGATTCCTGTCAAGGGCATGTACCTTGGTTGCGGGCACATCTCCAGTAGGGGGTGTGCAGGAGACAGCTAATCAATGTTTCTCTCTCATTGATGTTTCTAACTCTCTATCCCTCTCCCTTTCTCTCTGTAAAAATCAATAAAATATTTTTTTTTAAAAAAAAAGAGTAGGTTTCCTTCCACTGGCTGCCGGCACCGGCTTCCCTCTGGCACCTGGGACCCGGGCTTCCCTCCAGCATCCGGGACCCAGGCAGCCCCAGCTTCATTCGGAAGGTCATCCGGAAGGACATCTGGTCTAATTAGCATATTACACTTTTATTATTATAGATATGCATAACCCATGGACACAAGCAATAATACAGTGAAGGCTGGGGTGGGGGGTGGAGGGGGTCAATGGGAGGAATAAAGGGGACATCTGTACTGGGATAAATTTTTAAAATAAATAACTAAATAAAAGATTGTACAGTTCTCCTTGGCACTGTCTAAAAGTTGCTGTCCTCCACAGACAGGGCTGTAGGGCTGAGGAGAATGGCCAGACTGAGCATATAAATAGACCCCAAAAAATGAACCTTTACCTCAAATGAACCTTTTACAAAAGTTAACTCAAACCAGATAATGGAACCTGGAGGACATCATACTAAGTGAAATAAGACAGTCACAAGAGGATAAATATTGTAGGATTCCACTCAGATGAGGTCCCTACAGCAGTCTAATTCATAGAGACAGAAAGTAGAATGGTGGTTGCCAGGGGCCGGGTGGGGAATGGGGACTTAGCATTTGAGGGAACAGAGTTTCAGTTGGGAAATGAAAAAGTTCTGGAGATGGATGGTGGTGATGGTTGCACATAATGTAAATGTACTTAACACCACTGAAATGTTAGAATGCTGTTTTATATTGTCTATATTTTAATAAAATTTAAGAATATATAAGACTTTGTTGATTTATAGTTAATTAATTAATTTAAAAACAGATAATGAACTTAAATATAAAACGTAAAACTACCAAACTTTTAGAAAACCGTATAGGAGAAAATTTGGGGGACCAGGGTTGAGCAAAGAGTTCTTAGACAACACCAAAAGCACTGTCCATAAAAGGAAAACTTGATCAATTGGACCTTATCAAAGTTAAAGACTTTTGCTCTGCAAAAGACCCCCTGAAGAGGATAAAAAGACAAGCTCCAGACTGGGGCAGGGGTGATTTTGCAAACCATATGTCTGACAAAAGACTACTATCTAGAACATATAAAAAAATCTCAACACTCAACAGTAAGAACATAAACAAACTAATTAGAAAATGGGCATAAGTCATTAACAGACATTCCTCTGAAGAAGATACACAGATGGCAAATAAGCACATGGAAAGATGGTCAACTTCATTAGCCCTTAGGGAAATATTAGTACTACTTAAAACCACAGTGAGATGTCGCACACACTTATCAAAATGGCAAAACTAAAGAACAGTGACAACACCAAATGGTGGTGAGGATGTGGAGAAACTGGATCATTCATACTTTGTTGGTGGGAATGTAAAATGGCACAGCCATTCTGGGAAATAGTTTAGGACTTTATATCAAACACAAATTTAACTGGGATGACTGTTTTGTTTGTTTGTTCTTAATATGGCAATTGTATTCCTGGGAAATTCCTCAAGGTAAGAGCAGACATTTGCCTTTTCATTCATGTACTCAACAAATATTTCTTGAGCACTTACTATGTGCCAGACACTGTTCTAGGTACAGGGAGATGCAGCTGTGAACTCATACCATCCCTCGTGGTGCTGATATTATAGAATTACAGGCAATAAACACATAGAGAGCTGTGTAAATAAGATAATTTCTTATGGTGAAAAGTGTCACATAGAAAATAAAGCAGGGTAGTATACCAAAGGAGATAACTGGACATAGAGGAGGAGAGTCAGGAAGGGCCTTTGTTATCTAAAGATGTGTGGGAAGAGCATTTCTGACAGAGGAAATAGCATGTATAAAGGCCCTGGGGCAGGAACAAGTTTGCTGGACTCCACGAGTGTGTGGCTGCAGACAAGGTTGACATCCACTGGTCCTAAGTACTCAACACACATGTCAGACCTGGAAGACCCTTCTGAGACCATAAGTTTCCACCACAGAAGAAATCAAGACCATGGATGGATGTGGTTTGCTCAACATCCAAGTCCCTTAAGTTCTGGCTAGAGGCCTTTCCATCTGGGAAGGTGAGAACGCACATATAGTACATCTGTTCCTGGATCTGGGGCAGGAATGGAGGGCACAGGGCCTAAGGAGGCCTCCTCACAGCCTGACCTGGTCAGCCAGCTTCCAGAAAGGCCGGGCCTGGCTTCCCGGGCCCTCAATTTACCACCACTGACCACTCTATCTGATCAAATATGCAAGTGGCCCTCAGGACAGTGGAAAGGAGCATAGCTGGGCAAACCTTATCTGGGCCCCACCTCAGCAGCCTTGCCAGCTCCCTGGTGTCCCCTGATTCACAGGCCTGCCTGTGGCCAGGGCAGGGTGGAAATCCAGCTCCCAGGAGCACCCAGACCAGACTGGGCAGGGCAGGAAGGGACAAAATCGGCACCCTCTGTAAGCAAGAGGCTGGGCAGGGACTGGGAGGTGACTCCTCACTCAGGTGAAATTCCATCCCCCTGAGCTCACCTCCCTGGGAGCAAGCAGCACATTCCAGCAGGGGCCAGCCCTATCCCAGCTGGGCCCCCATACCCATGGCTGCCTCTCTTGAATTCAGTCACCACACCCCAGGGAAGGGATTGCTGAGGGCCCTTCCCTCCCCTGAGGCCTCCAGAGCTCCCTGTGCACTTTCTTCTCAGTGTACAGCAAGGCATCCACAGCACGCCAGCCCCTGGCCCTCGGCACCCAGGGCAATGACCATGCTGCTCAACCAGATCACAGGAAGGTGGTCTCCCAGCCCAGCCCTGAGGTGATCACTTTCTGCTACAGGGCATCTGAAGGGCGCAGACACATAATCAAGTGGTCAGAAGCAAGGACAGCCACCTAACCTGGGATAACTAAGGCTTAGTGTATATCAGTTCTGAGTTCCGTCCCTGTTTGGGGCCTGTTTCCCCACCTGTCAAATGGGACTATGACACACAGAGCCCTGCACTCCCCACAGCCCAACCATGCTTTCTTAGGACTTCATGCTTTTATACATGTTGTTATCTCTGTCTGAACTGCCCTCCTTTTTCTCACCCATCTTGTCCACCTGGAGGACTCCTACTTATCCTTCAAAGCCATTCTAATGGTCCCCTGTTCCCCTAGAGCAGTGGTGGGCAAACTGCGGCTCGTGAGCAACATGCAGCTCTTTGGCCCCTTGAGTTTTTAGCAAAGGCCAGCTTAGGAGTACCCTAATTAAGTTAATAACAATGTACTTACCTTTATAGTTTAAGTTTAAAAAAATTGGCTCTCAAAAGAAATTTCAATCATTGTACTGTTGATATTTGGCTCTGTTGACTAATGAGTTTGCCGACCACTGCCCTAGAGGTCTTCAGACTTGTCCCTGGGGACAGCACTCCCGCCCTGGACTCCCTCTAAGCATTCTGTGTGGCATTGCCCCTGTGATGTGAGCCCTAAATCATAATTCTTGCTCCTCTTATCTGCCTCTTTCACTAGACCGATTACCTTGAGGGAAAGAATCATGATTTGCTCATCTCCCCACTGCCCAAAAGACTGGAAAGAAATCATTCAAAGCCACAAAGATTCTACCATCTGAACATTTCAACCCAACACTCCTTATGTCTCTCTCCCTCCCAACCAAACATCCTATGATTCCAAATCCCACACGTGAGAATGTGAACCTAATATTCTACATTCTCAATCTGAACAGTCTGTGATTTCAATCCAAAAATATTAGGCCCTAAAATTCCAATAGGGAAACACTATAATTTCTACCTTCTCACCTAGTCATTCTGGTTCCACCCTGCAGACCACACAATTGCATGAGACAATGAGGGAATGGAAAGGCTGGCTATCCCACAGAGGTGCCCATCGCCCAGCCCTGTGGCGCATCCACAGACCAGCACCTGGTTCTGCCCAGAGGAGTGGAGACCTGTGAGGGCAGGATGCTCCCACAGCATTTATTCTCCCCATCTGCCAGGTGAGTCAGTGGGCTTCCCCTGGTTTCCCCTCATTGGATCTGCCACCACCTCTGCCCCTCGGTACACGCACCCCCTCCCTAACTTCCCCTGCCTCCTCCTTTTCTCAAACAGCTGCCAACAAGCCCTAGAGCCTGTGGTCAGGTTGAGTCTTGTCTGCTCACAGCAGGAGTGAGGGAGCCAGTGATAAACACATCTGTGAGCCTTTCCAAGACGCTCAGCCAGGAGTGGCTGCGGGCTGGCCTCTTTTCTCTTGTGTGTGTGTGTGACCCACAGAAGCCTACTGTGGGGGAGGTTCTGGGGTGGGGCCCCATGCCTTCTAATAAATGGCACACAGCAGGATCCTGGGGCACCTCCCCTGTGTACCCTCACCTGGCCCTGACCAGCACCTGGGATACAGAATAAATCAATGTTATAGTCCTTTTTGACAAATGGGGAAACTGTTTCCCCATGTACGGATGGGACTCAGTACTGATATACACCAAGCCTTAGGTTAGGCAGCTGTCCTTGCTCCTGACCACTTGAATATGTGTGTGGGTGCTCAGGTACCCTGTAGCAGAGAGGGCTGGGCTGAGAGACCACCATCCTGCTGGGATCTGGCTGAGCAGTGTGGCCACTGCCCTGGGTCTGCACCCCCACACCACAAAGGGCCAGACCTGTGGATGGTCAGGCCTTTCCCTATGTACACTGGGGAGTCCCAAATCCCACCTCTTGGCTCTGAAAAATACAGAGCGCCTGCTATCCCAGGGAGCCACCCACAAGGGTCCTCACAAGCCAGAGTGGAGCTGGGCCAACATGGGGAGAGCCCTTCTGCTGGTTTCCCTGAGCTTATTACAGAATTTACCAGGCGACCGTAAAATACACAGGAGTACCCGGAGATACAGGAAAAAAACATTTATTTCCAGATGTACTAGTACTGTGACTCAGGGGAGTCTGTTTCCAAATCCTGAGCAAACCAATATGGAGAAAGCTTTCTCTTTATACCCTTTGGTTTCTTTGTCCCCCAAATATGGATCATGCTTCCGGAACTTTCGCAGGCTTTGCAAAAAGCCCTGTGTGTTGGGATGGGGACCATGAGACCACACCTAAAGGCCTGGATTGGCGCCAGTGCTGATAACCCCCTCCAGGGGTTGTGTATTGTTCATGGTTTATGTCCTCTGTAAAATGTGAGTATTTAGGTAAACAGGTCTTGCAAGACCAGATTATTAAGGAAGGGGCAGTGACTAGACTATAGGCTAACAGGAATGTGCATTAGGTATACAGAGTCAGGCTGCTAGCACACCCCCCCCCCACCCAAATGTCTTATTTCCTCATCATTCTGGGAGAGCCCAGTCTGCACTCACTCCACACCCTATTCTTTATCCCACCCAGGGCCTCACTCTGCCTTCCTGGAGTCAGTGTCTATGACTTCTGCCCCTTTCCTGCTCCAGAACCATCAATGGTTCACCAGTGACCATAGGTACTCAACTCTTCACTCTACACAGAGAGTGGCTGTGTATGCCAGTATTGGGGGTGCAGCTATGAATGAGACACTTCAAGCTCATGATCTGGTGTGGAGGCGGGTGGGAGAGAAAAGAACAAGATGACATCTCAGAAAAAGGGTAGGAAGGAATTGAAAAGGAAGCTTATCTGAGGGGGGACATCTGAGCTGAAACCTGACAGCAACCACAAAGATCTGGGGGGACAAATCAAGGCTCTCACTCCAAGGCCTGGCAGGTGAACATGCAGGCTCTCCAGCTGCTGTGACTCACAGACCAGCCAGTCTGGGCCCCTGAACTTGCCCCAAGCCCTCACCTCTGGACCTTTGACCACTGCCTTCCCACACCAAACCTGTGTTGCCTTCACCTCTCTTCCCTGCCAAGCCAAACCTCACTCATCTCCTCCAGGAAGCCACTGAGGTTGATCTTATAATGTCTGACAGCTTCCAGCATCTGCACCACCCAAGAGCTGCCTGGAACAGCAGCCGTGGCTCTCACGCTGTGGAGCTCTGTGGCTTGTGAAAGCCTTTCCCACTGGATATACTGAACCTTTCTTATCCCAAGCTAAGAATTCTCTTCTTTATTTCTCACAGTGGCCCAATCAGGTAGCTACGGATAAGGAAATAGAGGCTGGAAGAGAGAAGACTCTTGAAGCACTCCCTTTTTCTGACCCAAGGGAGTGTTTCAAGGGCAGGAGAAAGCCTGCACCCTGTGCCCTGTGCCCTAAGGAGTGACCTGACCACAGAAACCAGGAGAAATGAATTGCTGAAAAGCCTGGAGGGATGTGCTGGCTGCACAGGAGCTGCCAGCCACAGGACTGAACAGGTGGAGCCAGGCAGGGCCTTGCAATTAACTCAGGACAGCATCGTGTCAGGTGAGTGCTCTGCAGGTGTGACTCACCCAGACTCCTGGGAGGCTCTTACACACAGGATGTGGCCTGAGGCTGGAGAATAAGAGGGAGGGAGGGGTACCTGAAGGCTGGAGGAAGGGCCAGCTTGTCCCCTCCCATTCATCTGCAAGAGGGGAACCCTGCTCCTTTCTAAGGTGTGCAGGCTACTCCCCGCCCCAAACATTTGCCAGACGAACTCCCTCCTGCGTTACACATTTGCACAACTTGTAATCACAGCCACCCTGTGCTGAGGAAAAACTCTGTACCAGGCCCCGGGGTAAATGGTCTCCTGCCTTGTCTCCTTCCCTCCTCACCTCAGCCCTGAGGACACTCCTGCCAGCTCTACTTCCTTCCTGGGAAGGAATAACAAAGCTGGGATCCAAACCAGGCAGCCCAGTGCCAGCCTACAGGCAGCCTTCTGACCACCATGCCACAGCAGTGTATGCTGTATAAAGAATGTCAGCTTGAGCCCTAGCTGGTTTGCCTCAGTGGACAGAGCATCGGCCTGTGCACTGAAGGGTCCCAGTTTTGAGTCCAGTCAAGGGCACAAGCCTGTGTTGCAGGCTCAATCCCCTGTGTGGGGTGTGCAAGAGACAGCTGATCAGTGATTCTCTCTTATTATTGATGTTTCTATTTCTCTCTCCCTCTCCCTTCCTCTGTGAAATCAATAAAAATATATATATATTTTTAAAAAGAATGCCAGCTTAAGAGACAGAATTCTGGCACTTGCTTATTAACTATGGGACCCTCAGCCCATTACTTACCCATTCTGAGCCTCAATTTCTTCACCTGTAAAATTGGGGTAATGATGCTACTGTTCTTAGAGATGCCTTGAGAATTAGGTGAGCTGATACATCCAGAGCTAGAAGACTGCCTGGCCCACAGACGTGCTCCAGCAGAACAAGATATGTACCACTTAATACATCTGTCACCCAAATGGGGCGTTCATAGCCCATACTTAGCCAGTAGATTTATATACTTGAGCATCTGGTAATCCTCTTTCTTTTTTACCTTTTCTACTGGTAACAATCAGTTTGAAATGCCAACACTTAAAAATGAAGTGATGGTAAATAAAAATCTGAGTCTAAACTCCGGGTCTGGCCACAGTGGGCTGATCTTCCTTCACAGCCACAGTGTTGGCCTGTGGATGGGGTCTGCATTCCTGGGTCCAGTATAGCCTTGTGTATAGTTTGCTAGGTCCTTGTCACTCTTGCTCCTGCCCAGCCACCCTGGGCACCAGCATTTGTGGCCCCAGGTAGTGACAGCACAAGTCCAGTCACTGCAATGGTCTGTCCCCACCCAGGTAGCCGTAAGCCCCCCTCTCCATCTGCCCTGGCTCACAGACACTTCACCACAGAGCTCCACCCGACATCTGAGCTTTTCCTCTCCCAGCATCTCCTGGGCCTGGGGGTTCCAGGAAGGGTTCTGAGCACCTCAGCCTTTAAAGGCACTTAAGAACACAATCCCAACCTTAGGCTGCAGCACTGACTTGGATACCTTGAACGGCCTCTGCCCAAATACTTCCTGGGATAAAGAGCTCACTCCTTTCTTGGTAGCTCACTCCATATCTCATGGCTCTAGCTTGGCCCCTCACAGCAGGACCTACTTCTCTGTGATCCCTTTACCCCCTGGGCCCTCACTCTGCACTCTGGGCCGCTCTGCTACTTTGCCTTAGGACAGCCAGCTTTTCATGGGATAGGTGTCCACCCCCTTTCTGTCCCAGTCACCTCCACTAGAAATATCCTGGAGCATTCCTAGCTCTCTTCCAAGTTGAGCTCAGAATCCAGGAGCATCTGAGGAGGCACTCAAAATGGTGCCTTTATTTTGAGAGCCAGATTCCAGCTGCAGTGATCAATGACATGATAGCGGCCCTGCTGTTTAGAGATGACTCCTGCTCGACCCATCTCAACCTCTCCCCCAATCAGAGTTTGCACAGCTGATTTTGTGGACCCACGGGTAAGAGTTCACAAGCCTCCCTCTTTCCATCTCGCTGTTACATCAAATTTGTTTTCACCGAGATTCAGTTATTCAACCTCTCTAGTAACTGACAAGCTTCGTGCCACACCCTGAGCCGGAACAGAGGGGAGAGCAGAGCCACTGAGCCGGCTAGGGGCGGAGCTCTGTCGCGGTTCTGGGAGCCCCGCCACCTGGGAGCGGGCTGTTCCAGGTCCCGCGGGAGCTGGGTCCGCCCTACCTTCCGGCCCGCCTCATTGTTGTGTAGGTTCATGAGCGTCCTGGCGTTCTGCTTGATCTCCCGGGCATCCACGAAGACCTTGGCGAAGCCGATGCCATAGCGGATGTCGGCCGAGCAGCCACCCCACTTCCAGCCCTCATCCCGGTGGTACTGGCCTTGCTTCTCCTTGTCGCAGCCACAGTCACTTAGGTTGCCTTGGGTGCAGGCGGCTGTGATGGCATGGGCCACGCCGGCAGCGATGATGGCGTAGGTGAAGGCGGCCTCCCGGCTCCCTGTGAGGAGAGGGTGGAAAGCCTGGGGTCAGGTCCAGGATATCCAGGGAGGAGACTGGCCTGGATAAGAAGGGGGACTGAGCTCACTGTAAGGCTCCACAAAGATCCACTAAGCACCCATTCCTTACCTCCGAGAGGTCCATCCTGGGATGACCAAGCCTGAGCACCAGTCATGCACACACCCACTCAAACCCCAATCACAGCCTGCCCTTAGATAGCTGACTGGGCAGTGAAGGAGAGAGACATGTGGGACTCCTCTGTGGATGACCACCCACTCCCCACAACACTCAGATTAGGGTGTAAACTGTGCACGTGAACAGTGCTCACAGCATCTGGCAACAACCCTCAAAGCAGCATTTCTTCAACACCTGCATTGCTCACAAACTCCGGAGCGGGAGGCTGGGCTCACATCTCAGGAGCATCCATTTCTGGTCCTGTGACTTTCAGCCATTACTGAGCCCTCCCTGAGTCCCGTGTGCTCAGAGGTAAAACGAAAACTCTGCAACAATACTTTTCTCATGGCAATGACAGAGAACAATAAGAATTGTTTGTCCTATAAGAATTGTTTTAAGTGTGTTGTTATCAGTGGAGTTATAGATATATTTCAAAATAGAACTGGTGATTTTTTTTAAAAAGTTTGAGAACTGAACAAAGAAGCAATTGTATGAAATTATACTCTGAATGGAAGGGAAGGTCTCCATGGAAGTTGTATGCTTTTTATATTTCTGTGCCATCAAATATGGGTTAAAATATAAATTTTGTAAATCTGTTTAAATGGGAATTATTGGCCTCCTTGGGCCTAAATGAAAGGGCTAATATTTTAAGTTGATTATTTTATTGTAAATTAATCCACCCTAACTTTTAAAATTTGATTGAATGTTTTCTTGTTAATGTTGTCTTCTGGGATTTGCAACCTCATTCCTACCTCTGCATGTTTTAAATTTATTCCCCTGCATATTCCAAGGGCATCCAAGCCAAGTGGAAGACTGGTCCGAGGCCTGTGATTACTTGAAGGGGAACAAAGATAAAGCCCCTGAGCAGCAGTGCTAACTGCTCCAGATGTCAAAAATAAGAACTAGAAGTTAAAAAAAAAATTTTAACACTCTCAGCTCTGCGTCTGGTTCCTGGCAGGTGCCTGACACACAGCCCTTGTTCTCTGTGAGCCCGTTACTACTGCTGTGTGTCACTTGCCAGTCGCAGGCTTACCAACTCCTCTTCCCCAGACCTTGAGCATCTCGGGAAGGCTGGGACCTGGACCCTGGACATCTTCATCCTCAGGCCTTGGTCTCCCAGAAGGCAGGGGCTGGAGAAGAGGAGTGAGGACTGCCCACAGGGTGGAAAAGAGCAAGTACGTCAACAGGAAGGTTCAGTAGGGGGTGTGGGTAGCTGCTGAGAAGTCACTTTCCCACAAGTCTTCCCAGTTATTTGAAGATGGCCCTGCCCAGTAGTGCTGGGCTTTTAGTGGGGGCGGAAGGGTCCTGAGTAGCCAGGGTGCAAGAATGCTGCCACCCACACTCTTTGCCTCTCGGGGCCTCAAATAGGTTCGTGCAAGCAGTGTCTACTGCACAGAATGAAGATGGACCAAGGCACTCTGTGGGAAGCCCTGTGTGCAGCATCAACCCTGAGTGAGCATTCATCAAGTTCGTACTCTGAGCCAGGGTGGCGTGGGTTTCAGGGAGAGCAGCCTGTTGGAAAAGGCCCCCAAGCCAGAGCAGGAGATGAAATAGTGCTGAGCAGGCATGATGGAGTGGGGAGAAGTGCTTCAGGATATTGGGATGAAATGGCTTAAGCAGTGGGGGAGGTGGATAAGGCAGCCTCCACGTTGCTTTAAGTCCCAAGTCACTGGGAACCACACTCAGACACACCCTTTTCCCACCCACTCATGGTCACCCTAACCCAGCCTGCTAAGACACAGACAACCTGTACTCCCCTGCCCCCACCCAATCACCACTGAGTGGCTTCCTATAGCCCAAGCCACTTTGCTCTGACATTCCAGGCCAACCCATCCACAGCACCCTGTTAAAACAGGGGCTCAAATTCCAGCTCCGTCACACACCTACTGGGTCCCTGACTCTGCACATATTCTCACATTGATATTACACACCACATGTGTGTAATAAATTCCTGACAGGGGGCCTGAGACAGAGTCACATCGATGGGGTGGACATGCACACAGGTCTGACAATTTGTCAGGCTGGATACCTGACAATGCTTTTGTTTTGTGAAATTAATAATGGTGCATAAGAACTAGCAATGTTCCGCTGGGCTCACTGGAAGGCAAGGGAGCCTGTTGGGGCCATATGTTGAAGACAGAACTGACCACCAGAAGGGCAGGTAGCAACGGAGTGACCATCTCCTGCTGCTGGGCTTTGGGAAAGAGGGAGCTTTGAAATTTAAGGTCTCAAGGGCAGGAGATCAGGCCTCAAGTTCCACTCAGGCAGGACACTGGACAAGAGCACTAAATGGACAGACTCCCAGAGAGAGGGCAGATTGGATAAATCTTCCCCTAAAGCTGGGCAGCAAGCAGGTGGGTCTGACTCGGCCAGAGCAGGAGGTGGGAGAGTGAGGGGTGGGCAACCAGAATCTCCTGGGATTTGCAACCTCATTCCTACCTCTGCATGTTTTAAATTTATTCCCCTGCATGTTCCTAGGGCATCCAAGCCAAGGGGGAAGACTGGTCTGAGGCCTGTGATTACTTGAAGGGGAACAAAGATAAAGCCCCTGAGCAGCAGCGCTAATTGCTCCAGATGTCAATGGACAGGTAAGAATACACTGAAGAGGACAGCCTACAGTCAGATTAGACCCTCACCGACATCAAGAAAAAGAATATCAGATGAAAAGTATAGAGAGAGCAGTACGGGTGCTGGAGTCCCTGTTCTATTACCTCCTAGCTGTGTGACCTTAGCTGGATCACCAACATCTCTGTGCTCCAGTTTTTCTACTTATAAAATAAGGATGCTAACTACCCACTCATTTAGGGCTAGAAAAAAATTAACAAAGGTAAAGCATTTAGCACAGAGCTGGCATGAGAAAATGGCCCCAACTACTAGATTTATTGCAATTTCCACTATGGCAGTAGTAACAGTTCTTTATAAGAGAGCTGTGCAGTAAGCAGTAGAAGCCTTCACTTATCTTCCTTTACAATTGGAGAAACTGAGGCCAAGAGAAAGGTCTGGTTTGCTCAGGCCACCCGCCTGGTGAGCTGCAGAGCTGAGCTGCAGACTCTGCCTCTGAACACTCCACACAGACCAAGAACTGTCCTCAAAGATTAAATGACTCCAAGAAAGGAGACTAGGTCCCCTTAATCAGACCTTGAGTGGAGTATGTAAATTGGAAGGGTTGGGACCTGTCCTGTCATCTGAAACTTGCCTTTCTCCCAGGCTCCTTCTGGGACGTGGGGCCAGGGGCAGCATAAGGGCTGCCAGTCCAACCCCCTTCCTGGTGATTTTGTGTGCAGGAGCTCCACCACCAAGTGATTACCAGTCCCTGGGGTTTCTCTGAGCCCCATGACTTTGCAAATGATGAGGGACAGACACTAGTTAAACATAATAATAATGGCTCTCTACCCATGCAAGATCCTCATCAGATTCCAAATGGGTGAAGGGCAACTGCACCACAACACATTTTACTCCCCTGAGTTTAATGTAGACCTCCAGACCAGAGTGAAATCTCATCATGGGCCACCTAGCTCCCTCACCTCAACACCTGCTGAGGAGTGGAGGCGGTGGCCTAGAGTCTGAGAAATATTGAGGTACAGTCATTCTTGGCTTCAGAAGTCCTCAGGGACCCAGGTACCGGCTGGTAAAGTCTAATGCTTCCGGATGCTAAAGGGTACTGTTGACCCCTTGATATCTTGACATTAGCCTTGCCCACCAACATTAGGCTGACACCACCTGGTCCCATCTCCCTTCTCTTCCAACACTGACCACTGAGAAAACTGCCCTGGGCATCAGGCTGACTATGTAACTAATGTTAGGCCTGTTAACCTCTTTAAGCCCCTGTTTACTCTGTAAAATGGGAATAACAGCATCTAAACAGAATGAGGAAAAGGTGCTGAGCACAGCACTGAGCATGTAGTAAGTGTTCAGTAAACACCAGCCATTGTTATTATTACCACTGTGTCCCATTTCGCCACATCATGCTCCATGATACCTTCAAGTACAAGATAGCCTCATGGTGTATGGGGCTGGTCCAAGGCCTGTCTGCCCATCCAAATGGATTTACAAGGGGACAAGAACCATGTCTGTCTTGCTCACTGTTTACAACTCCTACCATAATGTGTGAGGGATAAATGAATAGCAGACCTAAATTCCAATTTGAACCCTGCCAGACAGAGCAAGTCACTGAACCTCTCTGAGCCTCTATTTCCATATCTGTTAATATCAGCCACCCTGTAGAGAGAAGTAGGAATCACCTGTCATGTACCCAATGCTTAAATAAACAACAGTGAGTATTGTAATTTATTATAATGGATGAAATTACAGTCACTGTTGGGAGGTGCAGAGAGAAACTTCCCCTGCTTTAGTTTTTTCCATAGCCTTCCTTATATTTTAGACTTACTTGTTTATTGTCTGTTCTTCTACCTCACCTACCACCTCCATTGCCCCTCTGGAATGTAATTTCCTTGAAGGCAAGTACTTTGTTATGTTCCCTGACAAGTAGTAGGTAGTCACTCAGTAAATATTTGTCAAATGAATAAATGAATGAATAAAAGAAAGCTCCAAACAGTGGCCAACAACCACGTGACCTTTATTTAATGCTTCCATGCAGTGCTTTGGAAAGTGTGCTCACCTGCTCTTAAGGAGAACAACCCAACCAAGGTCCCAAGAGGCTCTGCAAAGTAGGGTGGAGATGACCCCCAGCCCAGCCAGCATGTCTTCCCCTAGGGTGTCTGCACAGAGGTAGCCAGAGGCTTGGGGTTGGAGTTTGGCTTGGGGTGGGGGAGAAGGGTGGGAAGAAAGTAACATTTGTTGATCATCTATTATGTGCCAGACCCACACTTGGCTATCTGTGATATTTCACAATAGTCCCATTGGATAGCCACCATTTCTCACAATTTGACAGGCGAGGAAGCTGAGGCTCTGAGAAGTAATGCCATTCACTGAGGCCGCCCACCTGGACACTGGCCAGACTTGGATTCTGGGCTCAGGTTGGCAGTGTCCTTCCTCAGTCCCAGCCTCCCTCCTTTCCTGGCTCTTTGCTGTGTCTGAAAGCTTACCATTCCTTTGGCTTACAGCATCGACTCATCAAAATGCCTTTATTGCTGTCAAGAGATGTCACTTAGTTAAGACTTCTCAATAAATGATTTGTAAGACCCCATCAACTCAAATGAGATAAGCTTGCTGAGCCAAGAACTGGTTTTGATGACAGTAAAAAGATAGAGAAGGATCCCAGAATCTCAAAATCTCAGACTTTGAGCATGAAAGGCCACAGCGAACTCCAGCCTTCTATTCTTTCTTCACCCAACCCAGGTGACTAACAGCAACTTATTTTATCAGTGGAGAAACTGAGGCTCAGAGAGACTTGCTCCACCAGAGTCCAGGTGCAAGCCCAGAGGTCACATGCTATCTCAACAACTCCAGAGCATGCCCAGACCCTGACTATGGCAGTACTCTGAGAAGGACCACCCCAGTGGCCTGAGAGTGCCCCTCCTGCTAGTAATTTCCTAATGCCATCTCCTGTGTCCCTTACAAGATCTGGAAGACGGTTTAGAGATGGCTGCTTGATTGCTGCAGAAGTGGAGTGAGACAATGTACCCAATATTCATAATAAGCATAGCAAAGTCATAAAATTGCTTACTATTTGCCAGGCTCTGTTCTAAGCACTCAATATAGATCAACTCACTTAATCCTACAACAATCCTATGAGGTGTGGGCTGTTATTATCTCCATTTTACAGACATAGAAATTGAGACCCAGAGAAGTGATGTAACCTGCCAAGGATTCCAACCCAATTAGCCCAGCTCTAGCATCTGAGTTACTCTCTACTGTAAGGGCATGATACTCATCTAGTCTAGTCCTACTGATTGCAGCCCAGCCTCTTTCCTGAATCTACCACATGGGGCCCGTAAGCAGCAGACACTGGACTTGACCATCACTGACCATGTACCCTCCAGGGACAGCCCCACCTTCTCTGCCCTGACCATCACCTCTACCTCCTGCCCACAAGCAGAGGAAGAACTTCCATCAAAGCCAGCCATCCCCTTGGTCTCCTTGACTGAGTGAGCCATGTTTCCTATTCCTTCACTCAACAGATATTTCTTAAACACTTACTATGTGCCAGATACCACACTAGGGGCTGAGAAAACTGACAAGAGGGATTTAGACATGCCTTGACTTTATGGAGTACAGATAGGGAGATCAAAACACTCAGTAGCAGCTGAGGACTCTGAAGAATGTAGAACAGGACTTTGTCAGAGCAGGAGGCATCTGGCATGGTAGCTTTTAAGCATGGAGAAGCAGCTAGGAGGCCGTCTGTTGGGGGAGAGAGGGCTCCAGGCCAGGGGAAGACTCTGTGGTGGCCCTGGCATGATACAGTCTGTGGTGGGAGCAGGTAAGCGAGGGGGTGTAGGAGTCACTGAGGCTATAGAGAGGGCAGTGGCAGGTCCTCTAGCCCCTGCTATCCTGCCCCAGCTGGGGTTCTGATGCCCGTGGAATCAGGGAATAGACTCCCAGAGCCCCAGACATGAAGCAAATGGTTCCTCCTTGAATGACAGGTTCAAGGAAGTCAGGAGACTTGCCCAAAGTCTCCAGTGACTCAGCGAGACCAGGGAGATTTGAACCAGGATCTCCTGGCTCCCAGTATGGAATCTCCACTCTCCCCCTCCACCACACCCTCCTGAACTCTGAATCTACCCATATCTCCAAAAAAAATGTCCCTCCAGAAGTCCAGGTGGCTTCAGCTCAGAACTCAAATAAAATGGAGCTTGCCAGTCTCTCCTCTCTGCTCCTATTTAGCTGGGTGACCCTGAGCAAGGAGTCTGCCTCCTGAGTCTCGGCTTCCCCATCTGTTAAATGGGAACCACCAGAAGGACACTGCCAAGTTGCCATGATTCAATGAAACCCCTGTGTGAAAAGACTGGTGTTGTCACTGAGATTTTCAGTGGGGAGCCTGACTGATGCCCTCCACGCATTCCAGCTCCACAGCAATCCTAGCGGGTACAGAGGAAATGCATTGATGTCCAGGCTGCCTGAAAGGTTCCATTGCACTGCCCTAAGCATCCACTGCAAATGGTTTGCCCCGGAATATTATCTGGGTGTATTTACGGTATCTTACTGGAAACCACAAAGTGCATTGTATTTTTTTCTTTTTCTATTTAAAGCCAATGGGTCAGAGAGTGAGCAATCTGCAGTGACACAAGCTGAAATACATGATGATTCGGAAAATACACAGATGGAAAAAGGTTGCTTTTGCCAGCCCTGTGGCATGGCAGTTCACACCCGCTGGGCTCAGAATGCCACATCCAGGTGTCTCCATCCACAGGAACTAGAGAGCCTCTTGATGAACAACCAGAGAAACTAGGGAGCAGGGCCTGGGCTGGGTCTGATTAAGGTAATGGATCCACAGAGGCGGGACCTGGGGAAGGGGCAGGTGTAGGCCTGCTGCCTCCACCCTTCTCTCCTACCTTGGTTCTATCTAAGTGTCTCTTTCCACCAAGCAAGGAGGAGAGCACTGCTGAGTACCCATCAAGGGCCAATACCTATTCCTTCCTGCCTCCATGCCTTTGCACATTTTGTTCCTTCAGTCTAGAAATGCCCTTCCTCTCCCATCTTCCAGGAAATAGGCAATGTAGCCCAATGGTTTCTAAGCAGGGCCCTGGAGACTGATAAACCTGGGTTCACATTCTGGCTTCACTTGCCAGTGGCAGGACCTTGAGTGAATTAACTGACATCTCAAGGCCTGTTTCCTCGTTTATAAAATGAATAATAAAATATCTGATTTCTAAGGTTGTTAGAAGTAAATAAAGCAAGGCACATAACAGGCCTGCACAATACCTGGTAAAGGATTAATAAGAGTAGCTCTTACTAGATAGATGCATTGCTGGTGAAGCATGCCCATCAAGACACAGCTCCAGTGTCCCTTCTCTGAGGGACCTTCCTAATAGTCCTCCCGCTGGACCTTCCTAGTAGTCCAGCACATTAGCCATCCTTACTTTGTGTTTAATTGAATTATCTATCTGTTTCTTCCAACTAGATTGTGGTAACCTGTATTATTCATCTGTGAATCCTCAATAGAGAATGAATGAATGACCGTGGGTGTAAAAGTGTGTGGCGTGTGTGTGTGTGTGTGTGTGTGTGTGTGTGTGTGTGTCTGTCCACCATATGAAAATTGGAAAGAGAACATTATAACAAAAACTTATCTCAAAAATAGTGTTAGGAGAACTAAAACACAGAATGATCTGAGGCTTGCAAAAGAAATGCAAATGAGAGAAAGTGCCCTTTGTTAGCTGTGTTCTGGACAAGAATAGGAAGAGAAAGGTCTTTGCTCAGGCAGGATGGGGTATTGTTAAGAAAAGGCAGCAATTGGAGCTGGCCCCAGCCCTCTCTTCTGTATCTCTCCCTGGAAAGGTCCTCCCTCCAAGCAGCACAGCTCAGGGGACATGTACTCCATCCACTCTCACAGCCCCAGGGGAGCAAAAAGATGAATTGTGCAAGGCATGCAGATTCCCAGGTGAGAAGCCTAGCAGTCACTGAGGGAGAGAGGGGAGCTGCTGAAGTGACTACTGAAGAGAAATGGTGACAAGCACAACCAGAGCAGAAGCCCAGAAGTGCACCAAGGTTACCATCCGATGAGGAGGGTGGGTCTCAGGGCCTCAATCCCAGGTCATCTGTGCCCATCCCTGGAAAAATCCTGGCAGGGAAGCACCAAACCGGAGGTCAGGAGTATTTGGAAAAGAATGCAGATGCCCAGAAGCACACATCAGAAATCGCCATTCCTTTGTTGACCATAATGCTGGAGACAGAGCAGATTTCTGCACATGCTACAAATCTGATTACCTTCCTACATCCTGCCTCTCCCTGAGATGGAGACTCTTCTGATAGTTCCCCCAGGCACACCCGAGGCTTGAACACAAAACCCTGCAGATTGACTGTCCCCACCTCTCCCTCTGCCTCTTCCTGCCTTCCCTACCCCTCCTCCTACAGTCCAGGGCGCCCATCTCTGGGCCCCTGGCTCCTGGCTGTGTCACTACTGAAAGCTTTTCTGGGCTGCTCCTCTGCTGCCACACCCTTCCTCCCCTGGGTGGTGGGCCAGACTATTTCAGGTGACCCTGCAGGAAGCCTTCCATCACCCAGTGCCCTCTCCTCTCCTACATTTAAGCCCTGACTCCCCACCAGTCAGTGAGTGCCCTGAAACTCTGAGCCTGTGGCTGATTCATCAGCTGTTTACCACTCAGAAGATTCTAGTTAATATCTGTGGGGCAGATAAATAAATAAATGTGGAGGGGGGGTCACATGGGCTGGGGGCATGGTGTGTGATCTCATGAATATTCAGTTTATATGAATTCAGGAAAATGCACTTAGGAAAAAAATAAATTAAAATACTGTATGTGTGGGAATGTTAAATTAGTGTGGCCACTATGGAAAAGAGTATAGAGGTTTCTCAAAAAATTAAAAATAGAACTACCCTATGTCCCAGTAATTCCACTCTGGGTATATATCTGAAGAAAACAATATCATTATCTTGAAGAGATATCTGTACTCCGATGTTCACTGCAGTAGTATTTCCAATAGCAGGACATGGAAAAGCCCAAGTGTCTATTGAATTAATGGATAAAGCAGTTGTGGTACATATGTGCAAAGGGATATTGTTCAGCCATAAAAAAGAATGAAATCTTGCTATCTGGGACAACATAGATGGACCTTGACAATATTTAAAATGAGGTAAGTCAGACAGAGAAAGACAAATACCATATGACTTCACTTATATGTGGAACCTAAACAGAATTCAAAAAATACTATAGGTATATTTTTGGATATGTACTCTTCTATATTCTGTACTACTGTACATGCATTATACATCCACGTGAATGTTTTACTGTACTTGTATAAAAAAATGAGGTATTCTGAATTTTGAGGCTGATTTAAGGGACTTTCAAGGGTAATGTTGACTAGAATTCTATTTCACCATCCACATCAATGTCACAAGCTGGGATGTGCCTCTGCTGTGCCCTTGGAGGAAAATGTCAGATTTGGGGGTAAGTGAACAAACTTTGGTGGATTCTTGGTTAGTGCAAACCCCACATTATGAGCATGGTCAATCTGTGAGGGTCTCCAGAGTAGTGTTTCTTGATGTAGGTGCCTCTGAAGGGCAGCTCCACCAGAGTGTCACTTAGTCCAAGATGGACCCTCCAGGCCCTGGAGTCCAGGGGAAGCCTGCTCAAGCTGCTCACTTGTCTGCAGGGCTTTTCAGAACCTTTAATATGGTGGTAGAAATTCTGGATCTCTTAAGTAGGGAATACAGTGTTGTGAGTTCACAAATTTATCATCGAAGGAGCTCCCCTTTTTCACCCTGAGAAGCTGGTGGAGTTGGGGTGGGGTGGGGAGGGAGTGGAGGCTAGGGTTTCTGCTGGGAAAAGGCCTCTGAGTCCTGTGGGGGAGGGGTTCCTGAGGCCTTGACTTAGTCAACATTTTTATCCTGTTTGAAGTCAAGGAAGAGGTGGAAGGGAGAGCTAACAGAATGCTGGGCTAAATGGAATGAAAATGAAAATGTGCAGGAATGAATGTTCAATCTTGTATTTTGGGTCAGAAATGAAAAGTACTCACACAACAGAGAGAACAGAGTTTCCTGTGTGTGAGGTGCCACCCAGACCTAGGAGTCAGTAGATAAACAAAACCTGGCCCTTGTCCTCAGCTGCTTAGAAAAACCTTTGGCTCACTGGGCACAGAGAAGCTGAACTGCCTGGGAGTCATGCATTTCTCCATGTGTTTCCTGAGCACCTACTGTGTGTCAGGCACCGAGGGTTCCAGGAGAACATGACTGACAGGTCTTGGCTCCATGGAATTCCCCATAGCTGGAAAGAAGACTGATGCTAGGCACACCATTACAGAGTAAGCAAAGTGACTTCTGAAAGTAGTGAGTACTGTAAAAACAACAGCACCAGGTGAATTGCTGCTGTTTTTATAGTACACACTACTATACTATGAGTTCAGTAGTGAGTACTGTAACATACTGATAGGACCTCTGGTCCCTTACAGACCTCTGTGACCTGCATCCCCACTCCATCTCCACCCTAGCCCCACTGGCCTTCTTCTAACCTTTAAGCAAGCCCAAGTCCTTTCAACCTCAGGGGGTTGTCTCAGGCCAGGTGGTCAAGAAGGCCTTCTGGAGGAGGTGGCATTTGAATGGAGACCTGCATAATGCTGGGTAGGTTACCTGCCATCATTCAGCAGCTTCTCCCTGTCACTCTTCTGCTCCTTCTCCTCCTCTAGAAGGAATTGGGGCAGGGGTCTGTGCCCACATCCACTGTGCCATGGTGACCATGTCCTCATGTGACAGGCTCTGCATCAGAGGACTTTGCTCTCTCAACGAGCTGTCTCCTAGCCCAAGAGACAAATGATAACACCTCAACTATGATTTATGGTGCCTGTGTAGTGTGTCAGGCATGGTTCTGAGTGCCTCAAGGGGAATACTTAATATCCTCCTCCCACACCTATGTGATAGGCACTGTTATCATTGCCTTGTGGTCAAGGTCCTTGGCTGCAAAAAGAATCGAGCAGGTGGCTTCGGGGCTGAACCGTTACAAAGCACTGCAGAATGAGCAAATAAATCAGGGATATGCACTGAAGTAGTCAAAGAGATATGAGAAAAGTGCAGCAAAGTGAGGGGTGGCCAGGGACGAGTCTGTGCTACACGGGAGACTCATGAAGGCTTCTCTTGGGTGGAGTGACATGTGAGCCCAGAATGGAAGGACAGAAGAGTGCCCAGGCAGAAGGAATAGGCAGGGCAAAGGCCCTGAGGTTGGAAGGACTTTCGCTTGCTTAAGGGTCAGAAGAAGGCCAGCAGGGTTGGGGTGGAGATGGGGTTGGGATGCAGGTCACAGAGGTCTGTAAAAGGGCCTGTCAGTATTTTATTCCCAGAGCAATAGGAAACCATGGATGGATTTTACACAGGAGGTGCCATGATCAGAAGATCACAGGGAAGATGCTATGCTGAATGGCTGTGTGTATGGGGGAGGCAAGGATATATTAGGAGGCTGATGTAGTTGTTGGGACAACAAGTCTTTAAAAATAGAGCTTTGAATGAGGAAGTGGTAGTGGAGTTAATGAGAAGTGGACAGACTGGTAGTCAAAATAGTGAGCTTGGCTTAGTAATTGAACCAATAGCTTCTCCCCATTCCACTCTACATCTTCCCATTCTATTGCAATAAGAATCAAATCTAGAGCAGAGTACCCAATTCTTTGAGCTCTTCATCATCTGAGACAGACATGTGGGCCTCCTGAGAGGAACAAAGGGACATCCTCTGATGATCCTAACCCAGCAGATGCCAGGGTCTTACACCCTGTGTCATGTTGCTGCCACCTGGCAAGGTGGGCCATATGACACCCGCATTCTGCAGATGGCCAGTCTGAGATCAGAAAGGTGAGGTACCTGCTCAGAGTCACCAGCAAGGTAGTGGTGGGGTTGGGATGGACACCTGGCTGCATGACTTTGATGCCAGTACTTATTTGGCTGCCCCACAGTCCAGCAACAAAAAAACAAAGTTCTCAAGTTCACAGCAGCATGGAGACCCTCAATGCTGGCAGGCTCACACGAACAGAAGAATCTCTCAGCAACAGGGAATTACTACCCATCTCAGTCCTGCCACAAAACAGCCACATGACTTTGGTCAGCCTCCAGCTTGCTCTAAGCCTGAGATGAAGGCCTCCTTTCCAGACTGGATGAGACCAAATGAGCTGATATGTGAGGAAGGACTGTCTCTGCTCCTGGCACCTACCAGTCCTCCATGAAAACATAAAAGACAAGAGAGTGAAGCCTTTCATGACCCTGCCTCCCTAAGGTGCTGCTGACCCAGCCCTCTCTGCTCCCTGCACCATGAAACAAAACTGAGGGAAGGACACAAACCCCACAAAAAAAAAATGGGCAAAAAGCATGAATAGGAAACTTACAGAGGAGTAAACATACACAGCCAGTAAATGTGGGAAGAGATTTCAACAGCATCACTTCTCAGAGAAGTGCAAATCAAGATGACAGTGGGAAACATTTCACACCCATTCCCTAGGCAAAAATGAAGAAGTTTAGATGATTCCCAGTGTTGGAGAGGCCATAGATCAATGCTGCTCACTGGTGGGAGTGGCACTTGGCACAATCACTGTGAAACTTAGGTTGGCGTTCATACCCTGTGACCAGCAATTCCATTCCTCTGTAAATACCCAAGAGAAATGCATACACATGGGTGCCAGGAGATGGGAACAAGGAGACCTGTATGGCACTGTTAGTGACAGCAAATGCTTAGAGACCACCCAGATGTCTCATAACCCAAAGCATGGGTGCACAGATTGAGTATTTACCACAGCTAAAATGAATCAACAGCAGCTACAAGGAAGAGAGATGAGTTTTACTAGTAGTAAGTAAAGGAGTAAATGCCAAAAGATTGCATACATTGTGACGCTTTTCTTTATAAAATTAAATACAAATAGAATCAAATAATTGACTTCTAGGGAATATAGCAACATGATAAATTAGACATAAATAAGCAAGGAATGGAAAACCCAAGATTCAGGATAGTGAACATAAGGCTTGGGAGGGAAAGGCAGGTGTGCACAAGGGATACTCACAGAAGTGGATGCAAATTACCTATCCTTGTTCTAGTTGTTGTGTTGGGTGACAGACTCAAAGGACGGGTGTCATTGTATTATTTAAGAAAAGAAAAACCCTGGACATTGGTGAATATCTTTTTAAGCCCCCAAGGGCCACACTGGGAAGCAACTGATAAAGTTGAATCCCTGGCATTTTAAGACTCTTGAATAGGCAGCCTGTCAAGTAATCTGAGGCTGCAAACTCCTGTTCACCATCCCCTTAGCAATCAAATGTCCATATGTTTATATTGCTGTTCCCTCTGCCTGGGATCCTATTCACTGACTAGTGAAATTCTTCCCACCCAGAAGACCCAAGGGAAGGCCCATTTCCATTGTCCAGTCCATTCCTCCCACCTTGGAGTCTTACTTCTGTACACCACTACACCCCTTATGCCTTCCCCTAATGCACAAACCATGCTTCCCTCTGGTTGCTCATTGTTATGGACCAAATTGTGTCCCTTCCCAAATTCATAACCCCCAGTAATTTAGAATGTGACTATATCTGGAGGTATGACCTTTAAAGAGGAGATTAACTTAAAATGAGATCATGAGGGTGACCCTAACCCAAACTGACTCATGTCCTTATAAGAATAGGAGATTAGGACACACAGAGACATCAAGGGCATGCACACAGAGAAAAGACTTTCTGAGGACACAGTAAGAAGGTAGCCATCTGCAAGCCAAGGAGAGAGGCCTCAGAAGAAACCAGCCTCCAGAAATGGGAGAAAATGAATGTCTGTGTTTAAGCTGCCCAGCCTGTGGTACTTTGTTATAGCAGCCAGAGCTGACTAACAGACTCATGAGCAGTCCCTCCCAGGAAAAAATGGTCTGGGTGGGGCTCCCAGGCCTGAACAACAAAAGCACTGTGATTGGTGTGGATGGACTCACAACCAAAAGTCAAGCCCTATTAGCTGATCCAATCAGAGTGAACCATAGGACCTCTGCAGGTACTGCCAGAGAAAGCTAAGGCCTTTCTGCAGGACTTGAACTTAGAAGTTGTGGTGCTGACGATGCAATGGCCATCTTGCTGTCCCAATGGGTTGGGTTCTGAGGTTGGTAGAAGCCAACACCACCTTTGGTCCAAGCCATTCTGAAAGTCAGCACCATCCCTGACTTTTCAGTTACACAGGCCAACTTGAATCCCCTCTTCTTTTGGGGTGGCCTGAACTGGGTTTTAGTTTCTAGCAGCCAAGAGGGCCTTGCCCACTGCTGTCCTCAGATCTATGAAGCAAAATTTGAAATACTCAGAATGTGAGATAGAGCCAAGAAACACAGGCAGAGCTGGGGACTGGAGAGGAGACTGAGGAGGTGGTGAAAGGAGAGCCTTTAGGTCTCAGCATGAGATGGAAAACCTATGCCGGGGCTAGTGCCCACTCCAATGTCAATGTTCCCCTTCCTCCTCAGTCACAGATCCTGAGCTGGTCTTATAGCTGTTCTGAATAAAAGATTGTATTTCCCAGCTTTCCTTGCAGCAAGGTATGGTCATGTGACTAAGTTCAAGCCAATGAGATATAAGCAGAAACATAGGCTGGAGTTTCTGGGAAGTCTCTTTAAAGGCAGATGTGTCCAGCTCTCTGCAGTGTGAATTGGATGGCCAGAGCTAACAAAGTCAAGTACCATACTCCTGGTCCCTCACCCCTGCAAGGCAGCCCTTGTTGACTGGTCACTCCCACAGAAAGGCAACCCATGGGAGCAAGAACACTGATGAAGAGCCCAGAAAGCCTAAATTGGAGACTTGCTTCTTGGTGTCCTCGAGCAGGATACCTGCTCACACACAAGGAAATCAAGGCTCAGAAGGGAAGTAACTTCTCAGCCTTGTAGGAGTTGGGTCCAATCTTGATCTCATCTTCTCAGTTCCCACTACCACCACCTTAGAAGGGTAACTCCTTCCTCAGTGGCCTTTAGGTTGTTAGTCTCCCTCCACCTTGGCAGCTCACTTCCAAGTGATCTCCATGGCTACACTCAGTCCACAGCACTGGTCACCTCCTGTCTAGAACATTGTACCAGACCCCGAACTCCCAGCCTTGCCCCTCCACAGATCATTCTGTTGCCAGAACCAGAGCAATGCTGCTAAATCTGAAAGCCAGATCCCTATCACTCCCTTGCTCTCCATTCACTGGAGGAAAATCCAAAAACCTGACTTGGCGTGACAGACATTGCATTGTCCAGCTCCTGGCTCCTTCTCTGACCTCTGAGCTTTCCTCTTTCTCTCTTTTGCTGTTCTCCAGCTAAACTAGCTTCCTCACTGTTCCTCAAACATGTTTCTGCCTCATGGCCTTTGCTCCTGCCATTCCCTTTGCCTGGAATGCTCTTCTTCCAACTTGCCTAAGGCTCACCTCCCTCATGAATCCAAGACCACACAGGCTGGAACAGCAGCCTCCAGCCACAGCGAGTGAATGCATGAGTGAATCAATGAATGACAATGAACGAATGAATTCTGTACCCACCCTTTAATTCCAGAATTCCTATTAGATTGAATCATATGATGTTGTCATGGGCCAAAAATCACTGAATGGTGGCTATTTTATACAATGTGACCTACTTTGTCAGTCATGCCCATGGTCAAAATTCTCCAATTGCTCCCACCACCTAGAAATTCAAACTGCTCAGATTGACCACATACCTCCTGGCTCTGACTCCATTCTCTTTCAGGCCCAGGTAGGGCTATCCCATGAGGTTTCTTAGACTGCTTGAATTCCCTAAGGCCACCTCTGCCTATCCAAGCCTGCCTCTTGAAGAATGCTCCTTGCCTCGGGCCTCCCTCCACTCCTGTTCAGTGTGTACTAGTGGTAGACCTCTGCCTCAGCCTGCAAAGAATCCCTCAGTTCTATAACTCTGGCCCGCTGGGGGTGGGGGCAGGCCTCCCTGCACCATAGCCTGCCACTGCACCCCAGCAGGCACCATTACAATGCCAGCAATTGACTGGCTATTTCAAGACTGCAAGCTGTGCTGGGATCAACCCAGTCCTGGGAGACCCTGCCATTCACATTTGTTGACCTTGAGCAGGTCCCTTCTGAGCTTCAGTTTCGTCATCATTGAAATAATGTCAGAGCCTAGACATGGGTCCTGGAAATGGAGGCCAGGGATGAGAGCATGAGTAGGCAGAAAAACCATAGGTGATGTCCAGGGGAGGGTCACAAGATGGGTATTTCAGTGACCTAAACTGGAGTCTCAGTGTTGATACCATTTCTGGGCATGAGCTGGGCAGTGCCTCCTTTCTCTGGGCCTCGGTTTCCCCACCTGAAAAGTAAGCCTTGGGGTTGGAAAGTGGGGGAACAAGGGCAGGAAGTGCAAGGCAAGATCCTATCCCACAAAGATGTTGAAAAGGGAGCTCATGTGAGGGCCTGAAGGAGGAGGCTCCTACACCTCCACCAACCTCACCCTGAACCTGGGATTGTATTCATCAGTCCCCTCAGGTGTGAGTAAGAAAGCAGCTACAGAAGGTGGTGACAAAATGAGACCTTCTACAGGGCCAAGAGCTACTGCTCCTCCTCACAAGGAGAAAGAAAACATTCAATGGTGAATGTGGCAGAGGGCCCGACCCCCAAGAGCCAGCATTCCCAAAGAGTGAGGAAGAGATGCAGATAGTGCCAAGTGCTTGGCTGATGGGATGGGGCTTCCTGGCTAAAGGGGACTTTAGAAAGGGGACCCAGGGAGGCTTGTGAGACCTGGATGCTGAGGGAGCTGTGCACGGAGGACAGGGCTCAGGAGTATGGGGCTGTGGGAAAGGATCTGAGGCAGAAAGAACTTCTGGGGCTGTGTTCCGAAAGCAGGACCCAGTGTGATGTGTTTGGGAAACAGGATGAAGTTGGTGGGCAAGGGGGAGAGGGAAGATTGGGGGCAGAGAGGGATAGAGGTCAGCAATCAGGATTTCATTCTGATCCCAGGGTTTTAAACAAGAAAATGACATAATCTGATTTCCATTTACAAAGGATGCCCTTGCCTGCAGGAGGATTGGGGGCAGCAGGTTGATGGGAGTGGGAGGGGGGACCTGAGAGCCCAGATAAGCCAGCTGTATGATCCAAGAGGAAGGAAGTGAAGACTCAGAGCAGTGGCTGGGTTTTGGGTGAATTTTCTCAGTAACCATTGCACTTATTGATGTTGGGGCTGAGGGAAGTAACTCAGGGGTGCCCTTTGAGCAGTGGAGTAGGCCAGGTGAACCACTCTAGCCCAAAGAGACGAGGCTGACCTGACCTTCATGGAGGTCCACAGCTTAAAGCAAGCCTGCAGAGTTCCTGGCCCTACAGTCCAGATGCACATAAGCAAGACACACAACATGGCCTTCCCCTCACTAACCAGGGCTCCCAGTGACCAACCCCTTTCCACCAGGCTTTTCTCACATTGGTTTGAAAACCAAATGTGTGGCCTGACACTTTGTGCTTCTGTGTGTGTGTGTGTGTGTGTGTGTGTGTGTGTGTGCGCGCGCGCGCGCGCTGTGTCTAAGCAACACACAGGGGTTGTAAAGTGAAATGCCCACAGTGGCCAGGCATCTTATATAATAAAAGGCTAATATGCAAATTGACTGAAATGGCAGAACTACCAGTCACTAGGACGTGCACTGACCACCAGGGGGCAGACGCTCAATGCAGGAGCTGCCCCCTGGTGGTCAGTGTGCTCCCACAGGAGAAGCACCACTCAGCCAGGGGGCGTGGGCCTAAGCCGGCAGTCAGACATCCCAAGGGCTCTCAGACTGCCAGAGGGCACAGGCTGGGCTGAGGGACACTCCCCTCTCCCCCAGTGCATTAATTTCATGCACCAGGCCTCTAGTATCATATAAGGGTGAATATAAGATAGATAATAGGGAGTAGTGGGGACTATAGCAGTGAATGGGGTTGCCCAGGCTCCACCTAAAGGAAGCTGTGTTCTCAGCTCTAGCCCATAATAACTATGTGGATACATGTGTATGCCTATTTTTCAAAAGAATTCAGGAATTTGTATTTTTAGGCAAAACGGCTAATTTTAAATTTGGACTTCAATTTAAAAAAACTACATAAGTGCCTTATCAAACAGTTAATATTCAACTCTGCCATAAAGGGCCAGTGTGGTCTGGATTCAAACCAGAGAGCCAACCCTTGTTAGAGACCTGAATTCAAGTCTCAGCCCCTTGAGGATTCCACAGTGGGGTCATCCCAGCATGGGCAGGTGAGGGGGTCCCAGAGGGCTCCAAGAGTATTCTGTCTGCCAGTAGCCTGTAAGACCCTGTTTGCAGTGTCCAGTGAGCACATACCCACTTTGAGCTCCTTCCCGAAGACGGTGCGCTCCCCCAGCGCAGAGCAGTTCCAGCGGCCATTGCGGAACTGAAACTGACACTCGTCCAGGCCCATTTGCGAGCCTTCTCCTATGACGATGATGGCGTCGGGCCGGCTCTGGCAGATCGCCCGCTGTCTGGGAGCCAGGCCTGGGATCTTGTTACAGATGATGCTCGCGCCCAGAGCTACCACCGAGGAGAAGCCACTGGAGCAGGAGACACAGAGAGAGGAAGCATTAGGCTCAGGGTGGAGCATGGACTATAGGTCCTCCCTGGTATCCAGCCCTGGCCACCTCACCCAACAGGAGTCTCCCAACTTTTTTGATACTGCACCCCAACCCAGGTTTATTCACCTGTGGTTACACATTGGTTTCTGTGCGGGGTGTATATACCATATTAGTAAGGCTTGATTTCCTTTTTCTATAGCAAAAAATAAGATGATATATGTCAAACATAAATGTTGGAACTAAGCAAGTTGCCTTTCTAATTATGGTAGGATTTAATTGAGATGAAATTTAAAATCATGCAAAATGAATCCCAGTATTGTTTAGGAATCATTTTTATGTGGGAAAACGATAAAGGCAAGCAAGGGAAACTACAATTTCATGCAGCAATTGCCTCTGAAAGGTTGGTGGGTACACAGATGTTCATTTAAAAAACAACTGTTTGTACATGTTTTATACTCTCTAGTATGTATGTGTATGTTTTATTACTAAAAAATATTTAAGCAGAAATTGTGAATACAAATTCTAAGTTTGCTTCCTGAATGCCAATGATGTATGTGTAGCCCCCTCTAGACATGACTGGCCTAGAGGAAGCTTATGCCTCTTCTGGAGAGTCATTCATTCACTGAATAGACACATATCAGACATCTCTCAGTTGCCAAGGCCCTGCACTCGAGGAGCTACAGAGGGAGACAATGTACATACCATAAACAAATACAATAGGCCATTCCAGACATCAGTGCACACTACGGAGCCTAAGTAAAGATGCTGTGATGGCAGGAAGGGTGGGTTTGGAAGGGAAGGGATGGAGCCACTTTAGCTCAGGTGATCAAGGAGGGCCTTCCTGAGGAAGTGGCAGTGAAGCAGGGACCTGAGTGGCCAGCAGTGGAAAGATCTGGGGAAGAGTATTATGGGCAGAAGGAACTGAAAACAAAGTCTGGTAGGGGACAAGTTTGGGGTCGCCAAGAAACAGAAAGAACCCATAGAAGGTGATGCAAACCAGGGCTTAGGAAGGAGGACAATCTGGGGGCAAGAGATGACTCAGGGCAAGAATGTTCTCAGGCATCAGAAAGCACTGAAGGGCTGTAAGCATGATACTGACAGCATCCCATCTCTCCAGCCCCATGGAAGAGGACTATAGGATGCCAGGGCAGAAGCAGGGAGAGTGGGCAGGCAAGAGGTGGTGGTGGCTTGGCCTTTGGGGATGGTTGCAGATGGAGCTGACCAAACTTGCTATGGAATGATGGACTGATGGATGGGGTGGAGCTAACAGGACAGATGGAGAAGGTAGAAAGACAGGCATCAGCGTGACTTGTGGATACCTGGCCTGAGGATGGGACCATTTCCTAATATCAAGATAACCCCAAACAGGATCAGATGGTAACCCTGATGATGCAGGTAGTCCTTCCTTTGCATAAAGATGGCCCATTCATGTGGAGTTTCCTTTTGTATAATCCTCAAGTAGTTATAATAATAAGAGCTTCCACTTATTGCGGGCCATGGCCAATCACTGGACTAAGTGCCCCATACTTTCCATCCTGGAGCTCAGGCATGGGAAGTTGTTCTGGAATTGGGTTGTTTTATATTTTTTTGGGGGGGAGGGTGGGGGTAAGTCATACTATTTTTTTTATTGTCTATAGTTTTACATATGTCTCCTTTTTCCCCAAGTGACACCCCCCCCAGTCATTCACACCCCAGGAAAGCCCCCACCACCCCAGTGTCTGTGTCCATTGGTTATGCTAATATGCATGCATACAAGTCCTTTGGTTGTTCTCTAACCGCCCCCCGCCACTCCCCTACCATTTGTCTCTGGATATATTCTTGTTCATCAAATTATGTTGATCATTATATCCCACATATGAGTGAGATCATGTGATATTTATCTTTCTCCGACTGGCTTATTTCACTTAGCATAACGCTCTCCAGTTCCATCCATGCTGTTGCAAATGGTAAAAGTTCCTTATTTTTTATAGCAGCATAGTATTCCATTGTGTAGATGTACCACAGTTTTTTAATCCACTCATCTGCTTATGGGCACTTAGGCTGTTTCCAAATCTTAGCTATTGTAAATTGTGCTGCTATGAATATAGGGGTGCATATATCCTTTCTGATTCGTGTTTCTGGTTTCTTGGGATATATTCCTACAAGTGGGATTACTGGGTCAAATAGGAGTTCCATTCTCAACTTTTTGAGGAAACTCCATACTGTTCTCCACAGTGGCTGCACCAGTCTGCATTCCCACCAGCAGTGCACGAGGGTTCCTTTTTCTCCGCATCCTCCCCAGCACTTGTCATTTGTTGATTTGTTTATGATAGCCATTCTGACAGGTGTGAGATGGTATCTCATTGTTGTTTTGATTTGCATCTCTCAGATGATTATGGAACTAGGATTTCTTAAAGAACAGTTACTCTGTGTCAACAGCACCAGAGATGAGCTGATCCCACTCCTTTCCAGGTGCCTAACTGACCACTTTCCCTCTGCTCCTGCCTCACACCAGCTTCTTCCTGCCTCAGGCCCTTTGTCCTTGCTGGAACCTCTCCCTAGAAGCTTTCTCACTCCCTGAGCTTCACATGCTTGGCTTCTTGTCATCATTTATGTGACCTCGAGTCACTTCCCTTACCAACCCAGGTAAGGGAAACTGCCTTCCTACCCCTCCCCTCCTAACTTTCCATCACAATCTCTGTTTTGTTTTTCTTAATACTCTTGCTACTCATGGTCCAGTCCTCTGAAATGTCTTAATGTATGTGTTTGTTTTTCATTTGTCTGCTCATTTGTTCATTGCCTTTCTCATTAGACTGTGAGCTCTTTGAGGGCAGGAAGGCTGTCGGCCGGTTCACTAAATGGTTACTGCACAAATGGATTGTAGAACTTCAAAAATGTCACTTAAGGTGAGCACCTGCTTCCCAAATATGCGCTTGACTGCCTCAGTGAACTTTTGCAGCATCCCTAGTATGTGTCAAGTCTGTATGGTGAATGCTGTCACTAACATTAGCCCATGCAACTTTTCTAAACAGCCCAGCTGGGTAGGGCTCACCATATCCATTTCACATGTCTGAAAACTGGGGTTCACAGAGATTGAGACATGGAGGCTAGCAGGTAATGAATTTGAAACAGAAGCTACAGACCATTCATCTCAGCCATTAAAACAGAGTCTAACACAGAGCTAGGATGTTTGAATTGTTTGAGAAAGAAGTGGCATAGAAAGATTAAGTGGGATTCTATCCATAAGTCAGGAGGAATCTTTGAACTCTTACCTGACCACAAGGAAACTCCTACACCAGCAGAGAAGTGTAATGATATATTAGGCTCAAAAATTCATAGGAACAATAGGCCAGTAGCTAAGTGGTCAGAGCTAGGGTGCCATCTAAGTTTCCTTCACTTACTAGCTGTATGACCTTGGGCAAGTTACACCTCCTCTCTGTACTTCCATGGCTAAAATGAGGCTAATGATAATTAGCCCCCACCGCATAGGATTGCTGTAAAAATTAAACGTGTTAAAACATGGAGAGTGCTTAGAAGATGTTGTTAAAGTTATTACTATTATTATTATTATTATTATTATTATTATTATTATTATTGGATCTGATTGTCACAGGGGCTAGTGCTTCAGTTATTGGAACTATCCAGATAAAATAATAATACCACAGATGCCCTGCCATCAGAAGGAACCAGTCATATCTGGGGAACTAGAAGGCCTCTTAGGGACTTTACCCCGCATGCTCATTTTACAGATAGATAACCCAAGGCTCACGGAGCAGCAGGGCCTGGTCCCAAATTACCCTGCAATTCCTCCCGACCTGGACCTCTTTGGGCCCCAAAGGGCAGCTGCTGGGCCGCAGTTCGGCTAGCGCCCTTCCTGGATCCCTCCCCCGGGGCAGCTGGGCCCCCACGAGGTCAATGAGGTGCTGGCGCCTGCGGGAGGTCGGGCAGGCGCTGCAGCCAGGGGAGTTTATTTTCTGTTGTTTTTCCTTTCTCTCTCCCCTCCGGGTCCCTCCACCCCGTTTATAATTAAAAAGAAGATAAAGCCGCAAGCGGCTAGCGCCAATCAGCCATACCGGCTTCCTGGATGCTAGATGCGCGCGTGGCAGCGGGTGCGCGAGCCAAAGTGAAGATTAAAGCAGGTGGGGAGAGGGGAGGGAGGGAGAAGCCACTCAGCCGCGGGCGAATCAATAACACTTAAAACACACAGGAGGCCGGCAGTGCGCGGGCCCCCGCAGCCGCCTCTCCTCCCGCGGTCGCCTGCTCTCTGCCAGCAGTTGGGGCTGGCGGGCCGGCTCCTTAGCTCTGTGCGCACTTGCTTGCTTCCACTGCGGGTCAGCTTGAGAAATCCCTGCTCCAGAGACGCGAGGTGGGCAAAGGGGAGGAGTGGTAGTGACAAAACACAAAGGATCTGCCACACACCACCCCTCGCAGCAGCCCCGGGCAGCCAGCCCGCCCCTCCCCAAGCAGAGCAGTAGGGAGGTTACCAGCTGGGGGTGGGGGAGCAGGTTGTGTGCAACCTGCCAAGGTGGCTCATCAGCGCCACAACCTCTACCAATTCTTAAAGCCCTCCCCCCCCCCACCCCATCACCCCTCCGTGCTTCACACGCATTATCTCCTAAGTACAAAGGGTGACTGGCCGTGCAAATGTAGCTCCAAGACCCGTTTGGAGCCCCCACCCCAACCTTCCAACCAGAGCACCGCCCCAGGCCCCACCTCCATAGAAATGCAGTGATGTCGGGGGGAGGGAGACTGCTCTGCCAGCGCAGACAGACCCTGGCACCCAGTTTTAGGGTAGGGTGTCCCGCCTTTCTCGGTGTCTCGGGGCCAGCTCTCGTCCTGTTTCTGCGCGTGTTTGTCTCGGCTAGTAGACGCTGCCCCCTTGGCCTAGGAAAGGCTCTGGACGTCCGAGGGTTCTTGGCAATCGTGTAGTTCCAGGGTTCTGAGCAGGGTTGGGTTTTTGTTTTTTTTGTCAAAGAACATCTCTCCCTCTGGGTACCTGTACCCTGTTGTTCGGACGGCCCCGCCTGCCCCGCGGGCACTGCCCTGTCTCGAGGAGCGTTTGTGTCCGTGCCTATGGAGCTCTGGAGGATGAGTTCCCTGGGAGCGGTTGTGGTCCCAGATACCGCTCAGTGTTCCTGCAGGACCTGCTGTTCCCATGCCCCGGACTGAAGGGCCTCTGAGATTGGCTAACCCTAGTCCCCCAAACTGGAGCGTCCCTACTGGCTCTCTCTAGTTCTGGGGGCTTCCAGACTCAGACATCCTCAGGATGGCGGGTCTACCTGCTCGGACCTCTCGAACTAAGGTACAACAACTGGGGCGCCTGCCTACGGGGGGCCTTTGTGCACCCACCTCTCCCGCACCCTGCCCACCCGGCCTCTCTGATGGGGCCACGGAGGTTGGCGGCGACGGCGGCTCTTAGGCAGCACAGCCTTTCCCCAGGCCACGCCAACTTTGCCGGGACACGCGTGCAGGGGCTGCGAGAGGCCCTTACCCGATCCGGAGGTAGACCATACCCAGGCTGAGAAAGAGGTGGCCCAGGCAGTGCCGCGCTTTCCGGTTCATAGTCCCCCCTGGTCACCGGGGCCGCGGGCCGAGCTGTGCTGATCCCGCTGGCCGACCCCGGTAGGACAATCAACATAGCCCGCCCGGGAGGTGCGGGCCGAGGCGTCCCCTGGGCCGTCTGTTCGTGTGCCTGTCCGCGCACTCGGCGCCTGAGCCTCTCCGGGAACGCGGGATCCACGGAACGGGAGGAGGAAGGGAGGAGCGAGCACACCGCCGGGCGACGCCGCACTGAGCGCGAGCTGCCGTTGCGAATGTGCGAAGCGCGAGGCGTGCGGGGACCCTGCAGCCGCCCGCCCGGCCCCTCCTTCCCTCTTTTCTCACTCCCACCCCGCCTGCCCCCGGAGCGCCCGCCCCACGCCCCGGACCCAGCCGCCTGCTCCCGGGGCGCGCTCGCGAGGCGCCCTCTCTCGGCTCTGAGACGCGGAGCCGGGTGTGGAGAGGTGGGAGTCTGCTCGATCCCCAGAGGTCGCTAACTCGCAAGTTGCGGGGCGAGTGGGCGCTCAGGGACTGCACTCGGGGCGGAGGAGGGAATCAGTGCTTGGCTGGGCTCTGACCTGTCTCCCCGTCCTCTTCGCCGGGCCGAGAGCTTAGAGCTGGCTGTGGGGTGTTAGGTCGCACCCGGGTTCCGCCTTCACCGGGGCTTCGGAGACCCTCTTGGGGGAGGACACCCCTTCCTTAGGGCTAATGGCGGAGCGGGGATAACTGACTCAGCATATTCTTCCCCCACCCCTGTCTTTTCGATGGGGGATAGCAAACGGGTGCCCAGATCGGGCAGCCTCCTCTGGACCCCCGCTCCTAGTGGACAGAGTCAGGTTGAGGCCCGGATGCCCCGCACGGAATCGAGACGTCGGGCCGCGGAGCCACCCGAAGAGCGCAGGGCTCAGAGCGCACTGCGGGGCGACACCTGGCGAGCATAGCAGGTGTTACAGCTTGCCCTCACTGGGGGACTGTGTCCTGGCTGGCCAGAGGTGCTGAATCCTTCCTATGATATACTGTACACTCCCGTCCAGTGAGCTGTTCGACTCATTTCAGCTGAAGAAATTGAGGCTCAGGGACGCGAAGGTGTTTTCCCAAAGACCCCGGCTAGTGAGTGGCAGAACCCGATTAGAAACAAGGCTACCTCCACCACCACCGCCATCCCAGGCCATGCCTGCCTCTCCTCTATAATTGCTTTTTCAAACCACGTACGTGCTCCTTGAAAAACTACCATTCATGCATTCATTCACAACCCACAAATGCCTGTCCCCGTCATGGTGGGGAACCTAAGTTATGAGGAACAATAGAGACAAGGGTCTTTCTCTCTCTTGGAACTTGTGAAGGAGACAGACCAAAAGTAAACAAATGCATAATTTCAGACACCCCAGGGGCAAGTGGAGATAATAAAACAGAGTTATGGGAGAGACACACTGTGTGATGCAGGGTTTGTTTTAGATCCAACAAGGTGGCATTCCAGCTGAGATCTGAAGGACACAGGATTTAGGGGCCTGACATTTCGGGAAGGAAAGGTAACTGGAGCAACGGTCAAGAAAGAGAAAGAAAGCCACTGAGGTGGGAAGGAGGTTATGGGTCTGCAGATCCCATACAGCTGTGTGGCCATGTCAGGGAGCTTAGATTTCAGTGGGAAGTTCAGCAGGAAGACATTGGAGGGACAGGAAAAAGGGTGACTAGTGTGTTCAAAAGCTCGCCTGGGCTGCCGTGGTGAACCCACTGAGGAGATGGGAAGGGCTGGCCACAGTGGAGCCAGGCAGACCAGGGAGCAGGTCCAGGTCCAAGACATTAGTGTTGGGATTCAGGTGATGGTTTTGAAGCATGGCCACAAAATTATTTGACATGCCTCCCATTAAGAGGTGGGTTCTCTGTGCTCTTCCTGCTTGAATTTGGGCCAATTTCTGACCAACAAGGTGTGCCCAAAGTGATGCTGCAAGACTTGCAAGGCTATGTCATAAGAGGCAGTGAAGCCTCTGCCTCGGCTGGAATACCTGTTAGAGCCCCAACCCACCACGGAAGGTCTGAGGCGGCCACACTGTGAGAAGGCCCAGGCATATTTAGAAGTCACATGTAAGTGCTCCAGTCCACAGTCCCAGATGAGTTCAGCATTGGAGTCACCCAGCTGGGTGCCAGACAGTGGGTGAAGGAGCCTCCATTCAGTCACCCCTGCGTTTGAGTCTCCGCAGCTAAGGCTCTGTAGACTGGCTTCTGTGGTCATCCCTAGTGTGCCCTGTTTAAATTGCTGAACCCCATGATTTGTAAAGATAATGAAATGGTTGTTTGAGGCCACTGTGTTGCTGTTACTTGTGACACATCAATCCTAATTGGAACAACTAGGGTGGAAGTGGGGTGCAGAAAGGAGGGAAGACACTGGGCTTGGACTCAGTGGAGAAGAGTAGGGGTAGGGAGAGTGAAGAGAGAAATGTACAATGACTCTTATGCTAGCTGGAGTCCTTCATGGGATTGAGGTGCCAATGAGTGCTGGGGTGGGGGGTGTGAATTGAAACAGCCGAATATTTGAGAGGATACGTCACAGGTTTTTCTTGTCAGGTTTTTCCTCCTTCTATCTCACCCACAGATTCAGTCAGCTTGGAGCTCTCAGCAGTCTGCCTCCAAAGCATTTCTCAAATGTTACTTTCTTATCTATATGCATCACCATTCTCTGAGACCAAAGATGCATTTGTGTCGCACTCATAACCATGATGTTGGGGCAGGAGCTGGGGACATAGTGGTGGATCCAATAAATCCAGGGTCTGCTCTCCTGGAGTAACTAGTCTGAATGCTGACTTAAATCACCAAACACACAGCACTTTCTATGTGCCAGGCACTCATTTAACCCTCTACAGCTGTTCTTCTTGTTAATATTGTTATTATCATCATCGTTACCATCATTTTATTTTATTTTATTTATTTTATTTTTTTTATAAATCTTTATTCAGATTATTACAATTATTTCTCCTTTTCCCCCCCATAGCTCCCCTCCACCCAGTTCCCACCCCACCTTCTGCCCTTACCTCCCCCACACTGTCCTCATCCATAGGTGTATGATTTTTGTCCAGTCACTTCATGAACCCCCCCCATACCCCTTTCCCCCTGAGAATTATCAGTCCACTCCCTTTCTATGCCCCTGATTCTATTATATTCACCAGATTATTCTGTTCCTCAGGTTTTTAATTCACTTGATTTTTAGGTTCACTTGTTGATAGATATGTATTTGTTGTTCATAATTTTTCTCTTTACTTTTTTCTTCTTCCTCTTCTTTAAGAATACCTTTCAGCATTTCATATAATACTGGTTTGGTGGTGATGAACTCCTTTAGCTTTTTCTTATCTGTGAAGCTCTTTATCTTCCCTTCAATTCTGAATGATAGCTTTGCTGGGTAGAGTAATCTTGGTTGTAGGTTCTTGCTATTCATCACATTGAAAATTTCTTGCCACTCCCGTCTGGCCTGCATAGTTTCTGTTGAGAAGTCAGCTGACAGTCGTATGGGTGCTCCCTTGTAGGTAAGTAACTGTTTTTCTCTTGCTGCTTTTAATATTCTCTCTTTGTCTTTTGCTCTTGGCATTTTAATTATAATGTGTCTTGGTGTGGTCCTCTTTGGATTCCTTTTGTTTGGGGTTCTGTGGGCTTCCTGGACTTGTAAGTCTATTTCTTTCACCAGGTGGGGGAAGTTTTCGGTCATTATTTCTTCAAATAGGTTTTCAGTATCTTGCTCTCTCTCTTCTTCTGGCACCCCCATAATTCTGATGTTGGTACGCTTGAAGTTGTCCCAGAGTCTTCTTACACTATCTTCAACTTTTTGGATTTTTTTTTTTTGCTTTTTGCTTTTTCGGTTGAGTGTTTTTTGCTTCTTTGTGTTTCAATTCTTTGACTTGATTTTTGTGTTCCTTTTGTCTGTTTTTGGGTCTCTGTATAATATTTTTTATTTCAGTCAGTGTATGTTTAATTTCTAGTTGGTCCTTTTTCATATCTTCGAGGGTCTTGTTATATTTATCGGCCTTTTCTAGGATATTCTTGAAAAGCCTTATAACCGTGGTTTTGAATTCTATATCCAGTCGTTTGTTTTCCTCCATTTCTTTCGTTTGTGATCTGATTCTTTGACGCCGCATTTTCACTGCTTCCCTGAGTTGGTAAGGTAGATTTGTGTGCTAGGTTTCCAATATGGCCCAGTGGGTCTGCCTCCCCAGTTAACCTGAGGTGGACACTCTTGGTGCACCCCTTTGTGGACTGTGTGTACAGCCTTGTTGTAATTAAGTCTTGATTGTTGTTGGTATCACTGGGAAGAATTGACCTCCAGGCCAGTTGGCTGTAAGGATCAGCTGTGTCTATGCTGGGAGAAGTTCGGTGCTGGAGACAGCCTTATAGGATTAGACTTGCCAAATTGCAATAGCTTCTGTGCTCAGCTTGGATGGGGTGGAGTCTCAGTCTTGGCTTCCTGTCAGCCTTACCCTTGTGCGCACGTGCACGCCTTCAGATCTCCACCTTCCCTGGCTCCTGAGTCTCTGCCCGAGAGTCCAGACTCCCCCCACAAGAGCGTGGGTCCCCAGGGGCTCGCCTGGAACTGGGGTTCAGTGCAGTCAGGAACCTCCGACTCCCTTCCACTAGGGAAAGCCTGTGGCAACCTCCGCAGCCTTTGTGCGCACTGGCATGCGCGCGCGCGCTTTCAGTCCTCCGCCTTCCCCGGCTCCGGAGTCTCCGCCCGAGAGTCCAGACTCCCCCCACAAGAGCGTGGGTCCCCAGGGGCTCGCCTGGAACTGGGGTTCAGTGCAGTCAGAACTGGGGTTCAGTGCAGTCGGGGGCTTCCTTCCCCCTTCCGCCAGAGAAAGTCAGCCAGGCTCTCAGCCGCCCTTCCTCTCTGCGCGCACAAAGACCCTTTGCCGTACCTCCAATTCTCTGTGAGCTTTTCTCTTTCCTTCTAGTTGTAGAATTTTCACTCAGCCAGCTTTCCTGTGGTTCTGGATGGTGTCCGTTCTGTCTTTTAGTTGTAGTTTTGAAATTGTTGTGCGAGGCAGCAGTTTAGGTGCTTACCTATGCCGCCATCTTGGTTTCTCCGTTACCATCATTTTACAGTAGGGGGGAAGCAAATCACGGAAGGATTAAATAAAGTTCCAAACTCCCACTGCCTATACATGGTGGGGCTGGGATTTTAACCTAGAGGGTTTGGCTTTGACATCTGCCCTTAACCCCTCAATTCTGCTGCCCATCTAATGGAAAAGACAGACTTGGGCCACTGCAATAAAAAAGAAGGTGTTAGGCATGAAGCTGGGGGATGCACAGTGGATTGTGGAAACACAGAGACAGGGTCACCAAATCCAGCCTGAGTGAATCAGGGAAGGCTTCCTGGAGATGTTCCTACACTGGGATCCAGAAGGAATGAGTTGGTGTTAATTAGGTAGTGGTTGTGAAGCCAGAGGAAGCAGGGCCCATGGGGGTCTGATAGGTATAGAGAACAGAGCGTTAGAGACAGTGGGAGTGGGGGAAGGTTTCAGAGAAGGGGCCTAGCAGGGGACTGGGAATACATTTAGGAAATATTAATAAGTTTGAAGCAGGAGTATCACATGATCCGATTTCTTTTTCAGAGGCTCGTGGCAGCTCTTATGGGGCATCAATAGAAAGGGGCAAAAGACAAGGGCAGGTGGTAAAACAGTTATCTGGAGAGAAAAGGCCCAGCCTGGACAAGGGTAGTGGCAGATGGCATGGAGAGAAGCAGATGGAGTTGAGAGCAGAATGGACAGGATGAGGAGACTCCAAGGACAAGATCCTATTCTGTGAGAGAGTGTGTTGGACTGGTGAGGGCAACATGGAGCTGGGATGGGAGAGGAGCCAGTCAGAGGGTGATGAACTGGGTTGGGAGTTTGAGGTATCTGTAGGTTACTGGGAGGGCAGCTGATTGTGTGTGCCTGGCACTCAAAAGGGAGGGCCTTCAAAGGTGGCAGACCTCCACAGTGAGAAGCAGCCATCCTTCAAACCAAGACGAGGATGGGTGCTGTGGGAGGCCAAGGAGGCCCAGTGCGGAGAGCCCAGCGCAGAGCTCCAGGAACTCAGCATGAGTTAAAGAACCAGCTGGGGAAGAGGAGAAGCTAGAGCCAACTGAAGAAGATTAGCCAGGGATGAAGGCAGTTACTCAAATTGCTAGAGAAGGAGCAAGGAGTTTTCAGGGTCCAACCTTGCAGGGGCAAGGACTAAAAAGGGTCCAGATCATCATGCTGATTTCCAAAGGTCTTCACAGTCTGGCTCCAAACTCCCTTCCAATCTCCAGTTTTCCCAACGCCCCCACCCCCATGCCCACATCACAGCAGATCAATGGGTTGCCACTAACATTTACAAAATGGAAATGGACCAGAAAGCAAGAGGACATTGTATATAATAAAGTTTTAATTGTGTGTGTGTGCATTATGTATGTGTGTGTGTTGTGGGTTCTGATATTTTTAAAACAAGTTGAGAGACTTTTTATTCCACCCAGTTATTCCTTTGCATATGCCTGGAATGCCTTTCCCCTCCTTTCCACTTGGCAAACTCCTAATTCATCCTTCAAGGTCACCCAATAGGAACTCATCTGAAAAGTCTTCCTTGACTAACCTCCCTTCTGTCCTAGGCACTCTGGTCTCTTCCTCATTCACACATTCATCAAACCCACACTGAAGAGGAAGATGTGTGGGGCCCTGTGCTGGGTACAGACACAGCAGGAAACATTTGAATACGTGTCTCCCTTTATGCTCCAGGGCATAGACTTTGGTGTCTGAGTCCCGGATCTGCCACTTAATAGCTGCATGATCCAGGACAGTTGGTTTTTTCCTTTTGGGGCTTCCTCTGGGGTAAATAATTTTCAGGTGATTTATCTTTCACTAAGTGGGGTCCCCACGCATGGCGCAACTCTATCTGACTCGTTCAAATACCCCAAACCAGGTGTGAATACTGGGCATGTCTCTTTAGCAAGGGCAGTTCCACTTTCAGTCACAGGGGCCTGGACTTGGGCACAGGCACCGTGGACCAGGCGCTCTGGCTCCCCCTGCTGACTACAGAGGAGAAGTGGTGTGAGTCCCAAGGACTGCAATTAATAACTATTTACCACATGCATTGAGTTCTGCTCATTCCTTACCACACTGCTGTAAACAAGGGCTCTAAAGGGGTTCAAATTCTGGCTCCACCATTTGTTATTTCTGTGACCTTGGGAAACTTACTTAAATCTCTCCTTGCTTCAGTTTCCTCATGTGTGAACCGGGGATGATAACAGTGGTTTGAGATGCTACATGTAAAGGGCTTAGAAAGCTGCCTGGAAATGGTGAGTGGTGTGTACATGTTTGTAACAAATTAATGGAGACACCACAGCCACCACTTGTTGTCACCACCCATCAGGAATGGATGTCCCTATTGAAGACAGTTTCCACTGATGCATTCTGGGTCTGGGCTGTAGAGAATTTGTAATTGCTTCTTTAGTTTTCTTCGTTTGTGCTTATAAGAAAGCTTCAGCAATACAAACCAGACAAAAAGTTTTTATTACTAATGCATTTGGAGCAGCTGGGAGGAGTGGAGGTTCCCAGGCCCCAGGCCCCAGTGATGTGCATCTGGGGACGGCTGCTGAAAAAGAACACTGTGACATAGAACATGGAGGCATGAGTGTGGGGCAGAAGCTCTTCTGTGGGAGTCAAGAGAATGAGATTCTCCTCCCAGCTTTGTCACTATTGTGTGGCTTTGAGAAAGTCCCTGAAACAGAACTTCTCAGATACATCTTCCCAGGCCACTCAATGTAAAGTAGCCTCATCTCCAGCTACCTTTCCTCCTGTCGGCCACTCTCCTCCTTTCAGCACTGGCCACCACAGAGAACCCTGCCTTTATTTCCATGCCCACTATTTCTTTCTTGCCTCTCCCCCAGCACTGGGAGAGACTCTGAGATCAGGGCTAGCACCGATCCTGTTCGCCATCACTGTTCAGCTTGCATAAGGAGTTGTGAAAGAAAGGAGCTTTGTGGGAAATCTCAGCTAATGTGGCCGAGATCTCTCTAATGGGGAGACGTGTTGAGAACTGAATAACAAAAATACTGTTTACAATTCAGTTCTTCCCTTAAAGCCATTCTCACCCAAGGCTATTTACCTCCACAGCCCCAGCAGTCCCTTGTCATAGCGGCCGTACCACTGTGTGCTGGTCACCTCTCACCTGAATGAGCACCTCCAGAGGAGGCCCTGACCGACCGAGACACAACCAGCCCATGGAGAGCAAAGAGTTAGGAAGAGGAGGACTTGGGAAGAAGTATGCAGACGCTGTTCAGGAGTTGATAGCAAAACCTGTAGACTTCGTTCCACAGGTGTGGAAGCTGCTCACGTCACCTGTGTCTGAGAAGGGCAGTGACGCAGTCCATGTGGGTTTTCACAAGGATAGTTTTAAAATGATGAGTGGTCCTTTACTTTATTCAAATAGTCCCTGGGTATCTGCCCTGCCCTGGCACAGCACTCTCTAACTAACTCTTACCCTGGCTTGTGTTAACTTCCTAGAGTTTACTGCCACCCCCTCGAACTTGACAAATACATTCATTTGTTGACTTATGTTACCTGTTTCCCTGCTGAACTAGTCCAATGAAGAAGATATTTGTCATTTAGTGCTGTATTTCCTAGCATGATGGCTGGCACACAGTCAGCCCACAATAGTTGGAAAAATGGATAAGTGAATGATCTCATGTACTCCTCACAACAGCCTCATTTTCCATAAGAGAAAAGTGAGATGTTGAGAGGTTAAACTGCTTTCTTAGCATCTAGTGTCTGGCACACAGTGCTTAATAAAGAGCTAACTATCTGAGAAGGGCAGTGACACTGTGGCATGTGGTTTTTACAAGGAAGGTGAGCCTCCATTATTTTGTGGCTGACAAGCATTCAACCTGTTTGTCTCTCTTCACATCTCCCCAGCCCAGCCCTGCCAAGAATGAGGCCTCTACTCTGATTTCATTTCCATGGCTTTCATCTACATCTCAATCCTCCCACTGCTATGCACAAGGTCTGCTCACTGCACTGTGATTCAGTGCTTAGCCCAGAAGGGCCAGGGCAGGGAGGGCCCCAGCATCCTGACTTGGAGCAGCTGGAACATGGACTTCCTTCTGCCACCAACGTCCTGTTGACTGCCCAGCTGAGCAGCACACAAAAGGCAAATTTAGAGAGAGATAGTGGAGTATGAAGGGTGCAAAGAGACTCCCCATTCCATAGGTGGGGAGACTGAACCCCAAAGCAAAAACAAGAGGCTCCTGATACACAGCCAGCTAGGAGCAGAGTTAGCTATGAAATGTTGCTGAGGGCATTAGTACAGCACACCCAGCCTTGAGTCCTGGCTCAATCACTTGCTGTGTGACCTTAGGAAAATGATTAACCTCCCTCAGCCTCAGTTTTCTCATCAATAAAATGGGAATGATAACAATAATGCTACACTTGGGTTATATGCAATCATATATGTAAAGCATTTAGCAAAATGTCTGGGATTATATCACACCCTCAATATATGATAAATATTTGGTGACTAGAGGCCCAGTGCACGAAATTCGTGCTCGGGGGGTTGGGGGGGTGGTCCCTCAACCCAGCCTGCACCCTCTCCAATCTGGTCTCCAATCTGGGACCCCACGAGGGATATCCGACTGCCCATTAAATGGGCAGTCAGACATCCCTCTCACAATCCAGGACTGCTGGCTCCCAACTGCTTGCCTGCTTGCCTTCCTGATTGCCCCTAACCGCTTCTGCCTGCCAGCCTGATCACCCCCTGACCACTCCCCTGCCAGCCTGGTTGATGCCTAACTGCTCCCCTGCCAGCCTGTTTGCCCCTAACTGCCTTCCCCTGTAGGCCTGGTCACCCCTAACTGTCCTCCCCTGTAGGCCTGGTCCCCCCCCCCAACTGCTCTCCCCTGCAGGCCTGGGTCCCCCTCAACTGCCCTTCCCTGCAGACCCAGTTACCCCCAACTTCCCTCCTCTGCCAGCCGGGTCACCCCTAACTGCCCTCCCCAGCAGGCTTGATCACCCTCAACTGCCCTCTCTTGCAGGCCTTGTCCCTCCCAACTTCCCTCCCCTGCTGGCCTGATTGCCCACAACTGCCCTCCCTTGCAGGCCTGGCTCCTCCCAACTGCCGTCTCCTGCTGGCCATCTTGTGGTGGCCATCTTGTGTCCACATAGGGGCAGGATCTTTGACCACATAGGGGCAGCCATCTTGTGTGTTGGAGTGATGGTCAATCTGCATATTACTCTTTTATTAGATAGGATAGAGGCCTGGTGCATGGGTGGGGGCCAGATGGTTTGCCCTGAAGGTTGTCCCGGATCAGGGTGGGGGTTCCCTTGGGGCATGGGGCATCCTGGGAGAGGGGTCTGTGGTGGTTTGCAGGCTGGCCATGCCCCCCAGCGACCCAAGCAGAGGCCCTGGGATCTGGGATTTATTTATCTTCTACAATTGAAACTTTGTAGCCTGGAGTGGAGCCAAGCCTTCTGCTTGCTCCGTGGTGGCAGCCATTTCTGTTGGGATTTATGTATCTTCTATAATTGAAACTTTATAGCCTTAAGCAGAGGCCAAAGCAAGCCAGTGCTGCAGAAGCTTGGCTTCCTCCATCGCTGCGGGCAATCCTAGCCTCCTGCTCTCTCCAGCTCCATGGCTGCCGCCATTTCTGTTGGCCTTTATTTATCTTCTATCATTGAAACTTGTAGTATTGAGTGGAGGCCTGGGCCGGCAAGGGCAGGTGGAAAGCTTGGCTTCCTCCATTGCCAGGGAAACCCAAGCCTCCCTCCTGCTCTCTGTGGCTGCAGCCATCTTGGTTGGGTTTATTTGCATATTCCCTCCTGATTGGCTGGTGGGCGTGGCTGGTGGGTGTAGCAGAGGTACGGTCAATTTGCATATTACTCTTTTATTAGATAGGATAATGAAGATGAGGATGATGAAAGAGATGAAGAAGAAGAACAACAACAACAAGAACAAGAAGAAGATGACAAAAATGATGTATATTGGAACCAGAAGGAATCTGAAGACTTCCTGGCAGAGGTGGGCATAGCTTCTCTACTTATAAGCAGTGTCCCAGGTGCCAAGTGTGGCTTCTCTGGGACAGAGGCCTTTGGGGATCCCTCCTGTGGCTCAATACTCACCCAGTCAGTGTTCATATCGCTCTGCACTGTCCCCACTGGGTGGTGGCCAACCATGCACAAACCGCTCTCAGGAAGGGCAGCTCACTTCATTTTAGGGGAACCCCTTGCATTTGGAGACAAACCAATGTGAAACACAGCTTATGGACATTAGAGGGATCAGAGAAGGGAAGAGTGGGTTCCCACTGTTTTCTGGGCCTCAATTTCTCCAGCTCAGAAATGGGCCTAGGCATGGCAACTCTAAGTCAGCATCTCTCCAAAAGGGACTGTTTCAGACCTTTAATTTTCCAGGCTCCAAACGTGAAAATTGAAAAATTATCTTCTTTCATTTCAACATGAATCTAATATCCACAAGTGTTGGACTATGGATATGACAACTGTCTCACTGACAGCCACCCTCTAGGTGAGGTCCTGCCTGAGTTTGCTTCTGTGTGCACAGTCAAGAGGGTGTCAGCTGAAGTCACTGTCATGGCTGAGTACTGAGGAGAATAAAGCAGAGTTACTAACATGGGAAAAAGTACTGGAGCTCTGCGCTGAGAAAGGAAGGGTTAGAGGAGTCAGATTAGAGGGAAGGAAGGGGAGAGCTGATTCATTTCTTGCCACAGGTAACGCATGGGGTGGAACTGAAAGGTTGTCGAGTAGTAGTGGGCAGTGTCCCAGTCAGGTTGCAAGTTGCCATTTAGCCTCAGCAAATCAGCTTTCTCTGTCATACTGTTAATGTCATTAATTTAAAAGTTAGGCTTCATAATGTTGATTGTAGTTGTCCATATTAATCTGGAACTTGCTGATTTTAGAATTGCTGAACGCCTAACAAGAACAGGCATATAGATCAATGAAACAGAACAGAGACCCCAGAAATCGATCCAAACCATTACACTCAATTAATATTTGACAAAGGAGGCAAGGGCATACAATGGAGTCAAGACAGTCTCTTCAATAAATGGTGTTGGGATAATTGGACAGATACATGCAAAAAAATGAAACTAGATCCCAACTTACACCATACACAAGAATAAACTCAAAATGGATAAAAGACTTAAATGTAAGTCATGAAACCATAAAAATCCTAGAAGAAACCATAGGCAGCAAAATCTCAGATATCTCTCATAGCAATATGTTTACAGATACATCTCCTAGGGCAGTGGTCGGCAAACTCATTAGTCAACAGAGCCAAATATCAACAGTACAACGATTGAAATTTCTTTTGAGAGCCAAATTTTTTAAACTTAAACTATATAGGTAAGTTATTAACTTAATTAGGGTACTCCTAAGCTGGCCTTTGCTAAAAACTCAATGGGCCAAAGAGCCACATGTGGCTCGCGAGCCCCAGTTTGCCAACCGCTGTCCCAGGGCAAAGGAAACTAAGGAGAAAATAAACAAATGGGACTACATCAATATAAAAAGCTTCTGCAGAGCAAAAGAAACCATCAACAAAACAACAAGAGAGCCCATGGTATGGAAGAATGTATTTGGCAATGATACACCTGATAAAGGGTTTAATCTCCAAAATGTATAAGGAACTCATACAACTTAACAGAAGGAAGGCAACAATTCAATTTAAAAATGGGAAAAGAACCTAAATAGACACTTCTCCAAAGTGGACATACAAATGGCCAAGAGACATATAAAAAATGCTCAAAGCCACTGATCATCAGAGAGATGCAAATTAAAATGACAATGAGGTATCACCTCACACCTGTCAGAATGGCTACCATAAACAAATGCCAAGTGTTGGCGAAGATGTGGAGAAAAAGGAACCCTAATACAACACTGCTGGTGGGAATGCAGACTGGTGCAGCCACTGTGGAAAACAGTATGGAGTTTCCTCAAAAAAATTAAATATGGAACTGCCTTTTTGACCCAGTGATCCCACTTCTAGGACTATATCCTAAGAATCCCAAAACACAAGAATGTACTAGTATGCACCCCTATGTTCATAGCAGCACAATTTACAATAGCTAAGATCTGGAAACAGCTCAAATGCCCCCTCAGTAGAGGAGTGGTACGTTTATACCATAAAATATTATGCAGTAGTAAAAAAGAAGAATCTCTTACTCTTTGAGACAGCATGGAGGGACCTGGAGAGTATCATGCTAAGTGAAATAAGTCAGTCAGAGAAAGACAACTATTACATGATCTCACTCATATGTGGAATCTAAATAACAAAATAAACTGATGAATGAAGTGGATCCAGAGACATGGAAGCATGGAACAGAGTGCAAAATCTCAGAGGGAAGTTGGGGGAGGGTGGGTGGGTGGGAAGTGATCAACCAAAGACCTTGTATGCATATATAAATAATCCATGGACACTGACAATAGGATGGTGAAGGCCTGGGGTGGGGGATGGGGGCTGGCTGGAGGCGGTCAATGCGGGGGAAAGGAGGACATATGTAATGCTTTCAACAATAAAGATTTTAAAATAAACAAACAAAGAAACAAAAGAATTGCATAAGGGCCTAAACTTAGTTTTATGATAGTACATATTTAAGCAATAGCATAATAAAAAATAGACCACCCTTTAATGCACAGGAAACAGCTTTCCCTTTTAAAGGGGCCTGCATGTTTCTCAAGTTTGAGAATTGCATTCCCAAGGACCCATGACTTTCAGGGTTTGTGAGTCAATGGATGGGCCATTGGATGAATGGGATTTTTTACTGAACTTGGGGTTAAGATCATTATAAGGCCACTACACATTAAATAACTATAGTGGTGTGTGTGTGTGTGTGTGTGTGTGTGTGTGTGTGTGTGTGTGTGTGTACGTACTTGTGTTTTGGTGGCAGAAGAATCCCCTGGAGGGCTTGTTAACATACCTCCACATTCTGATACAATCCATCTGGGATGGGGCCCAAGAATGTGCATTTCAAACAAACTCCCAGACCATGCTGATGGTCCAGGACCACACTCAGAGACTGAGGAAATGTTTCACAGTAACACTTTTGACCCCAAATAACAGTGCAGACCCATGAGATGGAAGCAGGAGTCAGATTAAGCCAGCCTCTGCCAGTCTTACTATGGGATCCCGAGTAAGCCCTTGGCCCCCTTTGGCCTCCATTCTTTGTTGAGTGAGGAGTTTGGACAAGTCTAGTGACTCAAATCCAGAAGCAAGCCTAAGACTGAAGCCTGATTTGCATGAGGAGTTTAGAGTCTGGTGTTTTATTTGTGAGACTCCATGTCCGTGCAGGGAGCATATGGCAGGGAGGGCAGTAGCCATCTTAGCTCCCTACTTTGGGGAGGCAAGCTGGCAGTAACAGAAAGGCAAACTCCCTTTTTAAATCCCATCTCTGGCCCTATGACTGAAGAAGTGATTTATCTGCAAGGCTCCATTTTCTCAGCTTCAAGTGGAGGTACTCATCATCAGGTTAGGTGACTGGGAAGTCACTTCTAGAAAGCATGGGCCCTAGTGGGTGTTCTTAATAGATCTGAATTCTCCAGCCACACTTGGCCTGGCCAATCACTGGCCAGCTGAATGTGGCTCCTGGTCACCTTGGGAAGAGGGTGCTTATCACAATTTCACCCCCAAGGTCTTCCTCAGGATAATCTGTCCCGGGTAATTCATCTCATGCGCTGGGTCCTTTCTCTCAGGACTGAAATATCTCCCTCCCTTCACCATTCTTGGGTCAGGCCTATGACCCCACCGTGTGATTTCCTTCAGGACTGGCCCTGGAGCCCTGTCTGCCCTCCAGTCCCTGGCTAGTGACCCATTCTGAACCTGACATATCAGGCAGGGCTTGGCTAGGAAGGAGGAAGCCACTGCTTGTTGTGCTGGGAAAAAGCATGTCCCCACGCCTAGCCCCCACCTTGGCCCAGCCACACTGGCATTCAGCTGGCTGGCTTCCACTGCAGCCCTGGTGAGACCAGGCCTGTGTATCACAGGCACACACCTACACAAGGAGGCTTCTAGGCTAGAGGCTGGGCAGAAGGGTTGGCCAGCATATTCCCAAAATTTATAGAAGCCACCTTTTTCTGGAGCCAAGGACAGCTCTTTGGATAAAGCAGAGATGTGGATACACATTCCAGTTCCATTGTGGACTTGCTCTGTGATTATGGGCAAGGGAGGCTACCTCTCTGGGTCTTCGTTTTACTGGTTTTAAATAGAAAAATACCCCCATTTCCAGTTGTTGTGAGGATTAAATAAGGTAATACAAGTAAACTGATGCATTAGCTCTACCTCCAACCAACTAAACCAGAATCTCTGAGGAATAGGTCCCAGGCTTTGGGTAGAGCCGGGATAGAAACCACAGCTGAGGAAACATTATTACCAGCTGAAGCTTTGAAGTGGACCAACATGTGTTTGAAAGCTGGCTCTGTTGTATCATTACCTCTCAGAGCCTTCATTTACTTGTCCACAAGATGGGGTGCTCATACTTACCTCTCAGTGCTGCTGAGAGAATTAACGGAGTAATGGGTGTTAGGTGCTTTGCACATAGTGACCCCTGTGAGGACAGATCCTTGTCTGTTCACTTCACTACTGTACACATAATAGCCAGCTCTGTGCCTGAACCATACATAATTGGCACTTTGAACAAATATCTGTAAATGAACAGTGAAGCCATTATCATTATTGTAGATTAAAAAGCGACGAAAGATATCCCTTGTCTTGGGGATAGAGCCTCTGTCTTTTGACAGACTTTAAAAGCTACATTTCCGCCACACCCTCTGGAGCCGAAGCTTCCCCAGACATCAGTGTGAATGCTCTCCAGCCCCAGGGGGCTCTAGGATAAGAGATTAAAGAGATGACATAGTGGAAGGACACCTGGATTTGGATAGAGGCATCTTTGTCACATGTGTGGCTCAGGACAGTAGAAGATAGAGGGAAAGACAGAGAGAGTTGGGGCCTGGCCTGGGGAGGAGCCTACAAACAAGTGCAACCACAGCAGTAAGAATTTATCTATGGACCAGCTCAGACGTGGAGACCGCGCCATCTTGAAGGGGAAAGTGGATGTTATTGGAAACCTGAAAATCTACAACTGAGGCACCCACGGAACAACTGTGAACCCCAGAGCACCAGTCCCCAATTGGCGCAAACACGCAGATTCAGAGGAGCTCTACACTCCACCACAGAAAGTCAGATTTCGCCTGGGATAAGGTGAGGTTTCTGGTCCTGGCAGGACAGAGAAACATGCGCACTGCTGGAGCTGGAGGACCGGGGGAAGTCTGAGCCTAGAAAAATCCATGGCTGTTGGAGCTGGCGTGATCCGTGAATATGGAAGGGGGTCCTCAGAGCTGCTAACAGAGGGGATCTCTAAAAAGCAACCTATTTTGATCTGACGCAGAAGGACAGCCTAAAAACTCTGGGAGTGTGTCAGCTGTTTGGACACAAGGGGGAAAGGGGGATTGTAGAGGCTTATGAGCAAACCTGGAGTTCACACACTCGCGCTTTCTCCTCTTTGAATCCTTGTTCCTGATTACTGAGCCCAATACATAGGATCACCCAGTTGGGAACACCCTAGGAGACTGCAGGGGAAAGTTGTGTTTCTGGAACCTGGGGATCAGAGTGGGGAGTGACCGTCAGAGAACCAGCTCTGGGGCAGCCCACTCCCACAAACCAGTATTGAGTGCCATAGGGAAAGCAGGATCTAAAGCAGAGGCAAGAAAGGACCCATAGACCTGGAAGTCAACCCAGAAACACTGCCACCCAGGGGCTGAATCACAAATTGACTCTTGTGTAATCACAAATTAAGGAATACAAGAAAGTAAGACACACTGCCTGCTTAAAAATCAAGACTGGCTTACAACATCAAGGAGCAGTGGAACGCAGGGAACTGCAATACTGTCCTGACTGGGAAACAGGTGTGCCAAACAGAACAATAGAGGAAGTGAATGACCTTCACTACTGCACATTTTATTTTTATTTATATATTTATTTATTTTCTTTTTCATCTTTTACTTAAGAAACTAATTTTTTCTTTTTTCCTCACTTGATTTTACCTTTTTAATTATTACATTTTTATTTTCAATCAGTATTATTACTACTACTATTTTACCTTTTTTTAAAAAAGTGTCATTTTATTTTCTCTTTATTTGGCTTTGAGATTAGTGTTCTACATTCTATTTTCATCTTTCCTTTAGCATCATTCTACTCTATCTCAACTCTATCTTTATGCCATCACTCTCTTCCTAACTTTTGCCCTTTTGTTGTCCTGTTTCTCTTACCCTTTTCCTGCCTTAGATTTTCCCTATTCTTTCTTTTTACCCCCTGTTAAAATTTCACCCACTTATATATCTAATTTCCAATCCCCTGCTCCGAGTTCATACACACCTCTCTCTTCTCTGTCTTCACTATCCAAAAATTGTTTTTCTCTCTGTCCTTTTGTTGTTGTTTGTTTGAATGTTGATTATATTTTTTTATGCTTGTTTGTGAGATTCTTTTGCTTATTCTTTTTTGTTTTGTTTGCTTTGTTTTTGTTTGTGTTTTGCATCTGTTTTTCCTCGCCTCGCTTGATATTAATTGTTGTTTGTAGTTTGTATTCATCTCCAGGTACTTGTTGCTGGCATTTGCTGGGATTAGTGGCTTTTCTATTGGAGTTTTCCCCCCATATATACAGTTTGTTCCCGTTTTCTTCTTATTCTCTTTCTTTTCTCTCTTACTTTTTTTTTTTCCTTTTCCCAATTTCATTTTGGCACTCCTTTCTTTTTTTTTTTTTTCTTCTCTTCTTCTTTCGCTCCTATCCCCTAATTTGCCTTTCTCTGGTGGTCACCTTTATTTGGGGTTAGTAATATTGTAAATACATTTCTGTTCAGTGCCTTGTGTGTGGTACTTGGTTGTGTTGTATTCTGTGCCTTTAAATCAACACAGAAGAGAGAGAACTACATAACCAGACACCCAGAGAAGCAGAGACCAAGGGGAGACAAAGAAACAGCCCGCTCTGTGCCTGAACCATACATAAATGAAAGAAAAGCAGGCATCACCAGAAAAGTAAGTAAATGAAATGGAGCCAAGCAACCTGCCAGAGAAAAAATTCAGAGAAATGGTCATAAGGTGGCTGAAAAAAATGAAAGACAAATTTGACAATATGAGTAAGAACCAAGAGGAAATGAAGAAGAACCAAGAAGAAATGAAAAATGACATCGCTGCTGTAAAGAACTCAATAGAAAGCATCAAGAGTAGACTAGAAGAAGCAGAGAACCGCATCAGTGAACTAGAGGCAAGGTAGGAAAAAATACCCAAGTAGAGCAGCTTCTAGAAAAAAAAAAATTAAAAAGCAGGAGGAGAGCCTAAGGGAACTTTGGGACAACATGAAACAAAAAAACATCCGCATAATAGGGGTTCCAGAAGGAGAGGAAACAGAGCAAGGAATAGAAAACTTATTTGAAGAAATAATGACAGAAAACGTCCCTGATATAGGGAAGAAAAAAGCCACACAAATCCAAGAAGCTCACAAGTCCCAAGCAAAATGAACCCCAAAAGACCAATGCCAAGGCACATTATAATTAAATTGGCAAACACCAACGACAAAGTAAGAATCTTAAAAGCGGCCAGAGAGAGACAGAAAGTTACCTACAAAGGAACCCCCATCAGACTAGCAACTGATTTCTCAACAGAAACTCATCAGGCCAGAAGGGAATGGAATGAAATATACAAAGTCATGTAAAGGAAGGGTCTGAATTCAAGAATACTGTACCCAGCAAGGCTATCAATCAAAACCGAAGGTGAAATCAGGAGCTTCACAGACAAAAAAGGACTAAGGGAATTTATTACCACCAAACCAGCAATGCAAGAAATGCTGAAGGGTCTGCTGTAAAAAAAAAAGAAATAGGAAGTGAAGAAGGAACACAGGGGTAAAGAATAAAAATGGCGACAAGTAAGTACCTATCAATAATAACTTTAAATGTAAATAGATTAAATGCCCCAATCAAAAGACATAGGGTAACGAGCTGGATTAGAAAGCACGACCCATATATCTGCTGTCTACAAGAAACCCACATCAGAAAAAAAGACCCACACAGACTGAGGGTGAAGGGATGGAAAAAGATTTTTCAGGCAAATGGAACTGAAAAAAAAGCTGGGGTAGCAATACTTATATCTGACAAATTAGATCTCAAACTGAAGGACATAACAAGAGATAAGGAAGGCCACTTCATAATACTAAAGGGAGCAATCCAACAAGAAGAAATAACTCTGGTAAACATATATGCACCCAATACAGGAGCACCCAAATACATTAAAAAAACTGCTGGAGGATATCAAAGGAGAAATTGACAGCAATACAATCATAGTAGGAGACTTTAATACCCCACTATCACCATTGGACAAATCCTCTAAACAAAACATCAGCAAAGAAACATCAATCCTAAATGACTCACTAGACCAGATGGAATTAATTGACATCTTCAGAACATTTCACCCCAAAGCCACAGAAAATACATTCTTCTCAAGTGCACTGGATCATTTTCAAGGATAGACCATATGTTGGGCCATAAGCAAATTCTCTTCAAATTCAAGAATATAGAAATCATATCAAGCATCTTCTCAGATCACAGTGGCATAACTGGAAATCAACTACAATATAAACAATCAAAAAAATCAAACACATGGAGACTAAACAGCATGCTATTAAATAATGACTGGGTTACCAGAGAGATCAAGGAAGAAATAAAAAACATCATGGCTACAAATGACAATGAAAACACAACAATCCAAAATCTATGGGACACTGTGAAAGCAGTCTTGAGAGGGAAGTTCATAGCTATACACACCTACTGCAAAAAAACAAGAAACAATGGAAATAAATTACCTAACCCTACAACTCAAAGAGTTAGAAAGAGAGCAACAAGAAAAGCCCAGTGTAAGCAGAAGGAAGGAAATAATAAAGATCAGAGTGGAGATAAACGACATTGAAACAAACAACAACAAAAAAAAACAATACAAAAGATCAACAAAACCAAGAGCTGGTCCTTTGAAAGGATAAACAAGGTTGATGAACCTCTAGCCAGGCTCACCAAGAAGCAAAGAGAGGACCCAAATAAACAAAATCAGAAATGAAAGAGGTAAAATAACAACAGATCCCGCCGAAATACAAAGGATTGTTAAAAAAGACTATTAACAACTCTACTCCAACAAACTGGACAACCTGGAAGAAATTGACATATTCCTAGAAAAATATAACCTTCCAAAACTCAATCAGGAAGAATCTAAACATCTCAATAGGCCAATAACTATGGAAGAAATTGAAGCAGTCATCAAAAAGCTTCCAGCAAACAAAAGCCCAGGGCCAGATGGCTTCACAGGGGAGTTTTACCTAACATTCAAGGAAGAACTAAAACCTATCCTCCTCAGACTATTCCAAAAAATTCAAGAGGAAGGAACACTTCCAAGCTCCTTCTATGAAGCCAGCATCACCCTAATACCAAAACCAGATAAAGACAACATAATGAAAGAGAATTACAGGCCAATATCCCTCATGAACGTAGATGCCAAAATCCTCAACAAAATTCTAGCAAATCAGATCCAGCACTACATCAGAAAGATCATACACCATGACCAAGTAGGATTTATCCCAGGAATGCAAGGATGGCACAATATCCGCAAATCAATTAACGTGATACATCACATAAACAAATTAAGAGATAAAAATCACATAGTCATATCAATTGATGCGGAAAAAGCATTTGACAAAATCCAACACCCTTTCTTGATAAAAACTCTCAACAAGGTGGGAATAGAAGGATCATACCTCAACATAAGAAAAGCTATATATGATAAACCCACAGTTAACATCATACTCAATGGGCAAAAACTAAAACCATATCCCCTAAGAACAGGAACAAGACAGGGATGCCCACTCTCACCACTCCTGTTTGACATAGTACTGGAAGTATTAGCCATTGCAATTAGACAAGAAGAAGAAATAAAATGCATTCAAATTGGAAAATAAGAAATAAAGCTGTCCTTATTAGCAGATGACATGATATTGTACATAAAAAACCTGAAAGATTCCATCAAAAAACTAATAGACTTAATAAATAAATTTGACAATGTAGCAGGATACAAAATTAACGCCAAGAAATCTATGGCATTTCTATACACCAATAGTGAACATACAGAAAGGGAGACTAAAAAAGCAATCCCATTTACCATTGCACCAAAAAAATTAAGATACCTAGAAATAAACTTAACTAAGGAGGTAAAAGACCTATATGTGGAAAACTACATGACACTGAAAAAAGAGATAGAGGAAGACATAAACAGATGGAAGAACATACCATGTTCGTGGATTGGTAGAATCAACATCATCAAAATGTCCATACTACCCAAAGCAATCTATAAGTTCAATGCACTTCCCATTAAAATACCAATGGCATATTTCACAGACCTAGAATGAACCTTCAAAAAATTCATCTGGAATAAAAAGAAACCCCGAATAGCTGCAGCAATCCTGAGAAAGAAGAACAAAGTAGTGGGGATCTCAATACCAGATATCAAGCTGTATTACAAAGCCACAGTTCTTAAAACAGCCTGGTACTGGCACAAGAACAGACATATAGATCAATGGAATAGAATAGAGAACCCAGAAATCTACCCAAACCACTATGCCCAATTAATATTTGACAAAGGAGGCATGAACATACAATGGAGCCAAGACAGTCTATTCAACAAATGGTGCTGGGAAAATTGGACAGATACATGCAAAAAAATGAAACTAGACCACCAACTTTCACCATACACAAAAATAAACTCAAAATGGATAAAGGACTGAAACATAAGACGGGAAACCATAAAATTACTAGAGGAATCCACAGGCAGAAAAGTCTCAGACATATGCCAAAGGAACTTCTTCACTGATACTGCCCCTAGGGCAATGGAAATTAAAGAGAAAATAAACAAATGGGACAACATCAAAATAAAAAGCTTTTGCATAGAAAAGGAAACCATCAATAAAACAAAAAGAAAGCCCACTGCATGGGAGAACATATTTGCCAATGATATCAACGATAAGGGTTTAATCTCCAACATTTACAGAGAACTCATACAACTTAACAAAATAAAGATAAACATCCCAATCAAAAAATGGGCAACTGATCTAAATAGACACTTTTCGAAAGAAGACAGAAGGAAGGCCAAGAGACACATGAAAACCTGCTCAAAGTCACTAATCATCAGAGAGATGCAAATCAAAACAACAATTAGGTACCATCTTAACCTTTTAGAATAGCTATCATCAACAAATCAACAAATGACAAGTATTGGTGAGGATGCGGAGAAAAAGGAACTTTTTTGCACTGCTGGTGGGGATGCAGACTGGTGCAGCCACTGTGGAGAACAGTATGGAGTTTCCTCAAAAAACTAAAAATGGAACTCCCATTTGACCCAGTGATCCCACTTCTAGGAATATATCCCAAGAAACTAGAAACACGAATCAGAAAGGATATATGTACCCCTATGTTCATAGCAGCACAATTCACCATAGCTAAGATTTGGAAACAGCCTAAATGCCCATCAGCAGATGAGTGGATTAAAAAACTGTGGTACATCTACACAATGGAATACTACACTGCGGTAAAAAAGAAGGAGTTCCTACCATTTGCAACAACATGGATGGAGATGGAGAGTATTATGTTAAGTGAAATAAGCCAGGAAGAGAAAGATAAATATCACATGATCTCACTCATTTGTGGAATATAATGAACGGCATAGACTGATGAACAAGAGCAGAACCAGAGTCTGAGAAACGACGATCAGAACCTCAAACCTCAGGGAAGGAGGGGGTCGGTGGGAGTAAGGGGGAGAGATCAACCAAGGGACTTGTGTGCATGCATATGAGCCTAATCAATAGACACAGACAACAGGTGGGTGTGGCATGAGTGGTGGCTGGGGGGTAATGGGGGAATAAGGACACATGTGTATAAAAATAATAAAATAAAAAAATAATTAAAAAATTAGAAAAGAAATTGTGAGGTAACCAGAACCCCAAGAACGCCAGAGAACGTCTTTCTTGCCATGCTAGCAGTCATCAGCTGTATGGTAATATTACCTGGGGCAAATGGGGAAGTATTTTGGATTTATGTTCATGACCCTTCATGGGTAAGAGCACTTATGTGGGCTGATCCCCAACCTAATGTAGTCACCAATAATGCCAAACACCTTGGTCATCCAGGAGGACCACGGGTGGGGCTAGGAAGTATAATTACACAGGGGTCACCACCCAGCTTCCCTTTTGTATGACACAAAATCAAACCACTGCTCCTTTGTGTGTAAAATTAAAGAGAGGTTTCTGGCTTGCATGGACACCAAAGGAAGGGGCTATCACTACTTGCTCCTGGGAGAGGTGCAGAAAATGTAACTAAGACCTTATCTATACAAAAAGAAATTGACAGCCAGTTTGAAATGGAATTGCCATGGCCTAGAGCAAAGAATATCCTTACATGATATTATTCTACAATCTCATTATAATTTTTTCCAGATTTGTATTACCCCTATTACCTATAATAGTACCTCGCACCCTTGGGAATCAATAAAAAATCATCTTTTTGGTCCTTGGAGACAAAGGTAACACATCTCTTGATATTTTAGAATTACAACAGCATAATGTACAATTATCCCAAACAAACTTACAAACTAATTCTTTGAATGTCTGGCAGCAATTTAAAAAGGACATGAAGGGATTTAATCCCTTCCACTGTATAGAGGGCCCCCTGGGAAGGCACCAGAGCATTCTATATTGGCCCCTCTTGCCCCTTTGGCCAAGAGGGACCCTCTTTTCACAATCCAATTGCCCACAGCTGTTGCCTGAGCTTTCTGTTCATGCTGAGCTTGAGGCCTCGTGGTGGCTGGTACCATGGATCTATCTCTTGCCCAATGGGGTGAGCGGGGCCCTCCCCGGAGAAGAAACCTGGGCTCCCCAAGATATGTGATCAGTGCCGGGGGCCCCGTCAGCAGGAGAGGGGATCCCAAGGCAGGTGCTGGGCATGGAGGCCACGGGGGCATAGGCCACCAAGGAGACAGAACTGAACCTCACATTACCCTGCTTGGCCCCGGAGGATGGCTGGTTAGCCAGAGACAGGTAAGATTCCTCAGGGAAGGAACAACCTAAGACAGGCACAGTTGCAGAGGGGCCATTAGGAGAGAACTTGGGAATCAACAGAGGTTGGGCACAGACCCTCACCCCCCCAACTTTTCAGGGGCCTGAACCCTCACCCCTTCAGAGGGAGGTCTCCTGCCCCCATGGCTGCTTCACTTCCCATGCCCAGCTCAAATCAGGACCCAGGTGACAGACAGAGACTTGGCCGACAGCAGCTGCCCTCTCACTGCAATAAGACTTGTTTGAGTTGTCTTGTACCCAAGGTGTGGGGAAGTGGATTTTGGATATCTAAATCCAGCCTAGCACCAGGAATGCTCAGGGCCTACTCAGGAAGGCAAATAATCCTTTCCACTAATAGTTACAGGGTAAAATAAGATTGTTGATAGAGTATTAAATTTGACAGTAAAATTGTAGTCAAGTTCTCAGACTAATTTAAATTGGCTAAGTGAAATAAGCGAATATTCTAGAAAAATTAATGGTACTGGACAAAAAGCTGTTCCTAAAGTGTTAACTAAAATTTTTATTGGTAGCTCATCTCATGGTAAAATTGTGTAACATGTAATGAACCTAAAGCAGTTATATTTTAGTGCAAAAAATTAAAATTTAAAAGCTATCAAGACTACATTATAAAATTTTCAAAAGCCTCCTAATATTTAAATCAAAAAAGGGGGGACAGTAGCAGAATATCATGCAAGGAAAAATATCCTGTAAGCAAATTACATCTAGAAAATTTTTACTTTAGAAGATTAACTTTCATTTGTAATGCTAACAGCAAGACACCCATGAAAAACACACACGGTGTCAAAACAAGCCAAAGGAAAATCGTTTGGGCAAAAAAATGAAAAAGGATCCCAAGTCAAATTTATAGAAAAGATTCCTTTATTAACTTTTGGTTGAGAATATGTTTGTATATTTTCAGAAAACAACTCCAAGACCATGTGGATTCCTGCAACAGAGAGGAATTGCTCCAGCCATGAAGACAGAAGAGAAACAGTCCAGAGATGGAAGACGCTGACGCCTTGCCATACTAGCAGTCAGCAGCTGTGCATCGCAGGTTGTCCAGGACCAAACCAGAGAGGGTCGGACCTGCATTACCACCATCTGTCCACCATCCAGAACTGAAATATCATTGCTGACATGTACACATAAGGAACTGTTTGACATTGAAATTGGGACTCAAAAGAACTGTTGGCCCAGAAAGAAACTCACTACAGACTGATTCATTTGCCTCTCAGCATAATCATTATTGCTTGTCCCATTTTCGGTTCTTATAAGTGTATTTCTAGTATCACATGATCTCACTCATCTAGGGGAAATAATGAACAACATAAACTGATGAACAAAAACAGACCTGGATACAGGGAAGCATCGATCAGACTGTCAAACCTCAGGGAAGGTAGGGGAGGGTGGGGGTAAGGGAGAGAAATCAACCAAAGGACTTGTATGCATGCATATAAGCCTAACCAGTGGTCCCGAACAACAGGGGCATGGGGGCATGTGTGGGGAAGGGTTCGGGTGGGGAATGGGGGGATGAGCACAAATATGTGATACCTTAATCAATAAAAAAATTAAAAAAAAAAACCTCTTGGGTGGGGCAGTTGCTTCTGCCTGGAGGCTAATTGTAGTCACTTAATGGGCTAGGCAGGGGTGGGCAAACTTTTTGACTCGAGGGCCACAATGGGTTCTTAAACTGGACCGGAGGGCCGGAACAAAAGCATGGATGGAGTGTTTGTGTGAACTTATATGAATTCAAAGTAAAGGAGCAGAGGGGAGAGCAAGAGAACCGGATAGAACAGCCGGATCCGGCCCGCAGGCCATAGTTTGCCCACGGCTGGGCTAGAGTAACTTCTCACCTTGGGCAAGGTTTTTTTTAATAGTGCGGATCAACTTTCTTCTCCCCAGGCAAGGTTGCTTGTATAGCAAATGTCTGGTTGAGAAAGATGACATCCACAGTATGAGGGAATGACTCAGCAGAAGGAAAAGAGGGGTCTGCCTTCTGAGCTCTAATCCCAGAGCTTGGCTTATGTTTAAACAGCTCAAGTCCTGGCTTATGTTTATACGGCACTGTCTTCCCTCTGCCATGATGTATCATGTTTATTGATTTGCAGATATTGTACCATCATTGCATCCCCAGAATAAATCCCACTTGGTCATGGTATATGATTTTTCTAATGTGATGTGGATCTGATTTGCTAGGATTTTGTTCAGGATTTTAGCATCTATGTTCATCAGAGATATTGGCCTGTAATTCTCTTTCTTTGTAGTGTCTTTATCTGTTTGGGGATTAGGGTAATGCTGGCTTCATAAAAAAAGCTTGGAAGTGTTCTTTCCTCTTGAAATTTTTGGAATAGTCTGAGGAGGATAGGTTTTATTTCTTCTTTGAATAACTGGTTAATCTCTCCTGTGAAGCCTTCTGGTCCAGGGCTTTTGTTTGTTGGAAGTTTTTTTATTATTATTATTACTGCTTCAATTTCCTCCATAGTTATTGGCCTATTCAGATTTTTTTATTCTTCCTGATTGAGGTTTGGAAGGTCATATTTTTCTAGGAATGAAAAATTTCCTCCAGGTTGTCCAGTTTGTTGGAGTAGAGTTGCTCATAGTATTTTTTACAATCCTTTGTATTTTTGTGGAATCTGTTGTTATTTCATCTTTTTCATTTCTGATTTTGTTTATTTGGATCCTCTCTTTTTGCTCTTTGGTGAGTCTGGCTAGAGATTCATCGATCTTGTTTATCCTTTCAAAGAACTAGCTCTTGGTTTCATTGATCTTTTGTATTGTTTTTTTCTTTTTCTTTTTCTTTTTTTTTTTTTTTTTTGGTTTCTATGTCATTTATTTCTGCTCTGATCTTTATTATTTCCTTCTGCTCACTATGGGATTTTCTTGTTTCTCTTTCTAATTCTTCAAGTTGCAGTGTTAGATAATTTATTACCAGTTTTTCGTGTTTTTTGAGGTAGGCCTGTAGTGCTATTAACTTCCCTCTCAGGACTGCTTTCCCTGTGTCCCATAGATTTTGAATTGTGTTTTCATTGTCATTTGTTACCAGGATGCTTTTCATTTCTTATTTGATCTCTTTGGTAACCCAATCATTGTTTAATAGCATGCTATTTAGCCTCCAAGTGTTTGAATTTTTGTGATTGTTTTTATTGTAGTTTATTTCTAATATTATGCCATTGTGATCTGAAAAGATGCTTGATATGATTCCAATCTTCTTGAATTTGGAGAGACTTTGCTTGTGTCCCAATATGTGGTCTATCTTTGAAAATGTCCCATGTGCACTTGAGAAGAACATATATTCTGTAGCTTTGGGGTGGAATGTTCTGAAGATGTTGATTAAGTCCATCTCATCTAGTGAGTCATTCAAGATTGCTGTTTCTTTGCTGATTTTTTGTCTAGATGATTTATCCAGTGATGTCAGTGGTGTATTAAAGTCCCCTACTATGATTGTATTGCTGTTGATCTCTCCCCAGATATCTTCCAGAAGTTTTCTTTATGTATTTGGGTGCTCCTGCATTGGGTGCATATATGTTTAACAGAGTTATATCTTGTTGTTTTTGTTTTTGTTTTTGTTTTTTGGGGTTTTTTTAATATATTTTATTGATTTTTTACAGAGAGGAAGGGAGAGGGATAGAGAGTTAGAAACATTGATGGGAGAGAAACATCAATCAGCTGCCTCCTGCACACCTCCTACTGAGGATGTGGCCGCAACCAAGGTACATGCCCTTGACCGGAATCGAACCTGGGACCCTTCAGTCTGCTGGCCGACGCTCTATCCACTCAGTCAGGGCAGTTATATCTTGTTTTATCAATCCCTTTAGAATTATAAAGTGGCCTTCCTTGTCTCTTGTTATGGCCTTCACTTTGAGGTTTATTTTGTCAGATATAAGTATTGCTACCCCAGCTTTTTTTCATTTCCATTTGCCTGAAAAATATTTTTCCATCCCTTCACCATCAGTCTGTGTGAGTCCCTTGTTCTGAGTTGGTCTCTCGTAGACAGCATATATATGGGTCATGTTTTCTTATCCATTCAGCCGCTCTTTGTTTTTTGATTGGATCTTTTAGTCCATTTATGTTTAAAGTTATTTTTGAGAGGAAACCAAGATGACAGCATAAGGTATACCTGTACGTGCTGCCTCTCACAACCACACCAAAACTACAACTAAAAGACAAAACGACTATCATTATGATCCATGGGAAAGCTGGCTGAGTAGAAGTTCTACAACTAGAAGGAAAGAAAAAAGCGCATTTAGACTGGGTAGGAGGTGCAGAGGCTTGGAAGAGCAGAGGTACAGAGGCGCATGAATCAGGCTGGCAACTGGGTATGCTTTTTTTTTCAATAGGAAGGGAGATATAAGTTCCCAACTGCTCTGAACTCCAGTTTCCAGCGAGACTCTGGAGACCCAGACTCCTAGGGGGAGAAACTGGACTGTCTGGCATTGGGTCCGAAAGTGAGGGTGGCTTTCTCGCAGAGGTGCTCACAAGAATCATTGCTACTGTGCAGGGGCAGCCATCGCTGTTTGCTATGCCCTGGTGATTGCCAGAGACCCCATTCCACCCAATTTACAACCCTAGCCAAGCTGTGAGCAGCAGCCTTTGCATATGAATGGCCGGTCCTTTTGCAGCCTAACCTAACAAACTGCAGCTGGGTCAGACAGTTGCAAAACTTCCAAATCCCAAACAAAGAGGAGAAATCTGCAGACCTCGCTGTAGCTCCTGCTGGGGGGCCTCAGGCAGTAGCTGACTTTGCACCTCCTTGGAGATCCAGGAGCCAGTGTACCTAGTGGTCAGTGTGAGATGATACCAGATTTCAACTCCTCACATCCATAAGTGACACACTCAAGAGGCAGACTCAGTGAGCACCAAAGCCCCACTGAAGCAAGTCCTGCCCCATAAGGGTGTCTCCATCACAGCAGTTCTTCCATTATAGACACAGTGGGTCCTCACAGCCAATTGGCCTAGAGGTCAATTCCTCCCAGTGATACCAACAACAATCAAGGCTTAACTACAACAAGACTGTGCACCCAGCAACCAAAGGGGTGCACCAAGAGTGTCCACCTCAGGTGATTGGGGAGGCTGAGACACTGGGCCCTATAGGACACCTAGCACAGAAAGCCACTCCATCAACACAGGGAAGCAGCCAAAATGCAGAGACAAAGAAACAAGTCACAAATGAAAGAAATGGAGGAAAGCAAACTACTGGATATAGAGTTCAAAACTACAGTTATAAGGTTACTCAAGAATCTTCTAGAAACCACTGAGAAACTTAGTGAGACCTCTGAGGAACTTAGTGAGACCTTCAAGGATCTTAATGATAATGCCAAAAAAATGGAAAAGGACCAGTCAGAAATTAGGCATACACTGTCTGAAATAAAGAATAATATACAGAAATTCAACAGTAGACTAGAGGATCCCAAGAATCAAATCAAAGATTTGAAATATGAGGAAGCAAAAAACACCCAACCAGAAAAACAAAAAGAAAAAAGAATCCAAAAATATGAGGATAGTGTAAGGAGCCTCTGGGACAACTTCAAGTGTACCAACATTCGAATTATGGGGTTGCCAGAAGAAGAGAGAGAGCAAGATACTGAAAACCTATGGGAAGAAATAATGACAGAAAACTTCCCTTACCTGGTGAAAGAAATAGACTTACAAGTCCAGGAAGTGCACAGAACCCCAAAGAAGTGGAATCCAAAGAGGACCACACCAAGACACATCATAATTAAAATGCCAAGGGCAAAAGACAAAGAGAGAATCTTGAAAGCAGCAAGAGAAAAACAGTTAGTTACCTACAAGGGAGTACCCATACGACTGTCAGCTGATTTCTCAACAGAAACTACACAGGCCAGAAGGGAGTGGCAAGAAATATTCAAAGTGATGAACAGCAAGAACCTACAACCGAGATTACTCTACCCAGCAAAGCTATCATTTAGAATTGAAGGTCAGATGAATAGCTTCACAGACAAGGAAAAGCTAAAGGAGTTCATCACCACTAAACCAGGATTATATGAAATGCTGAAGGGTATTCTTTAAGAAGAGGAAGAAGAAAATGGTAAAGATAAAAATTATGAACAACAAAGTGACAACAAATACATATCTATCAACAAGTGAATCTAAAAATCAAGTGAATAAAAAGTCTGATGAACAAAATAAACTGATGAATATAATAGAATCAGGGGCATAGAAAGGGAGTGGACTGACAATTCTCGGGGGGAAAGGGGCCTGAGGGGTGCGGGAAGAGGTTGAACAAAAATCTTATACCTATGGATGAGGACAGTGGCGGGGGTAAGGGCATGGAGTGTGAGGGGAAATTGGGTGGAAGGGAGCTATGGGCCGGGGGGGGGGGGAGAGGAACATCTGTAATAATCTGAACAATAAAGATTTATTTATTAAAAAAATAAATAAAGTTATTTTTGATAAGTACTTGTTTGAAGCCATTTTTATTCTTTATGCCTGTGTTCCTTCTTCCCTTCCTATTTCTTATTTTTATAGCTGTCCCTTTAGCATTGATTGCATTGCTGGCTTGGTAGTGAAAAAGTCCCTTAGCGTTTTGTTTTGTTTTGTTTTGTCCTGTGAAGCTCCTGATTTCCCCTTCAATTTTGAATGATAACCTTGCTGGATAGAGTATTCTTGAATTCAGCCCCTTGCTTTGCATCACTTTGTATAGTTCATTCCATTCCCTTCTGGCCTGATGTGTTTCTATTGAGGAATCATTTGATAATCTAACGGGAGATCCTTTGTAGGATCTGTCTCTCCTTTGCAGCCTTTAAGATTCTCTCTTTGTCATTAACGTTTGCCACTGTAATTACGACATGTCTCGCTCCGGTTCATTTGAAGTTCATCTTGTTTGGGATTCTTTGTGCTTGTCTGACTTTTTTCTTCCCCATATCAGGGAAGTTTTCTGTCATTATTTCTTCAAATAGGTTCTCTAGTCCTTGCTGCTCTTCTTGTCCTTCTGGCAACCCTATTATAATATGTTACTTCATTTCATGTTGTCCCAAAGCTCCCTTAGGCTCTCCTCCTGCTTTCTAATTTTTTTCTCTGTTTCATTTAGTTCCTTTTTTTTTCAATTCCTCCTTTTCTTTCATTGGAAATTGTCTCATTGTCTCCCCATTTTGCTATCACCGAAGGGTCCTAGTGCAGTTCCATTCTTAATTTTTTGAGGAAACTCCATACTGTTTTCCACAGTGGCTGCACCAGTCTACATTCTCACTAGCAGTGTACTAGGGTTCGCTTTTCTTCACATCCTCACCAGCACTTGTCCTTTGTTGATTTATTGATGATAGCCATTCTGACAGGTGTGAGGTGAAACCTCATTGTCATTTTAATTTGCATCTCTCAGATGATTAGAGATTTTGAGCATTTTTTCATCTGTCTCTTAACCTTCTGTATGTCCACTTTGGAAAAGTATCTATTTAGGTCCTTTGCCCATTTTTTAGTTGTTTGTATTCCTTTTGTTAAGTTGTATGAGCCCCTTACATATTTTGGGTATTAACTCTTTATCAAATGTATCATTGCCAAATATGTTCTCCCATACAGTGGGCTCTCTTCATTTTGTTGATGGTTTTTTGTTTTTTTTCTGTGCAGAGGGGTTTTATTTAGATAAAATAAAAAAATAGTTTTCTTTGCTCTAGGAGATGTATCCATAAACAAATTGCTACAAGAGATGTCTGAGATGCTGCCTATGGTTTCTTCTAGGATTTTAATGGTTTCACGACTTACATTTATCCATTTTGAGTTTATTCTTGTGTATGGTGTAAGTTTGTAGCCTATTTTCATTTTTTTCATGTAGTTGTCCAATTTTCCCAATGCTATTTATTGAAGAGACTCTCTTGACTCCATTGTTTTTGCCTCCTTTGTCAAATATTGAGCATAATGGCTTGGTTCTATTTCTGGGTTCTCTGTTCTGTTCTATTAATCTATATGTCTGTTCTTGTGCCAGTACTGGGCTGTTTTGAATAAAGTGGCTCTGTAGTATAGTATAGCTTGATATCTGGTCTTGTGATCCCTCCAACTTCGTTCTTCTTTCTCAGGATTGCTGTGGCTACTTGGGGTCTCTTATGGTTTCATATAAATTTTTGGAGTGTTTGTTTTATGTCTGTGAAGTATGTCTTTTGTATTTTAATAGGGATTGCTTTGAATTTATATATTGCTTTGGGTAGCATGGATTTTTTAATGATGTTGATTACACCAATCCATGAACTCAGTATATTCTTCCCTTTATTTATGTTTCCTTCTATCTCTTTTTTTAATGTCCTATAATTTTCTGAGTACAGGTCTTTTACCTCCATGGTTAAGTTTATTCCTAAGTATCTTAATTGTTTTGTTCCAATGGTAAATGGAATAACTTTTTTTCCATTTCTCAGAGTTCATTATTGGTATATTAAAAATTCCAATAATTTTGGGGTGTTGATTTTGTATCCTGCTACATTGCCTAATTTATTTATTTATTAAATCTAGTAGTGGTGTCTTTAGGGTTTTCTTTGTACAATATTATGACATCTGTGAATAATGACAGTTTTACTTCCTCCTTTCCAATTTGGTTGCCTTTTATGTTTTCTTCCTGTCTAATTGCTGTGGATAGGACTTCCAGTACTATGATGAAGAAGAGTGGTAAAAGTGGACAACCCTGTCTTCCAGTTCTTAGGGGAAATGATTTTAGTTATTGCCCATTGAGTATGATGTTGGCTGTAGGTTTGTTATATATGGCCTTCATTGTGTTGAGGTATGATTCCTCTATTCTGATTTTGCTGAGAGTCTTTTTCAAAAAAGGATCTTGAATTTTGTTGAATGCTTTTTCCTTTTTTTAATAAATCTTTATTCAGATTATTACAATTGTTTCTCCTTTTTCCCCCCATAGCTCCCCTCCACCCGGTTCCCACCCCACCTTCTGCCCTTACCTCCTCCCCCCTGTGCTCATCCATAGGTGTATGATTTTTGTCCAGTCTCTTCCTGAACCCCCCCATACCCCTTTCCCCCTGAGAATTATCAGTCCACTCCCTTTCTATGCCACTGATTCTATTATATTCACCAGATTATTCTGTTCCTCAGGTTTTTAATTCACTTGATTTTTAGGTTCACTTGTTGATAGATATGTATTTGTTGTTCATGATTTTTATCTTTACTTTTTTCTTCTTCCTCTTCTTTAAGAATACCTTTCAGCATTTCATATAATACTGGTTTGGTGGTGATGAACTCCTTTAGCTTTTTCTTATCTGTGAAGCTCTTTATCTGCCCTTCAGTTCTGAATGATAGCTTTGCTGGGTAGAGTAATCTTGGTTGTAGGTTCTTGCTATTCATCACATTGAAAATTTCTTGCCACTCCCGTCTGGCCTGCATAGTTTCTGTTGAGAAATCAGCTGACAGTCGTATGGGTGCTCCCTTGTAGGTAAGTAACTGTTTTTCTCTTGCTGCTTTTAATATTCTCTCTTTGTCTTTTGCCCTTGGCATTTTAATTATGATGTGTCTTGGTGTGGTCCTCTTTGGATTCCTTTTGTTTGGGGTTCTGTGCACTTCCTGGACTTGTAAGTCTATTTCTTTCACCAGGTGGGGGAAGTTTTCGGTCATTATTTCTTCCCATAGGTTTTCAGTATCTTGCTCTCTCTCTTCTTCTGGCACCCCCATAATTCTGATGTTGGTACGCTTGAAGTTGTCCCAGAGTCTTCTTACACTATCTTCAACTTTTTGGATTTTTTTTTTTTGCTTTTTGCTTTTTCGGTTGAGTGTTTTTTGCTTCTTTGTATTTCAATTCTTTGACTTGATTCTTGTGTTCCTCTAGTCTGTTTTTGGGTCTCTGAATAATATTTTTTATTTCAGTCAGTGTATGTTTAATTTCTAGTTGGTCCTTTTTCATATCTTCGAGGGTCTCGTTATATTTATCGGCCTTTTCTAGGATATTCTTGAAAAGCCTTATAACCGTGGTTTTGAATTCTATATCCAGTCATTTGTTTTCCTCCATTTCTTTCGTTTGTGATCTGTTTCTTTGGCGCCGCATTTTCACTGCTTCCCTGAGTTGGTAGGGTAGATTTGTGTGCTAGGTTTCCTATATGGCCCAGTGGGTCGGCCTCCCCAGTTAACCTGAGGTGGACACTCTTGGTGCACCCCTTTGTGGACTGTGTGTACAGCCTTGTTGTAATTAAGTCTTGATTGTTGTTGGTATCACTGGGAGGAATAGTCCTCCAGGCCAGTTGGCTGTAAGGATCAGCTGTGTCTACGCTGGGAGAAGTTCGGTGCTGGAGACAGCCTTATAGGATTAGACTTGCCAAATTGCAATAGCCTCTGTGCTCAGCTTGGATGGGGTCGAGTCTCAGGGTGGAGCAGACAGTTTTGGTTTCCCGTCAGCCTTGCCCTTGCGCGCACGTGCGCGCCTTCAGACCTCTGCCTTCCCCGGCTCCCGAGTCTCCACCCGAGAGTCCAGATTCCCCCCGTAAGAGCGTGGGTCCCCAGGGGCTCGCCTGGAACTGGGGTTCAGTGCAGTTGGGGGCTTCCTTCCCCCTTCCACCAGAAAAAGTCAGCCAGGCTCTCAGCTGCCCTTTCTCTTTGCGCGCACAAAGACCCTTTGCCATACCTCCAATTCTCTGTGAGCTTTTCTCTTTCCTTCTAGTTGTAGAATTTTCACTCAGCCAGCTTTCCTGTGTTTCTGGATGGTGTCTGTTCTGTCTTTTAGTTGTAGTCTTGAAATTGTTGTGCGAGGCAGCAGTTTAGGTGCTTACCTATGCCGCCATCTTAGTTTTTCCTGAATGCTTTTCTGCATCTATTGATATGATCATGTGATTTTTCTCTTTCAGCTTGTTTATGTGGTGTATCACATTCATTGATTTGTGAATATTATACTAGCCTTGCATCCTTGGAATAAATTTCACTTGGTCGTGCTGTATGATCTTTTTAATATATTGCTGGATGGGATTTGCTAATATTTTGTTGAGGATTTGAGCATCTATGTTCATCAAGGATGTTTGCCTGTAGTTCTATTTCTTTGTAGTGTCTTTATCTGGTTTTGGAATTAGGATAATGCTGGCTTCATAAAAAGAGCTTGGAAGTGTTCCTTCCTCTTGGATTTTTTGGAATAGTTGAGGAGGATAGATGTTAGCTCTTCTTTGGATATTTTGTTAAACTCTCCTGTGAAGCTATCTGGGCCAGGGCTTTTGTTTACTGGAATTTTTATTACTGCTTCTATTTTATCAGTTGTTATTGGCCTATTCAGGTTTTATGCTTCTTCCTAATTCAATATTGTAAGGTTGTAATTTTCTAGGAATTTGTCCATTTCATCCAGGTTGTCTAGCTTGTCGGCCTATAGTTGTTCATAGTATGTGCTTACAATCCTTTTATTTCTATGGGGTCAGTTTTTATTTCACCTCTTTCATTTCTGATTTTATTTATTTGTATTCTCTCTCTTTGTTTCTTTTTTCTCTCTCTCTTTGTTTCTTGATGAGTCAGTCTAAAGCTGCATCAACTTTATCTTTTCAAAGATCTAGCTCTTGAGAGAGGAAAAGATAGCAGTGGAGTAAGTGGAAGCTCACCGACATGCTCCCAGAACCAAACTGGAGTTACAACTAAAATACAAAATAAATACCTTGAATACTCAACTGAAGATTAGCTAGAGAGAACCCTGATAACCAAGGACAGAAAGTGGAGACCGCATAGAGACTCATATGAAAGATGGAGGTGTGAAAGGGCTGACTGGGCTCCCACAGACAGCAACTGAAGTTTTGGAGAGTGAGGGTGTTGCCACTGAGAACTCTAGGGTCTAATCCCCAATCTGGACCCCCCAGAAAGAGCACCAGAACTGAGAAAGGTGCTCACACAACATCTGTCTGTGAAAAACAGCAGGGTTGCTGTCTGCCAGGGGGAGACAGCTGGAAATGCAGGCACCCACTTAAAGGGCTAACACACATTTTGAATGCAGCCACTCACCTTGGGTTCTGGCAGAGGGAGGGCAGAGTGGACTGGAGCTGTATAAACATAAGCCAGGATCAGGGTCTCTAAGGTTAGAGCTCAGAAGGCAAACAGCCCGGTTTCCTGTGCTGAGTCATTCCCTCACACTGCAGAGGTCATCTTTCTCAGGTAAACCTTTGTTATCCTGGGGTTTCTGCCTGGGGGAAAGAGAGTTGACCCATCCTATTGTAAAGTCCCTTGCCTCACCCTGTGGATTTTCTGAGGCCCATAAAGGGACTGAGAATAACAATTAGCCTCCAGGCATAAGCAGTTGTTCCACCCTGTTGGAAAACCTCTCACCCCACCTATGGATGATTGCTTGAGGCTACTCGAGACTGAATCCAATCAGTCTTCAGGCAGATGTAGTTCTCTGGAGGCTTTGAGTCTTTGACTGATCTAATTATCATTTAGGGTCCCTGCCCCAGAAACCATCCTGGACTGCTCAGTAAGGCAAAGGCTAGTGGGACCACAAGCACCTGCAGCTGACACCTGCAGGACCAGCTCCATGGGTGGAGAAAGTACAGCTGATAACAGGGTCAATAAAGGGGTGAGATTCAAGGCACACCCAGTCTCTGGGCTAAGGAGTCCCCAACCACTGGACAGCTGGCATGATAAAATTGGGGTTAAAATTCACTGGCAACAAGTCAGAGGGGAGATCCCTCCCACACATGGGACATCAACAATAAAGTTCCAATTACAACAGGAGAGCCAAAACAATGCAGACAAGGGGCATTCCTAGAGCATCCAGCTCAGGTGAATAAACTACACCACTGGATCCCTCAAAAACACTTTCTAAATTAGGCCATCCCACAAAAACTGTTAGGCATCGAAGTTCTATCTAATTACATAGAAGCAAATACAAAGAGACAGCTAAAATAGGGAGACAAATTAACAACCCCAAATGAGATAAAAGAAGGAATCTTCAGAAAAAGAACTAAATGAGATGGAGGCAAGCAACCTATCAAATATAGAGTTCAAGGCAATGGTTATGATAACCAGAACAGTGCACCAAGGTTTTTTTCCCCCTAGGTTGTGTCTCATGATGACAAATAATGAGCTCTGAAGACCAGAAGATTGAAGGAAAAATGTGGAAAATTTATTACAAGTAGGTTCAGACTACCCACACAGGCAAGGGGGCCCAATAATGGACTGCCCAAAAAGTCTTGTAGTCCAGGGACATATACTAGTATTTGCTACAAGTCTGCTCTATATATATCTGTGGCATCACCTGATTGGCTCCCTCAATTATTCTTGCTCAGCAACAGACCTGAACTTTCCCTGTTTCTATGTGCTCTTCCTCTGTTCATTTGCTAAACTTTCTCTGTTTCTATGTGTCAGTACCCCTTATTGTTGAAGGTCCCCCATGCCTCCCGTCTGTGTCCAAAAACATTCTATTATTTCTGCTTTGTTGGTTTATGTGATCAGGTTTGCTCAAACTGCCATGTCTACCCCAGTCTATGTTCCACTTGCCTTTGTTTTCTACTGGACCCCTGCCCTATCTGACTGTGTTTCAAGTTAATCTTCTCAGTTATAAAGATACTTAAGTGTAGAAACCAAGATGGCGGCATAGGTAAGCACCTAAACTGCTGCCTCGCACAACAATTTCAAAACTACAACTAAAAGACAGAACAGACACCATCCAGAACCACAGGAAAGCTGGCTGAGTGAAAATTCTACAACTAGAAGGAAAGAGAAAAGCTCACAGAGAATTGGAGGTATGGCAAAGGGTTTTTGTGCGCGCAGAGAGGAAAGGCGGCTGAGAGCCTGGCTGACTTTTTCTGGCGGAAGGGGGAAGGAAACCCCCGACTGCACTGAACCCCAGTTCTGACTGCACTGAACCCCAGTTCCAGGCGAGCCCCTGGGGACCCACGCTCTTACGGGGGGAATCTGGACTCTCGGGCGGAGACTTGGGAGCCGGGGAAGGCAGAGGTCTGAAGGCGGGCACGTGCGCGCAAGGGCAAGGCTGACGGGAAACCAAAACTGTCTGCTCCGCCCTGAGACTCGACCCCATCCAAGATGAGCACAGAGGCTATTGCAATTTGGCAAGTCTAATCCTATAAGGCTGTCTCCAGCACCGAACTTCTCCCAGCGTAGACACAGCTGATCCTTACAGCCAACTGGCCTGGAGGTCAATTCCTCTCAGTGATACCAACAACAATCAAGACTTAATTACAACAAGGCTGTACACACAGTCCACAAAGGGGTGCACCAAGAGTGTCCACCTCAGGTTAACTGGGGAGGCCGACCCACTGGGCCATATAGGAAACCTAGCACACAAATCTACCCTACCAACTCAGGGAAGCAGTGAAAATGCGGCGCCAAAGAAACAGATCACAAACGAAAGAAATGGAGGAAAACAAATGACTGGATATAGAATTCAAAACCACGGTTATAAGGCTTTTCAAGAATATCCTAGAAAAGGCCGGTAAATATAACGAGACCCTCGAAGATATGAAAAAGGACCAACTAGAAATTAAACATACACTGACTGAAATAAAAAATATTATTCAGAGACCCAAAAACAGACTAGAGGAACACAAGAATCAAGTCAAAGAATTGAAATACAAAGAAGCAAAAAACACTCAACCGAAAAAGCAAAAAGAAAAAAAAAATCCAGAAAGTTGAAGATAGTGTAAGAAGACTCTGGGACAACTTCAAGCGTACCAACATCAGAATTATGGGGGTGCCAGAAGAAGAGAGAGAGCAAGATACTGAAAACCTATGGGAAGAAATAATGACAGAAAACTTCCCCCACCTGGTGAAAGAAATAGACTTACAAGTCCAGGAAGTGCACAGAACCCCAAACAAAAGGAATCCAAAGAGGACCACACCAAGACACATCATAATTAAAATGCCAAGAGCAAAAGACAAAGAGAGAATATTAAAAGCAGCAAGAGAAAAACAGTTACTTACCTACAAGGGAGCACCCATACGACTGTCAGCTGATTTCTCAACAGAAACTATGCAGGCCAGACGGGAGTGGCAAGAAATTTTCAATGTGATGAATAGCAAGAACCTACAACCAAGATTACTCTACCCAGCAAAGCTATCATTCAGAACTGAAGGGCAGATAAAGAGCTTCACAGATAAGAAAAAGCTAAAGGAGTTCATCACCACCAAACCAGTATTATATGAAATGCTGAAAGGTATTCTTAAAGAAGAGGAAGAAGAAAAAAGTAAAGAGAAAAATCATGAACAACAAATACATATCTATCAACAAGTGAACCTAAAAATCAAGTGAATTAAAAACCTGAGGAACAGAATAATCTGGTGAATATAATAGAATCAGGGGCATAGAAAGGGAGTGGACTGATAATTCTCAGGGGGAAAGGGGTATGGGGGGGTTCAGGAAGAGACTGGACAAAAATCATACACCTATGGATGAGGACAGGGGGGAGGAGGTAAGGGCAGAAGGTGGGGTGGGAACCGGGTGGAGGGGAGCTATGGGGGGAAAAAGGAGAAACAATTGTAATAATCTGAATAAAGATTTATTTTTTTTAAAAAAAAGATACTTAAGTAACTCAGTACAAATTACAACAGCAAGAAAAGGGAAACAGAGGCCATTAACAAGAATAAGGCAGGAATAAAAATGTTATATGAAAAACAGACAGAAATGAAAAATTATGTTCTGAAATGAAGAAGACACTGGAAGTGATTAAAAGTAAACTGGATGAAGCAGAGGACCAAATCAGTCATTTGGAATACAAAGTAGAAATAAATCATCCAATTAGAGCAACAAATAGAAAAAAAATAATTAAAAAGCAGGAAGACAGCTAAGGGAGCTCTGGGACAAGGTATAACGTAACAACATCCACATTACAAGACTTCAAGAAGGGGAAGAGGGTGAGCATGGAATGGAGAACCTGTTTAAAGAAATAATGACAGAAATTTCCCCAATCTGATGAAGGAAAATGTCACACAAGTTCAGGAGTCACAGGGAGTCCCAATCAAGATGAACCCAAAGAGACCCACAACTAAACACATCATAGTTAAAATGGGGAATGTTAAAGACAAAGAAAGAATCTTAAAGGCAGCAAAAGAGAGACATAAAATTACCTACAAAGGAATTTCCATTAGAATGTCAACTGACTTTGCCTGGCCAGTGTGGCTCAGTGGTTGAGTGTCAACCTATGAACCAGGAGGTAACAGTTTAATTCCTGGTCAGGGCAAATGCCTGGGTTGCGGGCTTGATCCCCAGTAGGGAGTGTGCAGGAGACAGCTGATCAATGATTCTCTCTCATCATTGATGTCTCTATCTCTCCCTCTCCCTTCCTTTCTGAAATCAATAAAAGAAAAAGAATGTCAACTGATCTCTCAAGAGAAACACTTCAGGCCAGAAGAGAGTGGAATGAAGTATTCAAAGTAATGAAAACCAAAGGTCTAAATCCAAGACTACTGTATCCAGTGAGCCTATCATTTAAAATTGAAGGTGAAATAAAAAGATTTCCAGATTTAAAAAAAAAAAAAAAGGTTAAAGGAGTACATTACCACCAAAGCAACGATGCAAGAAATGTTAATGGGACTGATTTAAGAATAAAAAAGGGGAGAGAGAGAAGATCATAGGCATAAAGAAAAATAATGGCAATAAATAAATACTTATCAATAATAACCTTAAATGTAAATGGCTTAAATGTTCCAGTCAAAGACATAAGGGCCAACCTCAAGAAACAAGGAAAATGACGATGTAATTCTACAACTAGATGAATGAGATCAAGAGAACAGCAAGAAAATCCCAGAACAAGTAGAAGGAAGGAAATAATAAAGACCAGAACAGAAATAAATGACATAAAGACTAAAAAACAGTACAAAAGATAAATAAATCTAAGAGCTGGTTCTTTGAAAGGATAAACAAAATTGATAAACCATTAGCCAGACTCATCAAGAAATAAAGAGAAAGAACCCAAATAAATAAAAGCAGAAACTAAAGAAGCAATATAACAATGGACACTACAGAAATACAAAGGATTGTAAACAAATACTATGAACAACTCAATGCCAACAAGCTGGGCAAAATGGACAAATTCCTAGAAACATGCAATCTTCCAAAACACAATCAGGAAGAATCAGAAAACGTGAATAGGCCAATAACAACTGATGAAATTGAAGCAGTAATTTAAAAACTTCCAGCAAACCAAAGTCCTGGACTGGATGGATTTATAGGTGAATTTTACCAAACATTCAAAGAAGAACTAACACCTATCCTTCTCAAACTATTCCAAAAAGTTCAAGAGGAAGGAACACGTGTAAGCTCTTTTTATGAAGCCAGCATTATCCTAATTCCAAAAACAGGTAAAGACACTACAAAGAAAATTACTAGCCAATATCCCTGATGAACACAGATGCTAAATTCCTCAACAAAATATTAGCAATTCGGATCCAGCAATATATTAAAAAGATCATACACCACAATCAAGTAAGATTTATTCCAAGGATGCAAGCTGGTACAATATTTGCTAATCAATAAATGTGATACATCACATAAAAAACTGAAAGATAAAAACCATATGATCATATTAATAGATGCAGAAACAGCATTAGACAAAATCAGCACCATATATATATATATATATATATATATATATATATATATATATATATATATATATAATTTCAGAGAAGGGAGAGGAACAGAGAAATAGAAACATCAGTGATGACAGAATCATTGATCAGCTGCCTCCTGCACACCCCACACTGGGGATAGAGCCCACAACCCATGAGTGCCCTGACTGGGAATCAAACCTGTGACCTCCTGGATCATAGGTCAATGCTCAACCACTGAGCTACGCCAGCAAGGCCAGCACTCTTTTTTGATAAAAACTATCAGTAAAGGGGGAATAGAGGGATCATACCTCATTATAATAAAGCCCATATATGACAAAGCTACAGTCAACGTACTCAATGGGAAAAACTAAAAGTGTTTTTCTTAAGAACAGGAACAAGAGAAGGATATCTGCTTTCACCACTCTTTTTTTTTATTATTGATTTTTTACAGAGAGGAAGGGAGAGGGAGAGAGAGTTAGGAACATTGATGAGAGAGAAACATCAATCACCTGCCTCCTGCACAACCCCTACTGGGGATGTGCCTGCAACCAAGGTACATGCTCTTGACCGAATCGAACCTGAGACCCTTGTGTCCACAGGTCGATGCTCTATCCACTGAGCCAAACTGGTTAGGGCTGCTTTCACCACTCTTATTCAACATAGTACTGGAATTCCAAGACACAACAATCAGATAAGAAGAAGACATAAAAGGCATCCAAGTTGGAAAGGAGGAAGTAAAACTCTCATTATTCGCAAATGCCATGATATTGTACACAGAAACCCTAAATACTCCATCAGGAAACTACTAGATTTAATAAATGAATCTGACAAGGAGGGGAAACCAAGATGGTGGCATAGGTAAGCACCTAAACTGCTGCCTCACACAACAATTTCAAAACTACAACTAAAAGACAGAACAGACACCATCCAGAACCACAGGAAAGCTGGCTGAGTGAAAATTCTACAACTAGAAGGAAAGAGAAAAGCTCACAGAGAATTGGAGGTACGGCAAGGGTCTTTGTGCGCGCAGAGAGGAAGGGCGGCCGAGAGCCTGGCTGACTTTTTCTGGCAAAAGGGGGAAGGAAGCCCTCGACCGCACTGAACCCCAGTTCTGACTGCACAGAACCCCAGCTCCGGGCGAGCCCCTGGGGACCCACGCTCTTGTGGGGGGAATCTGGACTCTCGGGCGGAGACTCGGGAGCCGGGAAAGACAGAGGTCTGAAGGCGCGCACGTGCGCGCAAGGGCAAGGCTGATGGGAAGCCAAGACTGGCTGCTCCGCCCTGAGACTCGACCCCATCCAAGCCGAGCACAGAGGCTATTGCAATTTGGCAAGTCTAATCCTATAAGGCTGTCTCCAGCACCGAACTTCTCCCAGCGTAGACACAGCTGATCCTTACAGCCAACTGGCCTGGAGGTCAATTCCTCTCAGTGATACCAACAACAATCAAGACTTAATTACAACAAGGCTGTACACACAGTCCACAAAGGGGTGCACCAAGAGTGTCCACCTCAGGTTAACTGGGGAGGCCGACCCACTGGGCCATATAGGAAACCTAGCACACAAATCTACCCTACCAACTCAGGGAAGCAGTGAAAATGCGGCGCCAAAGAAACAGATCACAAACGAAAGAAATGGAGGAAAACAAATGACTGGATATAGAATTCAAAACCACGGTTATAAGGCTTTTCAAGAATATCCTAGAAAAGGCCGGTAAATATAACGAGACCCTCGAAGATATGAAAAAGGACCAACTAGAAATTAAACATACACTGACTGAAATAAAAAATATTATTCAGAGACCCAAAAACAGACTAGAGGAACACAAGAATCAAGTCAAAGAATTGAAATACAAAGAAGCAAAAAACACTCAACTGAAAAAGCAAAAAGAAAAAAAAAATCCAGAAAGTTGAAGATAGTGTAAGAAGACTCTGGGACAACTTCAAGCGTACCAACATCAGAATTATGGGGGTGCCAGAAGAAGAGAGAGAGCAAGATACTGAAAACCTATGGGAAGAAATAATGACAGAAAACTTCCCCCACCTGGTGAAAGAAATAGACTTACAAGTCCAGGAAGTGCACAGAACCCCAAACAAAAGGAATCCAAAGAGGACCACACCAAGACACATCATAATTAAAATGCCAAGAGCAAAAGACAAAGAGAGAATATTAAAAGCAGCAAGAGAAAAACAGTTACTTACCTACAAGGGAGCACCCATACGACTGTCAGCTGACTTCTCAACAGAAACTATGCAGGCCAGACGGGAGTGGCAAGAAATTTTCAATGTGATGAATAGCAAGAACCTACAACCAAGATTACTCTACCCAGCAAAGCTATCATTCAGAATTGAAGGGAAGATAAAGAGCTTCACAGATAAGAAAAAGCTAAAGGAGTTCATCACCACCAAACCAGTATTATATGAAATGCTGAAAGGTATTCTTAAAGAAGAGGAAGAAGAAAAAAGTAAAGAGAAAAATTATGAACAACAAATACATATCTATCAACAAGCGAACCTAAAAATCAAGTGAATTAAAAACCTGAGGAACAGAATAATCTGGTGAATATAATAGAATCAGGGGCATAGAAAGGGAGTGGACTGATAATTCTCAGGGGGAAAGGGGTATGGGGGGTTCATGAAGAGAATGGACAAAAATCATACACCTATGGATGAGGACAGTGGGGGGAGGTAAGGGCAGAAGGGGGGGTGGGAAATGGGTGGAGGGGAGCTATGGGGGAAAAAAGGAGAAATAATTGTAATAATCTGAATAAAGATTTATTAAAAAAAAAAAGATACCTAAGAATAAAAAATTATAAGAAATACAATTATAAGAAATATGACGAGCCCCCTAATTCAGGGGTCCTGGTAGAACACAAAGCATACTTGGGAGCCAGGCAGCAAAGCAAATATCCTTACTTCTGTGCAGTAGGGTGCGCACACACATGGTCTGGGAGCACATGCACACTGAGCAGGTTTCGCTTGGCTTTTTAATCCTGGTGCACATGACCTGTCCCTCACTCTTGATTGGAGCTCAGGTGCACAGTCTTTCCTGATTGGCTAATTCAAAGGAAGGGTTTGACCTTTGCCATTTCAAGATGGCGGCCCCCAAGGAGCTATAAGTCATGTGACCAACATGGGGGCTGTCTAAACTGTTCTTAGACAGAAAAGATTGCTTGTTTATTCTCACAATTCTCTCCCCCCCCCCAACCCTTCTTTATTTAAACTCTTTTCTTCAAACTCGGCTGATGTTCATTGACTTTCATGCTCTGCTTTGTCTAGGAGAAGACTATTTTGCTGTTTCATCAATGTAGTTTCAATTAACCCTTGGATAAGGCTCCCCATACATGGGATGATGTAACATCTCATCACTGTAACTCCTAATCAAAGGGGTGAACGTGGATATCATCATTCCCTTCCACCTTCCAAACCATTGCTCTAGTGAATCAGAGAAAGGGTCCTAGATCCCAGCTTCCAGCTAACACATTAGCTAAAGCTACCATTGCCTTAGGGCCTCAGTGACTGTCCCTGTGTTGTCAGCGATGAATATACAACACTGACTCCAACATTACACATATTTCTCCTTTTTCTGCCAGAATCAGATCCAAGGCCAACCTACTCTCTCAGGTCATCCTGCTGGTGGCATCTAGCTGTTCAGCTGTCCCTTTAGCTGCATCTTGAGCGTAGTTAACGAGCCTTTGCTGGTTATCTATATATATAAAAAACTAAACTACTGAACAACTGAACGACCGGACAACCAGTCAACTGGTGTCTATGATGCACACTGACCACCAGGGGGCAGCCACTCGATGCAGGAGTGCCCCATGGTGGTCAGTGTGTTCCCATAACCAACCTCCCACAGCCCCTCCCTGAGACCAGCCAACCTCCCGTGGCCCCAATCGGCCCTGATCGCCAGCCAGGTTGAGGGACCCCACCCATGCATGAATTCGTGCACCAGGCCTCTAGTAGTAAATATAATTAATCAAGCCACATTCTTGTTTACAGTGGGCCACCAGCACAGGATAGATTCAAATTCTGTGGCAATCTGATTTCTAGCCTTAAACTCCTTGGCACTTCTCCTGGAACCCCAGTGGAATCTGTATATATGTGGGGATCAAAGGAGCCCCCTGAACTCTCTCTCCTCTTCCCAGTCTGTCTGTCTGTTGAAAAAGGCTTACAATATGCCAAAGTGAAAGGGATAGCCAATTGTATCAGAGTGCAAGTTTCACTCCAATTGCTGGGCAAGGCCACAAGTCAGGGTCCCCCATGATACCACCAGACATCAGCATGGGGTATTGACAGTGCAGAATGATTGGCTTCTGAGGATACTCAGTCATTTACGCATCCAGATAAATTTTTCATAAACTCCGAGCACTGTTTCCCCCGTTGAGAGGCATAGAGGAGGTATAGTTTATGTGGGAGGACGTTTTGGGGGTCCTTGCTCTTTACTTCTGTTGAATGGGAACAACAGGGAGAGAGTCTTACAGGAAACATTTTCCCAGGCGGTTTCCTCCTGGTACAAGGCAAGTATATATTCCATCCCATTACAGTCTGAGGTCCATATGAATGAAAATGGGACCACGTGGGCCTCTAGCCTTCCTGCCACGCAAGCATAACAGTCGCTTTTATTTAGGGCGCGTACAGAATATCTAATCCATTCCACCCAGGCTTTTGTTCCCTTATGTCCTGCTTCTATTTGCATGGTGGTGGTAGTGGCCTAGGGGATCTTGTCCTGTGACCTCTACTCCTAAATCTAGTCCTAACCAATCTTTTGACCTAAAGGCTAAAATATCCAAGTCATTCAAGTTATCTATAATCAATAACTTAACTGGGTAAGCATGATCCAGATTTTACACCTTTCCCCAGTCCACATTGTAAGCCCCTGCAATTTGCCAGACTCCTAAAGCAAATAGAGCCCAGTACATGATGGTTATTAAGACAGCTCACAGTTTTTAGCATCAATTTCAGAGGGATATGTCCTGGTATGGCAATTCAAGGTGAGGTGTGTCTGCTCTTAACCCAGGTATGATGGGTCCAACCTCGCTCTGCAGTCCGAACAGCAGTCTCTGTGGTAAGCAAGATAGGTAAGGTCCTTCCCAGGAGGGTTCCAACTTGTTTCCCTTCCAAGTCTTGATTAGAACAAACGTAATCTCCTGGTCAATGGTGATGAACCAGAAACTCAAGAGGAGGGCCTTGGGTCAGGAGGCCTTCTAACCTGAGAGAGATTAAAGTAGAAGAGATACACACTACATAGTTCTTAAGAAACTGGTCCATAGTCTCCATTGTAGGAAGGTCTTGAGGCATTCCAGGGCCTATTGGAATCACCTACAGCCAACTCTAGGTAAAAAAAAAAAACTTCTTAAAATTCAAACCCTAGGAAGGTTGTCAAATCCATTCTACCAAAAGATTATATAGCATTCAAAGTGACAAAAGGGCATTAAACACAAACATAAGCTAGTAAAACTTCAGTCCCACAATTAAGATCACTTTTAAAGCAATTAAGTACCTGATTAAAATATCACAATATATAATTATTCCAATAATTTATAGAACTTTTGCTTCTTAGGCAAATACAGGAAAAACCTTTTCCCTTTTAACAGAAAACTTTTTTCCTAGAAAGGGTCTAAACAAATTCTGTATTAGCCTACTTTAGATTTACCTACCTACAATTTCCCTTTAAGGTTTCTCTTCACAATCCTTCTATAAATTTTCACAAATATTTTTCATTTAGCTTTAGAACAATTTAATTTCCTAATTATTTAAATAATGCATCTCCGCACTTCATGCCTTCTATTACCAAAATCATATAATTTCTTTCCCATTAGCTAGAATTTTTAACTCTTAGAAACCTTAAATTTTAGGTGCTAAGTTAAGTACTTAGCATTTTTCAGATTAATAATACATTCACATTATATTCAATTAATAGATTCAAATCTATCCTCTAGATTATCCATATGAGGCAAACTGAGATTAATTAATGTTTCAGTATCCTGTTATTCCAAAGTACCTAGGTATTAAAAAAAATTTTTTTCTATTTAACCCAGCAATGCTCCAAAGCTTTTAAGTTACCAATTAGGCATATGAGGCTGGAGAAAAGGCTGAGCGGGGAAGGGAGCAGGCCCTGCAGCCTCTTCTAGAACTGCAGGTTCCCAGGCCCCCAGCTGCTTGGATTTAAAACTGCCACATTTTTCCTTAGAGATAACATACTAAGGTTTGGGTGATGAGTTCAGCTTCTGATAGTATCAGGACTGTTAAGTAAAGAAACCGTTCTTTGGGAAGGGGGTGAGAATGCTGGCCTTGGGATCTAAAGGCTCAGTGAGGGGTCTCTTCCTTTGTGTGTGTGTGTGTGTGACACATATGCTCCCCCTCTTTTGAGATGTACATACTGTTGTGGCCTCTATTTCTGGCCCTCAGGGCCAGCCCTTCCCTGGGCCACTTGTTCTACAGTTGTGAGCATTATGTTAGCTTTCTGTTTCTGCCTCTCTCATCTCTGTGTACATAGACCTTCTGAGCCTCTTTCAATAGCTCTTCTGCACTTCTACCCTTCCAGTTCTATAACTTTTGCAGTTTTCTTGAGATTTCAAGCCAACTTTTGGTGACAAAATATAATTTTAATATTCCTTGGTCTAACAGATCCTCAGGGGCTAGCCCAGAGTACTTTCTCATTTAATCTTTTAGTCTTGGTAAAATTCAGGAGGTCCTTCTTCTTTGCCTTGCTGAATATTAAAGGCTTTATTTAGGGTCAGAGACTGGGGAACTGCTTCCCTAATCCCTTTAATATTAGTTCCCTGAGACCTCTCATGTGTCCCCTATTGGGCCTCTATGGTATGGTCCCACTGGGGCTCCCAGGTTGGGAAATTTTACATCTGATGGAAGTACTCCAGGGCCAGCCAGGTGCTCCCTTTCCCAGATGGCCATAGCCGAACTTTGAATCATTCACGCTTCTTCTCCAGAGAATAGTATTTCCAAGATAGACATTAATTCAGTCTACATATGCACCTGTGGGCCCCCAAATGGGTCTAACTGGTCAGCTAAGTCACGTGGGTCTTCCAGCAGAGACTTTAACTTTCCCCACCACCTTTTTTTTTTTTTTTTTTACACTGCTCCAACTCCTTTTGCAACCAGAAAACTAGAAAAGCTGGTTTCTGGTGGCACAAAGGCCTTAGGGCCAGTTGGAGCCTTATCAGGACAGCCCATCTTGGGTGTTCCCTCAGATTGTCCCCTGATTGCATAGAGAGGTGAAGGCAATGCAAGGGGTCCCCATCTCTGTCCACTCTTGTTCTCTTTTAGGCTTCTCTACTTTTACAGGGAGAAGAACGACTGGCCCTGTCCTCCAACAGAGAGCATAGTCAATCTCCTCTTCAGTGACTGGACCTTTATCATTAACACTAGAGGCCTGGTGCATGAAATTTGTGCACTGGGGGGGGCGGTGTATGTCCCTCAGCCCAGCCTGCACCCTCTCCAATCTGGGACCCCTTGGGGGATGTTTGACTGCCAGTTTAAACCAGCAGTCAGACATCCCTCTCACAATCCAGGACTGCTGGCTCCCAACCACTCGCCTGCCTGCCTGCCTGATCACCCCCTAACCACTCACCTGCCAGTCTGTTCGATGCCTAACTGCTCCCCTACCAGCCTGGTTGCCCCTAACTGCCCTCCCCTGCAGGCCTGGTCACCCCCAACTGCCCTCCCTTGCAGGCCTGGTCGCCCCTAACTGCCTTCCCTTGCAGGCCTAGTCGCCCCCAACTGCTCCCCCCTGCTGGCCATCTTGTGGCAGCCATCTATGACCACATGGGGGCGGCCATCTGTGCGAGGGTGTGAGGGTCAATTTGCATACTACCTCTTTATTAGATAGGATATTTATAATTATCACTGAAAAGCTTTATCACAAACCCTTCATTTTAGTTACATCTATTTATTATATTTTAACAACTTTGAGATTTTATTTTTACTATTATTTTTTACTACTTAGAGATTTTAAAGCCAATTATTACCCAAAGCACTTTCTTGACTGATTTTGTAAAAGGGATAACACAACAGCCTTCAGTGGCTTTAATGTGAAAGTATTATTTTATTTTATTTTTCTTTATAAAACAGGAGTGCCCTGCCCCTTTCACTGCTAGGAGGTACTTCTATAGATCTGTTCCTCCCAGTATTATGGGGGAAAATAGAACATTAGAGACTAGCTATGGTTATGGGAAATATTAATTATTCTGTTAACCATGATTGCCCTTTCTGTTCAAAGAAAGGACATACCAACCTGGCTGGGAGTTGTACACCCCCGGGACCTGGGAGTCAACCTTGGAATGCAGTCCATCATCATTCAAGAACTGCCCATTTATCATGGAAACATTAACCTTGTTGCCCAACCCAGCCTGTATAGCTTACTTCCCCATGCCTGTAATCCCTACTTCCCCATGTTATCTTTGTCCCTATATTCATAAACTGGGGAAGAGTAAACTAAAGTCCCTAAAAGATAGAAAGCCAAAATTACATTACAGACACACAGACAGAAATCTCACTAGCTAAAAGTTTCTGGTGGCTGACACACTGAGAGGGAGAGCAGGAAGAGTCCCCAAGATTAAAAATTCTTGGCAGCTGCTGGGATATCCCTACAGTCTCTGTCACATGTTCAGCTTCACCAACATAACTGGGCTTCCCCAAAGCAGGTCTTGCCCCATCTTTAAACAACAAAGAGACATAAAACATCAACAGAAACCCTTTTATACAGGCATGCACAACACACTAAAGGTTTACACCACATAATGCCCTGCATTAAAAAAAATCAACAAAAAAAACAAACAAACACCAAAGCAGAGCAATGTCTTCTGTCCCTGGTTCAGGAACTGCCCCTCCCCAGAATCTCAACATTCTCCCAATGGACTATTTCAGGGGAATGTATTCCCTAGGCCTAGAATTTCTGTTTCCCATCCTCAAAAGGTCCTTTGTGACTATGTACTCAACCCCCCATATTGGATGTTTCTCATACTCCCTGAGATCTGCTTCATCTCTCTCTGGTTGCTTCCCTCTCAGGAGAACAGAACCACAGATCAGAACTCTGCACTCATTTTATGTCCAAGACACATCTCAGTCACATATGCCCAACCTCTGAGGATACCCAATCACCAAAGTAGTACTCCGTCCAACTTCCCACCTTGGCTCCTGCATGAGGTTACCTGATTGCAGCTGGTCTTGCTTGGTCCCTTCATGCATTGCTGGCTGACTCTCGATCCTGAGCTTGTAGTTGGCCCAGGGGGCAATGGCTGTCCCTCCTCACTGAGGTCACTGCAACTTGGCAGCTGGGTGCACTTCCTCAGGAGAGGAGTCCAATTTCCCCCTGTGATGACAAATGGTGTCCCAGATGAGCCCCCAGATTGTAAGAAATAAGGCAAGCCCCCAAATTCACAAAGCATACTTGGGAATCAGGGAACAAGGCAAATATCTTTACTTCTGTGCAGTAGGGTGTGCATGCACATGGTCTGGGAGCACACACACACTGAGAAGGTTTCTGCTTGGCTTTTTAATCTTGGTGCACATGACCTGTCCCTCACTCTGATTGGAGCTCGGGCTCACAATTTTTCATGATTGGCTAATTCAAAAGGAGGGGTTGGCCTTTGCTGTTTAAAGATGGTGGCCCCCAGGGAGCTGCAAGTTATGTGGCCAACATGGTGGCTGCCAAGTCACACAGTCCAAAATGGTGGCTGTCTAAACTGTTTTTGACAGAAAAGATTACTTGTTTATTCTCACACCAAGAAAGTAAAAGACCTCTATTTGGAAATCCATAGCACATTGAAAAAAAGAAATAGAGGAAGATACAAACAAATGGAAGCATATACCATGGTCATGGATTGGAAGAATTAAGATAATTAAAATGTCTATAATACCCAAAACAATCTATGGATTCAACACAATCCCTATTCAAAACCAATGGCATACTTCACAGAACTAGAAAAAAAATTCCAAAAATGTATATGGAATTATAAAAGTTCCTGAAAACTGCAGCAATCTTGAGAAAGAAGAACAAAGTCAGAGGATATCAAACTATCCTACAAAGCCATTATAACCCAAACAGCCTGGTACTGGCACAAGAACAAGCTTGTAGACCAATGGATCAGAACAGAGACCCCAGAAATTGACCCATACCATTACAGTCAATTAATATTTGACAAAAGAGGCAAGAACATACAATGGCGTAGCAACAGTCTCTTCATCAAATGGTTCTGGGAAAACTGGACAGACATGTGCAAAAGATGAAACTAGACCACCAAGTTATACCATAGACAAGAATAAACTCAAGATGGATAAAAGATTTAAATATAAGACATGAAACCATAAAAATCTTATTGAAGAACATAGGCAGTAAAATTGAAGATATCTCACATAGCAATATGTTTATAGATGCATCTCCTAGGGCAAAGGAAACTAAGAAGAAAATAAACAAATGGGACTACATCAAGATAAAATGCTTCTGCAGAGCAAAAGAAACCATAATCAAATTGATAAGGGAGCCCACTGCATGGGAGAACATATTTGCCAATGATATATCTGATAAAGGGTTAATATCCAAAATAACTAAGGAACACATACAACTTAACAAAAGGAAGACAAACAATCCAATTTAAAAATGGGCAGAAAACCTAAATAGACATTTCTCCAAAGAGGATATAGAAATGGCCAAGAGACACGTGAAAAAATGCTCAAAGTCACTAATCATCAGAGAAATGAAAATTAAAACCACAATGAGATATCACCTCACACCTGTCAGAATGGCTATCATAAAAAAATCAACAAACAACAAGTGCTGTCAAGGATGTGGAGAAGAGGGAACCCTAGTTCACTGCTGGTGGGAACGCAGATTGGTGCGGCCACTATGGAAAACAGTATGGAGTTTCCTCAAAAAATTAAAAATGGAACTGCCTTTTGATCCAGTGATCCCACTTCTGGGAATGTATGGAGCAGTTATAGGGTTAAGCCTTGGACTGACCTGTTGGCAAAGCCACAAACAAGTCCCAGCTTAGAGGGCACAGCCCTCTTAGCATAATTAAGCTTGACCTTAGGACGCTCCCTAGATCCTTCCTGGGTAGCTAATGGGCTGTGGGAGGTGCAGCAAGTGCTGCCAAAACAAGTGAAGCTCACAAGAACATTGTAACTATGGTGACCATTACCTTGCTTACATCTGACTATAAAATAAAGGCTCAACTTGCCATCTGGATCTGCTCTGTGGTCTCAGCCAGGCACAGAAGATCCACCTAGACCCAACTTATCCTCTTTGTCTTTTCTTCATCCTTCGCCGGCCCTCCCTCAGGCTTGCCAAACCCTTGGCTGTGCTGTTGCGGCACAAGTGGCGCCCAATGCGGGGCTAAGTTCAGCCCAAGTGGCACTCAATGCGGGCTTGAGTGTGAGGGAACTGCAATTGTTAGGTGAAAGGATGCTCTAGTGAAGCACGTGCCGAAAGCAAAAATGAAGGTAAGGAGCGCAGTTTAGTACTAGCTAGGTGTAAAACATGGGAAATTCCGGATCACAGGAAAAGAATTTATACGTATCCATGTTTAAGGCTATGCTCCAAGCAAGGGGCTGTTCTGTGAGGTATGAACAGCTTTTCGATTTGTTGGATTTTGTGAGTAAAACCTGCCCATGGTTTTCTGAGGAAGGAAAGGTAAATATAGAGGCATGGGAGAAGGTAGGAAAACAACTTCATGATCATTATATAGCTGAAGGTCCAGAGGAAATGCCTGAGTCTATTTTCAGTCTGTGGTCCTTGATTCGGGACTGCCTAGAGCCCACTCCAAAAAGGGAGTGGATGAATGTGGCAGGGGAATCTAGAAAGATGGGGGAAGGCTGCCAGAGGCTTCCGATTCCACCATATACACCTCCACTGCCTCCTCCAGTCCCTGGGGCTATAGCTCCTGTGGGAGAGAGCCCTCCGGATGATGCGCTTTCTCCCAAATATGAACAAGGATTGGAGGAAGCCAGGGAACAGCGCTGGTGGGTTTGGGATGATGGGGGTGGAGATATGCTCAAGTATTGCCTCAGGGCATGGCCAATAGTCCTACCTTATGTCAGGATTTTGTGGCTGCAGCCATACATCCTATAAGGAAAAAATATCCCGAGGCTTATATTATTCATTATATAGATGACATTCTCTTAGCTCATGAAAATGAAACGCATCTAAATAATATCTATATAGATTTACAGAATTCCCTGCATTGTGCTGGATTATGCATAGCACCCAAAAAAGTTCAAAGGACATTTTCCTTTTCTTATCTTGGCAGCATTATTGAGGAAAAAACAATAAAACCTCAGAAAATTCAAATTCGGACTGACACTTTACTTACATTAAATGACTTCCAAAATTGGAGATATTAACTGGGTTCGACCTGCTTTAAAATTAACCACTGCTGACTTAAGCCCTTTATTTCATATACTAAGGGGAGATTCATCCCGTCATCCCCATGCTGCTTGACAGAGGAAGCCAAGACAGCCTTACTTAAAGTTGAGGATGCCTTAAGTTCAGCACAACTTACTAGAATTGATTACTCCCTTCCTTGCGAGTGTCCCCCCACATCCCGTGTGGTTCAGGGTTCAGGTTCAGGGTTCGGGCTCTGGAGGAGGCCGCACACAAATGAAAGAGACTAGAAAATATTAATTTGGAAATATTGGGAGCCAGGTGGGAGCCCAGCTCAAGAGGAAGGACTCTGCTTTGCCCTGGCCTTGCCATCCCTTTTATTCAGGTTTGGGATCCACCCATAGCCCTTAGGCAGGCAATTCCAATAATAGCCAATCAACAAGGATTTACATAAAACTAAAAGGTGGAAGTTGCTTCAGCTACCATTGTCTCAACTAAACAGTGGGTGCAGAGTTCTGACCTTTCAGAGCTCAAGGTCTCCAGCCTTCTGGGTTCCTTGTTAACACCTATCTGCTAGTGAAGACAATGGGCAGCTTCCAACACTTCCTTTACAGGTTTTAATTTTCCCTACGACACATACACCCACTGGGGTCATTTGGCAAGCTCCTGGAGTTATTGAATGGCTATATTTGGCTCATTCTCCAACTAAGGTATTAACTCCTTTCCATGATTCGGTTTCCCAGCTAAGAGCTCGAGCCCGCCTTCGAACAGGCCAATGAGTGGGCTGAGACCCTGACCTTATTGTAGTGCCATTTACAGCTATACAGCAAGACTGGCTCTGGCAATGATCAACAAATTGGCAAGTTGCACTTGCTAATTTCTCCGGACAGGTTGGTAACCATTATCCAGCAAATAAGGTTTTACAATTTCTCTCAGTTACTACCTTTACCTTCCCAAAGATAGTGAAGTCACAACCTACACCTCAGACACTAACCATTTTTACAGAGGGATCCAGTTCTGGAAAGGCTGGATACTACTGCAGCAGAGGTGCAAAGGTCCTTCAAACCCCTAATATTTCAGCACAACAGGTAGAAATACAAGCTCTTATCTATGCCTTGACAGACTTTGCTACGGAGCCTATTAAACTATATAGTGATAGTGCTTATGTGGTAAGTATGGCCAAAATTATTGAAACACTATAGGGCACACTAATTCAGAGGAACTCTTTCATTTATTTTTCAACCTTCAAAAAGTCATTAGAGAATGACAATTTCCCTGCTTTATTTGTCATATCCAGTATCATTTCCTGGTCCATTAGCTATAGGCAATGATGCTATTGATCACCTCCTTGCTGTAATGTAAGAGGCTACCCCATTTTCTCTTGCCCAGTCCTCCCATGCTTTGCATCAACAAAATGCTGCTGCTTTATGCAAACAATTTCGTATTTCTCAGGAGCAAGCTCATCAAATTGTTAAGCAGTGCTCTCAGTGTGTAATTCATTGCCCTGTACAATCATTGGGGGTTAATCCTAGGGGTCTTAAACCTAATCAAATCTGGCAAATGGATGTCACCCACATACCAGAATTTGGTAAGCATAGATGGGTACATGTTAATCCAAGCATGTAATTAATCATTGCCTAGCTTCCTTTGCAGTACTAGGTCCTCCCTTAGAGCTAAAGACATACAATGGACCTGCATATGCTAGGTCCATTCTGCTTTTCAACATTTTGTCAGCAATATCAAATTTGTCATAAAACTAGTATCCCTTACAACCCTCAAGGTCAAGCAATAGTGGAAAGAGCCAATCGTACTCTTAAAATGCAATTACTAAAACAGAAAGGGGGAAACGGATGTTATGTGTCACCTCAAAACAAACTCAGTCATGCTCTTTATACTTTAAATTTTTTGAATTGTGATGCAGAGGGTCGTACAGCAGCCGAAAGGCATCGGGCCTCCTGTACAATAGCCTCGGCGGGGTTAGCTCAGTAGAAGGATGCACAAACTGCACAATCTGGTTTGGACCAGATCCAGTAATGATGTGGGGAAGAGGTTGTGTTTGTAACTTTCCAGAAGGAGCAGCACAGCCAATTCGGGTGCCAGAGCGTTACATGCATCACCACAATGGACCCAGAGAAGCTCCTTGTCCCATCGTTCAAAAGACTGAAAGTTGCCCCGATGACAGCAAAGCGGAAAAGGAAGATGACGAAGGCTACGCAAGAGACCAAGGTGCCAACATGGGGTCAGCTGAAGAAGTTAACAACTGAGGCCCAGCAGATGATAGAAAAGCAAGATGTGGAAGCTACTCCTTCAATCATGTGTCTGGCCATGCTAGCATTGGTTAGCTGCCAGTCTTCTGCAAACTCTTGCGCAGCCAAGTCCAAGGACTCTGAGTAAATCAGCAAAAGAAACTTTCATTTAGTAGAAAAATGTTACTGTAGTTTGATTTCTCTATTATTGTTGTGTTGCATTGGCATTGTTTTATTAATAGCCATGTCTGGGTTTTGCATTGGCATTGTTTTGTTAATATTTTAATAGTCAGAACTTAGTCTTTAATGTTTAAGTTTTACTTCCATTATTAGTAGCTTAAAAATAAGAGAAGGGCAAGATGTAGGGAGCGGTTATAGGGTTAAGCCTTGGACTGACCTGTTGGCAAAGCCACAAACAAGTCCCAGCTTAGAGGGCACAGCCCTCTTAGCATAATTAAGCTTGACCTTAGGACGCTCCCTAGATCCTTCCTGGGTAGCTAATGGGCTGTGGGAGGTGCAGCAAGTGCTGCCAAAACAAGTGAAGCTCACAAGAACATTGTAACTATGGTGACCACTACCTTGTTTACCTCTGACTATAAAATAAAGGCTCAACTTGCCATCTGGATCTGCTCTGTGGTCTCAGCCAGGCACAGAAGATCCACCTAGACCCAGCTTATTCTCTTTGTCTGTCTTTTCTTCATCCTTCGCCAGTCCTCCCTCAGGCTTGCCAAACCCTTGGCTGTGCTGGCACGGCACATGGGAATATATCTTAAACTCTCTCCCCACCAAAAAGAAAGACAATCAGAAAGGATATATGCACCTGTATGTTAATGGAAGCATTATTTACAATGGATACGATTTGAAAACAGCCCCAGTGCCCATCAGTAGATGAATGGATAAAAAAGCTGTGGGACATTTATACTACAGAACACTATGCAGCTGTAAAGAGAGAGAAAGAGAGAGAGAGAGAGAGAGAGAGAGAGAGAGAGAGAGAGAGAGAGAGATCTTACAGCATGGATGGACCTGGAAAATATTATGCTAAGTAAAATAAGCCAAACTGAGAAAGACAAATATCCATGATCTCACTTATTTGTGGAATCTAATGAACAAAATGAATTGACCAACAAAATAAGACCTGAATCATGGAGGAATGGAACAGCCTGACATACCTCAATGTGAGGTTGGGGAGACAAGAAGAGATAAACCAAAGAACTTACATAGTTACTAGGGGCCCAGTGCATGAATTTGTGTATTTTGAAAGGAACTGTAGGCCACGAGGCTGCAGTAGGCACATGGGCAGGTCTCGGCCCATCCTCCATGACACTGCCCAGCCCCTCCCGCCACAACCTTCAGTCCCCTGTCTGATGGCAGCCCCGCTCCCACCACTGTCCGACCCCGGCGGTTGGACATCCCTCTCACAATCTGGGACTGCTGGCTCCTAACCACTCACCTGCCTGCCTGTCTCATTGCTCCTAACTGCCTCTGCCTGCCTGCCTGATCACCTCTAACCTTTCTGCCTGCCTGCCTGATCGCCCCTAACTGCCCTCCCCTGCTGACCTGATCTCGCCCCCAACTGTTCTCCCCTGCTGGCCTGATCTCTCTCCCAACTGCCTCTGCCTGCCTGATCACCCCTAACTGCTCTCCACTGCCAGCCTGATATCGCACCCAACTGCCCTCCCCTGCTGGCCTGACCATCACCATGGCTTTGTCCAGAAGGAAGTCAGATGTCCGGAAGATGGCCAGTCGACCCGGTCTAATTAGCATATTACCCTTTTAGTAGTATAAATAGATTATATACAGGATAGGATTGCTTAAATGGGGGGCGGGGAGCCTTTTTCATCAGGAGGAGATGCTCTTGGCAGACAAAAGTACATAATCCCTATATCTGGACTGATAGCCAGCCATATGCACTATACTGCCAAACTGGTCATTAAAAAATTGAACCGCTTTCTTACACCCTACACTAAACAGTTGTTGCCCTTAAAACCCCTCCTCAGCCCTCACCTTAGGTTCTGCCTTCACAGTTCACCCAGATTAGGTTCTGATTGGTCAGTTTCTATGCCAGTCAGCATCTCTGGGCCTATCAACGGGCCTGATCAGAGAGGTGGGGCTGATCAGCAGCCCCAGTGGAGGCCCGGAGGGAAAGAGAGGTGTAGCTGCTGGCCAGGCCCTGAGAGAAAGAGAGAGGCAAGGGCTGATCAAAAGTGGCCATGGAGGCTATGGGTCAGACCCTGCTTCTCTCTCCCCGGGCCTCTCTTCGGGCCTGATCCACAACCTCCTTGGCAGTTGGTGCTGGGTTGTGGTGCCCACAGTGGTGGGCAGTCAGTGCTGGGTCACCACAACAACCCAGCACTGACTTCCAGTGGGTCGAGCCTTCAGTCGTTTTGGATGTTACAACCCTGGGTTTTTATATATTAGGATAGGCATAGCCCATGGACATGGGCAATAGGGTAGTGAAGACCTGAAGGAGGGTAGGGGCTGGGAGGGGGAAAATGGGAGATATCTGTAATCCTATCAACAATAAAATATATATTTTAAAATGAAAAAAATTAAATTAAAAAAACACAATCAGCTTTGGTTTCATTGATCTTTTGTATTGCTTTTTTAGTCTGTATGTCATTTACCATATTTTTCCATGTATAAGATGCTATTTTTTTCTAAAATCGTTAGACTGAAAGTTGAGGGTCTTCTTACACATAGAAGTTAGCTGAGGAGGGAGCCATGGGGTGCGTAGCTGCCCATACCTTGTTAAACAGGCTCCCTCCAATCACGAGCCTTATTGTTACTTGTTACATCAGCTGATGCCATAATTGGAGGTGGAGGTGGAGAGTGCACAGATGCAACAGGAACCAGAGTGTTCTGAGCCCATAAAGATGTCAATACTGGTAAGCAATTTTCTTACTCTGGAAAATTCAAACTGAATGTAATCAGCTATGCAAAAAAGCATGGAAATAGAGCTGCAGAGAGACAATTTGGACCTCCTCCCACTGAGTGTATGATCAGACAGTGGAGAAAACAGAAAGAACAACTCCTTAAGATGCCAAAAAAGAAGGCCTTAAGAGGAAAACCAGCAAACTGTTTAAAATATTGATTTCTTAATTTTGGGTTGGAAAAGTGGGGGGCATCTTATACATGGGGGCATCTTGTACATGGAAAAATATGGTATTTGTGCTCTGATCTTTATTATTTCCTTTCATCTACTTACTCTGGGTTTTTCTTGTTGTTTTCTTTCTAGATCTTTAAGTTGTAGTATTAGATTGTTTTTTTAGAAAATTTTCTTATTTCTAGAGATATGCCTATAGTGCTATGAACTTTCCTCTCAGGAATGCTTTAGCTGTGTCCCATAAGTTTTGGGTTGTTGTATGTTCATTTTCATTTGTTTCCATGACATTTTTCATTTCTTTCTTTATTTGATTCACTAGAGGCCCGGTGCACAAATTTGTGCATGCATGGGGTCCCTCTGGGTGACCTGCAGGGATCAGGCTGAAACCCACAGTACAACACCATCTGCAGCTCCTATCTGCTGCTCCTACTAATCCTGGCCCCACTGTGCCTGCCCCGGACTCACGCCCCATCATTCCCGATAGGAGAGGCTTGCGCTGCCTTAGCAGCACTCACCAGCGATGAGCCCTGCGTCTGACACCCTCCCAAGGGGAGTGGCCTGTGGGATCAGGCTGAAACTGGCTCTCCAACATCCCCTGAGGGGTCCCAGATTGCGAGAGGGTGCAGGCCAGGCTGAGGGACCCCACCAGTGTACGATCGAGCCAGGGAGGGACTGCAGGAGAGCTCCAGGGCGTGTCAGGCCCATCTTGTTCAGTCCTAATCGGCCGGACCCCAGCAGCAAACTAACCTACCAGTCAGAGCATTTGCCTCCTGGTGGTCAGTGCACATCATACCTACTGTCGAACGGTCAACTGTCTGCCCCCTGGTGGTCAGTGCATGTCATAGTGAGTGGTTGAGCAGCCTTAGCATATCATTAACATATTGTGCTTTGATTGGTTGTTAGGTTGTTCTGCCATTTGGTCTATTTGCATATTACCCTTTTATTATATAGGATGACCCATTAATTGTTGAATAATGTGCTATTTAACCTCCATGTGTTTGATTGTTTTGGAGTGTTTTTATTGTAGTTGATCTCTAGTTTCATGCCATTGTGATCTGAGAAGATGCTTGATTTCAATCCCCTTGAGTTTGTAAAGACTTGTTTTGTGCCCTAGCATGTGGTCTGTCTTTGAGAATGTCCCATGTGAACTTGAGAAGAACGTACCTTTTGCATCTTTGGGGTGAAATGTCTATTAAATCCATTTGATGTAGTGAGTCATTTAGAGTTGCTGTTTCCTCGTTGATTTTTTTTGTCTAGAAGATCTATCCAGTGATGTCAGTGGAATGTTAAAGTCCCCTACTATTATTGTATTGCTGTCCATCTCTCCCTTTAAGTCCTCTAGAAGTTTTATAATGTATTTAGGTGCTCCTAAATTGGGTGCATACATGTTTAACAGGGTTATATCCTATTGTTGTATCTATCCCTTTAGGATTATGTAGGAACTTGCTTTGACTCTTGTTATAGTCTTCATTTTGAAGTCTATTTTGTCAGATATGAATATTGCTACTCCACCTTTGTTTTTTCATTTCCATTTGCATGGAAAATTTTTTTTACCCCTTCACTTTCATTCTGTGTGAGTCTTTGGTTCTGAGGTGGGTCTCTTGTAGAGTGCATGTATATGGGTCATGTTTCCTTTTGATTGGAACATTTAATCCATTTACATTTAAGGTTATTATTGATAAGTACTTCTTTATTGCCATTATTCTTTATGCCCTGGTTCTTCCCTCTCTTTCTATTTATTCTTACAACAGTCCCATTAGCAATTCTTATATTGCTGGCTTGGTGGTAATAAATGTCTTTAGCCTTTTTTTCCTGCAAAGCTCCTAATTTCACCTTCAATTTTGAATGATAGCCTTTCTGGATAGAGTAGTCTTGGATTCAGTCCCTTGGTTTTCATTACTTTTTATAGCTCATGCTACTCCCTTCTATCCTGAAGTGTTTCTATTGAGAAACCAGCTGGTAGTCTAATGGGAGCTCCCTTGTAGCTAACTTTCTGTTTCTCTTTTGCAGCCTTTAAGATTCTTTCTTTTTTATTAACATTTGCTATTTTAATTATGATGTGTCTTGGTGTGGGTCTTTTTGAGTTCATCTTGATTGGGACTCTGTGTTTCCTGGACTTATGAGACATTTTCTTCACCAGGCCAGGGAAGTTTTCTGTCAGTATTCCTTCAAACAAGTTCTCTAGTCCTTGCTCAGATTCTTCTCCTCCTGTTACTCTTATTATGCAGATGTTGTTTTGTTTCATGTTGTCCTAAAGCTCCCTTAAACTCTCCTCCTGCTTTTTAATTTTTTTTTTTCCTATTGCTGCTCTGATTGTTTTTTCCTTCCTTGTCTTCTAACTTTGTGATTCGGTCCTCCACTTTTTTTAAAAAAATATATTTTATTGATATTTTACAGAGAGGAAGGGAGAGGGATAGAGAGCTAGAAACATCGATGAGAGAGAAACATCAATCAGCTGCTTCCTGCACACCTCCCACTGGGGATGTGCCTGCAACCAAGGTACATGCCCTTGACCGGAATCGAACTGGGACCCTTCAGTCCGCAGGCTGACGCTCTATCCACTGAGCCAAACCAGTTTCGGACGGTCCTCCACTTCTTCTAGTTTACTGTTGAATCTTCCCAGAGTGTTATTTATTTCATTTCCACTTGATTCTTATTCATGTTGGTGTAGTTCTCATTGAGCTCCTTATAATTCTCATTAAGTTGCTTTTAATTCTCACTCAGCTGTTTGAGTATCCTTATAACCATTACTTTGAATTATTTATCTGACAAATTATTTGCTCTATTTTATTTAGTTCCTTTTCTCTTGATTCCTCCTTTTCTTGCATTTGGGGGTTGTTTCTTTGTCTTCCCATTTTAGTAGTCTGGTAGTCTGGCGAGCCAGGTGAGGCAGGCAGGTTTGCTGTGGCGGGTCCATGTGTTCAACAGTGACTAGTCACACCAGGTTTCAGCAGTGCTTCCAATCTTCTGGTGGCACCAGGTTAGGCACCTCCAGTCTCTGTCACAGGTTCACAAATCTGGAGGATGTCAGGTTGTGTCTACCAAGTGGTATCAGGTAGCAGGGCCATTTGACCAGCAGCCCAATAAGTCACAGTGAGTCATGATGACAGGTCCATGCATCTGGGGGCATGGGGGCATGGGGTCATGGTGGCAGAGCTGGGCATACCATGTGAAGGCGGTGGGGCCACTCATCCATGGGCACTGAGTGCAAGGTGCTGGTTTGGGGAAGCAGGCTGCTGTGTCCAGGCTGGGCCTATATCAGGGTACTGGGGCAGACTGGGCACTCTGCTGATGCAGGGGGAAGGTTGGGTGTCCCCATCACATCTATGACAGGGTGAGCCAGTTGCTCTGGTCACAGAGAGTTTGGAGCAGGCTGAGTGCTCTACTGATGATTAGGCATGATAGCTGTAGGTCTACCATGGAGTAGGTGGGGCTGGCCAGTCACTCTGCTCACAGAGGGGTTGGGTCAGGTTGAGCACTGTGATGCTGAAGAGGCGGGGCTTGCTGGTGGCTCCGCTCACTGAGGGGTTGGGACAGGCTGGGCGCTTCACTGCTGAGGAGGGGACAGGGGACAGACCAGGTGCCCCATTCACCAATATGGCAGGCTGGCCTGTCATTTTACTGTGGAGGAGATTGGGAAGGCTGGGTGCCCATTCACCAATATGGCAGGGCTGGCCCTGCACATTTCCAGTCTAGTCAGCCAGGTTGTCCTCCGAGGTGCACATTTCTGGCTAACTGAGCCGCTATGACTGGTCTGTATGCCCAGGGACTTCGGGTCTCATCAGTGAGGCTATGAGCATCAGTCCATTGCTTAGGGGCACTGGGCAGGGCTGTTCCCCACAGCCTTCTCCCATGGAGGACCCTGTGGCTCCATCAAAAGGGCAGACTCTCCATTCAAGTGGAGAGAAGTGCCTAGCTGAGCAGCACGCTGCAGTGGCAGTTCCTCTGCCTGGAGCACCCAAGTTGCCCCCCTAAGATCAAGCTCCCACAAACAGATACCCTCCCACACTCATACTCACACATACTCTCCCTCTCACACTTACACACTCAACCTCACTCTGGCCCTGACTGCCACCATGTTGGACTCCTACCCTCCTTCTTATTAAAGCAGGCTCTTTAACATGCTTTGTAATACTAGTTTGGTGGTAACAAACTCCTTTAGCTTTTTCTTCTGTGGGAAGTTATTTCTCATTCAATTTTTTTAAAATATATTTTATTGATATTTTACAGAGAGGAAGGGAGAGGGATAGAGAGCTAGAAACATCGATGAGAGAGAAACATCGATCAGCTGCCTCCTGCACACCTCCCACTGGGGATGTGCCCGCAACCAAGGTACATGCCCTTGACCGGAATCGAACCCGGGACCCTTCAGTCCACAGGCCGACGCTCTATCCACTGAGCCAAACCGGTTTCGGCTCTCATTCAATTTTAAATGATATCCTTGCTGGGTAAAATAGTCCTGGTTGTTGGTTCTTGCTTTTCATCACTTTGAATATTTCATGGCAATCCCTTCTGGCCTGAAATGTCTCTGTTGAGAAATCAGCTGACAGTCTTATGGGAGCTCTCTTATAGGTAACTAAATGTTTTTCTCTTGCAGCTTTTAAGATTTTTTTCTTTGTCTTTAACCTTTGCCATTTTTAATTATGATAAGTCTTGTTGTGTGCCTCTTTGGGTTCATCCTGTTTGGGACTATCTGCACTTCATGGACTCGTATCTTTTTTGTTCACCAGATTATGCAAGTTTTAAGTCATAGTTTCTTCAAATGGGTTCTTGATCTCTTGCTCTCTCTCTTCTCCTTCTGGTACCCCTATGTTGTGGGTGTTGGTTTACTTCATGTTGTCCATATGTCCCTTAGACTATCATCTTTTTTTAAAATTCTCTTTTTCTTCTTTGATTAGGTGTTTTTTTTCCTACCTTTTCTTCCAGATCACTGTTTTGATCATCTGCTTCATGCAACCTAATGTTTATTCTTTCCAATATTATTCATTTCAGATATTGTATTTCTCACTAGTTCTTTTTTGTGGTTTCTATGTACTTTTTCATGTTGTTGTAGTTCTCACTAAGATTCTTGTAGTTCTTACTAGGTTCCTTGTAGTTCTCACTAAGTTTTTGAGTATTCTTATATACATCCTTTTGAACTCTGTACTGGTAAGTTGCTTGCCCTACATTTTATTTAGCTTTTTCAGGAGATTTCTTCTGCTCTTTCATTTGGGGCCTATTTTTTTTTATTTATTTTTTCTTTTGTGGGCCTTATTTTTTATCTCCCCATTTTGGCTGTCTCTTTGTTTCTATGTATAAAATAAGTTTGCTATGACTCCAGTTTTGGTAGGGTGGTTTTATGATATAGATATCCTGTGGGACGCTGTGGCACAATCTCTTTGACCACCTGTGATGGGTGCTCTACAAATGTCCTTTATGTGCCCTCCTGTTTTAATTGAGTTGATTTCTATTGGCCCATTTGTGCATGTGATTGACCCTCAGCCTGGCTGACTGTAAGAATCAATCCTGACCACAGTATATGAGCTGCTGTGCAGATGCTGACCACAAAAAGCAGAATTCACCTTAGCAGGGTCCAGATAGCCCTTTGAATACGCTGCTTGTGAAACTAATTTTATCCTGCTCTGATGTTGTCTAAAACTGGCCACTGATTATGTTGGTTCTGAACCTTTTGGGAGGGACTCTGGTACAGGCCAATGTCAGATATTGCCTGTATCTGGCTCTGTTTAGAGCTACAAAGTGATCCACAGTTCCTGGTTGCCTTTCCTGAGTGTATGCAAGAAGGATCAAGTTGTGCACCAACGCTGGCTTTTACCAGCACTGGGCCCAGGGATAGGTCAGCAAAAATCCCAAGGTACCTTAAGATCTGCCTCTGCCTGACTCCACCTGCTGGCTGCCTATTAGGATCACTGAAAGAGCCTCTGGTGGCACTCCAGTTGCATGATATAGGTTCTCTGTAATTCACCAGGTAGGGATAAGTGATATTCACCAGAATAATACAGGTTCAAAATCAGCACCAGTGCTGTGTCTGAGGCCACTCAGCAAATATCCTAGGCCACCTGCTGGGTGATCACAGAGTTGTGTGTTGAAGTTGGGTCTCAGGGAGTCATCAGAATGAAGCCAGCAGATTTCATCAGACCAAAACAGACCAAGATTTGGCTGTGTGAAGGGAAGACTCTGCACCAGGTGGGCATGAGAGGGAATTATTTCTTTCTTCTTAGAGCCACACAACTCTCAGTTTGTTTCAGATTCTGCCAAGACTTTGGCAGGGCAGAACCATCAAGAGTTGAGAGTGGGGACACCAGGAGCACAGAGGGTGGGGCTAGCAGATCTCCTGTGAAAGGGAAGCACCAGTTAGGTTCATGGGAAAGTGGGGGGAATGGCCCCTACCCTAAAGCCACACAACTCAGTCACTGACACCCCCTGAATCTGCCCAGATATGTACACCCTGGTCCAGGCAGCTAACTCCTCTACAAAGCATGAGCTCTTCAGGCAACATGGAGTCCAGACGGTGGGGTTATTGCATTCACCCAGGCTGATGCTATAAGGAGGGGTGAGTTCCACCCAAGAAATATGGCATCTGCGGTGCTGTAAAATGACTCAGCACAGGGGATCCCGACCACTGTCCCCTCAGCTTTCTCCCTAGAACCACAAATACCGGACTCTCCTCTCATGATTCTAGTTTGCTCTGACCTCCCTCCACCAGAGCCCAGGGTGAGTGGCTGCAAACAAGAGTTTGTGCAATGGCCCTCTAAGAGGCTGCCTGTGTCTCCAGAAGACTCCCAGGATTCCCTGACAGAGTCCCTGCTCCTTTTCATAGGCAGATGTTATATGACACTTCTTCCCAGCTCTGGTGCTCTGGCTGAGAAGCTGGCCTGGGGGACACCCAGAGCTGAAATATCACTCTGGAATCTCAGCTACTAACCATGGGAGCAGGGCCAGCTTTTTTCACAAGTCCATACACTCTGCCAGTCTCGATGTGGCTTCTTCTGTAAGTCCTTAATTATAAGGCTTCACTCCATCTAGTCTTCTGTTGGTTATTCAGATTGATTTCTCTATATTTTAGTTGTAATTCCAGATTGGTCCTGGGAAAAGGTGGGTATAGTTGCCACCTACTCCACTGCCATATTGGATCCTCCCCAAACTTAGTCTTACCCTTCTAAAAACAAGAAAGATCAACATTCTTACAAGATTATAAGGATTATGAGGATACAGAATAATATTCAAAAAGTCCAAAATACAATTCAAAATTATTCAACATGCAAAGAAACAAGAAAATGTGACCAATTCTAAGGGATGAATATAACCAATAGATTCCAAACCCAAGATAAAGATCATATAGATTTTGTAATTATCAAAGACTTTAAAGAAGCTATTATAACTAATCTCCATTAAGTAATAGAAAATACACTAAAAATTAATAAAAATATATAATTTTTTAGTAGAGAAATAGAAACTTAAAAAATAACTACATGTAAAATTTAGAACTGAAACATATATGAAAAAAAGTCACTGGATTGGAGAAGACAGGGGAGTTGGTAAACTTAAATATAGACCAATAGGAAAATAGAGATCAAATATCAGAGCTTCAAGACCCTGTCAGACAATAAAAAATAAGGTCTATACCACATGGAAATGTAGTCACAGTAACAGCAAAGAAAGATATTAGGGGACAAAATATATTTGAAAAAAGATCATGGCCTAACAGTTCCCAAATATGATGAAAGATAGATTTATAGATTTGGAAGTACAGCAAACCCAAAACAGCATAAATTCAAAGAAAATCATGCTTAAGCAAATCACAATCAAATTGCTCAAATCCAAAGATTATTTAAAAACTTGATTAACACCTTGCATATTGCTCAGCTTCACTTTTTTAAAAATAAATCTTTATTTTTCAGATTATTACAGTTTTTCCTCTTTTTTCCCCCATAGCTCCCCTCCACCCAGTTCCTACCCCACCCCATTGCCCTTACCCCCCATTGTCCTCGTCCATAGGTGTAAGATTTTTTTCCAATCTCTTTCTGCATCCCCCATACCCCTTCCCCCCGAGAATTGTCAGTCCACTCCCTTTCTATGCCCCTGATTCTATTATATTCACCAGTTTATTTTGTTCACCAGACTTTTTATTCACTTGATTTTTAGATTCACTTGTTGATAAATATGTATTTGTTGTCACTTTGTTGTTCATAATTTTTATCTTTACCTTTTTCTTCCTCTTCTTAGAGAATACCCTTCAGCATTTCATATAATACTGGTTTGGGGGTGATGAACTCCTTTAGCTTTTTCTTGTCTGTGAAGATCTTTATCTGCCCTTCAATTCTGAATGATAGCTTTGCTGGGTAGAGTAATCTTAGTTGTAGGTTCTTGCTATTCATCACTTTGTATATTTCTTGCCACTCCTTTTTGGTCAGCATAGTTTCCGTTGAGAAATCAGCTAACAGTCCTATGGGTACTCCCTCATAGGTAACTAACTGTTTTTCTCTTGCTGCTTTTAAGATTCTCTCTTTGTCTTTTGCCCTTGGCATTTTAATTATGATGTGTCTTGGTGTGGTCCTCTTTAGATTCCTCTTGTTTGGGGTTCTCTGCACTTCCTGGACTTGTAAGTCTATTTCTTTCACCAGGTGGGGGAAGTTTTCTGTCATTATTTCTTCAAATATGTTTTCAATATTTTGCTCTCTCTCTTCTTCTGGCACCCCCATAATTCGGATGTTGGTATGCTTGAAGTTGTCCCAGAGGCTCCTTACACTATCTTCATATTTTTGGATTCTTTTTTCTTTTTTTTTTCCGGTTGGGTGTTTTTTGCTTCTTCGTATTTCAAATCTTTGACTTTATTCTTAGGATCCTCTAGTCTGCTATTGGATCTCTGCATATTATTCTTTATTTCAGTCAGAGTATGTTTAATTTCTGACTGGTCCTTTTTCATATCCTTGAGGGTCTCACTAAATTTCTCGGAGGTTTATAGAAGATTCTTGAGTAACCTTATAACCATGGTTTTGAACTCTATATCCAGTATTTTGCTTTCCTCCATTTCTTTCATTTGTGACTTGTTTCTTTGTCTCCGCATTTTGGCTGCTTCCCTGTGTTTGTTTCTATGTGCTGGGTAGGTGCTAAGTCTCCTTGAGTTGATAGAGTGGCCTTGTGTGATTGGTGTCCTATAGGGCCCAGTGTCTCAGCCTACCCAGTCACCTGAGGTGGACACTCTTGGTGCATTCCTTTGTGTGCTGTGTGCACAGTCTTGTTGTAGTTAAGCCTTGATTGCTGTTGGTATCACTGGGAGGAATTGACCTCCAGGCCAATTGGCTGTGATGACCAGCTGTGTCTACACTAGAAGATCTGTTGCGCAGGAGACACCCTTATGGGGCAGGACTTGCTTCAGTAGGGCTTTGGTGCTCACTGAAGTGTGTTTCTTATGGATGTGAAAGTTGTAATCTGGTATGGTCTCACTTTGACCACTGGGTACACTGGCTCTTGGATCTCCAAGGAGGTGCAAGGTCAGCCACTGCCTGGGGCCGCCCAGCAGGAGTTACAGAGAAATCTGAAGATTCCTCCTCTTTGTATGGGGTTTGGAAGTGCCCAGACGAGGCCCACCTGTGAAGCAATGCAAGCTTCTGTGGGGCCTTGGGCCTTCTTTTGGATGTTCTGGGTCTTTCTGACTCAGCTGCAGTTTGTTTTAGGCGAAAGGACAGGCCATTCATATGCAAAAGCCAATGCACACAGCTTGAGTGGGATTGTAAATTGGATGGGTGGGGTCTCTGGGAATCACCAGGGCGGAGCAAACAGCAATGGGTGCCCTGAACCGGAGAAGTCCCTGGTTCTCCACATCCCATGCCCCCGTGCAGGAACAATGATCACTGCGAGTACCTCTAAGAGTAAGCTACCCTTGTGTTCCTGTCCCGATGCCAGACAGTCCAGTTTCTCCCGGTATGTGTCTGGGTCCCCCAGAGTATCGCCCATAACTGGAGTTCAGAGCAAGCGGGCACTTATATCTCCCTCCTGGTTTAAAGGGCAGCACATCCAGGTGCCAGCACTGTCCGCACCTCTTACCAGTCTCAATGAGGTTTCTTCACCTCTCTCATTGTGGAACTTTCACTCAGCCAGCTTTCTCTCAGTTCTGCCATTTAGTTGTGGGTTTGATGTGGTTGTGAGAGGCAGCAAGTATAGGTGATTACCTATGCTGCCATCTTAGTTTCGTCACTCAGCTTCACTTTTGGAATGCAAGTCCTCTGGTTTCAAAATAAAACAAAAGAAAACTTTATGGAAAGTGTAAACATATTCAAAATTATAGAGAACAATAAACTTCCATGTATTCATCCCTCATTTTCAACAATTATCAACATTCTGCTGCTCTTATTTTATCTATCTATTTCTTCCTAACATTTCTTTTGTGAAAGAAGGAACTTAAAGGAAATCTCAAACATTATATAACTTTACCTGTAAATACTTCAATATATAGTTCTAACACATACCCTTTGGTTGTTTTTCTTTAAAAAAATATTTTTATTGACTTCAGAGAGAAAGGGAGAGGGAGAGAAAGAAAGAAACATCAATGAGAGAGAATCATTGATCAGCTGCCTCCTTCACACTCCTTACTGGGAATCAAGCCAGCAACTCAGGCATGTGCCCTGACCAGGAATCAAACCTTGACCTTTTGGCTCATGGGTTGACACTCAATCACTGAGCCATGCCAGCCGGGCACTTCTCCTTTGTTTTTATAATATAAAACAATGTATTGTTATACCCAACACAATGAAAAACAATTTCTTAATATCATGTAATGCTCAATCCTTATTAAATTCCCCTGATTGTCTCAAGAATGTATTTTTATAGTTATTTTGTTGAAATTAAGATTCTAAAATTGTTTTTGGTTAATATGGCTCTTAAATCTTTTCATCTTTAACAGTTCTTCCTTCCCACCTCTTTTACTCTTGCATGAAACATGAGTCTATATCACTGTACATTAAATATTTTCAAAATTTTCCAGCTCAAAAAAATATTTAAAGCAGCTAGAGATAAATTATACAACACATATGGGAAATAACGTTTTGAATAATCATACATTTTTCATCAGAAACCATGAATGTCAAGAGGAAGTGGAAAAATACTTTTAAAGTACATAAAATTATTTTTAAGTCTGTTAATTCAGAATTTTACACCCACAAAAATTATACTTCAAAAACAAAGGGAAATTAATTAATTCTCAACTGAAGAATTATTAAATTAAAAGAAGTATTGGTCAATGGGGAAGATGGAAGCCAGGAGGACAGCAGTGAGGGGGAGAGTGTGAGCGAGTGAGAGAGCAAAAGGGGAGTGTAATGATGTGTGGATGTGTATGGTGTGTGTGTGTGTGTGTGTGTGTGTGTGTGTGTGTGTGTGTATGTGTGCATGAGCGACAGTTAGATCCTGTAGGACTTTTGGGTGTTGGCAGACTGGGCTCCCTTAGACAGTGAGCCCCCACTACCACTGCAAGCATTCCAGGGTGGCTGGCGCTGGCACAGAAACCATGCCATCTTGAAGGGCAGAGCTGCTGTGACTAGGAGCCCAGCCTCACCACCACCCAGACTGGCCCAGATGCAAACTGGGACACTACAGCCACTCTGAACAAAGACCTGCTACCACAGCTGCAGACCCACAGACACTGAGATTCCAGCCATCCTGGCCTCAGGCTCCTGTGAGTCCTAGAGCATGTTCCCCTCCCACTGACCCGCTGCAGCGGGACAGGTCACATGCGTCCTGGGATCACCTGTGATTTTTGGCATACATGGGGTTCCTGCCAATCCATGGCAGCCATGCCATCCAGTCCCCAAGTGCTCCCGTGACTCTGACTCTCAATGAGCAAACTCGCATGGCTCCCACCAACCTGTGGTGGCTGCGCATCTAGGCACCTGAGCTCTCCTGTGATTCTCAAGGTGTGTGATGCTCCTGTCAAGCCTGCAGCTGTGGCCTAGGCCCCACACTACTCAGTGCCTGGACCTTTCAGTGATAGCAAAAATGGGGAGACAAAGATATAATCACCAAAGGAAAGAAAAGGAGGAATCACCACAAAAAAGGAACTCAATGAAACAAAGGCATGAAATATGTCAGAAAAATAATTCAGAGTAATGGTCATACAATTCATAAATGGGATGGATGAGAAAATGAAAAACCTATGTAAGAATCAAGAGGATATCAAAAGTGATATAGCTACAATAAAAAACATGATGGAAGGAAGAAATAGAAGGGGAAGAAGGAACACAGGCATAAAGAATAAAAATGATATCAAGCATCTCCTCAGATCACAATGGCATAAAATTAGAAATAAACTACAATAAAAACAATGAAAAAATGAAACACTTGGAGGCTAAATAGCATGCTATTCAACAATGATAGTGTTACCAAAGAGATCAAAGAAGAAATAAAAAGCATCCTGGTAACAAATGACAATGAAAACACAACAATCTAAAATCTATGGGACACAGGGAAAGCAGTCTTGAGAAGGAAGTTCATAGCATTACAGACCTACCTTAAAAAAAAAGAAAGAAAGAAAAACTGGTAATAAATTATCTAACTCTACAACTTAAAGAATTAGAAAGAGAGCAACAAGAAAAATCCAGAGTGAGCAGAAGGATGGAAATAATAAAGATCAAAGTGGAAATAAATGACATAGAGACAAAAAAGAAACAATACAAAAGATCAATGAAACCAAGAGCTGGTTCTAAGATAAACAAGATTGATGAACCGCTACCCAGGCTCACCAAGAAGCAAAGAGAGAGGACCCAAATAAACAAAATCAGAAATGAAAGAGGTGAAGTAACAACGGACTCCACAGAAATACAACGGATTGTATAAAAAAATACTATGAACAACTCGATTCCAACAAACTGGTCAACGTAGAAGAAATGGACATATTCCAAGAAAAATACGACCTTCCAAAACTCAATCAGGAAGAATCAAAAAACCTGAATAGGCCAATAACTATAGAGAAAATTGAAGCAGTAATCAAAAACTTCCAGCAAACAAAGCCGTGGACCAGATGGCTTCACAGGGGAGTTTTATCAAACATTTAAAGAAGAACTAAAACCTATCCTCCTCAAGTATTCCAAACAAAACAGACTGGGCCTGAAGAGGCCTTGGATGGAAGGGAGGGCCGGCATAGGGTGGAGCATCCTCCACTGGCCCCAGCCCCTCCCAGCTGGGAAAGAGAAAGAGGAACACAGGGAGGCATGGACGCCTGGAGGACTGCTGAAAAAAACAGACAGAGACTGGGAGAGACTGGAATGGAGAGATGGTACAAAACAGACTGAGCCTGAAGAGGCCTGGATGAAAGGGAGGGCAGACAGAGGGTGGAGAGGCCCCCACTGGCCCCAGCCCCGCCCAGCTGGGAAAGAGGAAGAGGGACACAGGGAGGCAGGGAGGCCTGGAGGACTGCTGAGAAAAACAGACAGAGACTGGGTGAGATCAAGCCATCAGGGGAGGGCAGTTGGGGGCAACCAGGCTGGCAGGGGAGGGCAGTTGGGGGCGAGATCAGGCTGGCAGAGGAGGGCAGTTGGGGGGTGAGATCAGGCTGGCAGGTGGGGGTAGTTAGGGGTGATCAGGCAGTCAGAGAGGTTAGGGGTGATCAGGCAGAGGGGTTAGGGGCAATCAGGCAGGCAGGCAGAGGCAGTTAGGAGTGATCAGGCAGGCAAGCAAGTGAATGGTTAGGAGCCAGTGGTCCCAGATTGTGAGAGGGATGTCCGACTGCCACAGGGATCGGGCCTAAACCGGCAGTTGGACTTCCCCTGAGGGTTCCCCCCCCCCCTCAGGAGAGGGTGCAGGCTGGGCTGAGGGGACCCCCCCCCATGCTCGAATTTTGTGCACCAGTCCTCTAGTAATTACATAAAATGTTAATTGTCTAAAAAATCCAATTAATGGAAAATATTGACAGAATGGATAAAAAAGGTAAGTTAGGGACACTTAAAATATGGAATCAAAGAGAGAAGCTATGTAAAGAGGGAACATAAGAAGTCTTTAGTGGTTATTTTCTTTTTATTTATTGAATTTATTGGGGTGACACTGGTTAACAAAATTACATAGGTTTCAAGTGCACAATTCCACAACACATCATCTGTACACTGTAATGTGTGTTCACCACCCTAAGTCAAATATCCCTCCATCATTTATCCCCATTATACCTTCCTCCACCTGAACTCTACTCCACTTGTAAATGGTACATCGGTACATCAAGTTAGACCACATGCTAGGACATTAAATAAGACTCAATAACATTTAAAGGACCAAAATTATACAGTGTTTTCTATGATGAAAAAGAGCTAAACTGAAAATTATTAAATATATGATATCTATGAATATTACCAAACTATTAAAGAGCACACTTATAAATAATTCGTGGGTCAAAGACAAAGCCACAAGGAAAATAAAAAGATATTTTAATTAAATCCTTCCAAAAAAGAAAACTCTAGACATGGAAGTTTACACTGGTGAATTCAACACAATATTCAATTAAAAACATATATCACCAATCCTAGACATACTTCTCCTGACAATAGAGGAAGTGAGATCACTTTCTAACTTGCTTTATCAGGCCAGAATATTCCTAATACCAAAAACTTACCAAGCCTTTACAAAAAAAAAAAAAAAAGAGAGAGAGAGAGAAAATTACAGACCAATATCCTACGAGTCTATATAGACAAAATTCCTTAACAAGCAGTAGCAAATTTTGCTCAAAACTATCTATAATAATCTATAATAATAAAAGCATAATATGCAAATCAACCAAACAGCCAAACAGCAGAACGACTGTCCGGACAACCACGCTATGACACCCACTGGCGCCAAGCCAGCCAAGGCAGGTGTGATGCAATTGGTTGGGGAGACCCCACCATTGCTCCATCACTGCCCCACAGAGGGAGGCCCAGGCCACTGGCCGGCAGGGCAATCAATCAAGGGGCTCCGCGATCTTCCCAAAGAGTGAGGCCCAGGCCACCAACCGGTGGGCTGCGGCGGATAGCCTGGGCTTCCCTCTGTGGGAGCAATCCATAGCAGAACCCCGGCCAGGTGGGCAGGGCCAACCTCTTTGGGGTCATCGATCACAGAGCCCCACAATCGATCGCCCCAAAGAGGGAGGCCCAGGCTACCAGGCAGCAGTGCTGCAATGGGTGGGTGGGGCCTCCCTCTGTGGGGCGATTGATCATGGGGCTCCTGGACTGCGAGAGGGCACAGGCCAGGCTGAGGGACCACCCCCTTGTGCATGAATTTCATGCACCAGGCCTCTAGTATAAAAAGAATAATAGACCTGGTTGGTGGCTCAGTTGGTTGGAATATCTTCCCATATACCAAAAGGTTGCAGGTTTGGTTGCTGCTCAGGGGGCATAGGTGAGGCAACCAATTTATGTTTCTGTCTCAGATCGATGTTTCTCTTTCACATTGATATCTCTCTCTCCCTCTCTTTCTAAAATCAATAAATATATCCTGAAACTTGGGGGGAAGAAAATGGCGGCAGAATAGACGGACATGTCCTGAGCCTTGTCCCGGAGCAGATAGAGGGAGCAGCTGAAACGAGTGGAATCCAGCCTGAATTGGCGAAGGAGGTGCAGCTGGTGAGACAGTTTGCAGCCGGGAAGGGCAGAGATCCCCCTGATAAAGCAAGACACCCATGAAAAACACACATGGTGTCTAAATAAGACAAAGGAAAACCATTTGGGCAAAAATAAAAAGGATCCCAAATCAATTATATAGAAAAGATTCCTTTATTAACTTTTGGTCAAGAATATGTTTGTATATTTTCAGAAAACAACTCCAAGACCATGTGGATTCCTGCAACAGAGAGGAATGGACAGGTCTGCTCCAACCACGAAGACAAGAGGAGAAACAGTCCAGAGATGGAAGACGCTGACGACGCCTTGCCACGCTAGCAGTCAGAAGCTGTGCGACGCAGCAGCTTGCCTAAGACCAAACCAGAGAGGGTTGGACCTGCATTGCCACCATGTGCCCACCATCCAGATATCATTGCTGACATGTACACATAAGGAACTGTTTGACATTGAAACGGGGACTCAGAACTGTTGGACATTGAAATTGGGACTCAAACATTTTTTGTTATTATATGTTTATTTCTAGTCTGCAGAGGCAAGATTTTTTAAAGGAAAGAAAAGGGGAAAAAATAGATACAGAAGCAAAGAAGCATGGAACAGACTGTCAAACTACAGCGGGAAGACAGAGGAGGTTTTTTTTTGGGGGGGGGGGGCTGTAAGAGATCAACTGAAGGACTTATACACATGCATATAAGCATAACCAATGGATAAAAGACACTGGGGGGGGGGCAGGTAAAGGCATGTACTGGGGGGAAGGGGAGGCTGGGGGGAGGTCTATGGGGAAAAAAAAAGAGACATATTTACTACTATTTGTAATACTTCAAACAATTAAAATAAATAAATAAATAAATAAATAAATAAATAAATAAATAAATAAATAAATAAAATAAATTGAATTAGACTATAAAAAAAAAGAATCAAGCTGGAGAATTTAGCCTTATGTATAATCTTGTAATTTTCATTGGGAAATTATGTTCATGATTTAACTATGTCATTAAAAATTTACTAAAAATAATTTAAAAAATTAAAAATAAAAAAATAAATATATCCTCAGGGAGGGATAAAAAATAATACATTTTGACAAAATACAGTTTATTCCAAGAATGCAAGAATGATTTAATTATCAAAAATTGATGTGCTACCTCTACCAAAGGGAATTTTTAAAATTATATGATCATTTAAATGAGTAAAGAAAAGCATTTGACAAAAGTCAAACCCATCCATGACTTTTTTTAAGTCACCTCTCAGGAAGTGAGGAATAGAACAGAATTTCCTCAAACCAATCTAGGGAATTATGGTAGGCAGAATGGTGGCCCCCAAATATCTCTGGGTCTAAATCCTTGGAACCTCTGAATATATTAGGTTACAAGGAAAAGGAAAATTAAGATTATAGATGGAATTAAGATTGATAATCAGCTGGTATGACAGAGAGATTATACTGTATCACATGGGTGAGCCCAATCTAATTATAAGGGTCTATATATGTGAAAACGGTGTCAGAGTGATGTCAGAGTGAAAAGGACTCAGCCTGACATTTCTGATTTTAAAATTGTAGGAATGAGGCAACAAACCAATGAATGTAAAGAGTCTCTAGAAGCTGGAAAAGGCAAAGAAACTGATTTCCCAGTAAAGCCTCCAGAAGGAATGCAGCCCATCCTTCACCTTGCTTTAGTCCAGTGAGACCTATTTTGGAATTTGATCCTCAAAACTATAAGATGATAATTTGGGGTGTTTTTTAAGCTAATGTGTTTGTCATTTTGTTATGGTAGCAATGTTACAGAAAACCGAAAAAGAACAAAGCAATACTTAGAGAGATGGAGTTACATTTATTACACGCGGGTCCAGAGGAGAATGTCTCTCAAATTCTGGGCCCCAACATGCAGGAATTTTCCCTATTTATATGTTTTTACCTTCTTTGTCTCCCAAATATGGGGTGTTTCCGGCCCCTTTTCCAAGTTCTTAAAGAGCCCGTATGTGCTGGGGCCTTGAGACCTCAACCAGAGGCCTGGCCTGGCGCCAGCACTGATAACCTTGTCTGGGGAAGGTTTAATGGCCTCTCTGAAGTGGGAGTAGTCTTAGCAAGCAAGAATTTACAGAAGCCAAATAGCAGGGCTAAAATTTCAAACAGCAGTATTTATATAAGATGGATGCTTCAGCAATAGAAACTAATGCAGGCATCTACACAAAATTAAGCCAACTTCAAAATCAATGTTGAAAGGCAAAATTGTTCTTCCTAAGTGCCGAAAACCGATCATTGTCTCACTAATTAGAAAGGTGTGGACAAGGAACCTTGGAAGGCTGGTCAACCTTGAAGCTCTGAAAGGTCAGAGCCAACCACTCCCTATCTAATTGAGACAATGGTAATTGAGGCAACTTCCCCATCTTGTAATCATGTAAATCCTTACTGATATGATAATCTGCTTATTACCTGCTTAAGGGCTATGGGTGTTTCCCAAAGCTGCTTAAGGGTAATGGGTGTATCCCATAGCCTCAATAAAAGGGATAGCAAGGCCAGAGCCTAGCGGTAGTCCTCCCACTAGAGGTGGGCTCCCGTCTGGCCCCCCATATTCCCAAATTAATACTTTTCCAAGTCTCTTTTCATTTGTGTGCGGACTTCTCCAGAACCTGAACCCTGAACTGGAACCCTGAACCACGCGGGACGTGAAAGGGGTTCCCACACTAAGAATGGGGAAAAAAGGCAAGAATTCCTGTTTTTACCACTTTTTTCAGTATTGTCTCAAGGCCCTAATCATTGCCATAAAACAATAAAAAGAAATGAGGCATTAATATTGAAAAGAAAGAAGCAAAAGTGACCCTATTTGCAGATGTTCATGTAGCAAATTCCAGGGAATATTCAAATAAACTACTTGAAATAAGAAATGAGGCAAGTATAAAGGATACAAGGTTATATCCACAGTATTCCTGTAATTGGGCTGCACATTAAAAAAAAGTTTAAGTATTTTGTTTACAGTAGTAGCACCAAAAATATAACTAGGAATAAATATAATAAAAGACATCTAATACATCTACATGTATAAAAATGGCAAATCATTTTTAAGAGACATTAAAGAGCTAATTAAATTAACATATATATATACTATGTCATAGATTGGAAAACAATTTAATTCAAACAGCAATTCTCTGAAAAAGCCGGCAGTATCACACTCCCTGACTTCTTACTATACTACATAGCTACAACAATCAAAACAATATGGTATTGGCAGAAAAAAACAGACCAATGGAATAGAATTGACAGCATAATTTGATTTGACGATTCATGGAATTCTCTACATGAACAATTCTCATCTGCAAATAGGGTCACTTTTGCTTCTTCCTAATCAAAGACCCAGCAAGGCATTTGTGGAATCTGACAAACTGATTGTAAACTTTTACATGAAAATGCAAAGGGCATAGAGTTACTAAAATTATTGATTTTTAAAATGAAGATCCAACCTGGTTAATGTATCCTACCTAATTTTCAGGCTTGTTCCAATGCTGCAATAATCAAGATAGTTAGCAATAATGCATATGCATTGATTAAACCGAAATGTACACACATATAAATGTGGTATTTGATAAAAGTGCAAAAAAATTCAATAAATAAAGTAAAATACTTCAACATATGGTGTTCATTCATTTCATATTAGTATGAAAAATTAAATAACATTATCTCATGCTTTATGCCATACAAAAAAATTAATGCGAAATGGATCATAAACCTAAATATAAAATCTAAAATTATATGATGTCTAGAAGAAAATATAGAAAAAAATCTTTGAGACCTATGTGTATGTATTCAATCTTACTTGAACACATACACATAAATCATTAACATTTATAATTTGTATTTAATATAGTAACATTAATGTATATTTGCAGTATAGACAAATAACTTACACCCAGACTATATATAAACTAGAGACCTGATGCACGAAATTCATGCAAGAGGCTTGGCCCTCAAAGCCCTGGCTACCTCGGCCAGCCCTTGCAGCCCCTGCAGCCTTGGCCAGCCCTTGCAGCCCTGGCTTTGTCTGGAAGGTTGTCCAGAAGGTTGTTTGGCTGTTCGGTCTAATTAGCATATTAGCTTTTTATTATATAGGATAAGCTTTACTACTTTATAATAAAAAGGCAACAAAAAGGAAAACAACAAAAGTTAAACTTGCAAATTAGTTCAGAAAAGTTACTAAACCAAGTAAATAACTGAAAGCAGAAATAAATGAAGGGAGGAAGGAAGGAAGGGAGGGAGAGAGGGAAGGAGGGAAGGAGGGAGGGAGGGAGGGAGGGAGGGAGGGAAGAAGGAAGAGTAAAATCACCCAGGAAGGGAAAGTACCAGACTTTACAAATTTCCACATTATAATATTCAAAATTACAATATTAACAAAAATTACATGACATGCAAAGAAACAAGGATGTTTGGCCTTTACACAGAAATTTTTAAAAAATCAATAGAATATTCTTCAGGAAGCCTATATGTTGGAGTTAATAGATAAAGACATTAAATCAGTCATTTCAAATATGCTAAAAGAGCTATAAGAAACCATGTACACAACTAGAGAAAAGCATGAGAACAATGTCTCACCAAATAGGGAACATCAATAAAGAGAGAGAATTTATAAAATGGAATAGAAATTCTCCAGATAAAAAATACAAGAACTTTATACATTTTGATTAGCCCCTTATCAGAGGTATTGTTTGCAAATATCTTCTCCCATTCAGTTGGTTGCCTTTTTGTTTTATTGATAGTTTCTTTTGCTGTGCAGAAGCTTTTTAGTTTATTTTTGCTTTTACTTCCTTTGCTGTGGGATCAAGTTCACAAAAATCCCTCTGAAACCATGGTCCATAAGTTTATTGCCTATGTTTTCTTCTATTTATTTTATTGTTCCAGGTATTATATTTAAAACTTTCATCCATTTTTTAGTTGTTTTTTGTGCATGGTGTCAGGAAGCAGTCTAGTTTCCATTGTTTTACATGTGGCTTTCCAGTTTTCCCAACATCATTTACTGAAGAGGCTTTCCTTTCTCAATTGTTTGTTTTTGGTTTGTTGAATATTAGTTGTCCATATATGTGTTGGTTTATCTCAGGGTTCTCAATTCTGTTCCATTGGTCTGTATTTTTCTGTCAATATGATACAGTTTTGATTATTGTAGCTTTGTTTGAAGTCAGGGCGTGTGATACCTCCAGCTTTGTTCTTTTTTCCTCAGGATTGCTATGGCCATTCAGAATCTTTTGTAGTTCCATACGAATTTGAGGGTTTGTGGTTCTATTTCTGTGGAAAATCTCATTGGGATTTTGATAGAGATTGCATTAAATGCATATATTGCTTTGGGTAATATTAATTCTTTGGGTAATATTAACAATGTTAATTCTTCCAATCTATGAACAAGTAATATCTTGCTATTTCTTTGCGTCTTCTTAAATTTCTTTCAACAATGTCTTGTAGTTTTCAGTGTATAGGTCCTTCACTTCATTCATTAAGTTTATTCCTAGGTATTTTACCTTTGTTTGCAATTGTAAATGGAGTGAAAGCTTTCACTTTTTCACCATTGAGTATATTAGCTGAGGGTCTGTCATGTATGGCCTTTATTATGTTGAGGTACTTTCCTTCTATATCCATTTTATTGACTGTTTTAATCATAAATGGATGTTTTATCTTATCAAATGCTTTTTCTAATCATTTGATTTCTGCCTTTTAGTTAATTCTCTGTATCACATTGATTGATTTGTGTATGTTGAAACATCCTTGCATCCCTGCAATGAACTCCACTTGAGAGTGATGTATTATCCTTTTAATTCATTGTTGTATTTGATTTGCTTGTCTTTTGTTTAGGATTTTTGCATCTATGTTCATCAGACATATTGTCCTATAATTTTTTTCCCCCTTGACTGGTTTTGGTGTCATTAAATGAGTTAGGATGTATTGTCTCTTCTTCCATATTTTGAAAGAGGTTGAGAAGCACAGGTATTAAATCATCTTTGAATGTTTAATAGAATTCACCAATGAAGCCATCTGGTCCTGGGCTTTTGTTTTCGGGGACCTTTGAAAAAGTACTCTTTCAATTTTTTTTTTTTTTTTTTTTTTTACTAGTGATTGGTCTATTTAGGTTATCCAGTTCTTCATAGTTTAGTCTACTAAGGATATTTTTAAGAATTTCACCATTTCTTCTAAATTTAGAATTTATAGCCTCCCATAGTATTCTTATATAATTCTTAGTATTTCTGTGGTGTCCATTATAACTTCTCCTCTTTCTGATTTTATTTATTTGAGTCTCTTCTCATCTATTCTGAGTCTAGCCCAGGATTTGTCAATTTTATTTATCTTTTCAAAGAACCGCTTTTTGTTTCATTAAGTTTTTTTCTATTGTCTTTTTGTTCTCTATTTATTCTGCTCTGATCTTAATTATTTCCTTCCCTCTACTGACTTTGGGCTTTATTCTTCTTTCCCTATTTCTTTAAGATGTAATGTCAGATTGTTTGTTTGAGATTTTTCTTGCTTCTTAAAGTAGGCCTGTAATGCTATAAATCTCCATCTTAATACTGGTTTTGCTGCATCCCCAAAATTTTGATGTCATATTGTCATTTGTCTTTATGTATCTTTTGATCTCTCCTTTTATTTCTATTTGGCCCCACTAGTTGTGCAGTAGCATGTTGTTTAATCTCCACATATTTGTAATTTTCTAAGCTTCCTTCTTGTAGTTAATTTTCAGTTTCATATCATTATGGTCAGAAAATATGCTTGGTATGATTTAAATTTTCTTAAAATTATTGATACTAGTTTTTTTTTGCACCAACCTACCTTTGAGAATAATTTTGTGCAGTTGAGAATGTATATCCTGTCATTTGGGGATGGAAAGTTCTAAAAATATCACTTATGTCCTTTTAGTGTAATGTGTTATTTAAAGCCAGTATTTCCTTATTGACTTTCTGCTTGGATAATCTGTCCATTGGTGTCTATAGGGTATTCAGGTCCCCTGATATAATTATACATTTGTGATTTTTCTCTCTTTAGGTATGTTAGTAATTCCTTTATGTAGTTTGGTGCTCTCAGGTTTGGTAAATAGATAGTGATAAGTGTTATGTCTTTTTTTATTTGCTTTATAATTTCTCTAAAATATTACTTTTTTTGTCCTGAAATCTATTTTGTGTGACATAAATACTGCTATACCCACTTTTCTCTGGATGCCATTTGCTGAAAGTATCATCTTCTACCCCTTTACAGTTTCTCCTTAGAGCTGAGATGAGTCTCCTGAAGGCAATTTGTAGTTAGGTCTTGTTTTTAAATCCATCCCACTATTCTCTGCCTTTTGGTTCATAAGTTCAGTCCATTTACATTTAGGATGAGTATTGATATAGGAGGACTTACTAAAGCCATTTTGTCTTTTGTTTTCTGGTTGCTCTGTATCTCCATTATTTCTTTTCCTTTCTTTTTCTGTGTATTTTAATTTGGTGGTTTTCCATGATATTTTTCTCAAATTCCTCTTTTTTTATTAAATTTATTGGGGTAACATTGGTTTTAAATTTTTTTTCACAACTTTGGATTTTTGTTTTGTGGTTACCATTAGATTTGTGTAAAATGTCTCATAGATACAATATTCCTTTTTTTTTTTCTGACTTCATCTTATTTTTTAAAATCATCACCCGAGGATATGTTTGATTTTAGAGGAAGGAAGAGAAATATTGATGTGAGAGAGGAACAGCGATCATGCCTTTTGAACACACCCAACCAGAGACCGAACCCACAACTTAGGTATGTGCCTTGACCGGGAATTGAGCCTTCGACTTTTCACTGTATGGGATGATGCTCCAACCAACTGACCCAGACTGGCTGGGCTTTCCTGAGCACCTCATCTTAATTCACATGTGCAAAGTCAGTCCTTCTCCCTTTTATGTTTTTGTTGTCACAAATTATCCCTTTTTATGTGCATTTGTTTCTAAATTGCGTAAGTTAACCTTTTAAAAAATGCTTTCCCCCATTTAACCATTATGTTATTGTTTAATTCACTATTCTGAAATAGGGTTGCAATTTCCTACTTGTGTCTTTTTCTCTTCTTACTCAAAGTTTTGTATACTTTTATCTTTTTGTTCATGTATAAAAGCTCCTTTCAACATTTACTGTAATTCAGATCTTGTGGTAGCAAATTCCCTCAGCTTTCATTTGTCTGGAAAGCCTTTGTTTCTTCCTTATAATGCAAGGACAACTTGGCTGGATCTATTGTTCTTGACTTGTGGTTTCTCTCTTTCAATATTTAGAATATTTCATTCCACTCTCTCCTGGCTGATAAGGGTTCTGCTGAAAACCTGATTATAATCTAATGATGTTTCCTTTGTAGGTTATAGTTTTTCCCCAGGTTGCCATGAGAATTGTCAGGAACTTCAATTTTTAATATAAGGTGTTCTGAAGTAGGTATTCCTGCATTATTAGGTATCTTATTAGCTTCTTGAATATGAGGGTCCAGCTCTTTCATAGATTTGGGAGGTTCTCATTGATCATTTGTGTAATCTCTTTGTTCCCTTTTCCCTCTCCTCTCCTTCTGGTATACCATTATCTTTATGTTGCTCTTTCTAATGGAGTTAGATAGTTCTTGTAGGGTTCTTTCTTTTTTTAACTCTCAGTTTTCTGTCTTCATCCAACTGAGTCATTTCTCGATTTCTATCTTTGAGTTCACCAATTCTCTCTTTTGCCTGGCCAACTCTGTTCGTGCTCTCTAATGCATTCTTCATTTCATTTAGTGAATTATTCAATTCCAGAATTTGTGTTTGGTGTGTTTTTTAATAGTTTCAATATCTTTGGTAAAGTTCTCCTTTTATTCATTGATTTTATTTATTATTGAATTTATTTTTGGGGGGAGGTAGAAGAGCGTATAGGGGGATAAACTGTTATGGAAGGAGACTTGACCTGGGGTGGTGAACACACAACACAATATACAGATGATATATTATAGAATTGCACACCTGAAACCTGTATCATTTTATTTATTTTTTTTTCAATTTTTTTATTGATTTCAGAGAGGAAGGGAGAGGGAAAGAGATAGAAACATCAATGATGAGAGAGAATCATTGAGTGGCTGCCTCCTGCACGCCCCCCCTCCCCCACTGGGGTTCGAGCCTGCAACCTGGGCACGTGCCCCTGGCCGGAATCGAACCTGGGACCTCTCAGTCCACAGGCGGACGCTCTATCCACCGAGTCAAACCAGCTAGGGCAAACCTACCTATATCATTTTAGATACTAATTTGCTCTTAACAATTTTCAGCAGGTTGGTAAGTGAAGGTTTTCCTTTTCTTTTCCAGTAGATGGTGCTATCGTGCACGCTTTTGTTTTCCCTTACCTGCACCACCTGCACCTCCAGGGTATCAGTGTGGCAGTATCAACTTCATAGCGGGAAATACCCTGTAAGCCCTGAAGAGGTGGGCATTCCCTCTGTGCCCTGGTCGCTCATCTCAGTGTCCACACCTGTAAAGTGGCCAGCAATGGGGGTCCAGGCCTGGGAGTTCCCTGTGCTTCCTCTGTAACTAGGGGCTGCCAGCCACACTGAGCTACTTGAGCAGTCCCCACTGCCTCTCCCAGGGTCCCCCACAATGGGTGTGGTAGGGGTGCACTGTGGAAGGTGGGAGATTCATGAAACTAGGGCTTTGCCTTCTTGCTAGTAATGGTGCTAGTTTGCTGCTGCCAAAATGCTGTGCCACATCTCCGCCCCAATTTGGCTGCAACTGCTGCTGGCTCCTCAGGCTGGAAAGCTGCTCTGCCTCTCTGGCCCGCCAGTGTGCCCTGAGGGCTGCAGTGATTCCTTTCCCTTCCCATGGCAGCTGGGCTGTGGTGGGACCTGGGCTGTGTCTGTGCCCTTTCTACCTTAACCCCCTCCTGCTTCTCATGCTGGCTCCGATATGCCCACCTTCAGAGGGCTCGATGTGTGGATCTCTCAGACATATTCGTGTGCTGATCAGTGAATCCTTTGTTGAAATATAGTTGTCCAACTTGTAACTTTAAGGGGAGACACCAAAGGTTCTTCTCACTCCACCATGATGCTGACGTCACCCCAGGTTTAGGCTTATGGTTAGTGGTAATGTTAGGGTTAGGTAAGTTTTAGTTGTGTTTAAGTTTACTTTGGGTTTTGGTTAGGATTAGATTTAATGTTTGGTTTAGTGGTAGTGGTAGGTTCAGATTTAGTATAAGTTTTAGTGTTAGGTTAGGTTTTGTACCGGGTTAGGATTTAGGATTATGGTTTAGTGTTAATTTTAAAGTGAGGGTTAGTGTTAGTGTCGAAGTTACAATTAGAATTTAGGTTTAGTGTTATGTTTAGCATTAGGGTTAGGTTAGTGTTAGTAACAGGGTTTGATTTAAAATAAGGTTTAGTATTTAGTGTTAAGGTTAGAGATTAGGGTTAGTATTGGGTTTAGATTTAGGGTTACAGTTAGGTTTTAGGGTAGGATAGGTTTATGGTTAAGTTAGGATTAGTGTTAGACGTAAATTTAAGATTAGGGTTAAGGTTAGGACTTAATTTAGTTTTAGGGTTTTTTATAGTTAGGTCAGGGTTATGGTTAGGATTAGGTTAGGGTGAGAGTTAGGGTTATGGGTTGATTTAAGTTTAGAGTTAGGGTTAGAATTTAGCGTGAATGTGTTATGGTTATAGTTACAATTAGGTTTAAGGTTAAGGGGTTAGTTTTATGGTTGTGGTTAGTGTTAGGTTAAGTGATAGGTTTAGGGTTAGGGTTTAAATAGAGTTAGGTCAAGGTCACAGTTAAGTTTAGGTTTAGCGTTTAATTAGAAGTATGGTTAGGTTTTCTATTAGGTTTAAATTTAGGGTAAAGGCAAGGTTTAGGGGTAAGGTTAGGTTTAGCTTAGATTATGGTTAAAAAATAAAGTTAGGGTTATAATTTGGTTTAAAAGTAAAGTAATTATTTAGGGTATTGTTAGGGTTTAGAGTTAGGGTTGGTGTTAAATCTAGTGTTAAAAATACGATTAGGGTTAGCGTGGCAATTAAGGTTTAAAGTTCAAGTTAACTTTAGTGTTATGGTAATGATAAGATTTTGGTTTAAGTTTAGGATTATGGTTAAGTTTATAGTTAGTCTTAGGTTAGGGTTAGGGTTAGGGTTTAGGTTCTAATTAGGTTTAGGTTTAGGATAAGGGTGAGAGCTATATTTGTATTTTTGGTTTATCATTTGGCTTAGAGTTAGGGTTAGGACTGGTTTTAACTTTAGGGTTAAGTTCTGATTACCGTTGAGGTTAGGGTTAGTTCAGGGTTAGGAGTAGGTTTAAATTTTGGATTTGGTCCCCAAAGGAAAGATAAGTAAAAGCAAAAATAAATGAGTGGGTATATATCAAATTAAAAAGTTTCTGCACAGCAAAAGAAACTGCCAACAAAATTAAAAGGCAACCAACCAAATGGGAGAAGATAATTGCAAACAACATCTCTGATATGGGGCTAAATATAGACAATATATAAAGAACTCACACAATTTTTTAAAAATCCCAAGAAATCCAATTTAAAATGGACAGAGGACCTACAGATATCTCTCTGAGGAAGACATACAAACAGCCAACAGATATATGAAAAGATGCTCAACTTCACAAGCTACAAAGGAAATGCAAATCAAAACTACAATGAGATACCACCTCATACCTGTTAGAATGGCTACTATCAATAAGACTAGAAATAACAAGTGTTAGAGAAGATGTAGAGGAAAAGGAACCTCATTCACTACTGGTGGGAATGTAGACTGGTACAGCCACTATGAAAAACAGTATGGAGGGGCCTCAAAAAATTAAAAATAGAGTTACCATATGAGCCAGCATTCCTTCTTCTGGGTGTATCTACCCCAAATTTTTGAAAACATTTATTCATAAAAGTATATGCATCCCTATGTTTATTGCAGTGTTATTTATGGTGGGTAAGACAAGGAAACAACAAAAATGTCCTTCAACAGATAATTGGATAAAGATGTATTCCATATATACAATGGAATACTACTCAGCCATAAGAAAAGATGAAATACTAACATTTGTAACAACATGAATGAATATTATGCCAAGCAAAATAAGTCAGGTGAAAAAAGACAAGAACCCTATGATTCCACTCATATATAGGGTATAAAACAAAAGGCAACAAATGAACAAACAAAACAAACTCATAGACACAGACAACAGCATCGTGGTTACCAGAGGGTAAAGGGTTATGGGGGAGCTAGAAAGTGTAAAAGAGGTCAAATATATGGTGATGGAAGGAGACCAGACTCTGGGCGGTGAACACACAAAGCAACATAGAGGTGATGTATTATAGAATTGTACACTTGAAACATCTTATTAATCAACTAGGGGCCTGGTGCACAAAATTCGTGCACTTGGTGGGGTCCCCTCAGCCCAACCTGCCCCCTCTCACAGACTGGGATCTCTCAGGGGATGTCCTTCTGATGGCTTAGGCCCGCTCCCCGTGGGGAGCGGGCCTAAGCCACAGTCTGGCCGCCCTCTGCAGGAGGCGATCAGGCTGATCAGGTAAGGCGCCAGCCCCATCACCCCTCTGCTGCAGCCACTGCCAGCACCACAGCCACCAAGGTGTTTTCATCAACATGGACTCCAGTCCCTTCACCATGAAAAAACGACAACTTTCTTTAGGCATTTTCAAGATGTGTCTTTCATAGGATATGACATTTCTTTCTTTTTTTATTTTTTTTTTCCTCACCCGAGGATATGTTTCCATTGATTTTTAGAGCGTGTGGAAGAGAGAGGGAAAGACAGAGAGAAACATCAATGTGAGAGGGACACTTTGATTGGTTGCCTCCTGCATGAGCCCTGACCTGGGCCCTGGCCAGGGAGGAGCCTGCAACCTAGGTACTTGCCCTTGATCAGAATCAAACCCGGACCCTGTGGTCGGCAGGCCGAGGCATTATCCATTGAGCCAAACTGGCTAGAGCAGGATATGACATTTCTTAGCCCTCTAGCAGCGGACCTTCGTTTTTTCCTCCAGGAGTGTGGTGGAACCCTAGATCACCTTCTTGGATTCTTATTACCCAAGTTACCAAGAACATTACCAGTGGCGTACTGGGAGCTTAGCCAATGAGCAGTCAGAAAAGGTGTTTCCTCTGCAGCTCACATGCAGAGGCAGGACTGCTGGCAAGCCGAGGCTGGCACACCCCCCATCTCCGGGCCTACTTAAGCCTCCACTGCGGCTTGAGCAGGGTCCCCCACTCCACTCAGGCCTCCTCTGCGGCTTGGGCAGGGCCCCCCAGCTCTGCTCAAGCCTCAGAGTGGCTTGGGCAGGGCCCCCCAGCTCTGCTCAAGCCTCTGCTTGGGCAAGGCCCCCCGGCTCCGCTCTGGCCCTGCTCAAGCCTCCACTGTGGCTTGGACAGGGCCCCCTGGCTCCACTCAGGCCCTGCTCAAGCCTGTGCTGTGGCTTGGGCAGGGCCCCCCAGCTCTGATCAAGCCTCAGCCGCGGCTTGGGCAAGACCCCCGGGGTCTGCTCAGGCCCTGCTCAAGCCTCTGCCACCCCACCCCCAGCCGCTCGGCACCAAGGCCTGTAGGCCAGGAGTGGCCAGGGGCATTCTGGGACCCCAGCAGCTCAGGGCCTACAGGCTCTGAGTGCCTGAGTCCCGAGGATGTTCCCAGGACCCAGGCTGCTGGGCGCCTGCGTATGCAAATAAACCCACCATCTTTATTGGGTTAATTTGTATACTCACTCCTGATTGGCTAGTGGGCATCGCGGAGGTATGGACAATTTGCATCTTTCTTTTTTATTAGTGTAGATGCCACCCCCAAAATTTAATAAAATTTTGGTTTTGGTTTTGGTTTAGGTTTAGTTTGAAGGTAGTTTTAGGGCTTAGGTCAGGGTTAAGATTAGGTTTAGGCTTAAAGTTAGGTTAAGCATTAGGGTTTAAAGCAGGTTGGGGATTACCAGTATGTATAGGATTAAGATTAGTGTTAAGATTTATTTTTAGGTTTTGGCATTCAGGTTTGTTTTAGGGCTAACATTATGTTTAGAGTTATGTTTAGGGTTAGGGTTATGTTTAGTTTTAGGGTCAAGATTAGGGTTAGGTTCAGGATTAATTTTAAGGTTAAGGTTAGAGTTAAGATTAATGTTAGTTTTTGGTTTTAGGTTTAGGGTTAGGGTCTGGTATTAATTGTAAGATAAGACATAAGGTTAGTGTTGGGTTTAGGGTAAGAGATAGGGCTTAGGTTAGGTTAGGGAAGGGTTATGTTTATGATTATGGCTAGTTTTGGTTTAAGGGTAGGGTTAAAGTTAGTGTTTGAATTAGTGTTAAGGTTATTGAGATTAACTTTTGGGTTTGTTTTAGAGTTAGCATTTGGAGTAAACCTTGGGTTCAGATTAGGTTTAAATTAGGGATAGGGGTAGGTTAGGCTTAGTTTTAGGTTAGATTTAGGTTAAATGTAGAGTTAAGATTAGTGTTTGGTTTAGATTTAGAATTAAGGTTATTGTTAGGGATAGGTTTTTATTAAAATTAGAGTATTGGTATTAGAAATATGGAGAGTGTTCATGTTATAACAAGGGTTAAGTTTAGGTTAGGATTAGGCTTAGAGTTTCAGTTAGGGTTAGGTTCATATTAAAGTTAGATTTAGGATTTGGGTTTGGTTTCGGGTTAGGTTTGGATATAGTTATAGGTGTATGGTTAGGGTTAGAATTAGGATTAGGATTAGAGTTAGTGTTAGGAATACAATACATTTAGGTTTAGGGCTATGTAAGAGTAAGGGTTACAATTAGATTTACAGGGTGAAGTTTAGATTTAGGGTTAGGATAAAATGTAGGGTTAGGGTTAGGTTTTGCTTTTGGTTTAGGGTTAGTTTAAGTTTAAAGTTATGGTTAGGAATTAGGGTTATAAGTTTTTGTTAGGGTTTAGAATTTTATGGTTAGGGACTGCTTCAAAATTAGGTTTAGAATTAGAATTTGGGTTAGGTTTAGCTTTAAATTTTGGTTTAGGTTTAGAGCTATGGTTTAAGTTTAGGGTTAGTTAGGGTAAGGGTTAGGGTTAAGGCTATGTTAAAGTTAAGGTTACTGATAGGTTTAAATTTTGGGTTAGTGTTAGGTTTACGATTAGATTTTTTATCAAATTTAGGTTTGGGTTTATAGTTAGGGTTAATTTATATGTCAAGTGCTGGTGAGGATGTGGAGAAACTAGGTCACTCATACACTGCTGGTGGGAATATGAAATGGCATAGCTGCTCTGGAGAACAGTTTGGCAGTTTCTTACAATGACACAGCTCATTTAAATTGGAATGTATATAATTTATTTTGTAAATAATAAATATCTGTACAGACATAACCATTTTAATGAATAAACCAAGTTTATAGTAAAAGGGGTAAAGACAGTGGAAGTGAAATAATGGAGAATTTCAGAAATATGATTCTTCCACTTTCTGCCTCTATCATTCCCACTCCCAAGATAATTCTTGCATTCTTCCAAGTACAAGGATCCATGGGAATATGATTAGTTACTTATAATATACTATAGTCAGTTACTTATAATAAATGCTGGTGCCAAAATATTTATTGCTATAAGGCTCCAAAACTTCTGGGTCACCTATTTGACTTCTGTGGGGTTACCCATTTGGACTGATTCAAACCAGATTACTTGGCTTTGTGTATGGAAAAGGATGGTTCTGGGACCAGATAGGTTCTGGGTATGTTTTGAGCTTTTAATTCTGATTCAGAAACATGATCTAAACGTCCCAAGGGGGTTCAGAATCCTTTGGGGGCAGGTCCAAGCCTTCTAGACTATCTCTGGGATGACTCCAGAATAATTTAAAGTTGAAGAGCCCCAGGCTCCACCTATATCCCTCTCAGAAATTATAGATTCTTTTCAAACTCTAGGCTAGATTATTTTTAATTAAAGACTTGTCGCTAGTATTAAGTCCCTTGCAGAAGGGTCTATTTCTGAAGTTTTTCTCTCTAACATCAGAGTGACATTCTTAAGATTCAATCGGTTTAGTCATCTTCAGTCAAATATGCAAAATCTGCAACTAGAAAGGCTCCAAATATACCTCAGAAAGTTAATGTAAACATGTGTATTTGTGGGTGTATTTATCTCTACATAAATACATATACAAATTCATAAACATGAAGAATTTAAAAATAAACAGTATGAAGATTCTAGCTCTCATACCAAAGTAGTCCTTCTTAATCCAACAAAACATATTTTACTTGCAACAAATAGAAGCTCCTCCCTGTCAACAAGTATAAAATATATATGCAAAAAAAGTTGCCCTTGTAAACAGAGCAAAAGTTCCTCCCACAAATATGAAGGAACAAGAGTTAGGTCCTGTGGAAGCAGAAATGCTCCTGGGGGCTTCCAGTCTGCTAGAGGCTTGGGAGGGGGGTAGGCACAGACAGAGACCACCCCCTTGGCTCAGAGATGGAAAGGTAACCAAGAGCAGATCATATGGACTACATTAATCTTACATGAAATCATGAACCCACCCACCCAGAGGGTGGGGTGGGGTGGGGGGAATAAAAATAGCAGAAAACAATTACAACAATTTTTAACCATATTAACCAGCAAAGTAGAAACCTTACAAAGTAAAAACTCCACTACCACCTGTTTTTGCTAAGGACCATTTCCTAAAGTAAAATGAGGCAGAGATTAAAGGATGTGATAGGTACTCCACATGTCCCCAACCTCCCCTTTCCTTCTAACAGTCTGTATCAGTGGTTCTCAGCTGGGAGGCATGGTGCCTCCCAGGGCACATGTGACAATACATGGAGACATTTTTTTTTACCACAACTTGGGATGTTACTGGTAGCTAACGTGTAGTGGCCAGGGATGCTGCTAAATATCTTATAATGTACTAAACAGCCCCCTAAAACAAGAATGACCTGTCCCAAAATGTCAATAATGCTGAGGCTGAGAATAAAAACTTAAAGTCACTAAGTCTGTAGTATAGAAGCAATCAGTGCCACTTTAAGAAGGATTTTATAGGAACTTTCTCTCCTGGATAAGATAGCTACATCTCCTAAAAATATTTGACAGATCCATAATATTAGGGAAAACAAAACATTATGAGAAAATTAGCACACATTTTTCAAAAAAATTTCAAATATTAACATGCAAATGAAAAATGAACTTGAAAGATGGAAAGGACAATTTTTTTGCTCAGTTGATTTTGATCATCAACTGTTTCTATAACCACAAAAGCAAATATGGTCACACTTCTGATTTAGGTCAAATATGACAAAAGATTTATGAAACTGTTACTAAAAACAGCCTGAAATATTAAAAATAGAAGAGTAACTTCTAGGATAACAAAAGAAAAACATGGCCACTGATTTCTGAGATGCTCAATTCCAATAAGTGATAGTCAAAGTTATTTTCCCACGTTATCTAAAAGATATCTTTTTGTGCTTTAAGGTTTAAAAAGGAAAATGTGAAAAAGAGATGAACTAAAAACTTTTTAGATTTTTATCCTATATAATAAAAGGGTAGTATGCAAGTTGACCCTAACAGCAGAACGACCGCTGGACCAGTCATTGTAAGGTGCACTGACCACCTCTTGGTTTCTTTCCCTGGCTGGCAGGCTCCGATTGCCTGATGGCCACCCATGGCGGGTCGGGGCCAGCGAGCGGGTGGGAACAGCCAACTTCTTGGTCCCTTCCCCTAGCCGTCAGGCACCGATCACCCAATGGCGAATGGGGAACCAGGGGTGGGTGGCAGTGGGTGGCAGTGCCGGCTGCAGCCAGCTGGGGAAGATGGCTCTAATTGCAGGCCAGGCCTAGGGACCGTACCTGTGCATGAATTTCATGCACTGGGCCTCTAGTAATATAATTCAGTATATCCTAATATAAAAAGACAGATTTCCTATGAAATCATATCCACTGAAAAGCAGACTCTATAAGAAACAGGAAAACAGCAGAGTAGCTTTTATATGATTTTGATAATAAAGCCTTTAACTGGCCCCAAGCTTTGTAAAAAGGACATAAAAAAAAGAATAAAAAGAGTATGATATCTACATAAGGAAATCTGACTTATTACAGTAAACAAAACACCTCAACATAAAAATATTTCCAAATCTTAATTAATCAAGTTAATGATACTATATATTTGCAGTAATGAATCCATCAAAATAATCGTTTAAAAAGACAATTAAAGTACATTGAAATAGAATTGGTAGAAATGCAATTTGACCCCTAATTCTATCAAATCTGCCTCTGAAAGAGAAATATACGACAGTATATCCCACTTCTGGGTACTTGTTCAAAGAAATCCAAAACACGTATTGAAAAAGACATATGCATCCCTATGTTCATTGCAGCATTATTTACAATGCAAAATGTGGAAGCAACCTACATGTCCATTGTTAGATGATTAGATAAAGAAGATATGATACATAAATACTATGAAATCTTACTTGGCCATAAAAAAGAAATAAATCTTACTATTTGCAATAACATGGATGGACCTAGAAGGTACTATGCTAAGTGAAGTAAGTTAGACAGAGAATGACAAATACCATATAATTTCACTTATATGTGGAATCTAAAGAACAGAATAAACTAACAAAACAGAAAATACTCAAAGATACAGAAAACATTTTGATCGTTGTCAGGTGGGAGGGAGGTTTGGTGAAAAGGTGAAGGGGTTAGGAAGTACAGATTGGTAGTTACAGAATTGGAATGGAGATGTAAAGTATAGTATAGGGAATACAGTCAGTAATGTTATAATCATCACTAGTGGCCCAGTGCATGAAATTCATGCACTCGGGGGCAGGGGAGAGATCCCCCAGCCTGGCCTGTGCCCTGTCACAGTGTGGGAACCCCATGATCCATCGCCTCAAAGAGGTAGGCCCCGCCCACCCATCCAGGCTCCTTGATGGATTGCCCCAAAGAGGTAGGCCGGAGCCGGGAGAGACCTGCGGACCCTGGGCCAGGCCATGGCAGAGGCCTGCAGACCCCCAGGGGCGGGCCCGCAGTGGAGGCCTCCCTCTATGCGCACCTGCCTAACCCCCGCCACGGCTCTGCCCCCTTCCCCAATGCTGCAAGGCCCTGCCCACCCATGCCTGCTGTGCATGCTACCTACTGAGTGGTAGTGACATTACGGTGTCCCAGACAATTTGCATATTCCTCTATTATTATACTAGAGGCCTGGTTCACAAAAATTCGTGCACTGGGGGGGGGGGGTCCCCTCAGCCCAGCCTGTCCCTCTCACAGTCCAGGATCCCTCAGGGGATGTCCTACTGACGGCTCCTCTACGGGAGGAAACTGGGCTGATCAGGGGAAGGTGCTGCATCCATCACCCCACTGCTGCTGCCACTGCCAGCCACCGCAGCCACCAAGGTGTTTTCATCAACACAGACTCCAGTCCCTTCACCACAAAAAAATGACAAACTTGGTTTAGGCATTTTCAAGATGTCTCTTTCATAGGATATGACATTTCTTTCTTTCTTTCTTTTCTTTATCCTCACCGGAAGATATTTTTCCATTGATTTTTAGAGCATGTGGAAGAGAGAGGGAAAGACAGAGAGAAACATCAATGTGAGAGGGACACTTCTATTGGTTGCCTCCTGCATAAGCCCTGACCTGGGCCCCGGCCAGGGAGGAGCCTGCAACCTAGGTACATGCACTTGATCAGAATTGAACCTGGACCCTGCGGTGGGCAGGCTGAGGCATTATCCACTGAGCCAAACCGGCTAGGGCAGGATATGACATTTCTTAGCCCCTCCAGCGAACATCCATTTTTTCCTCCAGGAGTGAGGTGGAAAAACCCTAGATTACCTTCTTAGATTCTTATTACCCAAGTTACCGAGAACACTCCAAGTGGCATACTGGGAGCTTAGCCAATGAGCAGTCAGAAAAGGTGTTTCCTCTGTAGCTCACATGCTGAGGTGGGACTGCCGGCACACTGTGGCTGGCAGGCCCTCTTCTCTCTGGGCCTCCCTGCAGCCATGGTGGCTGGCAGACCTGCGCCATCCATGGCTTGCCTCAATGTGCACGCAGTCACCTCCCACCCACCTGCGCGTGCAGCCTCCTCCTGAGTGGTCGTGGCATTACAGTGTCCCAGACAATTTGCATATTACATCTTTATATATATATATATATAGATAGGATGGATGGTGCCAGGTGGGTACTAGATTAATGGGTATGATCACTTTGTAGTGAATATAAATGTTTTATCACTATGCTGTACATCTGAAACTAATATCATATTGTATGTCAACTGTAATTAAAATTTTTCTAATTGACAATATATCACTTCATTCAGGAAAATACAGGTAAAATTGGAAAATTCTTATTTTTAGTAGTGAACAGACACATTAAAGCACAATTCAATCAACCTATTTGAACTTTCTCCATCATCTTGTTTGTGTGGTTTTCTTTGGGGGAGGGGGTGGTGTTTTTCTTAGGTCATACAAAAAAAAAAACACCAAACTTTCCTGTAACAGTCACTTCTACAATTACATTATTATTAAACAGCTAGCCGTGGGACTTTATGTGATAAAGCCAACCAATAGGGAAGTGAATCTCATCACTGCTGCCAATCTAACAGGAACCTAGCCCAAAAGTAAGGAGGAGCAAATCATCTGAGAGAAGGAAGGTGATCAAGTGCCTTAAGGCAATTTTACTCCTGGCCTGAAGCTACTCACAACTCTCGCCCCTCTACTCTTCTATCAAGAAAGCTGGAGAACAGAGAACTGTCTTGCTCTTCTCAGTGCATCTCCAACTTCTGCCGCTATCCCTGCATGTCTCAGAGAGGAAAAGACAGACCAAAATTAAAAAGATAACTGGACAAGTAAAATACCCAATGAAAGCCATTAATTATTAAGTCACTGGTAAATCAGGGCACTTTCTTCAAATTAAGCTCTGTCAATTAGGCACTTAATAAAAACAAATGACATTTATGCAGACATCTCAACAACTAAGAAAGATTAAAAACAAAAACAGAAGACAAGATTTATACTTAATACCTACATTTTGTTTTGTTTTTTTAAATGGGATGTTATACTTTAGCCAGAAATTTTTGAAAGAAATACTATTTAAGAAGAAAAATATAGTATTTTCTTGTTCCATAGGAATCAATACCCTAAGTTTCAGTGTTTTTAATATATAAATAATGCTCGGATATTGACTAAACAAGGAAAAATTAAGGCAGTGGCTTTAAGCTCAATAAAGGAAAAAACTGACTAACAAGCTTATCCGAGATAAACACATCGAGCTTGTATTTGGATACAACACTGAATAATTATGGCTTTAAAAAATATTAATGTTTTAAAATTCTTCAGTTATTCTTTTTTATATATAGAATACTTTTCATATAATTTTGGAACAAAATGTGAATGATCTTGATCTAGAACTATTGATTTGGATAGTAAACAATTATGTTCATATGTACCATAGACCTAGTATTTTAAAAAGGAAGACTTATAACTGTCAAAATATAATTTCTAATGATTAATGTCCTTTGGAATTTTGCTACAAAACAGAAGATAGAAAGTTTTGAGGTATTGCTGCCTTAGAATCTTTCCAAGGTTTGGGTAAAAAAAATTGGAGGTTTTAAAAATTTAGTTTATTGTTGTTTTCAAAAAAATCAGTGTTTTTTCCTCTCCAGTTGCGAAGCTCATTTTAAATCTCCTCTCAGTCCCCAATGTATTGGCGTTCCTGAGCTTGTCTCATCTGCATGTCACATGCAGCCATCTGCGGTTTCAGCCATTCTGTTTGGTGCTATGTCTTGTTATACCAATTCATGGAGCGTTTCACTGCCTTCACCCAGTTTTCCATACTCATTTCATATTCCTGCCATTTCTTCTGTGGCTTGAAAACTGTTTCACTTTGTCTCAGTTTCTTTAGTTCCTCCTTGTCAGTCCAAAACCCTATAAATAAAAAAAATTATTCTCAAATTTTGAAGCAAATAATGAGTCCATAAAGTTTATCCACAAACCTATGTGATTTGGTGCAAAGGTAAACAATTATTATTTTAAAACACAATCCAAACTATTTTGTTGCTTTTGAATTTTGTTGGATTGACTGTCCCAGGGAATGAATACAGCAGGATTTAAAAGTCTTTTGGCTTTATGTGCACATGGCAGAGCACTAAGTTGCTTCTAGAACAACCATGCCTTGTCATCATTTAATTTTATGACTTGTTAAGAAAAAAATAAGAAATAGCATATTTTCTTCTTATAGATTGAAAAAAAAGATAAATTAAGAATTTATCTTGAGGGGAGAGACAACTCCTTAGAACAGGGGTGAGGAACCTTTTTTCTGCCAAGGGCCATTCGAATATTTATAACATCATTCGCTTAATATAATTCACTTAATATAAACTTACGTTGCTATGAAAAAAACTCCTAAATTTATTGAATTTTTAGTCCCACCTGCGGGTGCTGGGCAAGGCCAGATCAAAAGATTTCTAGGGCCTTATATGTTCCCCAACCCTGCCCTAGGTATATGCACAAAATTTAAAAATGGGATTTACTAGAATAAATACTTCCTTTTCAAACTATTGCATTTCATACAAGTTACTTAAATTCCTATTTAAGACAATGTTGAGTTCTGGCACACATTGTTCTTTAAATAAGCAGCAAGAACACACAACTATGAGCATAAGTGGTCTGAAACGGCAGGGAGGTCTTGGTAGTAAACTTGGCACATATCACTTACTCTGAAGTATTTAATTGACAAGTCTTGTGAAGTACATTTTCTCCTACCAATAAAACTGACACAAAATTCTTCCTTCTAAAATTTTCTGTTAAGTCACAATCTTTCTATTTACAAAGTTAACATTTTAGACTCTCTATATTTAAAGATATTAATTGATAGAAGTTTTTAAAAGACTAAACATAATTTTAATTAGTATAATACAGTTAGATAAATCTAGTCATAAAAATAAATATGTTCTTAAAATCCGTTTTCCAGAATTTATTATTTAGACCAAGGCATACATATTTCTAAAGTTATTTTATTAACTATGCATGGAATAGATCCATGACTCTGAGTGAGTTTTGAAAACAGAGAGGATGTGCACAGCCCTCAGTCTCAAATGTCCGAAAGAGAAGCCTTCCGACCAGAAGTCTCAGCTATTCTGAGAAAGTGAAACTATTTCCCTGCAGTGAGTGCAGTACCCTGCACTGAAAAGGTTTGAAAATAAAAACAGATATAACGAAGCAGATGAAACTCAAGCCACTATGTTATGTGTATGAATAACCTGCACGTTTGTTATTTAAAGTATTTTAAATGTTCAACAGAAGCTGACATACTTTTTCTTATAATATTAGAATTTTATGAGAATTTGATTATAATTATAAGCATAACTTATTCAATTTGTAAGAGTTGTTTAAGTACTTCAGATTTTCCTTGTTATAGGTCTAAGTTTGCTCAGTTATGTGAAACTAGAGGCCTGGTGCACAAAATTTGTGCATGGGTAGGGTCCCTACGCCTGGCGGTGATCGGGGCCAGTCGGGGCTTTCCAGTTGCTGGCTGGGGCCTTCCTTCATTCCACGCTGCCCCCTGGTGGTCAGTGCATGTCATAGCAAGAGATCGAACTCCCGGTCTCCCGGTCAAACACCCGAGGGGGCACTTTGCATATTAGTCTTTTATATATATACTAGTAGCCCTGCGCACAAATCAGTGCGCCAGTAGCTCTCTGCCCCCCTGCGCAGAGGCTCTCCACAGCCCAGAGGCCCATCCGTGGCCGGGCGGAATGCTTGCCTCATCACTGGGGCGACAAAGCAAAGCATTCCGCCAGGCTGTTCACGCTGCCCACTCTCAGCAGCCGCCCCCCGCCCCCCCGGGACTGGGGGACTCCAGCGGGGCTGAGAGGACTGGGCGCTGCCATCTTGTGGCTATGGGCGCTTCCATCTTTGTGATAGAGTGATGGTTGATTTGCATATTACCCTTTTATTAGACAGGAGGACTAGAGGCCCAGTACATGAATTCGCTCACAGGTGGGGTCTGATCAGACTGGGCTGGCTGGGAGGAGGGGATGCAGGAGGATGGATGGCTGGCCCTGATCCTGATTGGGGTGGAAAGGGCTGATCAGGGGCGGAGCTGGCTGGGGGAGGGGCCTCTGGCCCCTGCCCCCTGGTCAAAGTCCCGGTAAAGGGGACAACTTGCATATTAGCCTTTTATTATATAAGATTATTTTTAAAAATCAACTATATTAAATTTTTAAGGGTTAACATATACAAAAAACTTTAACATTGTAAATGGGAATGACTAAGGGAAAGTTTTTTTCTTGAATTTGAATTAATCAAATATTAGTCAATGAACAAATGAAAGTGTGATAATTTTATTCAAAGTTAACAGATTTTTAGTAGAATAAAGTTGAAGTTGAATTTACCAAGATTTCAGGCTTTTTGGATTTGTAACTTTACTATGTTAAGTCTTAGCCTAAAGTTTAACTGAAATATTCTGTTCTGCACAAACACTCCTCCTTTCCATACAGGAAAACACATTAAAACACTCCCAGTGTACCAAGGGAGTATTTCATAAAGAACTCCCTAATGGCCTCTGCATTTCCATTCTTTACCCTTCAAATTAGTCCTTCCACTAACTTCCAAAGTGATCTGTTCAAATGGAGATCTATCCATGAGCCCCTCCTGCTCAGAGCTCTTGAGGGGCTCTCCAATGCCTTGACAATCAAGCCCAAAATCCTCTTCTTGAGGAATCCACCAGATCAGGTGGTCTGGGTAACCTGCCCAGCCTTTCTCTTGCTCTCATCATATCAGCACTTGCTGTTAATGGCCCAGTACTGAGAAGCCAGAATAAAGCTACATAGACAGGGGCTGCACCACAGGAAAGGGAAAGTAAAACCCAAGAACCCAATTAGGAAGAGTTAATAAGACACCCCAACTGGGTGGGGAAAGAAGGATGCACGAGAGAAGCATGAACTTTAAACTGTATGGATAGCCTGGCCGGCATGGCTCAGTGGTTGAATGTTGACCTTTGAACCAGGAGGTCATGGTTTGACTCCCAGTCAGGGCACATGCCTGGGTTGTGGACTCAATCCCCAGTAGGGGGCATGCAGGAGGCAGCCGATCAATGATTCTCTCTCATTGATGTTTCTCTCTCTCTCTTCCTCCTGGTGTGTGTGTGTGTGTGTGTGTGTGTGTGTGTGTGTGTGTGTGTGTGTGTATCTATATATAAAAAAGGCTAAGCGACCATCGCATCCAAAACAACCGAACGGACGACCGAACAGGCTGTGTGGGGCGACCAGGCTGGCAGGGGGGTTAGTGAGAGGTGACCAAACGACTGAGCAGCAGGCTGTGTGTGGCTACCAGGCCCGGAGGGGGGGCAGTTGGGGGCAACCAGACTGGCAGGAAGGGCAGTGAGGGGTGGCCAGGGGGGCAGGCAGTTGGGGGCGACCACACCAGCAGGGGGTGCAGTAAGGGGCGACCAGGCTGGCAGGGGGGGCACTAATGGGCAATCAGGCTGGCAGGGGTGGCAGTTAGGGGTGACCAGGCCAGTGGGGGGGGGGCAGTTGGGGGCGACTACACCAGCAGGGGGGCAGTTAGGGGTGACTAGGCCAGCAGGGGGGGTAGTTAGGGGCGATCAGGCAGGTAGGCAGGTGAGCAGTTAGGAGCCAGTGGTCCCAGATTGTGAGAGTGATGTCCCGGATTGGGGAGGGTGCAGGCTGGGCTGAGGGGACCCCCCCCCCCCATGCATGAATTTCATGCACCGGGCCTCTAGTCTATAATAATAAAAGCATAATATGCTAATTAGACCTAACATCCTTCCGGACGACCTTCCGGACGAAGCCGGGGCTGTGCGGGAAGCCTGGGTCCCAGGTGCCAGAGGGAAGCTGGTGCCGGAAACCAGGGGAAGGAAGGCCTACTCTTACATGAATGTTGTGCATCGGGCCTCTAGTATATATATCCTAATACTAAAAACCCAGGGTCCGTAACATCCAAAATGACTGAAGGCTTGACCATCTGGAAGTCAGTGCTGGACTGCTATGGCGACCCAGCACCGACTGCCACTGCTGGGGCTGTCCCAACCCAGCACTGACTACCAAGGGGGCTGCAGATCAGGCCTGGAGAGTGGCCTGGGGAGAGAGAGGCAGGGTCTGATCCGTAGCCTCTGTGGCAGCTGTTGATCAGCACTTGCCTATCTCTTTCTCTCAGGGCCTGGCCAGCAGCTGTGCCTCTCTTTCTCTTGGGCCTCCACTGGGGCTGCTGATTAGTCCCACCTCTCTAATCAGGCCCGTTGATAGGCCCGGAGATGCTGACTGGCATAGAAACCGACCAATCAGAACCAAATCTGGGTGAAATGCGAGAAGCCAAAGGCTGTCTAGGAAGCAGAGCTTTTGACGCTGACTGACATAGAAACTGACCAATCAGAACCTAATCTGGGTGAACTGTGAAGGCAGAACCTAAGGTGGAGACTGAGGAGGGGTTTTAAGGGCAACAGCTGTTTGATGTAAGGTGTGAGAAAGCAGTTCAATTTTTTAATGACCGGTTTGGCAGTATAGTGCATATGGCTGGCTATCAGTCCAGATATAGGGATTATGTATTTTTGTCTGCCAAGAGCATCTCCTCCTGATGAAAAAGGCTTCCCCCCATTTAAGTAATCCTATCCTATATAATCTATCTATACAAATAAAAGGGTAATATGCTAATTAGACCAGGTCAACCAGCTATCTTCCGGACATCTGACTTCCTTCCGGACAAAGCCACGGTGGTGGGGGCCGAGGTAGAGGCCATTAGGGGCGATCAGGCTGGCAGGGGAGGGCAGTTTGGGGCAAGATCAGGCTGGCAGGGGAGGGTAGTTAATGGGGCAATCAGGCAGGCAGAAACAGTTAGGGGCAATCAGGCCAGCAGGAGAGAGCAGTTAGGGGCGAGATCAGGCCGGCAGGGGAGGGCAGTTGGGGGCGAGATCAGGCTGGCAGGGGAGGGTAGTTAATGGGGCAATCAGGCAGGCAGAAACAGTTAGGGGCAATCAGGCCAGCAGGAGAGAGCAGTTAGGGGCGAGATCAGGCCGGCAGGGGAGGGCAGTTGGGGGCGAGATCAGGCTGGCAGGGGAGGACAGTTAGGGGCAATCATGCAGGCAGGCAGAGGCAGTTAGGGGTGACAGGAAGGCAGGCAGAGAGGTTAGGGGCGATCAGGCAGGCAGGCAGAGGCAGTTAGGGGCGACAGGAAGGCAGGCAGAGAGGTTAGGGGTGATCAGGCAGGCAGGCAGGTGATTGGTTAGGAGCCAGCAGTCCCAGATTGCGTGGTTGGACATCCTCCAAGGGTTCCCCATTTGGAGAGGGTGCAGGCTGGGCTGAGGGAACACCCCCTCTCCCCCTGTGCATGACTTTCGTGCACCAGGCCACTAGTAATAAAATACAATGTATGGATATTACTAAGACAGGCAGCATAACCAATCAGGAACTAACAAGCATAAATACAAAGAAGAGTACATGCGCTTACTTTTTCTCTCTCCCCTGACACAGTGCACATGGATACCTGAAGTTCCTGTTGCAGGGGAGCACATCCCCCATGGCCCACATGGCTAATAGATACTGGTATGTGTGCCTCTACACATGGACAAATAGAATTTGTGGACGAAAGGGGCCACATGCTAACCTGACAAGCTCAGGGAAGGCCTGCATGGCAAACTCAGAGACCTAAAGTATCCACAAAAAATGGTCTGAAATTAAACTTTAACTAAAAGCAGTGATGGTGGGTAGTTACATCCTAGGACAGTATCTTCACTGACAAGGTCAACCTTTACCTTAACTGAGCCTATCTTTCTTTTTGCATCTATAATAACATACCCTTGAAATGTCTGGGTAACTTGTAACTTCCCTTTTTCTGGACCCCTGGGGGCACAACCTAATGTGCCTGGGCGCCAGAACAGATACCACGAATTCCTTCATTGTTATCATGTTAATTGTTCCTGCACCCACCTAAGTATGTGTCTATCATTTTGCTTTTTATCCAATCCCAAGGAAACCCCCTCACCCCTGCCACTTTGCTTTCTCCCACCTCTCTCATCTATCACCAATGGACTTCATGTAACCCACCTACATCCCTTCCTTTGATTGCAGTGTATAAATATAGATGTAATCCGCCATTCTCCGGAGCATTATCCCAATCAGTTGAGATTCTTCTTCCCGACAACTGTCAATAGATTGGCTCAAATAAAAACACAAAAATTTTTTTACAGGTTTGAATGTTTTTATGTTAGCAACTTTAATTAGCTTCGATGCTGAACTACTCCTGAATGTTACATGAAAAGAAAGCTCTGGACATATGCTGCTCCTGAAACCCCAGCTACACCTTTTCTAGGACTAGCTTCTCCCAATAAACTTTGGTTCTGCTAACTGTTTTTGTCTGTGACTTCATTCTTCATTTTTGTAAGACAACCAACTCGGACTCAACATCCGACATTACGGTTTCATAACTTGAGGTTCCACCAAGATTTCAATGGAACCAAGAGCCCTGGCAGACCCCACAGATTCCAGCCAGCAGATCCCACAGATTCCAGGAAAGTTCCATATCCTGCCAGGGAACAGGAAGTTGGGGGCTGCCTCGCCTGAGCACTCATAAGGCCTGAGCTTTATCAGGCATGCCTTATGTCCTCCTGGGACAGTGAAATATGGTAGCAATCATCTCAGGTAGAAACTGCTGTTTGGCTTCTGTACTTATTTGTTTGCTAAAACAATAGTAAGTTATTTTGATTTTCTGAACTTATGTATGCTATCCCAATACTCCATTGATGATGGTTTGAATATCCCATTGATTGTGATCTCACTGGTTATTGAAGCACATTCTTCTGGGAACCAGGACAGCTCAATTATCCCAAATGGTCTCAGTAGCTACAGATAACTGAGTTTTGGTTGACTCAGTGGTCCAGGAATCAGAACAGACCCTAAATTGCCTCAGTAGCTACAGATAATGCATTCCGGTTGACTCAGTTGTCCCAGAATCAGGACAGCACAATTATTCTAAATTGGCCCAGTGGTCCCAGATAATGTGTTTCTGTTGATTCAGTGATTCGTAGATACTTTAGATAACTAACTTGCTCAATTTCACTTCTGTAACTGAACCAGGTTCCTCATTCCAGACCCAAAGATGTAATCGATCCTTTTGTGATAGTCTGCCAATATAAGCCAGATGTGGCAAGCTGTTCAGGGCTCTGAGGTCTGGAGCACTTTAGCCCCTTGTATGCTGCCGGCCTTTAATAAATGACTCTATAATTCGACTTCTTGAGGCATTCTTTGTAAGATGGGGGTACACTACAACAACAGGATTTTGGTCCTTCTATGGGCAGGATGGATCAGTAATGGATGAGGAAGTAACACTGGGCACCCCGCCAGCTGCAGGATGGTGTCCATGCACACATGAAGCAATGTGGAGTCACGCAGGGCCTTCCCACCCGGCTTTTCCCTATCAGGTTGCTTTTTTAAGTCCTCCAGGTAGAGCTAAGGGTTGCAAAATGCTTATAGATAACTAGTGGCCCAGTGCACGAAATTCGTGCACATTAAAAGGGGATTAGTTAGAGGAAATAATTTAATATTGCTATTTGCCCTTTCTCTATAATAGAAGTGTCAGAGATGAAAGAAAATTAGTAAAATGTATATGAAAACCTTCCTCCTGTCAGAGTCTGGGGCGCACCACGGGACCCAGAGTCAAGTCCCCGCCCACCCCACCCCCATTGGGCTAGATCCAGATCCGGCCAGTCCCACCCTTGTCAAGCCCCGCCTGGCAGGGGGCGTAGCCTCAGGTCCCCTGGCCTGGCACCAGGATGGGGTGTGTGGCCTGAGGTCCCCCAGATGGGGCAGGGGCGTGCCTTGAGGTCCCCCATCAAGCCCCTCCAGGTGTGGGACATGGCCTGAGATTCCCCTGTCAAGCCCCGCTGGTTGGGGGACATGGCCTGAGGTCCCTGTCAAGCCCCACTGGCAGGGGGGGCGCAGCCCCAGGTCCCCCATCAAGGGGGAGCAGCCTGAGTTCCCCCAACCCAGCACTGGGGGTGCACCTTGAGGTCCCCTGTCAAGCCCTGCCGGGTGTGGGGCATGGCCTGAGGTCCCCCGGCCTGGTGCCAAGGTGGGAGGTGCGGCCTGAGGTCCCCCAGCCTGACGCCAGGGTGGAGGGCATGGCCTGAGGACCCCTGTCAAGCCCTGCAGGGTTGGGGGGTGCAGCCTGAGGTCCCTGTCAAGCCCTGCTGGGTGTGGGGCGTGGCCTGAGGTCCCCTGTCAAGCCCTGCTGGGTGGGGGACGCAGCCTGAGGTCCCCCGGCCTGGCGCTGGGGCGGGGGGCACAGCCTGAGGTCCCCCAGCCTGATGCCAGGGTGGGGGGCAGGGGGCATGGCCTGAGGTCCCATGTCAAGCCCCAAGGGGACGGGGGAGGGCGTAGCCTTGAAAGGTAAAGAATTTTGTTTACTTTATCTTATCTGGGCAAATCCTGAACTTCTTAACTCCAGAGATTAAAAAGCAACAATAGAAAATGGAGCTTCAGGAAAAAAAGCAAACCCTAACTGAAAGAGTAAAGTTTTTTTTTTACAGCTGTCCGTTTTATCTTAAATCTCCAAGGTCTTCCCCCTTCTCCAGTGATGGGAACAAGACCCTTAAACCTGTCCCAGGAAACAGCACCGAGCTAAGAGCAGACAGAGCAAATAGTGCTCTGACAGATAAGAAAAGCAGGACATGAGATTACCGGATGGGACTGTTGACTGAAAACTTAGGCCCTGTCATTAAACATGTTATTAACGAGCCTTGTTGGAATTTCCTGGCGACTTTGTCCTCTCTTCCCCCCTCACATGTGTAACCCCCCGATGTATGGTTTTTGCCTATATATACTTGTAAGACTTTCTGCTCGGGGTTCGACTCCTCTGCTCCCGTGTGAGTTACAAGTTGAGCCCCAGCGCGCTGGAATAAAGCCTCTTGCTGTTTGCATCAAGTGACGCCTCCTGCGGATGATTGGGGTTGCCATCGATCCGTGAGATAGAGTAAGGGTCTCCCTCTGGGGGTCTTACTGAAAGAATGCACTCCCAGAGCAGGCGCCCTTGAGTCTGTTCTGGGAGACAGGAATAGATAAGAGTAAGCAGGCACAGCTCTGTTCCCAGAGAAGAGCATGCTGACCTCCCCCTCAGCGCTTATCAGTAAACGTCCTAGCTTCTGGTTTCTGTTAAAGTTCCTGTTTTCACTAAGTTTTCTGTTGAGATAAAACATACCATTCCCGTGAGAATAAGTAAACAACCTATCTTGCCTCCCACCTGCGTGTGGTTTTTGCCTTTAAAAGTCTGTAGCCCACCCTGGCTCGGGGCTCCAGTCAGCAGCCTCTTGTTAGAGTTGTTGCCTGTGAGTCCCTGCGCCGCGCTTGAATAAAGAAACCTCTTGCTTTTGCATCGAGACTCTAGTTCGGCGTTTGATTTGGGGTCGTCGCTCTGCCAAAGGACCCACCGGGGGTCTTCACGACCTTACATTACAGCCTCAGGTCCCTGCTGATTGCTCCTTAAGGCTCCTTATGGGAACTTGGCCTCAGCTGTGGGTGCAGCCATCTTTGTGACGGTGTGATGGTCAATTAGCATATTCCCTCTTTATTAGAGAGGATTGGCTTTATGAAACCAAGGTTTAGGAATTTTGAAATTGAAGCACCTGGTCAAAAACTCTGGTCTGGGCCATCTTTGAAAGTACAAGTTTCTGGGCCATGTGAGCAAATCAACTTAACTCATTTCAGCTTTGATTGCTAGATCACCTGCTTTGTCTTTATTGCTAAAAGACTGTAAAGTGAATTTGGACCTGTTGATATAATGTCTTGTGCTTTGTTGAAAGTGTCTTGAAACTAAGTGTATTTAAAATATGTTCATAAGGGTCAATCTAAGGAATACTAGCTGTTTGCTTTTCTTGGTTATTGGAAATTGAGGCTTCTAAGAGTTATTAGTTGGAAATTGTATAGTTTTTGTAATAGAATGCATGAGGCATAGAGATGCATTTTGATACTAGTTATTCCTAGAAGTTGTATAAAAGTTTGTGAAAGTTATAGAAGGTCTGGAAGGAGAAATATTAAAAGGAAGTTATATAAATAACAGGGGCCAATGCATCAGGTCAAGCAGAATGGGTAAACTAAAACTGGAAGTTAAAACAAAGGCCAAACAATGTAGGCAATTACAGCCATCTTGTAACTATCAAGCCATTATCTTCCCCAGCCTAGGACACAAGAGGAAATAGTTAAAAAATCTCCCTAACAAAAGAATGCAAAAAGGGAGGGGGGAAAGGAAAGAAAAAAAAAAAAAAAAAAGGTGGTGGTTTCACTCCCTAAGCAAAGAAGCTAGCAGTCTCAAGGCTTAGCAAAAATAAAGTTGCCAGGTGCTTCTCATGATTTCTGGGAAGGCCACAATAAAGTAACAGGGAAACTTAAGAAATAATCTGTAACAGAATATTCAGCAAAGTAATTTTAAGACATCTGGGGCCCGTCTATACTTCATAACCCAGATGTATATGTTTACTTGCTTTGCTTTTTCAGTAAAGGTGCATACTTTAATTGCTTGTATAAATTGACTTTTCACAATGCTGTCAAGGTCTCTCATATAAATTAATTTATATAAGGAGACGAGGATCCAAATTGGGAACAGCCTAGAACAGTCAAGCAGTCTGCAGCCATTTAGTAAATTCTATCTTCCTTGAACTATTCCTCCCCAGCCAGAGGATAAATAGCTTAAATCAATCTACACAAGGAGAGAGATAGCAGAAATCCAATTAGTGATGGAAATCTTTGTCAAATAAAGAAACAATAACTATATTACACCTTCACTTATAACTCTAATTGCTCTTCTAAAATATTGTATTTTACAGAAAAGGACAAGATTCCATGTCATTTGCATTATACTCAAATCCATAACCATGTCATTTTAAATTTCTTATCATTTAGAGATAGTCACTGTTTTGTTATAATGCATTTAGAAAAATGTTACATCTTCTGTGGGATCCATGGAAAGGACTCTGACATTTTCAGATCATTCCCTTCAAACTGGATGAAGATTATTAGAATTCTACAGAGTATCTGGATTTATAGAAGTACTGGCAGGAAAAATCAGGAGAAACAAAAACATTAATATGGTACTGAATGAACTGAAAATAATTATAGTTTTCATAACTTTTGAAAGTATTGCTGATTCTCAATCTTTTTGTTTTTCAGACTGAAGAAAACATTTCTTAAAGCAATTTGGTAAATTATTTATTTTTCTCCCTACCTTCTCCCTCCAGAATTTGGCAATTCTTAATGAGTAAATCATGGCAATGCATTTCTTTGCATGAATTCAATAAGACCACTTTCCTGAAAGAGTAAAACATTTTTTCTTTTTCAAGCCCCGAGTAAAGAGCAGACAGAGCAAATAGTGCTCTGACAGATAAGATATGAGATTACCAGATGGGACTGTTGACTGAAAACTTAAGCCCTGTCATTAAACATGTTATTAACGAGCCCTGTCGGAATTTCCTGGTGGCTTTGTCCTCTCTTCCTCCCTCACATGTGTGACCCCTCCCAATGTGTGATTTTTGCCTTTATAAGCCTGTAAAATTTTCTGCTCGGGGCTCATCTTCGCTGCTCTAGTGTGAGTTACGAGTCGAGCCCCAGCGCACTGGAATATCCTCTAGCTGTTTGCATCAAGTGACGCCTCCTGCGGTTGACTGGGACAGAGTGAGGGTCTCCCTCCGGGGGTCTTTCATTCCAACCGCCATTTTATTGACCAAGACTTTGACTAGAGTATCATGTCTGAGAGACACATGCTTGGACTCTGAATGTCACCAGAAAAAACTTGAAGCCAATGTGAGTGCCTTTAAGAAAAGCCTGGTACCCTGCTGGGTCACGTGGTCCATGGCAGTCTTTCCAGGTAATGAATGAACATTACTTTCCTGAAAGATGTCAAGAAAGGAACCTCAAGGCATTTTGGGAACCTCAAAAACTTGGGTAATTCACCCAAGTCTACAGGCAAGCCTGATGGCAACTAGGTGGCTTGTCTTCTTTAATGAGCCATAAAGGGCTCATTAAAGCTCAATCATGAAAAAGAAAGAAAGAAAAAACACCCTCAATCATGAAATTCCAGCAAAGCAAATTTTAAAAGAGCCTATACAGTCAATTGCTATTCTTATTGTATTCATGCAAATAATCAGGCCAAATTACAACTAGACTTAATTTGGTCTTTAATAAAAATGAGGGCGCCAAAACCGGTTTGGCTCAGTGGATAGAGCGTCGGCCTGCGGACTGAGGGGTCCCGGGTTCAATTCCGGTCAAGGGCATGTACCTTGGTTGCGGGCACGTCCCCAGTGGATGGTGTGCAGGAGGCAGCTGATCGATGTTTCTCTCTCATCGATGTTTCTAGCTCTCTAGCCCTCTCCCTTCCTCTCTGTAAAATACCAATAAAAATATATTTAAAAAAAAAAATGAGGGTGATTTTAGAGAGAACAATTGTGTCTCAACAAACTTTATAGTATACAATTGGGAACAGACTCCAGTTAATTGTTTCGAAGTTTTATTTTTCATCTATGAATTGAACTGAATTCTAAATTTGTTTAGTGTTCTTGGATGTTTAGCTACAACTCTTCAAACTAATGCTTAATTTTCTCCCATCCTTTGACTTGGAATCATTGAGTTCTAAAACACTTTTTCTTCCACTGGACCATTTGTCATAATTCTTGTTGTTTAGTTTGTCTCCACTAGGTTATAAGCCTTAGTCAGCTCAGAGAATACCACCTCTAGACACCATCGCCACCTTCTTCCATGCCCAAGCCTCATTGTCCCTCTGACAGAGAGCAAGGATTTCTTGGCTCTGAGGAAAAACGTCACATCTTTTGGTCAAATAAGCTTGACAACCTTCCAACGGTTAAATTTTAAGGAACTTTTCTTTAGTCATTCCAATAGGCCCAATTTGCCCTAAAGAAATATTTGAACCATGTAGGCCACTCTACAAATCAGACCAGGGTTTGTTCCCTTTCCCATTAAGGGAAATCACACAGGCAGCACAGGAAATCTCATCGGTAAAGTGTGACTGCCCGACAGATACTTGCATATGGTCACACACATGGGAGCACCAGTAGTAGGGGGTTAAGTCAGGACCTTCCCTGTGAGCACATCTAGCCAGGAAGATCAGCTATTAGTGTGTGTGCACTAACAGGCGGTCTTTCTTGCCCTACACAAGAGACCTCCCTCGGGGGCTCTAACAAGATGGCACTGGTAGCTTCTTCGTTCATTTTTTCTTTTTAGATGGGGAACTCATCTGCCACCAAGGTCAGCACACCCCTAGATTGCATTTTGAGGAACTGGGATTCATTTGATCCACAAACCCAGAAGAGAAAGCATACTTAAGTATGGCCACAATGTAAGCTTGGAAGATAGAGAGGCATGGTCCTCAAAAGGGAGTATTACCATCATACAATTAAATATTTTCTGTAGGAAGGAAGGGAAGTGGGCTGAGGTCCCATATGTTCAGGCTTTCTTTGCCTTAAGAAACAATAAAAAATTGTGTAAGCAATACAAAATTGACCCCTGATGCCTGGCAACATTGACCCAAAGTGGTATAAGAGAGTCAAAAACCCCTAAGAAGGTGATGGGTATTAAGTAGGTAGTATTAAGCAAACGGTGTAGCCTTCCCAGAGGAGAGCTCTATGGGTAACAAGTCCTGCCCTAGACCTGAGGGGACTTGGCCACCCAGGCCCCTGGTTACCCTTTGCCCTCTATAGGCAGTGACAGGGAGAGTACAGACCCATCCGGGTCCAGGTATCGTTTTTCCTACAGAACTTAAGACAAATTAAGATGGATTTAGGAAAGTTTTCAGATAACCCTGATAAGTACATAGATGTTTTTTAGGGACAGATATAAACCTTTAATTTATCATGGAAGAATGTAATGCTTCTTTCAAGTCAGACACTCTCAGGATCAGAGAAGCAGTAAGTCCTAGATACAACTCAACAGTCCAGAGACAAATACTTCTTAGTAAATGCCAGTGGGGTCCCCCAAGATCAGATTGGACAGTTTTATCCCAGGGCTTTAGAGATAGCCTTCATTTGCTTGGTCAGGCCTTAGCTCAGGATTTATGTCAATTTAACTACCTGTAGACCAAAATATACAAAGGTCACTAGATTCACTGGATCACATGGTTCCAGATCATAGAATGGGCCTTCCTACATGTCAACAATCCTTTTAAAATAGATCTCAGAACACAAGATATTCTTAAACAGACTATATAGTTAAGGGAGAAAACATTGCATTCTCAATCTCCTAAAATTTAGGCTCAAATCCATGGTATGCTACCTGTTCCTAGCATTATTGTTTGGCTCTTATATACTCAATTGTCTAACTCTATTCATCCTCTCTTGCATAGAATCCATCAAACTACAGATGGTCATGGAAATGAAACTCTGAATGACATCTTCCCATCTTCTACAGTCCCTTAGATCGTCTGCCTCCAATGGAGCCCCAATACCCCTTGCTATGTCCCTCTTCAGTTGTAAGTTGCTAGAGTGGTCATTGCCCCCATTCCCAACAGCAGTTGGAGTCTCCAAATTGGAATGGGAAATGAAGACAAAAGAAAGCTAGGTAGGTAGGGGCAGGACCATAGGAAGGGAAAGTAAAACCCAAAAACCCAACTAGGCAGAGTTACGAAGATACCCCAATTGGGCGGAGAAGGAAAGGTATGCAAGAGAGGCATGAACTTTAAAATGTATGGATATTACTAAGACAGGCAGCATAACCAATCAGGAACTAACAAGCATATATACAAAAAATAGCACGCTCGAGCTTCCTCTTTCTCTCTTCCCCTGGCACAGCGCACAATGGATAGCTGACGTTCCTATTGTGGGGGCTTATGGCTATGTGGGCCTCCACACATGGACTAACAGACTTTAATAAGCTTGGATGCTGAACTACTCCTGACTATAACATGAAAAGAAAGCTCTGGACACTGGGCTGCTCCTGAAACCCCAGCTACACCTTTCCCAGGACTGGCTTTTCCCAATAAACTTCAGTTCTGCTAATTGTTTTTGTCCTTCACTTCATTCTTCGTTTTCGCGAGACAACAAACTTGGACTCAACATCCCACATTTTGAGGTTTCAGTACCTCTTCAGGAGCTGCATTCTCTGTTGGACAGCTAGCTTAGTTCTGACCTCTTCCTCACCTGGCTATCTGTGCACTTAAAAACTGAGCTCTATGTTGCCACCTCTGGGAAGGCTACACCGTTTGCTTAATACTACAGCTGTTTGCTATTTTTTTATACCAAATTTAATAATCGGTTAACTTGTCTGACTGCTCTCACCAGAGACTCCCACAGCAGGGCTATGTCATTTAAACTCTTTATTCCCAGTAGTGACTGTCATGTAACAGGGTGCTCAATAAATGTTCAATAAATACAAGAATGGAGTTATTTTAATGCCAAAGACAAGCCTATCTGCTCAGGAAGCCTGCCCAGACCCCCTGCCTTGCTAAGGACCGTTGAGAATTAAGTGTCCTTGCCTCATACTTAGGACTCAAGGAGTGAAGTAAGGACAGAAGAGGCGCATGAGACCCACCCACAGAGGAGGCCACAGGAGTGTTTTGTGAGTCTCATGTACATATGCTTGTGGAGCTTAGTGTACACCTAGGTTTTCTGGACCCTCTTTATAATTTTACAGTTTGGGAGGAGAAATGCTATCTGTAAGAAATAGTTTGCAAGATAGCTCTCATTTTTATAAAATTCACACATACCAACAGCAAGGCCAGCTAGAGAAGCTGCACCGAAGCATGACATATCCAGGTGAACAGGTCTGTCTATTTTCTCATTAATCAGGTCTGAAGTCATCTGCATGACAAAACTGTTCTTACAAACTCCTCCATCTGCCCTGTGGGGAGCAAGATATTTGAGATAAAGTACCCTAACAAAAGCATAACACCATTTTAAAAAAGAGTCATATTTTTTTAGACCCTTGATTTTACTTTTTAATTCCAAAATTACATCACTTAGCATTGACCTGCAGATACAGGACCTTACTAGGTAATCTTGAAACATTTTCCCTTATTCCTGCTATCGGTTCTTCCACCTGCTCTATTTGTTCAAAACAGGCCAAGAGAACTGAGCCAACATACAAATTCATTTGGACATTCTAGCAAAGAAAATTTGATGTTTCTATGCCAAAACGATAGCCACATGCCCAAAAGAGACTTTAAAGATTTTTATAATATGGGTGCTAAGATCTTCCCAAATTCCAAAGTGTGTTATATTCTCCATAAATCCTAAATCAACTTTTCATTCCTCGTCAAATCCCTATGATCAAGAATTTTGTTGTAAAGAATCTAGGTTTAAGTTCTTTTTGAAATACTGAATAACCCTAATGATGAAAATACTCATGGTAGCTACCACTTCCTTCCAATTTCTAATTACATCTATTAGAAACAAAGCATACATACCGGATTTTTGTCACGGGAATATGGATCTCTTTCTGCATCACCTCATATAATTGCTTGTTTCTAGTTAAAAAAATAAGATAACTATTTAGAGAAAAGGAAATCATAGTAATTCTCTATTTTTCTAATCTATAAAAATAAAAACTATGGTTTTATTTACATGATATATATAAAATATGCAAAAAGGCATTAAAGAAATATATTCTGCTGACTAGAAGTGGGTAACAGATGTTCAAATAAACAAGAGGCTCAGGGCTTGTGCTTCTCACCTCCATACGAAAGAGCACAATTTTTATTTTCAAACTGAATTTTATCTATAACCGTTCCTACAAATAAAAATACAAAGCAAACATCCATTTAATAGATAGCTATTAAGATGGCATGCCATAAATTATATCTAATAGAATTAATCAAATATAAAACTAATCCTATATAATAAAAGCCTAATATGCTAAGTTATAGCATATTAGGCTTTTATTATATGTCTGGTTGTCCGGTCGGCCATTCAACCAATCAAAGTGTAATATGCTAATGATATGCTAAGGCCGCTCAACCACTCGCTATGACGTGCACTGACTACCAGGGGGGAGACAGTCTACCAGCTGACCAGTCGCTATGACGTGCACTGACCACCAGGGGGCAGATGCTCCGACCAGTAGGTTAGCTTGCTGCTGGGGTCCAGCTGATCGGGACTGAACAAGATGGGCCAGACATGCCTCCTACGGTCCCTCCCTGGCTGGCCAACTCCTGTGTCCCTCCACAGTCCCAATTGTGCACTGGTGGGGTCCCACGGCCAGGCCTGCAACCTCTCGCAATCCAGGACCCCTTGGGGGATGTCGGAGAGCCGGTTTCGGCCCGGTGGCAGAACGACTGGTCGCTATGATGCGCAATGACCACCAGGGGGCAGATGCTCAATGCAGGAGCTGCCCCCTGGTGGTCAGTGCACTCAGCCAGAAGCTGGGCTCACAGCTGGGGAGTACCGTGGTGGTGGCGGGAGCCTCTTCCACCTCCACAGCAGTGCTGGGGATGTCCGACTGCTGTCTTAGGCCCGCTCCCTGTGAGTGGACCTAAGCTGGCAGTTGGACATCCCCTGAGGGCTCCCAGACTACAAGAGGGCACAGGCCAGGCTGAGGGACCCCGCCCCAAGTGCACGAATTTCATGCACTGGGCCCTCTATTTTATAATCACTGGAAATTTTATTTTAAACATTTGAATTTTCCATATTCACAATAGCCACATTTTTAATTTTAATAAGCTACACCTGCCTCATAACAAAAAGAGCACAGGAAAATATACATAAAATAATTTTGATAATTCAATCTTTGAGTATCACAGAAGCATATTAAAATTCTCCTTCATGAATACAAAAACCTTTGAAAGTCCAAATTTTAAATCTCTTATGCTTAGGAAATTGGGTATTTTAAAAATCACTGAATTTTCAGATATCAAATCTAAGTGGTACTAGTACTATTTAATATGAAAAAATAAGAAATGACATGAAAATTAGCAGTAAGAACAGACCATGTCATATGCAGTATGAATTAAACTAAAGGTTTAAACCCTTGATTAAAATTAAGAAATTTCTAGTTTTGTAGAAACTAATAAAAGAAAACAGGAATACCATGTGGGGAGAAAGGAGTTTAGAGCAGGTTTTGGTACCTGAAAGCTATGGACTCCAATATTGCTCGTACAAGATGGTATTTACTAGTGGAAGGCTTCAAACCCATAAAAGAGGCACATGCACAGGGGTCATTTAATGGAGCCTAAAGTAAGAGATAGTAAGAATATATTTTTATTGTTCTAAGTCACATCTATAGACTGAAAGACATATTATTCAATAAAAATGAACACATTAGAAAAAAATTCCTATTATAGTTGAGTAGCTTTAAAATAAATGACAGCCCAAAATTATGTTAAATATTACCATAACATTTTAACAGGGTTTGAGAAAGTTTGAGAACTGACATGGAACTTACCTGGGCCTTCTGTTTGAGCTCATACCAAGAAATTATTAACAGCCCAGCTTTATTAATGAAGGCAATGAAAAATAATCCTTGTACCCCCTTCTCTCCAGCTGTAGGGTTTTTACACATAAAGTTGTTCACTGCATAAAGGAGCTTTTTGAGGACGTAAGTTAGACTCAAGATAAAGAACAATAATGCAAAAAATGTGTTTTTCAGTGTCATAACTTACACCCAATATGTCACCAGACACTCAATCTAGTATTCAATTTCTTAGCTTACAGTCTTGTTGTCTAATATGAGAAATGACCCAGCCTTAGCATATCATTAGCATATTACACTTTTAAGAGTCAAAACCTTGCCCTGGTTGGTGTGCCTCAGTGGGTTGGAGTGTCATCCTGTATACCAAAAGGTTGTGGGTTTCATTTCCCATCAGGACACATACCTAAGTTGCAGGTTTGATCCCCGGAGGCAACTGATAGACCTCTCTCCCTATTCCCCTCTTTCCAAAATGAATAAATAAAACCTTGGGTGAGGATTACACAAATTTCTTTTTAAAGAATCAAAATCTTGAGCTGGATGTATTAATCAGATGAAATTTGTATTCATCTTTGAAATGCAAGACAATTCTGGGACAGAAAACAGATTCCTGCCAGGCTTGCAATCTCACGGGGAAGCAGACAGAGGAATTCTGGCACACTTACATAAGGTCATGACAGGGACATGCCAGTGCTGTCAGGAACTGATGGTCCCTAGAAAAAACACCTGCTAGTTTCAAGCACTCACATATCATCTCTTTACCTGGAAAACTTTCTCCCACTCCCTTCTCCTGGTCAGTCCTACTTACCATTTTGAAACTTGGCTCAGCTTCCTCTGGAAAAGTTCCTGACCCTAGAGACTAGACCAGTCCTCAATGATATGTTTCTGTGGAAGCCTCTAACTCCCCATTACATCAGGTGCCACAGTTTATAATCACAGGTATGTATGTGTGTTTGTGGAAACTCCATTGTCTGTGGCCTTCCATAGGGGATCCACACACATCTGCTCATTGATACACATTGAATCAATAAACAAAAAATACTTTTCCTAATTACTTAACTGAAGAAATTCTACATTATATCTTTACTGTAGCTATAATTTTCCTCCTATTCTGAATTTATATTGATAATTTTTAAGTTCACTAATATCTTCCAATGATTTGCTCAGTAAAAGTTGATTTATACAGTGAAGTTGGTCTACAAAGACAGGCCAGACTCCGCCAGTTCATTTAGTCCCTAGGATGCTATGGGGTTTCTCTGCATAAAAATTATTTTTTCTGATCTACCACATAGAATTCTGATATGAATGGCTTGAAATCACTTTTGTACAAGTAACTATGAACATAATTTACTATAACTAATAGGCCAATTTGAGGGGTAATAAATTCCACCGAAGCCTGAAAATCCCTTGATAGGTTACAATATCCCTGCATTAGTTAGTCCAAGGGACTCTCACTGGGATATGGCAGAAAAAACACTGGGAAGGTCCTTTTCAGGTCCTGCTCATACCTGGTCAGGGCAGACAGCCCCCAGTTACACCTCAAATATGTCACTGCCACTGCCACCAAGTGGGCCTCCCAGAACCAACCACCAACTAGGATAGCATGACCTGGCCAAGTTCTGTTTGGCACCCTAAGCAAAACTCGCTGACTCCTTCCCTGCACAGACTGCCCAGCTAGCAGGCCTCTCACCATGGGGACCTTGGCCTTGTGGGCGGTGAATGTGAGCAGGCCTCTGTCCCAGTCCACCACGACCTGACAGCACATTCCTCTGGCACCTGCTGTGTCATTCTGCTGTCTTGGTATCTACATTCTGCTATGAGAGAGTATGGCAGAGGTGACTATAACCTGGACCTGGGAGTCAGGACACCTGAATCCTAAAACCAGAGCTGCTGCTCAGTAGTGTATGAGACTGGGCAAATGATTTAACAGCTAACCCTCAAGTCTCCAGTCTTCAGAGCAGGATCCAAAGAGTATTTCATGTCTTGCTGAGTTACTGAGGAGTAAATGAAATAATGCATGTGAAGAATTTAGGACAAAGCCTGATACACAGTAAGAATTCACAGCTTAGCTACCACTACAATCTTTATTTTACCCACCCCACTCCCACTACTACTGTCTTCACAATCCTTTCACTGCACCATCTAAATGCTTCCTTCTATTGTAAATAGATTCCCCTAACCCAGGGGTGGGCAAACTTTTTGACTCGAGGGCCACAATGGGTTCTTAAACTGGACCGGAGGGCCGGAACAAAAGCATGGATGGAGTGTTTGTGTGAACTAATATAAATTCAAAGTAAAGGAACGGAGGGGAGAGCAAGAGAACCGGATAGAACAGCCGGATCCGGCCCGCGGGCCGTAGTTTGCCCACAGCTGCCCTAACCCATATCCAATTCTGAGAAGTTTCCTCCACTTATTTTGTGGGTGCTGTAACAAACCTGGCTCTGGGATGGGCAAATGGCTTCAGTTGTAGCTATTCAGTATAGGTTCCTCAGGCTTCCATACCATAGGAACAGAAGGAAACTATACTGACTCCCCTGACCACTCTAGGCCAGTGTGCATCTACTGTTAGCAGACACTTCCCTGTCCCTGCTGCATGCCTGGTTGCATATCAACATCATGCTGTGTTTCCTTTCACCTTTCCACTGCTCAGATGCCCCAGTCACTCCCAAAACCAGAGATGGCATGCACCATACTTGCTGGCCACATCCCTTTGTAGGGAAACTGCTTGAACCCACAGCCTTGTTCTCTGAAACAGCCATACCTCATGCCCTAGTCCCCCAGCCACTGCACGACTGGAGTGAGCACAACTGGCTCAAGTCTGTCCAAAGCTTGAAAAAAAAGGAGGTTCAATCAGACTCCCTCCCTGGAAATTGTAACTAGGAAACACCTAGAAAAAGACCATCAATAGGAACTAAAGGATGAAATTAAAAGGATGTAAAAGGTGGAAAAAGGCTGTGTGTATTTACAAATTGTGAAGAAGCAGAAACCTTAGGGGAAATCATGACAAGCAGAAGTTATGAGGAAGAAAGAACATCCAGCAAAGCTAATGCTGAGTAGAGAAAAGCAGATGTATAGAGAAGCAGGAAAACAGAACACTCAAAACTGCACAGCTGGCCCTGAGCTCTTCCCAGCCCGTCCTCAGGGGCATGCAACACAAGGAAGCCTGCTTCTCACACCTATGAGCCCTCATAGCAACATGACTAATCCCTGAAGACTGGCACTAGCTCACAGTCCTGTCCTCTCTCCTGCTGCCACCATCACAGGAACTTTCATGCCAAGTAGAACCACTGACTCTTGCCTCTGACACCTGCTGTGAACACTCTACATCAGCACCCTCTCCCCCAGACCATAGCCCTGCTAGAGCACCACCACCGGACTGCACCAAGTAATGCCCCGCGCACTGCCTGCTGCTCCCTGACCCCTCTGCCATTTCCTGAACTGGCTGGCCCCGGCACCCTCACTCTCCTTAAATCTTCTCCAGCAACCCTTTGTTAGCAGACTCCCTTGAGAAACTGAGGCTATTAGAAACCTTTACCATCCTGCCCTCCATTATCTATAGCTGTGAAAATATTCTAAAATTAAAGGCAGTACCACTTATACTTGTTCCTTCCTTCCATCCATCCCCCTAATCTTCATTTTCTCTGTTTACTGATACACACAGCTTATAGGCAATCTCTCTCCTATTTTCTAAGCAGCTTACCATCAACACACTATTGTTAATTTTAGGTCTCCAGTTAATTCTTTCATTTTACATAGGGAAATATTTGGCTTTGCAGGCTTCCTCACCCCTCCCAATCCCAAAGTATGGCCAGGTTGCAGTCATGGTAGGTCAGGGGCATTTTGTGATCAACATGAAATTTAAAACCACATCTGCAATAGTCTTCTCTATCTTTTTTTATTATATACTAGAGGCCCGGTGCACAAAATTCGTGCACGGCAGTGGGGGGAGGGCATTTCCCTCAGCCCAGCCTGCACTCTCTCCAACCTGGGACCCCTTGAGGGATGTCCGACTGCCCGTTTAGGCCCCATCCCACATGGCAGGGGATGGAGCCTAAACAGGCAGTCGAACATCCCTCTCACAATCCAGGACTGCTGGCTTCCAACCGTTCGCCTGCCTGCCTGCCTGATTGCCCCTAACTGCTTCCGCCTGCCAGCCTGATCATCCCCTAACCACTCCCCTGCCAGCCTGATCAACGCCTAACTGCTCCCCTGCCGGCCCAATTGCCCCTAACTGCCCTCCCCTGCCAGCCTGGTCACCCCTAACTGCCCTCCTTTTCCAGCCTGGTCCCCCAAACTGCCCTCCCCTGCCCCCTGCAAGCCTTGTCCCTCCCAACTGCCCTCCCCTTCAGGCCTGGTCCCCCTCCAACTGCCCTCCACTGCTGGCCCAGTCACCCCTAACTGTCCTCCCTTGTCAGCCTGGTCACCCACAACTGCCCTTCCTCGCTGGCCTGGTTCCCCCAACTGCCCTCCCCTGCAGGCCTGGTCCCTCCCACTGCCCTCCCCTGCAGGCCTGGTCCCCCCCACTCCCTTCCCCTGCAGGCCTGGTGACCCCCAACTGCCCTCCCCTGCAGGCCTGCTCCCCCCAACTGCCCTCCCCTGCTGGCTCGGTTACCCCTAACTGCCCTCCCCTGCTGGCCTGATTGCCCACAACTGCCCTCCTTTGCAGGCCTGGTCCCTCCCAACTGCCCTCCCCTGCTGGCCATCTTGTGGTGGCCATCTTGTGTCCACATGGGGGCGGCCATCTTTGACCACGTGCGGGTGGCCATCTTGTGTGTTGGAGTGATAGTCAATTTGCATATTACTCTTTTATTAAATAGGGTTTTATTACATATTATTTTTTACAGGTATATGAATTGATAGAGGAGGGAAACACAGAGTTGACAAGATATAGTCACTATGAAGTCCATCAGCACATTTTTTAAAATGGGAGGATCCACAGTAACCTAATTAAATCCCACCTCTGCTGATCACTATTCATGTCACCTTCCTCCTTAAACTTCAGTCATAATTATTCACTCCTTCTGATGTGGTGGATGGTATTTTAGCTGCCCCCCCTCATCCTGCAGAAGATGCAATAGAGGTAGTTTCTGAACCTCAGGGTACAGTACACAGAAAGTAGGACAGATATTAAAATAATGCTCATTTAAAAAATCTAGTTTGGAAATATGGTACTTTTAGAGACTTAAGCCATTATGATCTAATTTTTTTTTTCACCAGCGTCTAAATTCTATGATCTAAACTTATGAATTTGGGGCTTTTTTTGTAACTTATTGCCAGAGCAAGGGATGGTCTAGAAGGAAAAGAAATTTTTATTTTTTGAAAGGAAAAAACCATTTAGATGGGAATTAAAAGGACTGGTATAAGCTTTCTAAAAAAAGGGGGGGGGGATTTGTTCATAATAATATATCTGAGTATTTTACAAAGTCTTTATAACAATAAGCATATTAAAAGTATTATCACAGATCTTTCAATTCAATAACAAAGTTAAATATTATAAAATCAAGTCTTTTACTGGATTCACTTTTTGATTAGGCAGTAACCAATATATCACAATAAAAATGTTTGGTTTTTTTAAATATGTTTTTTTAAATTGATTTCAGAGAGTAAGGGAGAGGCTCTGTGAGGGAGAGATAGAAACATCAATGATGAGAGAGAATCATTGATTAGCTGCCTCCTGCATACCCCCTACTAGGGACTGAGCCCACAATCTGGGCATGTGCCTAACTGGGAATCCAACTGTAACCTCCTGGTTCATGGGTTGATGCTCAACTACTAAGCCACACCAGCTGGATAAGAAATTTTGATATTTTCTTGAAGTTTAATATAACTTATAAAGAACTGTAAAACATACACATATAGATGTGGGGGGAGGGAGTGTGTGTGTGTACCTGTACATTATTTTTCTAATTCTCAATGATACACTTCCTTTAACTATTGATAGATTCCCTTCACTGGGAAATGACTCTTTTGGTCATAATAAAATAACCCTGAGTCTTATGTAAAAGTTCTATGATAAACCTGCCGACTTTTTGTTTCCACAGGGGTGGGGTTCTAAGCAGAAGCCAGCTGAATTAGCTGTGCTCTCTTGTGGAATTCATACTGTGTCAAACCATAACTTATCAGTCCTAGAATGTACCTTTTATCTTAGTCTATTAAGTACCCAAATTTTCAGGTAAGGGCATGGCAAATACATAATTTTAGGGGTGGGCATGGGGAGAGAAATGTTTAATTGTCCTTAACTATTTCTTACATACCTGCAAACCACTAAAACACGGAACAAAATAAACCCCTTCAGAATCTTCCAAACTTTTGGCCATTTTTTCAGTCTCAGCAGCATCTGTGAAAAGATCTGCAAACATAAAAACAAACAAACAACAAAAAAATGTCTGAAACAAAATAAAGGGGTTGGGGAGGAACAAAGAATTATGTTATATGACCAATATTTACTTGTGTCCACATTTATTATGAATTTAATATGAAAGATTACTCACTTCAAAGGGTCAACAAAGAGGCCAATCTGTTTGGGTTCCTTTACTTGCCTGGATTTGGGAGCCCATAGAAGGGCAAGGGAACCAGGGGCCCTCTTAGCTCAGCATGCAGCAGGCCTTACTTTCCCTTTAAAGATATTTAGGCTGTTTTAAAAAAAATAAATTTTAGGTGCGTTTTTGGCATTAAAAGTGTATTCTTCTGAAGATTACACCCATTCCAGTTTTTTGATGAAAAGATCTCTCTTGGTTATTAAAGACTAGAGGCCCAGTGCATGGATTCATGCACCAGTGGGGTCCCTCAGCCTGGCCTGCGACCTCTCACAATCCAGGACCCCTCGGGGGATGTAGCAGTGCAGGAAGTGGCAGGCGGTGCTGCTGCTCATCCCGGCCCCACTGCACCTGCCATTGCCGCTGCTTGGTAGTGCTGCCACAGAGGCGGGAGAGGCTCGTGCTGCTGCAGCTACACCATGAGCCTGGCTTCTGGTGGAGCAGCGCTCCCGCTGTGGGAGTGCACTGACCACCAGGGGGTAGCTCCTGCATTGAACATCTGCCCCCTGGTGGTCAGTGCGCATCACAGCGACCGGTTGACCGGTCGTTCAGTCACTTAGGCTTTTATATCCTATCTAATAAAGAGGGAATATGCTAATTGACCCTCACACTGTCACAAAGATGGCGGTGCCCATAGCCAATAAGTAGGGAATATGCTAATTGACGGCCCTGCCCTCAAAGATGGCAGTGCCCACAGCCTATAAGGAGGGAATATGCTAATTGACTGCCACACCCTCAAAGATGGTGGCGCCCAGTCCCCTCAGCCCCACCGGGGTGGCAGGTGCACAGCAAGGCCGGGCCTGCCCTTAGGCAGGCCCGGACGCCCTGCATACCTGCCTCAGGAGTCCCCCAGTCCCCTCAACCCCCCAGCCGCTCAGGGACGTCCCAAGGCACAGGAAAGCCTTGGATGGAGGCTGCCCAGCTGCCCAGGGCTGGCCCGAGGTGCAGGCAAGCCTTGGATGGCAGCTGTTCAGCCACCCAGGGCTGGCCCGAGGCGCAGGCAAGCCTTGGATGGCAGCTGCCCAGCCACCAAGGGCCGCCCAAGGCTTGCGCTGCCGGCAGTAGCAGCAGCAGAGGTGTGATGAGGCGTCACTTCCCCTGATTGCTGTGTCGCCTCCCGCCCCTGAGGGCTCCCGGACTGTGAGAGGGGGCAGGCCAGGCTGAGGGACCCCCACTCCAGTGCATGAATTTTCATGCACCGGGTCTCTAGTATATAGATAATAACCAAGAGAATAAACTGAAAAACTATGGATCTTATGGGTTCGATGTGGGGCAGTAACTATTAAATATATCAAAAGTTAACCTTTAAAAAACAACCAGACCAAAAAAAAATCAAGATCTAATTCATTTAATATGCTTTTTACTGATATATTATATATACAGAAAAATGCACAAGGCCTAAGTGTATAGTTGGATGAACTTTCACAGTGTGAATATAATGAGCTAACCAACACCCAGATCAAGATACAAATTTCTTTGTTCAACATCATGCTTGTGAGATTCGGTTATTTTGTTACAAGTAGTTATGCTTCATTTATTCTCACTCTGTAAGGTATTCCATTGTGTGACCATACGCAAATGATTAGACTAGTACAGCTAATAAACATATGGGCAGTTTACAGTTTTAGGCTAATATAAACAGGCCATTTGAACTCATAGACCTTCTTTTTTGGTGAACATATGTATACATTGTTTGCTATACACCAAGGGATGAAATTGCTAGACCTAGGATCTTCACATTTAGGACTACCTTTAACAGATACTGCTAAACTACTTTCCAAAGTGGTTCTACCAATTTAAGACTCCTGTATGGGAGTTCCAGTTACCCCATATTCATGCCAATGATTGATACCGTCTGTATTTTTCATTTTAGCCAGTTTGGTGGTATTGCATGATGGTTAGATTTTCTATTTCTCTGTTTACTAATGAGGCTTCAATCCTTTTCATTCATCATTTGCATATCCTTGTTTGTGAAGTGATCTCTGAATGAGCATGTGGGACAACACAGATCTGATGAAAAAGCTCAGAAATCAGTCATAATAAATATTGCTGCATTGGGTACAAATACGAAGAGCTTCTAAATAAGCCCCCTCTTTCTGGTCTGAAGAGCAGGAGTCAGGGGGCCTTTAAAAAACAGAGAGTGGGGAAATTGCCCTTCTTTATGTGTGTGTGTTTTTTTCGTTCTACCTGAACAAGAGAGGAGGAAGATAGAGACAGGGTGAGAGAGAGAGAAGAGAGAGAGGGAATAAGAAGAGAGCCTCAGGGATCCGTGGGACAGTGAGAAAATGCATAACATTGCTGTCATTTAAATTCCAGAAGACAAAGAATGCACCGCAGAATGACTATTTGAAGAAAAAAATGTCTGTAAGCTTCCCACAGAGCAATAAAATGAACAAAACAGGGATGAATCTCAAAGGCATTACACTGAGAAAAAGTAACAGTCTTGGCTGATTCTACTCTGTGAGTCCAGTTACTGTGTATGAAACTATGGAAGAGGTAAAAGTACAGGAATGGAGGAAAGATTAGTTGCTGCCTGAGATTAGAGTGGGACAGGAATTAACTACAAAGGAGTGACACATGGTAATTTGGGGTTGATGAAAGTGTTTAGTACAACAGTCACAATTCTGACTGAACCGTTATTCAGTCTATGTAGGTCTTAAAACCAGTAGAACTATACACCAAAAAAACAAACTAACACAAGCACTTATAAACATACTAGAGGCCCAGTGCACAAAAATTTGTGCACTGGGAGGAGGGAAGGGGGTCCTTCAGCCCACCTGCGCCCTCTCACAGTCCAGGAGCCTCCTTACCGCCTGCCTGCTCGCTGCTCCTTAGCACTGCCTCTAAGGCGGGAAAGGCTCCTGCCAACGCTGCTGCACTCACCCTGTGGGAGTGCATTGACCACCGGGGGCAGCTCCTGCATTGAGCATCCGCCCCCTGGTGGTCAGTGCACGTCATAGCAACCGGTTGTTCTGCTGTTCAGTCGATTTGCATATTACCGTTTTATTATATAGGATAGAAATAGCATATAGACATAGATATAAAGGATGTAGAGAGGGTTAAAAATTAAGACTGAATGATAATAGAAACAAATGAACCCAATTCTATTTCAAATTAATAAAATCACAGAAGGAAGAAGAAAAAGAACTAATCTAAGTAACTTTTGAAGAGTGTGCTTTGACCATATATCCTTGATATAAAGGAAAATCCCTGAACATCATTGTGAACAAATTCATCATGTTTTACTGGTATGGGTCGAGTAATTCTGAAACTTTTTGTGTATATTTTGAGATTTAGCAGGTGAGTATATAATACTGATGTTGTTGGGAGCCAAGGTCCTCAATGTAGAAAAAGGGAGACAAAAATATAGAAAAGGGAAAGAAAAGCAAGAACCCTTAGGGGCTAGACTTGAATTGGAGGTACAATATAAACTCAAAGATTTTCACATATGCATGCTTGCATATATGCTCCTCTCCCCGCCCCCCCCCCCCCCCCCGCCGCCCTTCTCTCTCTCTCTCTCTCTCTCCCTCTCTCTTTCTCACACATACACACACACACACACACACACACACACACACACTTCTAGTTCTGCTGTAAGGGCCTAGAAGCAATGACACTTCACTCATTGTGTTCAAATATCATTTTCCACTAAAAGGAGTAAGGACTCATTGGAAAGTTGGCTAATTCCAGGGCAGGTGTAAGAGAAACACAAGAGGAGCTCTGTGCCATTAACTAAGAACATGCTCAGAAAATAACATACATTTAAAAAGCAGAAGCCAGTATGAGGGGATTTTCACTGGCCAAATTTGCAAGAATTTGAGCATGAAATTAAATAAAAATTATAACCTGTTTAAGGAAATAAACCATGAGTTTATACCAATAATAAATAAAGAGGGGAGAAGGGAAAGTTCTTCCTTCTACACTAGAATGCTCCCTGATAAACACAGAGGCAATAAGGAAGTTAGAAAACACCATTTGCAACCATCAGTGTGAAGAAGGATGCAGGCTAGGCAAGAATTATCAATGACTGCTAAATTTGGGGGATTTAAGTCTGAAAGTATTTCCCTACATTACTTATTACAAAAGGAAAAACAGTAACTATACAGTGGGCTTATGGACTGAAACAGAACCAAAGTAAGACTAATGGATACTTTGCATCGCCATGTATATATTCTGAGAAGGACACAGTATCTATCACTAATGTAGGATTTCAACCAAAACTACATAACCTGGATCTAGTCATGAGAAATCAAATTGAAAGACATTTTAAAAAATAACTGGCCTATATTTAAAAAAATATGTCAATGGTATTAAAAAAATTTGAGGAAAATGTTCCTGATTAAAGGAAATTATACAATAAGCAACTGGACTGGATCTTGTATTTTAAAAAATTACCACAAAGGACATTACTGGGGCACCTGACAAAATTGGTATATAAACTATAAGTTTGATGAAAGTATTATATTCAACTAGAGGCCCGGTGCATGAAATTTGTGCATGGGTAAGGTCCCTAGGCCTGGCCGGTGAAAAAGGCCAATTGGGGTCTTCCAGCTGCTGGCTGGGGCCTTCCTTCCCCGGCTGCTGGGGCCTTCCTTCCCCAGCTGCCAGCCAGGGCCTTCCTTCCCCGGCTGCCTGCTGCCAGCCGGGGCCTTCCTTTGTTCTGCACTGCCTCCTGGTGGTCAGCACACATCATAGTGAGCTATCGAACTCCCGGTCGAACTCCCGAGGGGACACTTTGCATATTAGCCTTTTATATATATAGATGTTATATTTTTTGAAGTCAACTATATTTTAGGTATGTAAGGCAATATTCTTATTCTTAGGAAATAGAGAGAGGAAAAGGAGCATGAAGTACGCAACCTTTTCTCAAAGAGCTCAGAAAATTATAGAAATATTTATCTATCCTATAGCACATATGAGGGATGGATATATGGATGGATGGTAGGTAAGTAAAGAGATAAAGCAATAATGACAAATCTGAGTAAAGGATATACAAGAATTTTGTACTATTCTTACAAATTTAAGTTTGAAATTATTTCAAAATAAAAAGCTAAAACAGCCTCTCAGGAGGCTGCGGGGAGCAACAGCAGCTAGGCGCCCAACCTTGCCACTACTCAGCCTTGCCGCACCCTAAGCCTGAGCCCACATGCACCCCGCCCCAGACCCTGCATGCCAGCAGAGAACACAACCCAGACACCGCATGCCTAAGTGGATACCTGAGCGATCCTGTGAGCCTGCAGCAGACACAGACAGGACACTGTGCACCTGCAACAGACACTGGCAGGACCTCTGCCACCTGGCATGCACCCAGCCTGACTTTATATGCCCGATGGGTAACCAGCCTGGACCTGGGCGACTGCTGCTGACCCAGCAGGACTTGTGCTCTTGCTGTGTACCCACCCACTGCCACTGCTACTGTGCTGCCATCACCATTGCACTGCCACTGCTGCCCTAGAGCCCAGATACTTGGCTCCACCACCAAGGATGGGGGAGAGGAACTGCTCTAGGTGGATGTAGCCTCCCCTGATCTGGACCTATTAGAACTGAAGACGTGAGGAGACTGAAGAGGCTGCAGGTCTGTAGGTGAGACAGGATGGGCTGGGACTAAGAGAGGAGGCCCTGAGGGCACTGGTTGTGGAGACTGCGGAATGGGTGCAGCAGTGGAAGCCTGGGGCTGAAGTCCCTGGATAGAGCAGCACCAGTACCCCACCACAGTGCAGCCTGGGATGCTCTTCTGACAAGTGGGAAGGACCATGCATGGAGCTCAGGACCAGCTTATACCGGAGGACTGAATCTGGAGGACCCTCTATTTCTTGGAGGAACTTGTGCTGATAAGCAGAAAAGGGGCTTGGCAGTAGGACTAGGAAGGAGATCAGCCTAGCAACCTGGAACACAGGGGAGATGCCCTCTTTCCCGGAAAAATAGATGCTTCTGACCGAACCTGCAGTGACCTGAGGCAAGGGGGAACTGCAGCGACCTGAGGCAAGCGGAACACCCCGGGGCAGGAAATCTGTTACAATGTGAAATGTAACAAGAGAGGAGGTGCCAGCAAACCAGGCAGAGCTGAGACATTAGGAGAGGAAAGGCCCAACCACCCCCCCAACAAACTACTAGCACCACCTCCAACATGTGTCTGATCAAATCTTCCTGGCCACGGCCAGGAAAACCCTACAGAGCCCAGCTCCATGGGGGAATGGAGAACAGTTCAAAACAGGGACAATCAAGGTGTGATGTTCAAGGCAGACCCAGCCCCTAGGCCAAGGAGGCCCCACCTGCTGGACTACCAGGGGCTTCAAACTATCAGACCTCAATCAGGCTGCTCAGGGCCAGAAGGGTCAGTGACTCACATTGGCCTCCAGGAGAGATCCACCAAGGGACCACATTCAACAACATCAGTGCAAAATCCAGTGAGCCCCACAAATAGCGACCCAAAGGTTTTTGAGTGTGTGTGATTTTGTTTTGTGTGTGGGTGATTTTGTGTGTGTGTTTTTTTGTGTGTGTGTCTCCTTTTTGTTTTTTGGTGTTTGTTTTCCCCCCCTTTTTCTTCTCTTTTTTCTTGCATACCAATTTTTCTCCTTTGATTCTATTCTATTTTTTCTCTTTTTATTGTTATTAATTTTTATTTTATTTTTCTCTTCTTTCCATGTTACTTATCCTACCTATATCTTAATATGTCCATTATTACTATGTTTTTAAACTCATTATTATTATTACATTTATTTTCTATTTCCTTTTCTTTTTTTCATCATATACTAGTTCTTTTAGCTTCCTCCTTGCTTCCATAATGACATTTTCTTCTTTTTCTTTCTCCCTTTTTCTTTATATCTCCTGCAATTCTTTGGCTGTGTGTCTGTTAGTATTCCCTTTATTTTTTCTTTGTTTTGCTTTCTCTTATTTTTCATTCTTAATTTTTTCCTGTTGTTGCTTTGTGTAGCTTGATTTTCATGGTGCTTTAGGCTGGGTTCTGTTGTATCTTGTTCTGTTCTGTCAGCACCTGAATAACAGCTGGCATGGTGATGTTGAGGTTGAGCCTCACTGTCAGCAAGTTGGAGGGGAGATCCCTCCCATGAACAAGATATAAACAATCAAGTCCCAATTAAAACAGAGAGCTCAAATAATGCACACCTGGGAATTCATAGAGCATCCAGCTCAGGAGATCAAAGAGACTGCACCACTGGCCCCTCAAGACCCTTTCTATATAAGGCCATCCCACAAAGACTTGGAGGCATCAAAGTTCTATCTAATAAGTAGAAAGAAATACAAAGAGAAAGCTAAAATGGGGAGACAAAGAAACATCCCTCTAATCAAAGAAAAGGAGGAGTCTCCAGAAAAAGAACTAAATGAAATGTAGGAAAGCAACCTAACAGACATGCAGTTCAAAGTAATAATTATAAAGATGCTTAAGAAGCTTAGTAAAAATTACAAGGAACTCAGTGGGAACTACAAAACCATGAAAAAGGAAATAGAAACAATAACCAGAACTAGACATAAAAGAAGAACATATCTGACATCAAGAACACATTGGAAGAAGTTAAAAGTAGATTGGATAAAGCAGAGGATGGAATCAGCAATTTGGAAGACAAGGTAGAAATAAATATCCAATTAGAGCAGCAAATAGAAAAAAGAATTAAAAAGCAGGAAGCTAGCTTAAGGGTGATCTGGGACAATGTGAAATGTAACAACATCCACATCACAGGAATACCAGAAAGGGGAGAATGAGAATAAGAAACAGAGAACCTGTTTCAAGAAATAACGACAGAAAACTTCCCTGATGCCAAAACCGGTTTGGCTTAGTGGATGGAGCGTCGGCCTGCGGACTGGGGGGTCCCGGGTTCGATTCCGGTCAGGGGCATGTAACTTGGTTGCGGGCACATCCCCAGTGGGAGGTGTGCAGGAGGCAGCTGATCAATGTTTCTCTCTCATCGATGTTTCTAACTCTCTATCCCTCTTCCTTCCTCTCTGTAAAAAATCAATAAAATATATTTAAAAAAAAAAAAAAGAAAGAAAGAAAACTTCCCTGACCTGGTGAAGGAAAATGTAACACAAGTTCAGGAGGTGCAGAGTCCCAATCAAGATGAACCCAAAGACATCCACATCTAGACACATCATAATTAAAATGGCAAATATAAAGACAAAGAGAGAATCTTTTTTTAAAGCTAGCGTTTATTTAACACTTAGTGTATAATAGATATTGTGTTCTTTTTATTTTTCAATTACAGTTGAAATACAACATCTATACTAATAATAGAGGAATATGCAAATTGTCCAGGATGCCATCACAGTAACGACCGAACAGCAGGCTGTGTGGGGCAACCAGGCTGGCGGGGGGGGGGGGGGGTGGTTGAGGGTGACCAGGCCAGCGGGAGGGAGCAGTTGGGGGTGACCAGGCTGGCAGGAGGGCAGTTGGGGGTGACCAGGCCGGCAGGGGGGCATTTGGGGGCAACCAGGATGGTAGGGGAGGCAGTAAGGGGCAACCAAACCAGTGGGGGGGGGTAGTTGGGGGTGACCAGGCCAGAGAGGGGGGCAGTTAGGGGCAATCAGGCTGGCAGGCAGAGGTGGTTAGGGGTGATCAGGCTGGCAGGGGGTCAGTTAGGAGTGATCAGGCAGGCAGGCAGGCAGGTGAGCAGTTAGGAGCCAGTGGTCCCAGATTGTGAGAGGGATGTCCTGGATTGGAGAGGTACAGGCTGGATTGGAGAGGTACATGCATAAATTTCGTGCAGCGGGCCTCTAGTCCTATATAATAAAAGGCTTATATGCAAATTGTCCCCTTGTGAGTTCGACCCACTGGGAGTTTGACAGCTCGTTATGACATGTGCTGACCACCAGGGGGTGGCGCGAAATGAAGGAAGGCCCAGGCCGGCGGCCGGCAGCCAGCAGCTGGCAGCCAGCAGCCAGGGGAAGGAAGGCCTCGGCCGGCAGCCAGCAAAAGAAAGGCCCCGATCGGCCTTGATCGCTGGCCAGGCCTAGGGATCCTACCCATGCATGAATTTCGTGCACCGGGCCTCTCGTTATTTCATATTAGTTTCAGGTGTTTAGCATAGTGGTTAGACAAATATATAATTTACATAGTGATCCCCCTGATAATTCTAGTCCCTGCCTGGTATGATACATAGTTACTACAGATATTGTGCTCTTCACAGCACTATTTCATTTATGCACTCTTCACATGCACTACCATCTTTATGAAACATATTCATCATTTTACTGATGAGGAAGTAGGCTTAGAGTGATCAACTCATTTAAGTTTCATGTAGTGTATTCTAGTGCTCTTCACATAAGGCATATCACATTAGTTTTTCTTAGTCATAGATTTTTTTCTTTTTCTTTTTTTTTCTTCTTGCTCATCAGTTTATTTTGTTTATCAGATTCCACATAATAATCTCTAGGTCCATCCATGCTGTCTCACAAAGGAAGAATCTTAAAGGCAGCAAGAGAGTAGACAGAAACTTCCCATTAGAATGTCAGCAGACTTCTCAATGGAAACACATCAGGCGAGAAGTGTTAGCAAGGGCCTAAATCCAAGATTACTATATCCAACAAGGCTATCATTTAAAATTGAAGATGAAATAAAAAGCTTTCAAGACAAAAAAGGTTAAAGGGGTATTTTACCACCAAACCAGCAATATAAGAAATGTTAAAGGAACTGCTTTAAGAAGAAGAAAAGGAGAGAGAGAAAGGATCATAGCATAAGAAAAATTAAAATGGAAATAAATAAATATCAATAATAACCTTAAGTGTAAATGGATTAAATGCTTCAATCAAAAGACATAGGGTGACTGAATGGATAAGAAAACATGCCCATACATAAGCTGTCTATAAGAGACCCACTTCAGAACAAAAGATTCACACAAAATGAAAGTGAAGGGGTGAAAAAAAAATATTTCAAGGAAATGGAAAGGAAACAAAAGCTGGGGTAGCTATACTCATATCTGACAAAATAGACTTCAAAACAAAAGCCATAACCAAAGACAAAGAAGGTCACTACATACTAAAGGGAATGATTCAACAAGAAAATATAACCCCTGTAAACATATACACACCCAAAATATATATATACTCTTGATGGACTTTTAGGGAGAGGTTGACAGCAATACAGTCATAGTAGGTAATTTTAATACCCCATTGGGATAAATCTTCCAGACCAAAAAAAAAAAAAAAAAAAAAAAAAATCAACAAGGAAACAGAGGCCTTAAATGATACACTAGATCAGATGGACCTAACTGATATTTACAGAACATTTCACCCCAAAGCAAGAAAATATACATTCTTCTCAAGTGCACATGAAACATTCCAACGTTAGACTAGGACATGAAACAAGTCTATACAAATTCAAGAAGACAGATATCATACCAAGCATCTTCTCAGATCACAATGACATGAAGTTAGAAATCAACTATAATAAAATAATTCAAAAACACTCAAATACATGGAGACTAAATAGCATGTTAGTAAACAATGAATGGGTTACCAATGAGATCAAGCAAGAAATTAAAACCTTCCTTGAAACAAATGAAAATGAATACACAACCACCCAAAACCTATGGGACACAGCAAAAGCAGTCCTGAGATGGAAGGTCATAGCATTACTGGCTTACCTCAAGGATCAAGAAAAAGCACTAATAAACTATCTAACCCTACAACTAAACAAATTGGAAAGAGAACAGCAAGAAAAGCCCAGAGGAAGTAGAAGAAGAAAATAATAAAGAGCAGTGTAGAAACAAATGACATAGATGCTAATAAATAAATAAATAAATAAATAAATAAATAAATAAGTACAAAAGATCAATGAATCCAAGAGCTGGTTCTTTGAAAAAATAAACAAGATTGATGAACCCCTAACCAGACTCATCAAGAAACAAAGAGAGAGGACCCAAATAAATAAAAGCAGAAATGAAAGAGGTGATATACTAGTAACAATGGACACCACAGAAAGACAAAGGATTGTAAGCAAATACAATGAACAACTATATGCCAACAAACTGCACAACCTGGGTGAAATGGACAAATTCCTAGAAACATACAACTCCCAAAACTCAATCAGGAAGAATCAGAAAAGCTGAATAGGCCAATAACAACTTATGAAATTGAAACAGTAATTTAAAAATTCCAGGCAAACAAAAGTCCTGGACCAGAAGAATTTATAGGTGAATTATACTAAACATTCAAAGAACTTAACACCTATCCCCCTCAAACTACAGTTTTCCGATGGAATACTATGCAGCTATTAAAAAGAGGGATCTCTTACCCTTTGGAACAGCATGGACCTGGAAAATATTATGCTAAATGAAATAAGCCAAACTGAGAAAGACAAATATCACATGATCTCACTTATTTGTGGAATCTAATGAATAAAATGAATTGACCAACAAAATAAGGCCTGAAGCATGGAGGCATGCAACAGACTGACATACCTTGATATGGGAGTAGAGGGGCAAGGAGAGATAAACCAAAGAACTTCTATACTTATAGGCATAGCCCACAGACACGGGCTATAGGGTCGTGAAGACCTGGGGAGTGGCAGTAGGTACAGGCTGGGCAGAGGGGGGAAAATGGGAAACATGCTTAATACTGTCAACAATAAAAATATATTTATTAAAAAAATAAAATGCTGGCAATAAAAAAAATACTAAATGAGAATACATGGACAAAGTCTTCCAATTTAGTGTAAACCTAACTATTTACTATAAACTTTTCTTTCCAATCTTGGCAATGCTTTTAGACAAAGATAGCATTTACTTTGCTACCTCACTCTCTGTAAAGCCTAGGACCTTCACTGACACCATCACTTTTCTATGATTTAATTAATGCCAAAATAAAGATGTTCTAACCCTTACAAAAAAGAGAGATTTCGTTTATCAATTTTACTTTTTATTATTTATCAGTTTTATAATTTTATAGCCTTATACTTTTGGTTGAAAGTTTATTATGCTTCTATTTTTTTCTTATTAGTAAGCATTTATTACTTTCCTATAAATACTATTTTTATAGAATTATGGTTATTTTTTTTTTGGACACTATTAAATTACATTTTAAATGTTTTCCTTGGTCCTGTGCTACTTAAGAAGAGACATTTCAAGTTTCTGTGTGGCTAAGTAACATTTAAATACTGTTTTTAACCAATCATTTCTAACCACATGATCATATAACAGGCTCAAATGTTCCACTCTTGCTTTTCTAAGTATGGCTGAAAAAAAGATATGTGTGTGTTTATGTGTGTTTAGAAAGGGCTTTATATGAACTTTAAATGAACAGAAAGAAAAGTACATTCTGTTGTCTACATATTTTTGTTGACAGTATTACAGATGTCCCCCATTTCCCCCCTTTGACTCCTTCTAGCCAGCACCTGCCCCACCCCAGACCTCTGATCATGCCCACATCCCCATCCCTGCAGAGACAGAAGATGTGTTAGGACTTTGAAATGGGAGAGTTTTTTCAATTATCTGGGTGGACCCAATATCATCACATTAGTCCTCAAAAAAAAAAACACACATACAACCTTTCCTGGCTGTAATGAATAAGAGGAAGATGTGATGACAAAAGAATGGTCAATAAAAGCAACTTTGCTGGCTTTAAAGACTGAGGTAGGGGGCCATGAGCCAAGCTAGGCAGTAGCTGCTTCTAGAAGCCAGAAAAGACAAGTAAATGGCTTCTACTCTCAACTCTCTAGAAAGGAATGCAGCCCTGCCCACACCTTGATTGGTCAGACTTCTCATCTCCACAACTATAAAACAAGGAAACTAATACACTCATCTTCTGATGAGCTGCAACTCTCTAAAAACAGGTGTCTTTTTCTCTTTCCTTGTAATAGGTACACCTGTGCCTGATACATGGTAAGAGACCTATTGATGTTATTTTGATCTTGTTTCTTCCATTACATCTGCCTCTGTAGGAGCCTAGTTCCTACTAAGTGGTGCTTAGTTGAACTTGCTCCCACTCCTCCAGGGTGCTATGTGCTCTTAAATAGGTGTGTTCTCTTTTAGGTCAGGCTCATGGCAGGCGGTGAGAGGTAAGGGAGTGAACACCCTTGGCTCATGCATCTCTCCACGTATGAGAAAGATTAGCCTCTCCCCTCAGCCTGGAAAGGAGCTATTTATACCAAACAGTAGTCCTGTCCACTGTCAGCAGGCTCACCCAGGGATGGGCTGGGCCAGCTCCTTCTGCACATGCTGAGTGGATTTTCTCTTGGCTCAGGAGGCTCCTATATAGAGAACATTAGAAGGTTCTTACCAGCCACTGGTACTTTTACCAAAACTCAGGTCTGCACAGTCTACTTGAAAACTCAAAACTCCATTCTTGTTTGGACTCCATTCTAGCTTTGACAGTGAGCCTTACTCATCTTACAGTTTGTCATTCAAGCAGGAAGCAAGAAGGAGAGAGGACCAGGAATAAAGCCCTATTCACTAGCAGTAACATGTAACCATTCACCACTACCTAGAATTAGTTCATATTTCAAAGAATGTTTATCTCATCTCCCCTAATGGAGACTGTATCTCTCTTGGGAAGATATCCATAGAGAACAAACCAGTTTTCTTTGGGTAAATAAGAGTCCTGGGTAATTTTAAATGTGTACTGGAATTCTTATGGGGATTGCCTGGAGAAGGCAGATGTGACATGCAGCAATTAAAAGTGGCACTACTAGGGAAAAGATGCCTATTGACTCATGTTACTGGAGGACATCAGAGATGGGAACTCCCTCAGTTATAAAAAAGAAATAGGGCATTCCTTCATTGCCTTGCCTAGGTCATGCTAGGGCCTTCCTCACTGATCCTCTTAGCTTGGACTGCTCTTTGAGCAATGGCCTTTCCCACCTTCCTCACTCTTACTCTTCCTTCAGGGCTCAGCTCAAACATCACTTCTTTAAAGAAACTTTCTGATTCTCCAACTCTAGGGTTTGTGACTCTGGGAACAGAGCTGAAGGGAAAGCCACCAGGATCAGTGTGATGAGTCATTCTCCCATACTGCAGATGCCATCTTTCTTGGGTGGAGCACTCCCTTCCCTGAGGCATCAGCCTGGAGCAAGGCAACAGCCCTACCCTCTGCACTGCCTCTTGTCCTACCCTGTGGAGCTTACACCCTGCTGAGGAGTAACCAGAGGCTCTTTCAGAGACTGAGTCTAACAGGCAGCCAGCAGGCAGAGGCAGATCTTAGGGTACAGTAGGACTTTTGCTGACCTGCCCCTGGGCCTGATGCTAACAAAGTCAGTCTCGGTTCTACATGTTGGTCCTTCCAGTGCCCCCAGGCCCAACAGAGGTAGCCACAAACTGTGGATCACTTGGAGCTCGAAACAGGTTGCTGAGCATCAATCACAGGCAGTGTCTCACATTGGCCTATATCAAAGTCCATCCCAGGAGGACCAGAGCCAACACACCCAGTGACAAGCTTCAGACAACAAAAGAGCAGGATCCAGTAAGCTTCACAGTTGCATATTCTAAGGGAAATCTCAGCAGGCACCAAACCCTGCTGAGGTAAATTCTGCTTCATGTGGTCAACATCTATACAGCAGCTTATTCAATTTGGTGTGGGATGAATCTCACAGTCGGTCAGCTTGGTGGTCAACCCTATGCATGAATGGGCCAATAGCAATCAAAACTCAATTACAACAGGAGTGCCCACATAACCCACACAAGGAACATTCCTGGAGCACCCAGCTCAAGTGACCAAGGAGACTGAACCATTGGGTCCCAGAGGACACCTACAACATAAGATCACCCCACTAAGAGAGGGAGTCACAGAAGATCTACCTAATACATAGAAACAAACACAAAAAGGCAGCCAAAATGGGGAAACAAAGAAAAGGCCCCAAAAGGAAGATGGGAGAAATCTCCAGAAAAAAGAGCTAAATGAAATGGAGGCAAGCAATTGATCAAATATAGAGTTCAAAATAATGCTTATAAGGATGCTCAACAGCATGAAAAAGGACATCTATACTAATAAGAGGGTAATATGCTAATCAGACTGGGAGACCTTCTGGACGTCCTTCCGGACAAAGCCATGGTGGCAGGGCCAAAGCAAAGGCTGTTAGGGACAATCATGCCAGCAGGGGAGGGCAACTGGGGGTGATCAGGCCAGCAGGGGAGGGCAGTTGGAGGTGAGGAGGCCAGCAGGGGGGCAGTTGGGGGCAATCAGGCTGGTTGGGGGCGGGCAGGTGGGGGCAATCTGGCTGGCAGGGGGAGTAGTTGGGGGCAAGCAGGCCGGCAGGGTGGGGGCAGTTCGGGTCGAGCAGGCCGGCAGCGGGGTCAGGTGGGGGCAATCATCCAGCAGGGCGGGCAGTTGGGGGCAACCAGACCAGCAGGGGTGGCAGTTGGGGGCGATCAGGCCGGCAGGCAGAGTGGTTAGGGATGATCAGGCAGGCAGGCAGGTGAGCGGTTAGGAGCCAGCGGTCCCGGATTGAGAGAGGGATGTCCCAGATTGGAGAGGGTGCAGGCTTGGCTGAGGGACCCCCCTGTGCACAAATTTCATGCACTCGGCCACTAGTAGAAATTATAAAAAAAGAACAGACAGAAATGAAAAATATAATATCTGAAGTGAAGAATACACTGGAAGGAATACAGAAAGATGGATAAAGCAGAGGACTGAATCAGTGATTTGGAGACAAGGTAGAAAAAACACCCAATCAGAGCAGCAAAAAGAAAAAAAGATTTTAAAAAATATATGGATAGTTTAAGGGAACTTTGGGAAAACATGAAGCATAAAAACAGCTGCATCATAGGGGTACCAGAAAGAGAAGAGCAAGAGATCAAGCGAGAACCTATTTGAAGAAATAATGACCAAAAACTTCTCTAACCTGGTGAAGAAATATGATACACAACTCCAGGAAGCACAGAAAGTCCCAAGCAAGTTGAACCCAAAGAGGCCCAAACCTAGACACATCATAATTAAAATGGCAAAGAGTGAACCTTAAAAGCCACAGAGAAAGACAGCTACCTACAAGAAAGCTCCCATAAGACTGTCAACTTATTTCTCATGAGAAACATTTCAAGCCAGAAGGGATTTGTATAAAATATTAAAAGTGATGAAAAGAAAGGGCCTATGACCAAGACTACTTTACCCAGCAAAGCTATCATTTAACATTGAAGGAGAAATAAAGAGCTTCCCACATAAGAAAAAACTAAAGGAGTTTGTTACCACCAAACCAATATTATAAGCAATGTTTAAAAGCCTGCTTTAATGATAATAATAAGAAGAAAAAAGAGGAACATAGTTAAAGAATTATGTGGCAATAAATATGTACCTATCACAAATCACTTTAAATGCAAATTGCTTAAGGCTCCAATTAAAAGACATATGATAGCTGAATGAATGAGAAAACAAGACCTGCATATATGCTGTCTACAAGAGACCCACCTCAGAACAAAAGATACACACAGACTAAAAGTAAAGGGATGGAAAAGACATTTCATGCAAATTGAAAGAAAAACAAAAGCTGGGGTAGAAATACTTATATCTCACAAAATGGATATTAAAACCAAACCTACAGTAAGAGACAAAAAAGGGCACTTGATAAAGGGAACATAATGATAAAGGGAACAATTGAACAAAAGGATAAAACCCTTGTAAACACTTATGCATGCAACATAGAAGCACTTAAATATGTAAAGCAAATCTTGATGGACATAAAGGGAGAGATAGACAGTAATACAGTCACAGTAGGGGATTTTAACACCCCTTTGAAATCAATAGATAGATTGTCCAGACAGAAAACCACCAAGGAAATAGTGGCCTTAAATGACACATTAGTTCAGAAGAATTTAATTGATATCTTCAGAGAATTCCACACCAAAGCAGCAGATTATGCATTATTTTCAAGTGCACATGGAACATTTTCTAGGATAGACCATATGTTAGGACCCAAAACAAGTATAAATCTAAGAAGATTGAAATCATATCAAGAATCTTCTCTGATCAAACAATCTATGAAACTAGAAATCAATCGCAAGAAAAAAATAACACACCAAGACATGGAGGTTAAATAACATTTCACTAAACAATGAATTGGTTAACAATGAGATCAAGAAGAAATAAAAAAAGACAACCAAGATGGCGGCATAGGTAAACACCTAAACTTGCTGCCGTGCACAACCATATCAAAACTACACCTAAAAGACAACATGAATATCATCCAGAACCACAGGAATGCTGGCTAAGCGGAAATTCTACAACTAGAAGGAAAGAGAAAAGTGCATTGAGTCTGGTAGGAGGTGTGGAGGTGTGGAAGTGTGGAGGTACAGACGCACGCGAAAGGGGCTGGCCCTGTCTTTTTCAATAGGGAGAGAGACACAAGCTCCCAACAGCTCTGAACTCCAGTTCCGGGCAACACTCTGGGGACCCAGACTCATATGGAGAGAAACTGGACTGTCTGGCATCAGGCCGGAATGTGAGGGCGGCTTTCTCTCAGAGGTGCTTACAGCGATCATTGTTCCTGCATGATGCCGAAGGACACAAGAGACCCAGGGGCCTCTTTGGGCTGGGCTGACGGTCAACCATTGCTGTTTGATCTGTCCTGGTGATTCCCTGAGACAATGTCCCACCCAGTTTACAACCCCACCCAAGCTGTGTGCAGAGGCTTTTGCATATGAATGGCCTGGCCTTTTGCAATCTAAAATTACCTAACAAACTGCAGCTGGGTCAAAGTGCCCCAGAGTCTCCCAAAGAAGGCCCAAGGCTCCACAGCAGCTTGCATTGCTTCACAGCTGGGCCTCATCTGGGCACCTCCAAACCCCAAACAAAGAGAAGGAATCTGCAGATCTCTCTGTAGCTTCTGCTGGGTGGCCTCAGGCAGTGGCTGACTTTGCACCTCCTTGGAGATCCAAGAGCCAGTGTACCCAGTGGTCAGAGTGAGACCACCCAGATTACAACTCTTCACATCCATAAGAGAAACACTCAAAGGGCAGACTCAGTGAGTGCCAAAGCCCCACTGAAGCAAGTCCTGCCCCATAAGGGTGTCTCAAGCATAGAAGTTCTCCCATTGTAGACACAACTGGTCCTCACAGCCAACTGGCCTGGATGTCAATTCCTCCCAGGGATACCAACAGCAATCAAGGCTTAACTTCAACAAGACTGTGCACACAACCCACAAAGGAGTGCACCAAGAGTGTCCACCTCAGGTAACTGGGGAGGCTGAACCACTGGGCCCTATAGGACACCTAGCACACAAAGCCACTCTATCAACACAGGGAAGCAGCCAAAATGCAGAGACAAAGAAACATGTCACAAATGAAAGAAATGGAGGAAAGCAAACTACTGGATATAGAGTTCAAAACCACGGTTATAAGGTTACTCAAGAATCTTGTAGAAACCTCCGAGAAATATAGTGAGACCCTCAAGGATATGAAAAAGGACCAATCAGAAATTGAGCATACACTGACTGAAATAAAGAATAATATACAGAGATTCAACAGCAGACTAGAGGATCCCAAGAATCAAGTCAAAGATTTGAAATATGAAGAAGCAAAAAACACCCAACCAGAAAAACAAATAAAAAAAAATCCAAAAATATGAAGATAGTGTAAGGAGCCTCTGGGACAACTTCAAGTGTACCAACATCCGAATTATAGGGGTGCCCAAAGAAGAGAGAGAGCAAGATATTGAAAACCTATTTGAAGAAATAATGACAGAAAACTTTCCCTACCTGGTGAAAGAAATAGATTTACAAGTCCAGGAAGCGCAGAGAACCCCAAACAAAAGGAATCCAAAGAGGACCACACCAAAACACATCATAATTAAAATGCCAAGGACAAAAGACAAAGAGAGAATATTAAAAGCAGCAAGAGAAAAACAGTTACCTACAAGGGAGTTGCCATATGACTGTCAGCTGATTTCTCAACAGAAACTATGCAGGCCAGAAGGGAGTGGCAAGAAATATTTAAAGTGATGAATAGGGAAAGTGGAGCTTATCTGAAGCCTGAGAATCCACAACTGCGGCACCCCAGGAACAGCTGCGAGCCCCAGAACAACGCTCCCCAACTGGCGCAAGCACACGGGTTCAGAGGAGCTCTACACTCCACCACGGAAAGGTCAGATTTCGCCTGAGATAAGGTGAGGTCTCTGGTCCCAGCGGGAGAGAGGAACGCGCGTTTCGCGGGAGCTGGAGGACCAGGGAAGTCTGCGCCTAGAAAAATCCGTGGCTGTAGGGGCTGGCGTGATCTGTGAATGTGGAAAGGGGTCCTCAGAGCTGCTAAGAGAAGGGCACTCTAAAAAGCAACCCATTTTGATCTGAAGTGCAGGGACACCCTAAGAATTTCAGGCAGTCCAGACTTACGCGCAGCCCGTGCGCTCCCTGGGTGCCTGGGTTTACGCGCAGCCACTGAGTGCGCACACTTGGGCTTTTTCCTCTTGAAATTCTGGCTTCTGATTACTAAGCCCAATACATAGGATCACCCAGTTGGGGTCACCCTGGGAGACTGCAGGGGAAGGTTGTTTTTCTGGAACCCGGGGATCGGAGCGGGGAGTGAACATCAGAGAGTCAGCTCTGAGGCAGACCACTCCCACAGGCCGGTGGGAAAGAGTGCCACAGGGAAAGAAGGCTCTAACACTGCCTAGAGAGGCCATAGATAGACCCGGAAGTCAATCCAGAAACACTGCCACCCAGGGGCTGAATCACAAATTGACTCTTGTGTAATCAAAAATAAAGGAATACGAGAAATTAAGACACACCGCCTGCTTAAAATCAGGACTGGCTTACAACACCGAAGAGCAGTGGATCGCAGGGAACTGCAATACTGTCTGGACTGAGAAACAGGCGTGCCAAACAGAAAAACAGAGGAAGTGAATGACCTTCACTACTTCACATTTTATTTTTACCTTTTATTTTTTTATTTTTTTTAATTTTTTTTTATTTTCATTTTTTGCATCTTTTAATCAAGAAACTTTTTTTTCTTTTTTCATCACTTGATTTTACCTTTTTAATGATTACATTTTTATTTTCAATCCGTATTATTACTACTGCTATTTTATTTTATTTTATTTTATTTTTTTAAGTGTCATTTTACTTTCTCTTCATTTTATTTTGGGATTAGGGTTCTACATTCTATTTTTATCTTTCCTTTAGCATCGTTTTACTCTATCTCAACTCTACCTTTAGGCCATCACTCTCATCCTAACCTCCCCCTTTTCAGTGTCCTGTTTATCTTACCCTTTTACTGCTTTAGATTTTCCCTATTCTTTCTGTTTACCCCTTGTTAAAATTTCACCCTACTTACATATCTAATCTCCAATCCCCTGCTCCAAGTCCACATACACCTCTCCCTTCACTGTCTGAGCTATCCATAAACTTGTCCTTCTCTCTGTCCTTTTGTTGTTGTTTGCTTGAATGTAGATTATACCCAATTTTTATGCTTTTTTGTGAGATTGTTTTGCTTATTCTTCTTTTGTTTATTTTTTTGTTTGTTTTGTGCTTCAGCTTTCCCTTGCCTCACTCCGTATTAGTTGGTGTTGTAGTTTGTACTAATCCCCAGGCACTTGTTGCTGGCATTTGCTGGGATTAGTGATTGTTCTATTGGAGTTTTATCCCCAATATATATAGTCTGTTCCCCTTTCTCTCTTAGTCACTTTCTTGTCTCTCTTACTTTTTTTTTTTCTTTTTCTCTTTACTTTCCCTTTTCCCAATTTCATACTCCTTTTTTCTTTTTTTCTTTCTTTCTTTCTTTTTTCCTCTACTTCTTTCTCTCCTATCACCTAATTTGCCTTTCTCTGGTGGTCACCTTTATTGGAGGTTATTAATATCGTGAATACATTCCTGTTCAGTGCCTTGTGAGTTGTACCTGGTAGTGCTGTATTTTGTGCCTTTAAATCAACCCAGGAGAGAGAGAACTACATAACCAGACACCCAGAGAAGAGAGACCATGGGGAGACAAAGAAGCAGCCCGCATATGAAAGAAAAACAGGCATCACCAGAAAAGGAAGCAAACGAAATGGAGGCAAGCAACCTTCCAGAAAAAGAATTCAGAGAAATGGTCATAAGGTGGCTGAAAAGAATGGAAGACAAATTCGACAATATGAGCAAGAACCAAGAGGAAATGAAGAAGAACCAAGAAGAAATGAAAAATGACATCGCTGCGGTAAAGAACTCAATAGAAAGCATCAAGAGTAGACTAGAAGAAGCAGAGGACCGTATCAGTGAGCTAGAAGACAAGATGGAAAAAAATACCCAAGAAAAGCAACTTCTAGAAAAAAAAATTAAAAGGCAGGAGGAGAGTCTAAGGGAACTTTGGGACAACACGAAACAAAACAACATCCGCATAATAGGGGTTCCAGAAGGAAAGGAAGCTGAGCAAGGAATAGAAAACCTCTTTGAAGAAATAATGACAGAAAATTTCCCAGATATAGGGAAGAAAAAACCCACACAAATCCAAGAAGCTCACAGAGTCCCAAGCAAAATGAACCCCAAAAGACCGACGCCAAGGCACATTACAATTAAATTGGCAAACACCAACGACAAAGTAAGAATCTTAAAAGCAGCAAGAGAGAGACAGAAAGTTACATACAAAGGAACCCCCATCAGACTAACAACTGATTTCTCAACAGAAACTCATCAGGCCAGAAGGGAATGGAATGAAATATACAAAGTCATGCAAAGGAAGGGGCTGAATCCAAGAATACTGTACCCAGCAAGGCTGTCAATCAAAATTGAAGGTGAAATCAGGAGCTTCACAGACAAAAAAGGACTAAGGGAATTTATTACCACCAAACCAGCAATGCAAGAAATGCTAAAGGGTCTGCTGTAAAAAAAAAAAGAAAAGAAAGAAACAGGAAGCGAAGAAATAACACAGGGGTAAAGAATAGGAATGGCGACAAATAAGTACCTATCAATAATAACTTTAAATGTAAATGGATTAAATGCCCCAATCAAAAGACATAGGGTAACGGATTGGATAAGAAAACACGACCCATATATCTGCTGTCTACAAGAAACCCACCTCAGAAAAAAAGACGCACACAGACTGAGGGTGAAGGGATGGAAAAAGGTTTTCCAGGCAAATGGAACTGAAAAAAAAGCTGGGGTAGCAATACTTATTTCTGACAAATTAGATCTCAAACTGAAGGACATAACAAGAGATAAGGAAGGCCATTTCATAATACTAAAGGGAGCAATCCAACAAGAAGAAATAACTCTGGTAAACATATATGCACCCAATACAGGAGCACCCAAATACATAAAAAAACTCCTGGAGGATATCAAGGGAGAGATTGACAGCAATACAATCATAGTAGGAGACTTTAATACCCCACTATCACCACTGGACAAATCCTCTAAACAAAACATCAGCAAAGAAACATCAATCCTAAATGACTCACTAGACCAGATGGAATTAATTGACATCTTCAGAACATTTCACCCCAAAGCCACAGAATATACATTCTTCTCAAGTGCACATGGGTCATTTTCAAAGATAGACCATATGTTGGGACATAGGCAAAGTCTCTTCAAATTCAAGAAGATAGAAATCATATCAAGCATCTTCTCAGACCACAGTGGCATAAAACTGGAAATCAACTACAATAAAAACAACCCAAAGAAATCAAACACATGGAGACTAAACAGCATGCTATTAAACCATGACTGGGTTACCAGAGAGATCAAAGAAGAAATAAAAAACATCATGACAACAAATGACAATGAAAACACTACAATCCAAAATCTATGGGACACAGCGAAAGCAGTCTTGAGAGGGAAGTTCATAGCTCTACAAGCCTACTGCAAAAAACAAGAAACAGGGGTAATAAATTACCTAACCCAACAACTCAAAGAGTTAGAAAAAGAGCAACAAGAAAAGCCCAGTGTAAGCAGAAGGAAGGAAATAATAAAGATCAGAGCACAGATAAACGACATAGAGATCAAAGAAACAATACAAAAGATCAACAAAACCAAGAGCTGGTTCTTTGAAAGGATAAACAAGATTGATGAACCTCTAGCCAGGCTCACCAAGAAGCAAAGAGAGAGGACCCAAATAAACAAGATCAGAAATGAAAGAGGTGAAATAACAACAGATCCCGCCGAAATACAAAGGATTGTTAAAAAATACTACGAACAACTCTATTCCAACAAACTGGACAACCTGGAGGAAATGGACAGATTCCTAGAAAAATATAACCTTCCAAAACTCAATCAGGAAGAATCTAAACAGCTCAACATGCCAGTAACTATGGAAGAAATTGAAGCAGTCATCAAAGAGCTTCCGGCAAACAAAAGCCCGGGGCCAGACGGCTTCACAGGAGAGTTCTACCAAACATTCAAGGAAGAACTAAAACCTATCCTCCTCAGACTATTCCAAAAAATTCAAGAGGAAGGAACACTTCCAAGTTCCTTCTATGAAGCCAGCATCACCCTCATACCAAAACCAGATAAAGACAACACAATGAAGGAGAATTACAGGCCAATATCCCTCATGAATGTAGATGCCAAAATCCTCAATAAAATTCTAGCAAATAGGATCCAGCAGTACATCAGAAAGATCATACACCATGACCAAGTAGGATTTATCCCAGGAATGCAAGGATGGTTCAATATCCGCAAATCAATAAATGTGATACATCACATAAACAAATTGAGAGATAAAAATCACATAGTCATATCAATTGATGCAGAAAAAGCATTTGACAAAATCCAACACCCTTTCTTGATAAAAACTCTCAACAAGGTGGGAATAGAAGGATCATACCTCAACATAATAAAAGCTATATATGATAAACCCACAGCTAACATCATACTCAATGGGCAAAAACTAAAACCATTTCCCCTAAGAACAGGAACAAGACAGGGATGCCCACTCTCACCACTCCTGTTTGACATAGTACTGGAAGTATTAGCCACTGCAATTAGACAAGAAGAAGAAATAAAAGGCATCCAAATTGGAAAAGAAGAAGTAAAGCTGTCCTTATTTGCAGATGACATGATATTGTACATAAAAAACCCGAAAGACTCTATCAAAAAACTAACAGACTTAATAAATGAATTCGGCAATGTAGCAGGATACAAAATTAACGCCAAGAAATCTATGGCATTTCTATACACCAACAATGAACTTACAGAAAGAGAGACTAAAAAAGCAATCCCATTTTCCATCGCACCAAAAAAATTAAGATACTTAGGAATAAACCTAACCAAGGAGGTAAAAGACCTATATGCGGAAAACTACAGGACCCTGAAAAAAGAGATAGAGGAAGATATAAACAGATGGAAGAACATACCATGTTCATGGATTGGTAGAATCAACATCATTAAAATGTCCATACTACCCAAAGCAATCTATAGATTCAATGCACTCCCCATTAAAATACCAACGGCGTATTTCACAGACCTAGAAAGAACTCTCCAAAAATTCATCTGGAATAAAAAAAGACCCCGAATAGCCACAGCAATCCTGAGAAAGAAGAATAAAGTAGGAGGGATCTCAATACCAGATTTCAAGCTGTATTACAAAGCCACTGTCCTCAAAACAGCCTGGTACTGGCACAAGAACAGACATATAGATCAATGGAACAGAATAGAGAATCCAGATATCGACCCAAACCAATATGCGCATTTAATATTTGACAAAGGAGGCATGAGCATACAATGGAGTCAAGACAGTCTCTTTAATAAATGGTGTTGGGAAAATTGGACAGATACATGCAAAAAAATGAAACTAGATCACCAACTTACACCATACACAAAAATAAACTCAAAATGGGTACAGGACTTAAATATAAGACGGGAGACCATAAAAATACTAGAGGAATCCACAGGCAGCAAAATCTCAGACATATGCCAAAAGAACTTTTTCAGTGATACTGCCCCTAGGGCAATGGAAGCCAAACAGAAAATAAACAAATGGGACTACATCAAAATAAAAAGCTTTTGCACAGCAAAAGAAACCATCAACAAAACAACAAGAAACCCCACTGTATGGGAGAACATATTTGCAAATGGTATCACTGATAAAGGTTTAATTTCCAACATCTACAGGCAGCTTATACAACTTAATAAAAGGAAGATAAAGGATCCAATAAAAAAATGGGCAACGGACCTAAATAGAATCTTCTCGAAAGAAGACAGAAGGAAGGCCAAGAGACACATGAAAACATGCTCAAAGTCACTAATTATCCGAGAGATGCAAATCAAAACAACAATGCGATACCATCTCACACCTGTCAGAATGGCTATCATCAACAAATCAACAAACGACAAGTGTTGGCGAGGATGCGGAGAAAAAGGAACCCTCGTGCACTGCTGGTGGGAATGCAGACTGGTGCAGCCACTGTGGAGAACAGTATGGAGTTTCCTCAAAAAACTGAAAATGGAACTCCCATTTGACCCAGTAATCCCACTCCTAGGAATATATCCTAAGAAACCAGAAACACCAATCAGAAAGGATATATGCACCCCTATGTTCATAGCAGCACAATTTACAATAGCTAAGATTTGGAAACAGCCTAGGTGCCCATCAGCAGATGACTGGATCAGAAAACTATGGTACATCTACACAATGGAATACTATGCTGCCGTAAAAAAGAAGGAATTACTACCATTTGTAGGCACTTGGATGGAATTAGAGAACATTATGCTAAGTGAAATAAGCCAGTCAATGAAAGAAAAATACCACATGATCCCACTCATTTGGGGATAATGAAAAACATTATAAACTGATGAACAAAAAGATAGTTACAGAGGCAGTAAAACATCAAACAGACTGTCAAATTACAGTGGTAAGGTTAGGGAGAGGTGGGGGAAATAAGAGATCAACTGAAGGACTTATATGCATGTATATAAGACTAACCAACGGATGCAAAACATTGGGGGGTGAGGGCATGTATGGGAGTGGGGTGGGGGGGGGGGCAATGGTAAGATATGTACACATATAATACCTTAATAAAAATTTGAAAAAAAAAAAAAAATAAAGTGATGAATAACAAGAACCTATAACCAAGATTACTCTACCCAGCAAAGCTATCATTTAGAATTGAAGGTCAGATAAAGAGCTTCACAGATAAGAAAAAGCTAAAGGAATTCATCACCGTGAAACTAGTATTAAATGAAATGCTGAATGGTATTTTTTAAGAAGAGGAAGAAGAAGAAAAAGGTAAAAATAAAAATTATGAACAAAGTGACAACAAATACATATCTATCAAAAAGTGAATCTAAACATCAAGTGAATAAAAAATCTGATGAACAGAATAAACTGGTGAATAGAATCAGGGGCATAGAAAGGGAGTGGACTGACAATTCTTGGGGGGAAAGGGGTATGGGGGTGCGGGAAGAGACTGGACAAAAATTATACACCTATGGATGAGGACAGTCGGGGGGGTGGTAAGGGCAGGGGGTGGGGTGGGAACCGGGTGGAGGGGAGCTATGGGGGGGGGGAGAGGAACAACTGTAATAATCTGGACAATAAAGATTTATTTTAAAAAAAAGAAATAAAAAGATACCTTGAAACAAATGAAAATGGGAACACAAGAACTCAAAATCTATAGGACACAGCAAAAGCAGTCTTAAGAGAGAAATTCATAGCATTACAGGCCTACCTCAAGAAACAAAAAAAAATCTCAAATAAACAATCTAACTTTACTAGAGGCCCAGTGCAAGATATTCATGCACTGGGGGTGTTCCTCAGCCCAGCCTGCACCCTTTCCAATCTGGGATCCCTTGGGGGATGTCTGACTGCCGGTTTAGGCCTGATCCCGCAGGTTTAGGCCCGAAACCAGCAGTTGGACATCCCTCTCACAATCCGGGACTGTTGGCTCCTAACCACTCGCCTGCCTGCCTGCCTGATTGCCCCTAACCACTTCTGCCTGCCAGCCTGATCACCCCCTAACCGCTCCCCTGCCGGCCTGATTGACGACTAACTGCTCCCCTGCTGGCCTGATGGCCCCCAATTGCCCTCCCCTGCCAGCCCGTTGGCCCCCAACTGCCCTCCCCAGCTGGCCCGATGGCCCCCAACTGCCCTCCCGTACCAGTCCGATCGCCCTGAACTGCCTTCCCCTGCCAGCCTGGTCTCCCCAAACTGCCCTCCCCTGCTGGCCTGCTCGCTCCTAAGTGCCCTCCCCTGCAGTCCTGGTCTCCCCCAACTGCCCTTCCCTGCAGGCCTGGCCTTCCTGAACTGCCCTCCCCTGCTGGCCTGGTCTCCCCGAACTGCCCTCCCCTGCTGGCCTGATTGCCCTCAACTTCCCTCCCCTGCTGGCCTGGTCTCCCCAAACTGCCCTCCCCTCCCGTCCTGGTCACCCCTAACTGCCCTCCCCTGCAGGCCTGGTCTCCCATGCTACTGCCCTCCCCTGCAGGCCAGGTTGCCCCTAACTGCCCTCCCCTGCAAGCCTGGTCTTCCCAAACTGCCTTCCCCTGCTGGCCTGGTCACCCCCAACTTCCCTCCCCTGCCGGCCTGCTCACCCCCAACTGCCCTCCCCTGCTGGCCCGGTCTCCCTGAACTGTCCTCCCCTAAAGGTCTGGTCACCCCTAACTGCCCTCCCTGACAGCCTGGTCTCCCCAAACTGCCCTCCCCTGCTGGCCTGTTTGCCCCTAACTGCCCTCCCCTGCCAGCCATCTTGTGACAACGTGGGGGTGGCCATCTTGTGGCAGCCATCTTGTGATGACGAGGGGGTGGCCATCTTGTGATGCCGTGAGGGCGCAAGGCTTTTATTAGATACTTAAAGGTACTAGAAACAAAAAACAACAAACAAAGCCCAAAGTGAGCAAAAGGAAGGAAATAATGAAGATCAGAGCAGCAATAAATGAGAGTCTAAAACAAAAATAAAAAAGATAAATAAAACCAAGAGTTGGTCCTTTGAAAAGATAAATAAGATTGACAAATATTTAACCAGACTCAAGAAAAAAAGAGATCAGATACAAATAAATGAAATGAAAGAGAAGAAGTAATAAATTGGACAATCTGGACAAAATGGGTAAAATCCTAGAAACAACAGTTCTACAAAACTGAATCAGAGAATTTGAATAGACAGATTACAACTAGTGAAAGTGAAGCAGTAATCAAAAAACTCCCAACAAACAAAAGCCCTGGACTGAATGGCTTCACAGGTGAATTTTACTAAACATTCAAGGAAGAACTAATACTATCCTTCTCCAACTATTCCAGAAATTTCAAGAAGAGTGAAGACTCCCAAGCTCATTTTACAAGGCCAGCATTATGTTAATTCTAAAACCAGATAAAGACACTACAAAGAAAGGAAATTATAGGCCAATATTCCTAATAAACATAGATGCTAAAATCCCAAACAAAATATTAGCAAATAGGATTCTGCAATACATTAAAAAGATTATATACCACGACCAAGTGGGATTAATTCCAGGCATGCAAGGTTTGTACAATATCTGCAGGTCAATAAATGGAATACATCACATGAACAAATGAAGGATAAAAAACGTAAGATCATATCGATAGATGCAGAAAAGGCATTTGATAAAACCCAGCACCCACTTATAAAAACTCTGAGCAAAGTGGTAATAGAGGGAACATACCTTAAAGTAATAAGGGCCATATGTGACAAACCCACAGTCAACATCATACTCAATGAGCAAAAACTACAAGTATTTCCCTTAAGACCAGGAATAAGACAGGAATGTCCACTTTTACCACTCTTATTCAACATAGTACTGGAAGTTCTAGGCACAGCAATCAGACAATTAGAAGAAATAAAAGTCAAGCAAATTTGAAATGAAGAAGTAAAACTGTCATTATTTGCAGATGACATTATACTGTATATAGAGAACACTCAAGATTCCACCAAAAAACTACCATAACTGATAAATGCATTCAGTAAAGTAGCAGGATACAAAATAAACATTCAGATTATCTATTTCATTTTTGTACACCAATAATAAACTATCAGAAAGGTAAACTAGGAAAACAATCCCATTTACAATTGTGTAAAAAACAACAAGTTGTGGAATAAATTTAACTAAAAATATAAAAGACCCATTCTCAGAAAATTGTAAGACACTAAAGAAAGAAATTGAAGAAGATACAAGCAAGCAGAAGCATATACTGTGTTCATGGATAGAAAGAATTAACATCATTAAAATGTCCATACTACCCAAAGCAAACTACAAATTCAATGCAATCCCTATTAAAATACCAACGGCATATTTCACAGAATTAGAACAAATATTCCCAAAACTTATATGGAACCACAAAAGACCCAGAATAGACACAGCAATATTGAGAAAGAAGAACAAAGTTGGAGGAATACCTCTACCTGATATCAAACTATACTACAAGGCTACAGTAATCAAAACAGCATGGTACTGGCATAAAAATAGACATATAGACCAATGGAACAGAATAGAGAGCTGAGAAATTGACCCATGACTTTATAATCAAATAATATTTTACAAAGAAGGCAAAAACATACAATGGGCTAAAGACAGTCTCTTCAATAAATGGTGTTGGGAAACTTGGAGAGGCAAAAAATGAAACTAGACCACCAAAACTTACACCATACACAAGAAAAATTCAAAAGTAGATAAAAGACTTAAATGTAAGTTGTGAAACCACAAAAATCCTAAAAGAAAACATAGGCAGTAAAATCTTGGACATTTCTTGTAGCAATATTTTTTTCTGATATATCTCCTCAGGCAAGGGAAACAAAAGAAAAAAATAAACAACTGGGATTACATTAAACTAAGTTTTTGCACAGCAAAGGAAACCATCAATAAAATGAAATAACAACCCACTGGATAGGAGAACATATTCACCAATACATCTGATAAGGGGTTAATATCCAAAATTTATAAAGAATTTACAAAACTCAACACCAAAAAATACAAATAATCTAATTTAAAAAATGGGCAAGGGACCTGAATAGACACTTCTCTAAAGAGGACATAGAGATGGACAATAGACATAAGAAAAAAGGCTCAATGTCACTAATTATCAGAGAAATGCAGATTAACACCACAATGAGATACCACCTCATACCTGTCAGAATGGTTATCATCAATAAATCAACAAACAACAAGTGCAGGCAAGGACGTGGAGAAAAGGGAGCCCTTGTGCACTGTTGGTGGGCATGCAGACTAGTTTAGCCATTGTGGAAAGCAGGGTGGAGTTAGAGTTACCTCAAAAAATTAACACTGGAACTGCCTTTTGACCCAACATTCCACTCTGGGAATTTACTTAAAGAAACCCAAAACACTAATTCAAAAGAATATATGCACCCATGTGTTCATTGCAGTGTTATTTACAATGGCCAAGATTTGGAAGCAATGCAAGTGTCCATCAGTAGATGAGTGAATAAAAAAGTTGTGGCAGCCCAGCCAGTGATGCTCAGTGGTTGAATATCAACCTATGAACCAGGAGGTCACAGTTTGATTCCTGGTCAGGGCACAGACCCAGAGACCCAGGTTTGGGCTCAATCCCTGGTAGGAGGCATACAGGAGGCAACTGATCAATGATTCTCTCTCATCATCTCTCTGCTTCTCTCTTCCTCTATGAAATCAATATATATATATATATACTAGAGGCCCAGTGCATGAAATTCGTGCACGGGGGTGTGTGTCCCTCAGCCCAGCCTGCACCCTCTCCAATCTGGGACCCCTCGAGGGATGTCCGACTGCCCATTTAAGCCCAATCCCAGTGAGATTGGACCTAAATGGGCAGTCGGACATCCCTCTCACAATCCAGGACTGCTGGCTCCCAACTGCTCGCCTGCCTGCCTTCCTGATTGCCCCTAACCGCTTCTGCCTGCCAGCCTGATCACCCCCTAACCACTCCCCTGACAGCCTGATTGATGCCTAACTGCTCCCCTGCCAGCCTGTTTTCTCCTAACTGCCCTCCCCTGCAGGCCTGGTCACCCCTAACTGCCCTCCCCTGCAGGCCTGGTCACCCCTAACTGCCCTCCCCTGCAGGCCTTGTCCCCCCCCAACTGCTCTCCTCTGCAGGCCTGGGTCCCCCCCAACTGCCCTCCCCTACAGGCCTGGTCACCCCTAATTGCCCTCCCCTGCAGGCTTGGTTCCCCCAACTGCTCTCCCCTGCAGGCCTGGTCCCTCCCAACTGCCCTCCCCTGCTGGCCATCTTGTGGCAGCCATCTTGTGTCCACATGGGGGCAGGATCTTTGACCACATGGGGACAGCCATCTTGTGTGTTGGAGTGATGGTCAATTTGCATATTACTCTTTTATTAGATAGGATAGAGGTCTGGTGCATGGGTGGGGGCCAGCTGGTTTGCCCTGAAGGGTGTCCCGGATCAGGGTGGGGGTTCCCTTGGGGCGTGGGGCGGCTTGGGCGAGGGGCCTGTGGTGGTTTGCAGGCCGGCCACGCCCCCTGGTGACCCAAGCGGAGGCCCTGGTATCTGGGGTTTATTTATCTTCTACAATTGAAACTTTGTAGCCTGGAGCAGAGCCAAGTCTTCTGCTTGCTCCGTGGTGGCAGCCATTTCTGTTGGGATTTATGTATCTTCTATAATTGAAAATTTGTAGCCTTAAGCGAGGCCTGGGCCGGCCAGGGTATGTGGAAAGCTTGGCTTCCTCCATCGCCGGGGGCAACCCTAGCCTCCTGCTCTTTCCAGCTCCGTGGCTGCCGCCATTTCTGTTTGGGTTTATGTATCTTCTATCATTGAAACTTTGTAGCCTTGAGTGGAGGCCTAAGCCAGCAAGGGCAGGCAGAAAGCTTGGCTTCCTCTATTGCTGGGGAAACCCAAGCTTCCCTCCTGCTCTCTGTGGCAGTAGCCATCTTGGTTGGGTTTATTTGCATATTTGCTCCTGATTGGCTGGTGGGCGTGGCTTGTGGGGGTAGCAGAGTGATGGTTAATTTGCATATTACTCTTTTATTAGATAGGATACATATATATGTGTGTGTGTGTGTATATATATATATATTTAAAGTTATGGTACATTACACAATGGACTATTACTTGGCTGTAAAAAAAGAAGGAAATCTTACCTTTGCAATAGCATCGATGAACCTGGAGAGCATTATGCTAAGTAAAAGAAGCCAGTGAGCAAATGAGATTGTGGAAAGACAAGTACCTTATATATTCACTCATATGTGGACTCTAATGAACAAAATAAACTAACAAGCAAAACAGAGAGACTCAGAGACAGAGAGCAGGCTGACAGCTGTTGGGGCGGGGTGAAGCTGGGTGGGAAGATGGAGGGATTGAACAAAAAAATAAACAAACACCTCATGGCAGTGGAGAACAGTGTGGTGACTGCTAGGGGGAAGAGGAGGTGGAGGAGGGTACAGCGGATAAATGGTGACAGATGGAGACTTGACTTGGGGTGGTGAATGCACAATACAGTGTACAGATGATATGTTGTGGAACTGTGCACCTGAAACCTGTATAATTTTGTCAACCAGTGTCACCCCAATTAACTAAATAAAAGGAAAAAATAAAAAAGAAAGAAACATTCTGATTCACCAGTTAGAAAAAGTCTTTTCTTTAGAAAGACATCACTGACTCGATAACTACTTGTCCTTCCTGGTACTTAACACTAATGGTTTTTGTTTTGGTTTGTTTTTTTCCAATTGTTCACTTAATATGTGTGCTTCTTGCTAGACTGTACCCTCCATAAGGACAGCGGTATCTGTCTTCTTCACTGGTATCCTAGCATGTATGGTTTCAGACATAAAAATATTTATAAGATTGTGACAGCAAAACAGAACAAAGAGTGACGAGGAACAGAAATGGACCAAATTAAAGAGTAAAGATGAACATGTAGGAACCCAAATGTGGCAGTTAACATAGGAGCCTAAAGGGGAAAAAAAGATGAGAGAGAACTGGCCTGTGTAAAAAAGATTAAGAAAATAGTATTTTTCTAGTTTAAAACAGCATCTACGCCTGAGTTGTACTACCCAGCAAAGACACTGAAGGAAGCCACACTCAGAGTGGAACAAGCTCAGCATGTCACACAAGGATATGAAGGTTCAAACTGCATGTCTTCAAGGAAATGACAGGGTTATTCAAGTTCTTACATCCTATGTTTCTCCTGAATGTAATGCAGTTATGTTTGTCGATATACCCATTAAAGTGAATGCTCAGACTAGAAAGAGATATATTCAAGCAAATGTTGGATTTTTGTATTTCAGACAGATACATACCAATAATGTTTAGCTATGCCAATCATTGAAATTTTAAAGTAAATAATTCAACTCTGAATTCTCTCTCCCTCCAGTTAGACCAACAGTTCTGTTTTCCTGCAGAGATTGGATTAGCCTTCAGGAGGGCATCATGCCTCTACCAGAAGTCACATCACTTTGATAACTCAAGGCATTTTAGCTCCATCTCCCAGAAAAGAGTGCTCATCATTTGAGAACCACAATGGATGACCCTCAACCTCGATGGGCAGTGAAATTATTCCCATTGACACATGCACATGATGTTATATGCAACTTGATGATTTTTTCTTAATGACAAATGTGAAATTATTCTGCTTTTTCTTTGCATCTTCTGGAAAGCAATAAAATTAAAAGGTATAACAAAAAAAGAAGACATATATAACCTATAGTTTCTATAATCTGAAGTTATCTAAAGATACATGTCCAAAAAATTATAAGAAGTACATTTAAGGAGAAGAGTTAAGTAATTAAAAAGCTCTGAAATAAATATTTTTTATTAATAAGTAATCTTATATTTATGATGTAGGTGAAGGCTTATAGACAAATAGAAAAAAAAGGAAGAAATGAATAAATGGATTGGCATTTCCCTCCTAGAGTGTATGTTTTCTGCCAACAGAATGATTTTTGTCTTTAAACATATCAGCTTAGTTGAAAAGAGCAAAGTAGAGAATCAGAGCCTGCTCTACAATTTAATTATCAGAGATAATCACCACTAATACTTTGGTATATAACATTTCACATCTTATGCATGAAATATGGTTATGTTATATATAGGCTGTTCAATATTCACGGTGGCCAGAAGGAGGAAACAACCCAAATGTCCATCAACTGATAAATTATGACACATCCACACAATGGAATATTATTCAGCAATAAAAAGAAATGAAGAATTGACACATGCTGCAACATGGGTGACCCTTGAAAAGACTGCTGAAAGAAACCAGTTACAAAGACCTTATGTTATACTAGCAGCCCTGCACACGAATCCGTGTGCCAGTAGCTCGCCTCTAGCTCGCTGCCGCCCTCCAGTAGCTCTCCGCTGCCCTCCAGTAGCTCTCCACCCACTGCCCCACCCTCCTGTAGCACCCCTCCTCCTCTCCCCCTGCCCCCCCTCACAGCTTGCTGCCCTGCCCCCTCCTGTAGCTCTCCACCACCCACTTGTAGCCAGTAGCTTGCTGCCACCCTCCTGTAGCTCTCCGCCTACTGCCCCGCCCTCCTGTAGCTCCCTCCACCCCCCACCGCCCCATAGCTTGCTGCCCTGCCCCCTCCTATAGCTCTCTGCTGCCCGCTTGTAGCTCACTGCCCCACCCTCCTGCTGATCCATGATCCGGTTGTTACATGGTCAGTCATTACGCTTCACGGCATGATGACCATTTGCATATTACATCTTTATTATATAGGATGATTCTAACCCTATGAAATGTCCAGGACAGGCAAATCTATAGAGACACAAAGTAGCTTAATGGTAGCTTAGGAATGGGAGGTGGGACAGGGTATCACTACTAATGGGCATAGGGGTTTATTTTAGGGGGAACAAAATTGTTCTCAAATGAGATTGTGGTAACGGTTGCACAAAAATACTAAAAAAATTGATTGTACACTTTAAATAGGTGAGTTATAAGGTATGTGAATTATATTTCAATAAAGCTAGTTTTTAAATAAGCAAAAAAATATTTACACAGTCAACTGCTTCATCTCCCCTTTGCAGTATAATAGATAATATTCCATTTCAATAAGATATGCAACAGCCGAAACCGGTTTGGCTCAGTGGATAGAGTGTCAGCCTGCGGACCCAAGGGTCCCGGGTTCGATTCCGGTCAAGGGCATGTACCTTGGTTGCGGGCACATCCCTGGAGGGAGGTGTGCAGGAGGCAGCTGATCGGTGTTTCTCTCTCATCGATGTTTCTGGCTCTCTATCCCTCTCCCTTCCTCTCTGTAAAATATCAATAAAGTATATTAAAAAAAAAAGTAATAAGATATGCAACTATACTGTTATGTATGAGTATACAATGTTCTACTATATCGATATACTGATATTTACTTATCTAGTGCTTTATTATTAGACTAGTGACCTTGTGGATACCGCTTGCCTCAGCTGGCCATCCCGCCCACTGCTGCACTGTAGCTCTCTACCGCTGGTAGCTCGCTGCCCTGCCCTCCTGCTGATCGGTCATTACTGTCACAGCATAACAACATTTGCATATTACCTCTTTATTATAGAGGATAGGAACTTATTTCCAATTGCTGCATTAAACACCCATGTATGCATATATCTCTGCACACTTGTCTAATTATTTCTGTAGAAAACAAAAAATCAGCCCTAACCGGTTTGGCTCAGTGGATAGAGCGTCAGCCTGCGGACTGAAGGGTCCCAGGTTCGATTCCAGTCAAGGGCATGTACCTTGGTTGCGGGCACATCCCCAGTAGGGGGTGTGCAGGAGGCAGCTGATCGATGTTTCTCTCTCATCAGTGTTTCTAGCTCTCTATCCCTCTCCCTTCCTCTCTGCAATAAAATCAATAAAATATATTAAAAAAAAAAAAGAAAGAAAACAAAAAATCAAACTGTGGGTAAAGGGTCTGCATTCAATCATACTGTCTGATGGTCCTCCAGAAAGACCATAGTAATTTTTTAAAAATATGTTTTTAATGATTTCAGAGAGGAAGGGAGAGGGAGAGAGAGACAGAAACATCAATGATAAAAGAATCATTGATGAGCTGCCTCCTGCACGCCCCCTACTGGAGATTGAGCCTGAAAATCAGGCATGTGCCCTGATGGGGAATCGAACCATGACCTCCTGGTTCATAGGTTGACACTCAACCACTGAGCCACGCTAGCCTGGCAAGGCCATACTAATTAACATTCATCCCAATGGAAAATATAGTATTATTGTCTTTACATTCCCACCAATGCTGAGCATATCAAACTAATTAATCTCTGATAATGAGACATGACATAATTTTTTAAATGTGTATTTCTTTCATTATTGAATTTGAACATTTTTAGTCATTTAATTTGTCATTTTTTTATCATCTTTATTAATTTTCCTGACATATGCTACAAATTATTCTCACCAATATGTCTTTTAGCTTTGCTTTATGGCAACTCTTTCCCTACACATTCTAACATTTTACATGCATAAATTTATTATTATCTTTATGGCATCTGGCCTTAACACCTAGCTTTTCACCATCCTAATAGCATAAAAATAACATCCTATATTTTCTTCTAGCACATGTCATTTTACTTTATGTTTCATTTGAACAATCCATCATTTCCTACTGATCTGCGATCCTATGGCATTAACTTCTTTAAGTCTGGGCTGTGAAATCTGTGTAGAGGATGACTTACCTAATTGCTGAGCCCATTTTATGGCAGTACCAGTGTCTCCTGCATTGCCTTCAGCTAAGCATACAACCTCTTGTCCAATCTTCCACCCAATCAACGGATAAAAACCTTAAAAACAAACAATGTAATTCATATCATGAATAGATAATTCATTGCAGACATCTACAATTGAAAATTTTGATTAACTAAGAAACTAGCAAAGTGGCTCTGAAGTCAGAAAGCCTGGGGTCAAATCCCAGTCTTCTCTCCTTTACTAGCTGTGGTCTTGAAAGTTTCTAACTGCCTTGGCCAGTTTGGGTTAGTGGATAGAGTGTCAGCTTGCAGACTGATGAGTCACAGGTTGGATTCCGTTCAAGGGCACGTGCCTGGGTTGCAGGCTCAATCCCCTGTGCGGGTGTGCAGGAGGCAGCCAATCGGTGATTCTCTCTCATCATTGATGTTTCTATCTATCTCCCTCTCTCTTACTCTCTGAAATGAATAAAAATATATATATAAAAAAAGAGTTTCTAACTCTTAGTATCAGTTTCCTCAACTAAAATAGTCTACCTCAGAGAGCTCTTGTGAGAATAAACTGAGTTAATACAGAACGAGAACTTAGCACAATGCCTGGCACATTATAAATATTAGCTTTTATTAGCTTTGTACATCAATGTCTCTGGAAACACAGAAATAATATTTGAATTGAGAAATAAAAGGTTATTATGAAACTAAAGGCCCAGTGCATGAATTCGTGCACCAGTGGGGTTCCTCGGCCTGGCCTGTGGAATTGGGCCAAAATCGGCTCTCCAACATCCCCTGAGGTGTCCTGGATTGCAAGAGGGTGCAGGCCAGGCTGAGGGACCCCACCAGTGCATGATTGGGGCCGGGGAAGGACACGAGAGGTTGGCCAGCCGGGGAGGGAACATGGGAGGGTTCCAGGGCATGTCCGGCCCATCTCGCTCAATCCCAATTGGCCAGACCCCAGAAGCAAGCTAACCTACCAGTCGGAGCGTCTGTCCCCTGGTAGTCAGTGCACATCATAGCGAGTGTTTGAGTGGCCTTAGCATATCATTAGCATATTACACTTTGATTGGTTGAATGCACGATCAGACACTTAGCATATTAGGCTTTTATTATATAGGATTGGTTAGCTTAAGAACTGTCTTATCTATTGCATTTATCTGTGGTTTCTAAACAACCCTCCTAAGGTAAAACAACCTCATGCAATGATAAACATTTTATAGCTTCTATTTTCCCAGTTAGGGGAAAAGGAACAGATTTAGTGGGGATGGAAGGTAGGAAAAAGATTTTCAAATCCACCTCTTAGTAACCATGTTAGGGGACCAGAGGTCAGACTAAGGGCCCCCAGCCATTCTGGGTATAGTTACACAATTGAAATTTCTTGGTTTATACATCCCAAGATTTTTCCCATTAGGGAGAAAAAATTCCTAGTAATTGCCATTAATATTCAGGGATCACTAGTTGAGAACAACCACCTCAAAAAATTCACAAAAATAAAAATAATTTCTTATACATAAACAATATTTTAGAGGTTTAGAAAGATGTGTTAGACACATATTATAGGTAAACTTTTAGAAAGCTAACCAAAATACCCTAATCCATCTGAATTTTTCTGTAACATCTCTCTCATTTTTCATGCTTTTAATTTAAAGATAAAGGAAAATGGGGATTAACTGTCTCTAAGAATAATAACTTAAAGTATGTTAGATAATATCCTTAATATAAAATGAGAAAATACTATCATAAAAGTTAAATTTGCAAAAAGTGGTATTTTATTAATCAATAGGATAAATTCTAAATATTTACCTCCAACATTCTGTTGAGGGTTACTTCCAGTATTAATGTCCAGAAACGTCCCAGTCCCCATGGTCAGCTTCACGTCTCCCATCTGGAAGCAGCACTCTCCAAACATGGCTGCCTGCTGGTCGGCCACCTGCCAAAAATTCAAACAGAGACCCTAGAACCCTAGCTGTGGCCCATTTCACTGCATCCCACTGGCTCACTGAATGTATTCTCATGGTTCAGCATCTTCTCTTTTTTCCTTTTCCTTGAAAAAAAAAATGTTTGGAGAAAACAGGGAGCAATAACTATAGGTTAGGGACCTCTAGGATTAACACTGTATGGAGAACTAATGCGCCTTAGCAATTTTTACTCAGCAACCTACTTCATGAGTTTTAAGTATCATAGAAATAACCTTAGAAATAAAAGTCAGAATAAAAATTGTGTAGGAAAAACCCCCAAGATATTTTGTTTACATTTTACAAGCAGTTTCACTCAGTCAAAATAATTGACCTCACACCTTTCTTTTAGTAAAAGTGACAGGTGTATGCTTAACTAGAAATAGATGTAACTCAATACCATACATCTTCCGACGATACATTTTTGATAAAAGAAAAAGTACAACATTCTGTTAATATAGTTAAATGTAGATACATATACAGCAAAATTAATCTGAAGAACACTTTCTTACTAATCTATAGTTTTTCCAGCCATACCTAAATCTAAACCTGAGCCTACCCCTAGATTGAGTAAGACTGATCCTCTCTAAATGAAAAAGAATTTATAAATTGGGCATTAAGTTCCCCTTCCCTCATTTGTTTCCTCTACCTACCGTGATGACTGTCCATCTAGGGACATGGTCTCTACTTCCTGCTTAAGCCATTACAGGAAATCAAAGGCAAGATATACACAGCCTCTCAATCAGGTGGTAAATCTTTGGGATTCTCCAAGTTATGAATCACTCTTCCAGAGAGAAAGTAGAATCAAGAAAGAACCTTCAAACACCAGTAACAGCTAATTTTTCATTCTTCCACGAGCTTCTCTACTGGCAGATGCTGGCTAATGACTTATAAAATGTAAATACAACTTCTTTAAGTGCCATATCATTTTTTTATGGTTACATTGCATTGAATATAAATTAAGCATTGGCCCTATTATTATTTCTTATATATCGGAATATCAAATATAAACCAATATTATTCAGAATATTTTAAAAAAATTAAGTTTCCTAAAAAACAATATTTAGAGAAATCAGAAAAGGCTGTGAAGTGTTTAGCAGTCCTCTTTCCAGAAAAGAGAAAATACTTTTGATTATATCCAAGGTATAAAGAAAATAAAAAAGATGCTTTAATTTTAATCTGCAAGGACCTTTTTTATCTCATATCTAATCCCAACTATTCATATATATTCATTTACTTTATACTATACAAGGAGAAAACCTCAAATTTTCAACTTACCAAGGCCATTATTGGTATAGGCACACCAAATATCTCTTCATCCACTGATCCAAAATTGAAGCTTCAAATAAAATTGATTTAAAAGTAAGTTATAATTCTAGAAATGTTAATTTTAAAATTTAGGAAATTTTTTTTTAGCATAGGCCAAAAAGTTATCTATTTATATAAAAGCCTAAACAACCATTCCAGTGGAATAACTGGTCACTATGATGCTCACTGAGCAGGCAGGCAGGCGAGCAGTTAGGGGAGAGCAGGCAGGCAGGCAAGCTGTTAGGGGCGAGCGGTCCCAGATTGCGAGAGGGATGTCTGACTGCTGGTCTAGGCCCGATCCGGATCGGGCCTAGACCAGCAGTTGGACATCTCCTGAGGTGTCCCAGATTGCAAGAGGGTGCAGGCCGGGCTGAGGGAGGCCCCCCCTCCCCAAGCACCAGGCCTCTAGTCTATACTAATAAAAGGGTAATATGCTAATTAGACTGGACATCCTTCCAGACTTCCTTTTGGACAAAGCCACAGTAGCAGGGGCCGAGACCGAGGTGGTTAGGGACGATCAGGCCAGCAGGGGAGAGCAGTTAGGGGCAATCAGGCCAGCAGGGGAGAGCAGTTAGGGAGATCAGGCCAGCAGGGGAGCCGTTAGGGTTGATCAGGCTGGCAGGAGAGGGCAGTTAGGGACAACCAGGCCAGCAGGGGAGGGCAGTTAGGGGTGACCAGACCATCAGGGGAGAGCAGTTAGGGGTGACAAGGCAGGCAGGCAGAGTGGTTAGGGGTGATCAAGCAGGCAGGCAGGTGAGTGGTTAGGAGCCAGTGGTCCCAGATTGCAAGAAGGATGTCTGACTGCCAGTTTAGGCCCAATCCCGCAGTCAGTGATCCCTCGAGGGGTCCCGGATTGGAGAGGGTGCAGGCCAGGCTGAGGGACCCCCCTCCCGTGCACAAATTTCATGCACCGGGCCTCTACCCCTATATAATAAAAGCCTAATATGCTGTGTCCAACCATTTGACCAGTTGCTATGATGCACACTGACCACCAGGGGGCAGACGCTCCGACCAGTTGGTTAGATTGCTGCTGGGGTCCAGCCGATCGGGACTGGGTGAAACGGGCCGGACACGCCCTGGAGAACCTTCCACGGTCCTCCCCCACCCTGATCGTGCACCGGTGGGGTCCCTCGGCCTGGCCTGCACCCTCTCACAATCCAGGACCCCTCGGGGGATGTTGGAGAGCCAGTTTTGGCCTGATCCCCACAGGCCAGGCCGAGGGACCCCATCAGTGCATGAATCCGTGCACCATGCCTCTAGTAAAACATGTTCATAAAGTACCCCAAACATGTAAACCAAATACTTTTCAGTTTTAAATCAAATGCTTTTTCCTCACCAAGGCAAAATGAATTCAAGGACTATTTTGCTAGTTTCTAAGTCCAATGTTCATTATTACCTTGTATCCTTCACAGGAGGCAGGAGAGAGAGTGGTATTGAAAGCAGAGAAGTAATGAAGCTGCTCCAACACATCTGAACATTAAAAATATATAATCAGAATCCAAATTAAATTACACAAAAAGTGATGATTCAAGAAGGAGGGAAAAAACCCTTTACCTCATATGGGTCAAAAAGTCCAGTGGTACTGGCATTTGAAAAATCCGTGGCAAATTCAGAACCTAAATTTACATTGGAAATAATCTTTTATTATCAGGTAGTGTAAACACCTATCTCTAGTTTATAATCTAGACCATTTTTTGACCTGAAAATACATTCCAAAATGTGTATTTCCAGTGAAAAGTCTCCAAAGCAATTTCCCACTTAATCTTTATGAACTTTCATAATTTACAAAAGTACTTTCACACACACTGTCATGTTATGACCCCCAGTTTAAAGATGAGGAAGGGGGTGCAGAGATGCAATGTGATCGCCTATAGTTATACTCAGTTGCAAAATGGGAGATTTGGTACTAAACTCAAATATTCACGGTCTTAAAATTAAGACTGTTCCTCAGTCATATATTTGAGGTTTAACCACAGTTTTAAAATCACCATCCTCTTCCAACAAATCTGAAATTAATCTAGCTTTACTATAACATGTAGTTAGTAGGGAACCAAAAGGCAACATGCCTGGGCTACAGGAAGGGAAAAAATAGTAACTTCTACTATTTTTAGGTAAATCATTTCTATTAGTCAAATTTCAGCTACTTGAGATAGATTTACCAGATCATCTTTACCTTTTGTGAGCTTATGTAAGAACCAGGTATCAATAGTCCCAAAGCAGCAATTTTCTTCTTCAATTGCCTTTTGCACCTTGAAATCACAATAGCACAAATCAATTTTAAAAAGCCAAATTATTAAGTGCATGATTAAGTGCCAAACAATAACTATAATGAAATCCCATTTATGATAAAAATTAATATATATAGAGAAACAATTTCTAACGGTTCTAAGCAATTACTATAGGGTATGAAACCCTTTAGTTTTAAACCAAGCATGTGTTACTTTAGTGAAGAAAAATATATACATTTTTTAAGTTGGACATATAAATATCTCTAACTATAAATAGCCTAAAATAGGAAATGCACACAATGGCTCACAGATCAAATCAAACCCCTTGCCTTTTCTTTACAGCAAGTTAAGAATGGTGTTTAAATTAATTGGTTAAAAAAGAAAAGAAGAATATTTTGTGACACATGAAAAGTAGTGTATGAAATTCCAATTCCAATGTGCATATTAAAGCTTTAATGGAACACACCATGCTTACTTGTTTATGAATTATATTGTTGCTCTGGCACTAAAATGGCAGAGTACTTGTGACAGAAACTTGTGGCTTTAAAAACCTCAAATTTTACTATCTGGCATTTTACAAAAAAATATTTGCCAATCCTTAGCATAAAGCATGCTAAAGGAAACAAAAGTATCAACTAGCTAGTAGAGAAACTGAAATGTTTGTTAGGATATTATTAACATACTGAAAAATAATTCCCTAAATCATAATATGTCACCTTTCCAACTCTTACTTGTCCCTCAAGACTAACATTTCCTAGCTTTGTTCACTCAGCACCCTAGAGATAGCTTCTATACAGCCATTACTTCCCAGCCTCATTACTTCCCTACTCGACCCTAAGCTCCTTAAGGGCATCCATATTTAAAACCCCAACAACTAGGAGGGTTTCTGGAATACAGCAGATGTTTAAAGAAATGCTTGCTAAATAAATAACTGAGATAAAAAGAATGTCAAATGAAGACATTTAAAATGAATTATATTTTAACAGTAGAATCAATAAAATGAAAATGCATGATATGAAGTCCAGAAAAAGAGGTCATTTGTAGGTTATTTGTAACAAGTATTTTGAAGACTCCATCCATCCAAGTGTTCTATCAGTTAAATATGGAGTGCTTAAAATTATATCATTACATTCAAACTTTTGTTAAATTCAAAAGTTGTAATTCTAAAATTGGTTCCAGATTAGACAAAGTTTAATCTGTATTTCAGTGAGAAATGTAATACCTGGCTGATAGTAAGCTCATTTGTCCATTTAAAAAATATTTGAGTCAGGCCCTCTGATAAGTCATATGCCCTTATAAGGCTAGGAGGACACAGTAGGTATCAGGGCTTTCTAAAGTAGGAGGACACAGGTCAATCCTCCTTGCATTGGGTTAAGATTCCAAATGGCACTACCCTAGGAGAAGGGCAAACTAAAAGAACAGGCTCTCACAGGAACTGTAACTCAGTTTTGAATCATCTCAATCTTTAAACTGGTTTGAGATAATCCTGGCGCCTAAAAGAATGGCAAAAACAAACATAAATCATATCCAGAGCAAGATAGCATTATGTTATACACTCATAATTTCTACACACAATTTTGCAAATACAATGTCTAGCTCATTCATACATACATACAAATAAGTAACTAGGCTCACCAACCTCATCAACTTGTATACATTGAATATGTATGCTTTTTGTATGTCAATCATACCTAAATGAATTGCTTTAAAAATTTCAAAAACCAATTAATTAACCAGGCATAGGAGGACACAAGAGAATATGAAAAAAAAAAAAAAAAAAAAGGAAAGGAAAAACAGGCAACCCATGGAGGCTACGTATATTGGAATTAATAGTTATGGGTCTTAAAATACCATGATAATTAGGTGACAAAATAGTGTAGAACTAAAAAATTAAGATCTTAATGGATGTGTTTTAATAATGCATTAGAAACATATAAAGAGAAAATAATAGATTTAGAAGACAGATTACAAGGAATATCCATAATAAAGTACATAGAGAAAAAAGAACGGAAAATATATAAAACAGAGTGGGAGACAAAGAAAATTTAGTGAGGTCTAATATATGTGTAATTGGACTTTCAGAAGGAAAGAAGATAAGAAGAATGAATCAGAAATTACATTTTAGATAATGGCTGAGAAATTTTCAAAATCAACAAATAATATCAAGCAATGAATTCAAGATACCCTAAAAGCCTCAGGTAGATTGCCATACCTAGAAAATAGGTGCAGAAAATGTGTTTGATAAATTCAACACCCACTCAAAATAAAAAGTCTTAGCAAGCTAGAATAAGTAGATAATTTCCTTAATTTTATAAAGAATATCTAAAGAAAATCTACTACAAATTTATACTAACTTGTGAAATGTTGAAACCTTTTGTTCCAAGATAAGGAATGAGAAAAGGATATTTGTGGTCATTCCTTCTAGTCAATATATCCTAATATGAGGGTGACAGGAGCTTTGACTTTGGGTGGTGGGCACAGGGTCCTATATACAGATTTTGTAAATTAGTAATCTACACATGAAACCAATATGTTCATGTTGAGTAATGTCACTGCAATAAAATTAAAACACACACACACACACAAAAAAAAAACCAACAAAACAAACAAAAAAACCCCCAATATATTCTAGAGGTCCTTGTTGATACCCAGAAAATAAAAGTAAACTCATATTTCTACATAATATTAAGGTTATTAGGGTATTAAAAATTAAACCAATGTCGCTGACTGGTGTGGCTCAGTTGGTTGGAGCAATATCCTGTATAGCAAAAGGTTGCAGGTTTAATTCCTGGTCAGGGTACATACCTAGGTTTCGGGTTATATATTCATATGGGAGGCAACCAATAGATGTCTCTGTCTCTCCCTGTCTCTCTCTCCACACACACCCCCGCCCCCCGCTTTCCCTGCTGCCTCCCTTCCTCTTCCTCCCCTCCCAGCCTCCGCTTCCTCTAAGCATACCCTTGAGTGAGGATTAAAAAAATTAAAACAATGAGATACTACTTCACACTTATTAGAATGGCTAAAATCCAAAACACTGACATCCATGTTAGCCAGGATGTGGAACAACAGGAATTCTCTCTACTTTTAAGTAGGAATACAAAATGGTAGTCACTTTGGAAAATAATCTGGCAGTTTCTTACACAGTTTGCCATATGATCCAGTAATTGCACACCTGGGTATTTACCCAAATGAGTTGAAAATTAATGTTCATACAAAAACCTGCACACAAATGTTTATAGAAGCTTTGTTCATAATTGCCGCAACGGGAAGCAACCAGATGTCCTTCAGTAGGTGACTGGATAAACAAACTGTGACATATCCAAACAATGAAATATTAATCTGTGAGAAAAAGAAATGAGTTACCAAGCCACAAAAAGACAGAGAAATCTTTAAAAAACATTGCCAAGTGAAAGAAGCCAGGCCCGGCCGATGTGGCTCAATGTTGAACATCGACCCATGCGCCAAGAAGTTGCTGTTCCGATTCCCAGTCAAGGCACATGCTCAGGTTGCAGGCTCAGTTCCCAGTAAGGGGTATGCAGAAGGCAGCCGATTGATGTTTCTCTCTCATTGATGTTTCTATCTTTCCCTTCTCCCTCTCCCTGCCTCTCTCTTTAAAAATCAATAAAAACATTAAAAAAAAAAAAAAAGGAAAGAAGCCAGTCTGAAAGGGTACATACAGTACAGATACAGTACAGTATGTACCTGTACAATTCCAACAATATGACATTCTAAAAAAGGTAAAATTATAGATAGAGAAAAACATTAGTGATTGCCAGGGGTTCCAGGAGTGAGGGGAGAGAGAGATGAATAAGTAAAGCACAGAAGATTTTTATGGCAGTGAAACTACTGTGTGTGATGCTGTAATGGGAGATACATTACATGAATAATACTTAATAATAATGTGTCAATCTTGGTTCATCAATTGGAACAAATGTACCAAATTAATACAAGATGCTAATAATAGAAGAAATGCTGGGGAGTTGTAGATGGGAACTCTATGTACTTTCTGCTCGTTTCTGTAAACCTAAAAATGCTCTAAAAATTAAAATCTACCAATTTATAATGGACAAAAGATTTATTCAGATTGTCTATATCTTCTTGATAGAGTTTCAGTAGTGTATTTCTAGGAAATTTTCCATTTTACTTAGGCTTTCTAATTTGTTGGCATACAGTTGTTCATATTATAGCCTAACTAGAGGCCTGGTGCATGATATTCATGCACTGGTAGCCTGGGAGTCCCTCAGCCTGGCCTGCGCCCTCTCGCAGTCCAGGACCCCTTGGGGGATGTCTGACTGCCAGCTTAGGCCCGATCTGCTGGCAGTCAGACATCCCTCTCGCAGTCCGGGGCTCTCGCAGTCTGGGACCCCTCACTTCTTATCGCCCACCTGCAGCAGAGGTGGGAGAGACTCCCGCCACCGCCACTGTGCTTGCCAGCCAGGCTTCTGGCTGAGCAGCACTCCTCCTGTGGGAGCACACTGACCATGAGGGGGCAGCTCCTACGTTGAGCATCTGCCCCCTGGTGGTCCGTGCGCATCATAGCAACCAGTCATTCCAACATTCAGTCCATTTGCATATTACGCTTTTATTATATAGGATTATGATTTTATTTCTGTGAGGTTGGAATTAATATTCTCTCTCTGTCATAAGTTTAGTTATTTGGGTCTTCTCTTGTTTTTCCTTGTCCGTCTAGCTAATCTTTTTAAATCAGCTTTGGGTATGGTTGATTTTTTAAACTGTTTTCTATTCTCTTTTTCATTAAGTTTCATTCTAAACTTTTTATCTTTTCTTATGTGTGCTTTAGATTTAACTTGTTCATCTTCTTTCAGTGTCTTAAGGTAGAATTTTAGATTATTTTTTATATAATCTCTATATGTAATATAATCTTGCTATAAATCTCTCCTTAAACACTGCTTTAGTTTACCTGCATCACATTTTGATATGCTGCATTTTTATTTTTATTCATCAAAAAGTATTTTCTAATTTCTCCTGGGAGGTCTTCTTTTAACCATTCATCATTTTAAAATGCAATTTAATTTCCACATATTTTTGAACTTCCCAAATTTGTTACCTATTTCTAACTTCTATCTTTTGTTGACAGAGAAATACTTTGTATGACTTCAGTCCTTTTAAATTTATTCAGGCTTGCATGATGGTGTAGCATATAGTCTATCTTAGAGAATGTTTCACATGCGCTGAAGAAGAATGTATATTCTGCTGCTGTTGGAGTTTTCTATAAATGTCTATTAGATCTAGTTAGTTTATACTGCTGTTCAAGTTTTCTGTTTCCTTGTTCATCTTATCTCCAGTTCTTTTCATGATTCAAAGTGGGATATTGATGTCTCCAACTATTATTGTTGAATTGTCTATTGTTAGCCCTTCAATTCTGTCAGTTTTTGCTTCATGTATTTTGAGGCTCTGTTATTAGGTACATGTATGTTTATAATTATTACATATTTCTGATGGATTGACCTTCTTCTATGGTAAAATAACCAACTGAATCACACCGGCCAGTGCTCATTTTTAATTTTTTGAGGAACCTCCACATTATTTTCTACAGTGGCTGCACCAATCTGCATTCCCACCAATGGTGCACAAGGGTTCCCTTTATCCACATCTTTGGCAACACTTGTTGTTTGTTGATTTACTGATGACAGCCATTCTGACAGGTGTAAAGTGGTATCTCATTGTGATTTTGATTTGCATTTCTCGAATGATTAGTGATATTGAGCATCTTTTCATAGGTCTATTGGCCACCTGTATGTCCTCTTTGGAGAAGTGTTTATTCACAAATGCCCCTTTTTTAATTGGGTTTTCTGGTGTTAAGTTGTCTGAGTTCTTTATAAATTTTGTATATTAACACTTACCTGATATATCATTAGCAAATACCTTTTCTCCCTCAGTAGGCCGCTGTCTTTTTGTTGATGGTTAGCTTTACTGTGCAAAAACATTTTAGTTTATGTTTTCCTATTTGTTTATTTTGTGTTTTCTTCCTTAGGAAATATATCAGAAAAAAATAGTGCTAAGAGAAATGTCAGAGATTTTACTGCCTATGTTTTCTTCTAGGAGTTTTATGGTTTCTGATCTTACACTTAAATCTCGAATCCATTTTATTTTTGTATATGGTATAAGAAGGTGGTCTAGTTTCTTTTCTTTTTTTGCATTTATCTAACCATAATTTTCCCAACAGTTATTTATGTTCTTGCCTCCTTTGTCAAATATTAACTACATAGGCATAGGTTTATTTCTGGGCTCTCTATTCTGTTCCATTCATCTATATGTTTTTTATACCAGTTTTATGTCTATTTTGATTACTATGGCCTTGTAGTTTGATACCAGGTAGCATGATATCACCAACTTTGTTATTCTTAGTCAAGATTGCTGAGGTTATTCAGAGTATTTTATCATTCCATTTATATTTTTGAATTATTTGTTCTAGTTCTGTGAAATACACCATTAGTATTTTGATAGGAATTGAATTGCTTTGGATAGAATGGACATTTTAATGAGGTTAATCCTGCTTAGCCATGAACACGGTATATGCTTCCACTTATTTTTATTTTCATCAATTTCTTCCTTCAGTATCTTATAATTTTTTGAGCACAGGTCTTTTACCTCCTTTATTAAATTTATTGCTAGGTACATTTTTTTATGCAATTGTAAATGTGATTGATTTCTTAGTACTTCTTTCTGATAGTTCATTATTGGTGTATAAAAATCCCACTGATTTCTGAATATTAAGTTTGCATCCTGCTACTTTACTGAATTCATTTAGCAGTTCTAGCAGTTTTTGGTGAAATGTTTATATTTTTCTATATATAGTATCATATCATCTGCAAATGATAGTTTTATTTCTTCCTTTCCCATTTGAATGCCATTTTATTTCTTCTTCTTTTCTGATTGCTGTGCCTAGGTCTTCCACGACTATGTTGAATAAAAGTAGAAAAAGTGGACATCACTGTCTTGTTCCTCATCCTAACACTTTTAGTTTTTCCCCACTGAGTATGATGTTGGCAGTGGGTTTGCCATAAGTGGCCTTTATTATGTTGCAGTGTAATCCCTCTATTCCAACTTATGCTGATAGTTTTATCATAAATGGGTGCTGGATTTTATCAAATGCTTTTTCTGCATCTATTAATATGATGTTATTTTTATACTTTATTTGTTTTGTGTGGTATATTATGCTTATTAATTTGTGAATAACATTATTTTTCTGGAATAAATCATACTTGATCATGGTTTATGACCTTTTTAATGTATTGCTGGATTTGGTTTGCTAATATCTTGTTAAAGATTTTAGCATCTATGTTCGTCAGGAATACTGCCCTATACTTTTCTTTCTTTGTCCTGTCTTTATCTGGTTTTGCAATTAAGGTAATACTGGCCTCAAAAATGAACTTGGGAGTCTTCCCTCCTCTTGAATTTGTAGTAATAGTTTGAAAAGGATAGGTGTTAATTCTTCTTTGAATGTTTGGTAAAATTTACCTGTGAAGCCAAATGGTCCAGGACTTTTGTTTGCTGGGAGTCTTTTGATTACTGGTTGGCTTTCATTATTTGTAATTGGTCTGTTCACATTTTCTGTTTCTTCTTAATTCAGTTTTTGGAGATTGTATGTTTCTAAGAATTTATCTATTTCTTCCAGATTGTTCTACGTATTGGCATATAGTTTGCAATATTTTCTTAAAGTCCTTTGTATTTCTGTGCTATTAGTTCTCCTGTTTCATTTCTGATTTTACTGGTATTATTTGGGTCCTCTCTCTTTGATTCTTGATGAGTCCGGTTAAAGGTTTATCAATCTTGTTTATCTTTCCAAAGAACCAGCTCTTGGTTTCATTGACCTTTTTAGTGTTTGCTTTTTAAAAAACTTGTTTCATTTCTTTCCACCCTGATCTTTATTATTTTCCTCCTTCCACTGACTTTGGGTTTTGTTTGTTGTTCTTTTTCTAGTTCCTTTAGGTACAAGGTTAGATTGTTTATTTGAGATTTTTCTTGTTTCTTGAGGTAATCTTGAATGCTATGAATTTCCCTCTTAGAACAACTTTGGCTGTGTCCCATCAATTTGGGGTTGTTGTGTTTTCATTTTCATTTGTTTCAAGGTTTCTTTTAATTTCTTTCTTGAAATTGTTAACCCATTCATTGTTTAGTAACATGTTATTTAGCCTCCATGTGTTTACCAGTGTTTTTCAGGTTTTTTTTTCTTGTGATTGGTTTCTAGTTTCATAGCATTATGATCAAAGAAGATGCTTAATATGATTTCAATCTTGTTGAATTTATTGAGACTTGTTTGAAGTCTTAACATGTGGTTTATCACAGAAGATGTTTCATGTACACTAGAAAGGAATGTATATTCTGCTGCCTTGAGGTGAAATGTTCTAAAAATATCAATTAAATCCATCTATTCTAGTATGCCATTTTTTAATTGACTTCAGAGAGAGGAAGGGAGAAGGAAAGATAGAAACATCAATAAGAGAATCATTGATTGGCTACCCCCTGCCAGTCCCCTACTGGGGATCAAGCCTGCAACCCAGGCATGTGCCATGACCAGGAATTGAACTGTGAACTCCTGGTTCACAGGTTGGTGGTCAACCACTGAGACACACTGGCCGAGCTGGTGTATCATTTAAGTCTGCTATTTCCTTTTTGATTTGTCTGGAAGATATATCCATTGATATCAATGGGGTGTTAAAATCCTTATATAACTGTATTACTGTCAATCTCTCCCTTTTTGTCCATCAAGATTTGCTTTACCTATTTAGGTACTCCTATGTTGAGTGCATAAATGTTTATAAGGGTTATATCTTCTTGATGGATTGATCCCTTTATCATTATGTAGTGTCTTTCTTTGTTTCTTAGTCTAGTCTTTTTATGAAGTCTGTTTTGTCTGCTATAAGTATTGCTACCCCAGCTTTTCTATTTCCATTGGTATAAAATATCTCTTTTTATCCCTTTACTTGCAATCTGTATCTTTCAGTTGAGGTGGGTGTCCTGTAGTCAGCATATATATGGGTCTTGTTTTCGTTACCATTTTGCTACCATATGTCTTTCAATGGGATAAGTTAATCTATTTATATTTAAAGTAACTACTGATAAGTACATATTTATTGCCATTTTATTCTTTATAACCATATTCCTTTCTTTTCCTTTCTTCTTAAAGAAGATCCTTTAACATTTCTTATAATACTGGTTTTAGTGGTAATAAGCTTATATATATATATATATATATATATATATATATATATATATATATATATATTTGGGGGGGGGGCGGTGATCTTGGAAGCTCTTTATTTCACCTTCAATTTTAAATGAGAGCCTTGCTGGGTAGAGTAATCTTGGTTGTAGGTCCTTGATGTTCATCACTTTGAATATTTCATGCTAATCGTTTCTTGCTTAAAATGTTTTTGTTGAGAAATCAGCTGACAGCCTTATGGGAGTTCCTTTGTAGGGAACTGTCTTTCTATGCTGCTCTTAAGATTCTTTTTGCTTTTAACTTTTGCCATTTTAATTATGATGTGTCTTGGGTTCATTTTAATTGGGCCTGTGCTTCCTGGACAGGTGTATCTTTTTCCTTCAACAGATTAGGGAAGCTTTCAACCATTGTTTCTTCAAATAGGTTCTCAATCCCTTGCTCATTCTCTTCTCTTTCTGGTACCCTAATGATGAACGCGTTGCTATGCTTTTTGTTGTCCCAAAGGTCCCTTAGACTTTCCTTATATTTTAAAATTCTTCTTTCTTTTTGTTGCTCTGATTGGGTGTTTTGTTATCTTGTCCTCTAAATCGCTGATTGGATCCTCTGCTTCATCCAACCTGTTGATGATTCCTTCGAGTGTGTTATTTATTTCAGCTATTGTGGTCTTCATTTCTGACTGGTTCTTTTTATGGGTTCTATGTCTTTTTTAATACTTACTACCTCTTTAAGTTCTCACTGAGATAATCTATTCTTCCCCTAAATTCATTGAGTATTTTAATAACCATTGTTCTGAATTCTGCATCTGTTATCTTGGTTGCTTCCATTTAATTCTTTTTCTGGGGATTCCCCTTGTTCTTTCATTTGGGGCATGTTTGTCTCCCCATTTTGTCTGCCATTTTGTGTTTGTCTCTATGTATTTGGTAGATCTGCTATGATTCCCAAACTTGTTATGGCGGTTTTTGTTGTGTCTTGTGGGCGCAGTGTACTATCTTCCAGATCACCTGAGCTAGGAGCTCCAGGAATGTCTCTTGTGTGGCTTATTGAGCCTTCCTGTTGTGATTGAGTCTTGAATGCTGTTAGTCTATTCATTAATGATGTTAAGCTACATGCTGTCTGACTATTAGGATTGACCCTGACCACACTGTATGAGCTTCTATGTGCTCAAGGAACAGTTGTCCGCAGCAGGATCTGGTGCCTTCCAGGATCTACCTTTGGGTGTGCCACTTGTGTGGCTAGTTGGGTTGTGTTCTGGTGTGGTCTGAAGCCCACCACTGGTTGTGTTAGTTCTGGGTCCACTTGGGAGGGGTTCTGGTGCATGTTGATGTCAAATGCTGCCTGCAACTGGCTTTGGGCTACCTGTCTGGAGCTACCAAACAATTCACTGTTAGTGGCTGCCTCTACTGGGCCTGGGTGTGTATGGGAGGGGTCAAGGTATGTACAAAGGTTGGTTTCCCACAGTCTATTCCACAAGGTGTGAGCTTGATAGAGTGGGGTGATCAAAGTCAGGAGGACAGGGCTAGTGATTCTCTTGCTTGGAGACAGCACCATCAGGCACTCACTGGGGGGAAAGTGGCCCCTACTCCAGAACCCATACCATACTCCACCTGAGTCTCTGACCCTAGCTCCCTTGAAAAGAGTACACCGCTGGTTCAGGCTGGGATAGCCAGCTGACCCCTCTGCAAGACTCAAGCTCAATAGGGCGGGGTCACTGGGAATCAGGCAGGACAAGTGGATAGGAAGGGCACTGGCAGCACAATGGAGGGTATGGATGGTTCCTACTCCAGAGTTATAAATATTAATGTTTGTCTGAGTCTCTGCCAAGAGCTTCTCAAGTAAAAGAGTGCACTGAAGGTCCCAGTTGGGTGCAGCCAGCAGATGTTTCTGCAGGATTTAAGCTTGGTAGAATGGTGCCACCAGGAGTTGGAGGACTGAGCTAGTGCACTCCCCAGGCTGGTGCTATAAGGATAGGAGTGCTCAACCCTGAAAAGATGGTGTCTGAGGGCACTATGGGATAGGGACTCAGCACAGATCACTCCTCGAAACCATGACACTAGATATCCTCTTTATGACTCCTGTATGCCCTGCGTCACCTTTTCTCTACTGGAGTTCTGGGTGAGAAAAAGACCCTGTGTGCTGGCCCTTGAAGAGAATGCCTGGGTTTCTAGCAGACTCCCATCTCTCCCAGGCAGGCAGAATCCCCACTGATTTTCATCACCAGATGTTATGCATATGTCTTTTCCTGGCCCTAGTGCTCTGGGTTGGAACCCCTTGTTACTCAGGGGAACCTTTGCAGTGAGATATCCCTCCAGATTCTCAACTGCCACAAGTGGGTGTAAGGCCAGCTCTTTCATCATCTCTGCCCTTATTACCAGTCTCAATGTGGTTTCTTCAGTAGATCCTAGGTTATAATACTTCCATGCAACTAGCCTTCAGTTGTTTTTTGCAGGTTGACTAATCCATAATTTAGTTGTAATGGAAGCAATAATTATGCAGCAACTGCTGAACATACAGAGTAAAATTAAATACAAGGAATCTGAAAATACCTTTTTAAATGCCATGTTATACAATCTCTCAATTTGTGTTTTGATTGGCAGTACCATATTTGAGTTCTTCAAAATCACACAGGTAAAAACTAGTCTTTTCTGTCTATGGAAAAAAATTTAAAAAACAATTTAGTTGTGAATCTAATTTGGTGCTGGGGGGAGGTGAGTGTATTCACCTACTCTGCAGCCATCTTGGGACCTCATTTATTTTTAACCAATTTGTATTTCTGAATCTAAAGAAGTGTGTGTCCTACAGACAACAACCAATAGGATCTTGTTTTTTATAATCCAGTCTAAAGTCACAATGAGATACCAGATACCAGAAAAGACTGAAATATAAATTGTGAAGGGAAATAAAATAAGTCTTTTTAATCACTGATGATAGGTGTGCAAATTATCAAAAACTTTAGAAAAGTGTTTGACATTATCCACTAAAAATTAAGAGATACACACACACACACACACACACACACACACTGAGTGGCCAGATTATTATGATCTCTGAATGCATAATAATCTGGCCACTCAGTGTATATCCTATATAATAAAAGGCTAATATGCAAATTGTCCCCTCAACCAGGAGTTCGACCAGCAGGCAGGCAGGCCAACCGCCCATGTCCCCTCCGCCGGCCAAGCTGGCCGGACCCCACCCATGCACGAATTCATGCACCGGGCCTCTCTCTCTCTCTCTCTATATATATATATACACACACACACACACACACAAACACATACATACACATACACACACACATATACATACACACACACACACACACATATATATATGTATGTATGTATGTATGTATATGTATATATATATATATATATATATATATATATATATATACACACACTGAGTGGCCAGATTTTTTTTTTCAGTGCCTCAATACAAGTGATCTTTTAATTGCTTTGACAAAGCAAGAGGGTGACGAGGAACAATACTGGTCCACAGGCCTAACCTTTCACTCCTCTGCCACTGAAGAAATGGGCACTCCCAGGGCCAGAACCCTGTTCTTAGAAATTAGTTACTACCCTTTTGCTGTAACTGATGTTGAGCTGACCATAGATTTCACCAATTTGTCTAATACTGTAGGTAAAATAGCTGCTCTATCCTGCATTGAATTTGTGTCAGGTGTGGTGAGAATACAAATGGAGAATTGGCCCTTACTCCTCACATGGGCCCCTCCTCCCAGCAAGATGGTTCAGCCTAGGCTTGCTCAGGAGTCACTACCTTTTGAATTCACTGCTCTATACTAGCTCTTCTAGGAAGTACTCAGAGTCCAGAGCAGGGAAGGAGTTTGGGCTGGGCCTGAGGAGTTAAAAGTGGCCAGGATTTAGGATGACTGGGCAGGAGAGCCAGGATGGCTATGGCCTCTACAACAGACAGCAAGCACGAAATATCAGCAGGTCCTCGGGCACAGTGAGCTTCAGTGAGACACTCTCATTGGCCCCAATGAAGAGCACCCCACCACGCTGCAGGGGGATTACTGCCTGGGCTGTGGGAGTGCTGGCTGTCACTGTACCCTGCACCATTAAAAGGATGCTGGCGGAGTCCAATGCTGAGACTTTATACTCAGTGACTGAACCAGGGACCTCCATCTTCATAACAGCAAAGTCTGGTACAGGGGGTGCATAGAGAGAAAGGTAGGGGTCTTCCTGACTCCATTTTGGAGGAAAGAGCCTGTCTTTGCTGGGGCTGGGAGTATAGCTGAGCATTACATACAGAGTTGGCACATCGATGAACTTTGATGTCAGGCCAGCACGTACTGTGTTGTCTAAACACACCATGCACTCCACACAGTCTCCTTTCAGGTAGGCATGGGGCACATTGGCCTCAAGAAACATGACTTCCCCTGGCTTCAGGGTAAGCAGGTTCAGGAAGTAGATGGCAAAGCATCCAATATCACCTGGATACTGCTGGTGCAGCTGCAGTAAGAGCTCCCCACAGATGTCTTCCACATTGTTTCCTGCAGCCACTTGCTGGGAGATCCGCTTCACCAGCAGGTTGAGCTGCTCCACCACCAGCTGCTTCTTGCTCTCCATCAGGTGGGAGAAACCGCTCTGCAGAGCAGAGGCCATGGCCTGGGAGTCATGGCTTAGGCTCTGCTTTAGCTGGGTTGTTGCATTATCTCCATCTAGGAACTGGAACTCAGGCACTTTTGTCAGAAAGGTCACAATTTCCTCAACTGGCCAGAAGCCACATAAGCCCTGAAAGGAGGTGAGGGCAATGGCCATTTCTGGCTTATGGTTGACATCAGGGTAGTGCTGTGGAGCCTGGAGGTGCAGCTTCTCTGCCAATTCCTTATTAGGGTGTGCCTGGATGGAGAGGGCTGTTTCAACCGAGAGCACTTTGAAGAGGAAGGGCAGCTTGCCATTAAAGGTGTCCTTGACCTTTGAGCCCAAGCAGTCCTGGTTCTCAGCGATCCACTGGCCTAAGGTCCTCTGAGAAATGTGACTGTCAAGAATCTTGGCATCTCCCCGGGGGTGGGTCCCCATCCACAGCTTTGCATATGGCTTGTCCTCTAAGATCCGGGCCAGTGGGTCACTGCTGGCCAGTAGCCGAGTCACTTCACTGTTTGAACCCATCTTCCCCCAGGCATACTGCTGCACCACACAGGAAAGTGGGAATACTCGCTGAGAGGCCATCCCGACAGCACCGGACCTGACTTCTCTGGCCAGATTATTATGCGTTCAAAGATCATAATAATCTGGCCACTCGGTATGTGTGTGTATGTGTGTATATATATATACATATGTATACATATATATACATATATACACACACACATATATATATATGTATGTATGTATATATATATACATACATACATATATATATGTATGTATGTATATATATATACATACATACATATATATATATTCTATAAATTCCATTCCTATTTGTAGATACAGCAGAAATACATTTACATGTACATCAAGAGGTAGCATTACTCATTACAGCCCCAAACTAGAAATAACTCAAATGTACATGAACACATTAGATAAATAAATTATGGTAAAATCATATATTAAACACTAAATAGCAATAGAAATATAAGGATATTAATTTACATACAACAGACATATATTTCACACATATAATGTTCAGCAAAAGGAGAAAAATACAAAAGAATAAACACTGTCTGATTCTATTATTCAAAGTTCAAAATTTTTTCAAACAAAACTAAAATACACTGTTGAAAAAAAGCTAAACTGTAAAAGTAGAAAGAAAATGTAATCCATAGTATTACAGTGTTCTAGTTCTTCATTCAAGTAGCATTACAGATATTTGCTCTACAGTAAGTATATCACCAAATGGTACGTTTATGTTTTGTTCACTTTTCTATATGTGCTATGACTCACAATAAAAATGTTTAAAAAATAAACTCAGTAAAGATTCCTTGTCTTCCATACCAATATGTTATGGGTACTTAATTTCCCTCAAATAATCAAATTACTATCCTTATTCCTTGAATCTACCCCCAAAGTCCCATGCATGCATAAGTGCGTGCAAGTACACACACATGCACACACACAAACACACAAATTCTTTTCTTACCTCAACCAGGTTCTGTAAAATCCAGGCTAATCTCAAAGAAACATGTTGGGTTGTGAAAGTGAACAAACTGGCTGCTAAAAATCGTTTACTTCTAGTGAAAAAGTGAAGCATTCGGCAGGAACTGTGTATTAGCTATTTAAAAAAAAATTAGAAAAATACATTTAAACAATAGTGCTTGATGTTTCTATCTTAATTCCATATACATGCAAACAAACCCAATAACAAGTTACTTAACTACTTAAAGAGTGTTCTCAGGATGTAAGAAAATCAAGTAGGCTCAAGTACTTATAAAAGTCTTTTTAAAATATCTATTTTCTACCTCTTTACCTATTTTAAATTCTGGAAGTGAGGGGAGAGAGTCAAAGGAGAAGGCTATATTGCTATTTTTTAATAATATATTAAAAATATACTGCTATTATTTTGAATAACATATTTTAATCAATCTAGTATGAACCCAAAAGGAATTTTCCCTACACATTAAATACTTAAAATTGGGGTGTATGATTTTAATACTACCTATACTTATCTAATGATTAAAAATGAAACATATACAATTTAAAATGTACTCTTTCTTTATGTATGCATGTATTATTTGTTTTTATCTTTATTTTTTATTATTTTTAAATTTAATTTATTTTTTCCCATCACCATTTATCTCCTCCATGCCCTCTTCCACTTCTACCCCATAATCACCACAATGTTGTCCATGAGTTCTTTTTTTTTCTCAATCCTTCCACCCAACACCACCCAAAGAGGCCCACACCAAGACACATCATAATTAAAATGTCAAAAATTAAGGACAAAGAGAATATCGTAAAAACCGCAATAGAAAGGCAATCAGTTCCCATAAGAGAGTTCCCATAAGACTGTCAGCTGATTTCTCAACAGAACATTTGAAGTCAAAAGGGACTGGCATGAAATATTCAGTGATGAAAAAACAAGGACCTTCAATCAATGCTACATTACCCAGCAAGGCTATCGTTTAAAACTGAAGGAGAAATAAAGAGCTTCCCACACAAGAAAAAACTAAAGGAGTTTGTAAATTAGCAGTACAGGAAATGTTTCAGGGCTTGCTTTAAGAAGTGGAAGAAGTCATAGCCAGTTTGGCTCAGTGGATAGAGCATAGGCCTGTGGACTGAAGGGTCCCAGGTTCAATCCTGGTCAAGGGTATGTACCTCAGTTGCAGGTTCCTCCCTGGCCCAGGCCCTGGTCAGGGCACATGCAAGATACAACCAATTAATGTGTTTCTCTCACGGCAATATTTCTCTCTGTCTTTCCCTTTCTCTTCCATTCTTTCTAAAAATAAATGGAAAAATATCCTCAGGTGAGGATTTTAAAAAAAAGAATAAGTGGAAGAAGATGACGAAGAAAACAAAAAGGAAGATAGTTTAAAAAATAAAATGGCCATAAGTACGTACCCACCAATAATCACTTTAAATATAAATGGTTTAAATAGTTCAAATCAAAAAGACATAAGGTAGCTGAATGTATATGAAAACAAAACCCATAATTATGCTGTCTTCAAGAGACCCACCTCAGAGCAAAAGATACACATCAATTAAAAGTAAAAGGATGGAAAAAGATATTTCATGCAAATGGAAAGAAAAAAAAAGCTGGGGTAGCAATACTTATATCTGAAAAAATAGACTTTAAAACCAAGGATATGATAGGAGCCAAAAAAGTATCCTATCTAATAAAAGAGTAATATGCAAATTGACCATACCTCCGCTATACCCACAAGCCATGCCCACCAGTCAATCAGGAGCGAGTATGCAAATTAACCCAACCAAGATGGCTGCAGCCACGTAGCTGCAGCAAGCAGGAGGCTTGGGTTTCCCCGGCAATGGAGGAAGCCAAGCTTCCCTGCTGCCCTGGCCGGCCCAGCCCTACACTCAAAGCTACAAAGTTTCAATTATAGAAGATAAATAAATCCCAACAAAATGGCGGCAGCCACAGAGCTGGAGAGAGCAGGAGGTATGAGTTGCCCCCGGCGATGGAGAAAGCCAAGCTCCCGCAGCCCTGGCCTGCCTTGGCCTCCACTACAAAGTTTCAATTATAGAAGATAAATAAATCCCAACAAAAATGGCTGCGGTCACGGAGCAAGCAGGAGGCTTGGCTCCACTCAAGGCTACAAAGTTTCAATTATAGAAGATAAATAAATCCCAGATACCAGGGCTGCCGCTTGAGTCTCCGGGGGGCATGGCCGGCCTGCAAACCACCACAGGCCCCTCGCCCAGACCGTCCCATGCCTCAAGGGAACACCCACCCTGATCCAGGACACCCTTCAGGGCAAACCAGCCGGCCCCCACCTGTGCACCAGGCCTCTATTCTATCTAATAAAAGAGTAATATGCAAATTGACCATCACTCCAACACACAAGATGGCTGCCCCCATGTGGTCAAAGATGGCTGCCCCTATGTGGACACAAGATGGCCACCACAAGATGGCCAGCAGGGGAGGGCAGTTGGGGGTGACCAGGCAGGCAGAGGAGGGAAGTTGGGGGTGACTGGGCCTGCAGGGAAGGACAGCTGGGGGGTACTCAGGCCTGCAGGGAAGGGCAGTTAAGGGCAAACAGGCTGGCAGGGGAGCAGTTAGGCATCAATCAGGCTGGCAGGGGAGTGGTTAGGGGGTGATCAGGCTGGCAGGCAGAAGCGGTTAGGGGCAATCAGGAAGGCAGGCAGGCGAACAGTTGTGAGCCAGCAGTCCTGGATTGTGAGAGGGATGTCCGACTGCCCAGGATCGGGCCTAAACGGGCAGTCGGACATCCCTTGAGGGGTCCATTATTGGAGAAGGTGCAGGCTGGGCTGAGGGACACACCCCCGTGCATGAATTTCATGCACCAGGCCGCTAGTTTATATATATAAAAAGCCGACGACCGTAACGGCCATAACGACCAGTCACTATGATGCCCACTGTGGCCAGCGAACCGGCCGATCAGGGGATGGGCCGCAACCCTGATCGCCCCCCCCCACATAGGGGGCGGGGCTGGCCCACCAACCTCCTGCAGCCTCCCCCAAGTCCACTGGCCTCCGAATGGCACCGCCCACCACATTCAGGGGTGGGGCTGGCTAGCCCACTGCCCACAGCCTCTCCCCATGGCTGGCCCCACCCCCAATCAGCCCCCCAACCCCAATCAGGGGCAGGGCACGCCGGGCAATCACCCTCGGCCCCTTCCCCCAGCCAGCCCACCCTGATCAGGCCCCGATTGGGGCAGGTCAGCAGGCCAACCTCCTGCGATCTCCTCCTCCCAACAGGCCCAGCCCTGATCCCCCCCAATTGAGGCCAGGCCGGTAGGATCCCACCTGTGCATGAATTTGTGCACTGTGCCTCTAGTACAATATAATCACAAAGGAATCATAACCCTTGTAAACATTTATGCACCCAACATAGGAGCACCTAAATATGGAAAGCAAGTCTTGATGGACATAAAAAGAGAGAATGACAGTAATATAGTTATAGTAGGGATTTTAATATCCCATTGACATCAATTGATAGATCTTCTTGACAGAAAATCAATAAAGAGATGGAGGCATTAAATGACACAGTAGATAAGAAGGACTTAATTGATATCTTCAGAGCATTTCACACCAAGGTAGCAGAATATACATTCTTTTCAAGTGGATATGTAACATTTTCTAGGACAGACCACATGTTAGGACGCTAAACAAGTCTCCATAAATTTAAAAAGACTGAAATTATATCAAGCATCTTCTATAACTATAATGCTATGAAACTTAAAATGAATCACTAGAAGAAAACTGAAAAAACGTAAAGACATGGACAAAAAATAACATGTTACTAAACAATGATTCGGTTAACAAAGGGATTGAAGAAAAAAATCAAAAGATACCTTGAAACAAATGAAAATGGGAACACAACAAGTACAAATCTGTGGGGCAGAGGAAAAGCAGTCCTACGAGGAAAGCCTATAGCATTACAGGCCTACCTCAAGGGGGGAAAAAAAAAGCTCAAATAAACACTCTAACTTTACACTTAAAGAAACTTGGAAAAGTACAACAAACAAAGCCCAGAGTGAGTAGAAGGAAGGAAATAATAAATAACAGAGCAGACATAACTGAGATAAAGTCTAACAATACAAAAGATGAATGAGACTAAGAGCTGGTTCCTCAAAAAGATAAATAAGATTAATAAACTTTTAACCAGATTTATCAAGAAACAAAAAGAGAGAAATTAAAAAGGATAAGTAACAACTGACACCAAAGAAATACAAAGGATTGTAAAAAAAATATTATGAACAACTATATGCCAACAAAATGGACAACCTGGGAGAAATGGATAAGTTCCTAAAAGCATACAACATTCCAAAACTAAATCAAGAAAAATCTGAGAATCTGAACAGACAGAATACAACTAGTGGAATTCAAGCACTAATCAAAAATCCCCCAACAAACAAAAGCCCTGCACCTGATGGCTTTACAGATGAATTTTACCCAACATTCAAAGAAGAATTAACACCTATCTTTCTCAAGTTAACCAAAAAAATTCAAGAGGAGGGAAGAGGCCAGTATTATCCTAATTCCAAAACCATATAAAGGTATGACAAAGTAAGAAAATTATAGGCCAATATCTGTGATGAACACAGACGTTAAAATCCTCAACAAGATATTAGTAAAACAAATCCAGCAATACATTAAGAAGATCATACACCATGACCAAGTGGGATTTATTGCAGAGATGCAAGGTTGGTACAATATCCACAAAACAATAAACATGATACACCACATAAACAAGCTGAGGGATAAAAACCACATGATCATATCAATAGATGCCTAAAAAGCAGTTGATAAAACCCAGCACCCATTTATGAAAAAAACTCTTAGCAAAGTGGAAATAGAGGGAACATACCTCAATGTAATAAAAGCCATGTATGACAAACCCAAAGCCAACATCATACTCAATGGGCAAAAACTACAAGCATTCCCCTTAAGATTGGGAACAAGGCAGGATGTCCACTTTCACCACTCTTATTCAACACTAAAGGCCCGGTGCACAGCCTTGCCAGCTATTGGGGCCAATCGGCCAGGTGGAAGGGACTGTGGGAGGTTGGCTGTGGGAGCACAATGACCACCAGGGGACAACTCCTGTGTTGAGCGTCTGCCCTCTGATGGTCAGTGCGCATCATAGCAACCGGTTGACCAGTCATCATTCGGTCACATATTTATATATTGACTAGAGGCCTGGTGCATGAAATTCACGCACAGGGGGAAGGTGTCCCTCAACCCAACCTACATCCTCTCGAATCTGGGACCCCTCGGGGGGTGTCCGACTGTCGGTTTAAGCCCGATCCTGGGATCAAGCCTAAATCGGCAATTGGATATTCCTCTCATTATCCGGGACCGCTGGCTCCTAACTGCTCACCTGCCTGCCTGCCTGACTGTCCCTAACTGCTTCTGCTTGCCAGCATGATAACCCCCTAACCCAGCCGTGGGCAAACTACGGCCCGCGGGCCGGATCCGGCCCGTTCAGCTGTTCTATCCGGCCCATGGAGCCGAAAGAGTTGAGGGTTCTCTTGCTCTCCCCTCCGCTCCTTTACTTTGAATTTATATTAGTTCACACAAACACTCCATCCATGCTTTTGTTCCAGCCCTCCGGTCCAGTTTAAGAACCCATTGTGGCCCTCAAGTCAAAAATTTTGCCCACCCCTGCCCTAACCACTCCCCTGCTGGCCTGATTGATGCCTAACTGCTCCCCTGCCGGCCTGATTGCCCCCAACTGCCCTCCCCTGCCAGCCTGATCATCCCCAACTGCCCTCCCCTGCCGGCCCAATCACCCACAACTGCCCTCCCCTGCTGGCCTGTTTGCCCCCAACTGCCCTCCCCTGCTGGCCTGATCACCCACAACTGCCCTCCCCTGCCGCAACCCACCTCCTCTGCCAAAACCCGCCTCCTCTGCACCAGGCGGCGGAGACACCGGGACTGGCCTTCTCTGCGCTGAGCAGAGCTGTGGGATCCCCAGGCCTCACCACATGGAGCGGCCACCAGGACCCGCCTCGGCTGTGCACACAGCCATCTTGTGGTGGCCATCTTGTGGCGGCCATCTTGTGATGACATTGTGCGAGGGCGTCGTGAGAGGGTGTGACTCTACATAGGCTTTTATTATATAGGATAGTAGTGGAAGTGCTAGCCACAGCAATCAGACAAGAAGAAGAAATAAAAGACATCCAAATTCAAAAGGAGGAAGTTAATTTTACTCTTAATAAGCAAAATCTCTAATTAAAAAAAAAGCCTTAAACAAAAAATAAGCTATGAGTTTTAAAATTTATAAGACATACCAAAAGAAGGAAGGAAGGAAGGAAGGAAGGAAGGAAGGAAGGAAGGAAGGAAGGAAGGAAGGAAGGAAGGAGGGAGGGAGGGAGGGAGGGAGGGAGGGAGGGAGGGAGGGAGGGAGGGAGGGAGGAGGGAGGGAGGGAGGGAGGGAGGGAGGGAGGGAGGGAGGGAGGGGAGGGGAGGGGAGGGGAGGAGGAAAGAAAAAAACCAAAAAGCCTTATCCTGCTACCAACTGGAACAATTCAACTTTTGAAACATATTTTACAAAGCATTCACTTATGGAGAATTAACCCACTTTTTGCATATTTCTGTACACCCCTCATCCGAAAATAAATGGAAAGATCTTAGTTTTTTTATTAAAAATATGAATTTACTTTTCTTTCATTTTTAACATAACACATTAATCAAAATGTGTAACCTTAGCCCTCTTTACATTTCAGTCTTGCTCTTTCTCTTGAATGATGTGCCTCATTTTAATTTTTAACATATTTTTTTGGTGAGGACATTTACATTTCTACTCTCTTAGCAAATTCCAATTGTACAACACAGTGTTATCAACTACAGTCATGTTATACTTTAGATTTTCAGACCTTATTCATCTTAGAAAGTTTGTACCTTTTTAAATTCATTTCACATGTTCAGTGCTCAAATATTCTGCATTTCTTTATATTTTTTATTATTTACTATTTATTAAAATATAAGACTTTTAAAAGGTATTTAAAGTGGCCACCCATGACCCTACTTCTGATTTGTTATATGTTAACAATGCCGCAAATGAAATGGCTCTTCCTTCAGAAGCACATTGTATTTTTCTCTATAAAAAATTAGGTTTAGGGCCCTTCAGGGATCTTCTATTAAAATTTAGATACCTGAGGAGGGGCATTACACAAAATGTGTTAAAAATTCCAACACTGGCACTTTCAGCCAACACAGGGACAATTAACACTTTTTTTCATATAATTAACAAATATTTATTGAATTCCTTCTATGTAACAAGGACTATGCCAGGCTTTAAGAAAACAGAGTGAATAATACATGCAGAATCCCACCTTCCTTAAATTTACCTTCTAGTGCAGGGTTGGGGAACCCTTTTTCTGCCAAGGGCCATTTGGATATTATCACATCATGTGAGGGCCATACAAAATTATCAACTTAAAAATTAGCCTGCTATGTTTGGTCAAACATTTAATTAACTCACCCCTAATGCCTTGGCAAGGGAGAGACCAAATGATTTCGCGGGTCTTATACAGCCTGCTGGCTGGATGTTGCCCACCCTGATCTACTGGGAAGAGACAGAAAAAAAGTAATCAAATCAACAAATGAGATCATCTAAGAAGACACTGATTATAAAAGGAATTGCTATTAGATGTATCAACAAAAAAGAAAAAAATCCTGCCAATTAAATTATGACATACAAGTAATATTAAGATACAATTAATGGTTCAAAATGCATCCTGATGTCAAAGATGTTAAAATAAGAAAAACGTTGAGAGGGTCAAGATGGCAGCCAGCAGGATGGCAGTGAGGAAGAGACTGTAAGTGATTGAGGGAGCAAAGGGAAGTATGTGGATGTGTGTGGTAAGTGTGTGAGTGAGGGACAGTTAGATCCTGTAGGACTTTTGGGGGCTGGCAGACCGGGCTCTCCTAGATGGGGAACCCCTACTTCCACTGCAAACATTCCCAGGGTGGCTGGCTCTGACACAGAAACCATACCATCTTGAAGGGGAGAGCTGTTGTGACTAGGAGTCCAGCCTCACCTCCACCCAGACTGGCCTCAGACACCACACTGGACTCTACAGCCACTCCAGCCAAAGACCTGCTACTTCAGCTGTTGAACCATGGACACAGGGATTCCAGCTTCCCTGGACACAGGATCCTGTAAGTTCTGTAGTGTGCTCCCCTCCAGCCCTCCTGCCACTTCAAACCTGGGCCCCAAAACTGCGTGATCCACCTGTCAAGCCCACTGCTTCATCCCCGACCCCGTGCATCCCAGTGACTGAGCCCGTGGGCGAGTCTGGGACTGTACAACCCGCCCGACAAGCCTGCCGCTTCAGCCCCGGGTGCTGCGACTGCACGATCATCAGCCAAGCCCACCGCTTCAACCCTGGCCCAGCGCATACCAGTAACAGGGCCCACTGTCAAGACTCAGACTGCAAAACCCACCCGCCAAGCCTGCAGCTTCAACCCTGGGAACCAAGAGTCCTGGTGCCTGGGCCCTCCAGAGAGTCTCAGAGAGCATGACCCTCCTGCCAAGCCTGCTGCTGCAGCCACAGGCCCCAGGTAACACGAAGCCTAAATTCTTCGGTGAAAGCAAAAACGGGGAAAGGAGTACCAGAAAAGGTACTAAATAAAATGGAGGCATGCAATAAGTCAGAAAAAAAATTAAGAGTATGGGTCATGGAGAGATCCAAGATGGCGGTGTAGGTAAACACCTAAACTGCTGCTTCGCAAAACAATTTCAAAACTACAACTAAAAGACAAAACGTCTATCACCCAGAACCACAGGAAAGCTGGCTGAGTGGAAGTTCTACAACTAGAAGGAAAGAGCAAACAGCATTGAGGGGTGCACAAGCGCTGAAAAGCTGAGGTACAGAGACGCGCAAATCGGGCTGGCGAAGGGTGACTGGGAGCGTTGCTGTTTTCAACCCGAAGGGAGATAAGCTCCCGTTTACTCCGAACTCGTTTCTGGGGAGACACGGGGGACCCAAATTCCTACGGGGAGAAGCTGGACTGTCTGCCGTGGGGTCGGAAAGTGAGGGAGGCTTGCTTGCAGGGCGGTGCGCAGTAACAATTGTTTATTGTGCTGGGGGCGGGAAGCGGGGACACGGTGGGAGACGCAGAGCCAGCTTACTGGCAGCCATCGCTGTTTGCCACGCCCTAGCCTAGTCACGGCCTGAGACCCCGCCCTGCACAATCTACTAACCCACCCAAGCTCCAAGCAGCGGCTTTAGCATATGAATGGCCTGCCCTATCGCAGCTTAACCTAGCAAACTTGCAGCCTGGGTCAGACAGCTCCAAAACCTCCAAACCCCAAGCAAAGAGGAGAAAACTGTAGTTCTTGCTGTAGCTCCTGCTGGGTGGCCTCAGACAGTAGCTGACCTGCACCCCATTGGAGATCCAGAAGCCAGTGTACCTAGTGGTCAGTGTGAGACACCAGATTTCAACTCCTCACATCCATAAGTGACACATTCAAGAGGCAGACTCAGTGAGCACCAAAGCCCCACTGAAACAAGTCCTGCACCATAAGCGTGTCTCCAGTGCAGCAGTTCTTCCATTATAGACACAGCGGGTCCTCACAGCCAATTGGCCTGGAGGTCAATTCCTCCCAGTGTACCAACAGCAATCAAGGCTTAATTACACCAAGACTTTGTACTCAGCCCACAAAGGGGTGTACCAAAGGCGTCCACCTCAGGTGATTGGGGAGGCTGAGCTACTGGCCCCTATAGGTCACCTACCACACAAAGCCACTCCATCAACACAGGGAAGCAGCAAAATGCCGAGACAAAGAAACATGTCACGAATGAGAGAAATGGAGGAAAGCAAACTACTGGACGACATAGTGTTCAGAACCACATTTATAAGGTTACTCAAGAATCTTCTAAAAACCGCCGAGAAACTTGATGAGACCTCCGAGGAGCTTAGTGAGACCTTAAAGGACCTTAATGAGAATGCCAAAAAAATGGAAAAGGACCAGTCAGAAATTAAGCATACACTGTCTGAAATAAAGAATATACAGAAACTCAACTGTAGATCAACGTATCCCAAGAATCAAACCAAAGATCTGAAATATGAGGAAACAAAAAACACCCAACCAGAAAAACAAAAAGAAAAAATCCAAAAATATGAAGATAGTGTAAGGAGCCTCTGGGACAACTTTAAGCGTACCAACATCCGAATTTTTGGGGTGCCAGAAGAAGAGAAAGAGCAAAATATTGAAAACCTATTAGAAGAAATAATGACAGAAAACTTTCCCTACCTGGTGAAAGAAATAGACTTACAAGTTCAGGAAGCACACAGAACCCCATACAAGAGGAATCCAAAGAGGACCACACCAAGACACATCATAATTAAAATGCCAAGGGCAAAAGACAAAGAGAGAATCTTGAAAGCAGCAAGAGAAAAACGGTTAGTTACCTACAAGGGAGCACCCATACGACTGTCAGCTGATTTCTTGGCAGAAACTATGCAGGCCAGAAGGGAGTGGCAAGAAATATTCAAAGTGATGAACAGCAAGAACCTACAACCAAGATTACTCTACCCAGCAAAGCTATCATTCAGATTTGAAGGTCAGATAAAGAGCTTCACAGACAAGAAAAAGCTAAAGGAGTTCATCACCACCAAACCAGGATTACATGAAATGCTGAAGGGTGTTCTTTAAGAAGAGGAAGAAGAAGAAAAAGGTAAAGATAAAAATTATGAACAACAAAATGACATCAAATACATACCTACCGACAAGTGAATCTAAAAATCAAGTGAATAAAAAATCTGAAGAACAGAATGGACTGGTGAATATAATAGAATCAGGGACATAGAAAGGGAATGGACTGACAATTCTGAGGGGGGAAGGGGTGTGAGGGGTGCGGGAAGAGACTGGACAAAAGGCTTACACCTATGGATGAAGACAGTGGCGGGGGGTAAGGGCATGGGGTGGGGTGGGGAATCAGGTGGAGGGGAGTTAGGGGGAAAAAAAAGAGGAACACCTGTAATAATCTGAACAATAAAGATTTATTTAAGAAAAAAGAGTATGGGTCATACAGTTTATAAACCAGCAGGATGAGAAAATCAACAACTTATGTAAGAATCAAGAGGAAATAAAGAATGACATAGGTATAATAAAAAACACAATGAAAGATTTCAACAGTAGACTAGAAGAAGCTGAGGGCCAAATTAGCGAATTAGAAGACAATCTGAACAGCAATGGGAGAAAAAAATTAAAAAGCAGGAAGAGAACCTAAGGGAGCTTTGGGACAACATAACACAAAGTAACATATGTATAATAGGGGTGCCAAAACGACAAGAAGAAGAGCAAGGATTAGAAGCCCTATTTGAAGAAATGATGTCATAAAACTTCCCCGATTTGGGGAAGGAAAAAGTGACACAAGCACAGAGAGTTCCAAACAAGATGAACCCAAAAAGACCCCACCGAGACACAACATAATTACACTGTCAAACATTAACGACAGAGAACCTTAAAGGCTGCAAGGGAGACGGAGAATTATCTACAAGGGATCTCCCATTAGATTATCAAATGATTTCTCAATAGAAACACATCAGGCCAGAAGAGAATGGAATGAAGTATACAAAATGATGCAAAGCAAGGGACGAAATCCAAGAATACTCTAACCAGCAAGGCTATTATTCAAAATTGAAGGGGAAATCAAGAGCTTCACAGACAAAAAAGAGCTGATGGAGTTTATCAATACCAAGCCAGAAATGCAAGGGACAGGTGTAAAAAGAAGAAATAGAAATGAAAGAAAGAAAACAGACACAAAAATAAAAATGGCTCCAAACAAGTACCTATCAATAATAACTTTAAACATAAATGGATTAAATGCTCCAATCAAAAGACATCAAGTGGCTGAATGGATAAGAAAACATGACCCATAGATATGCTGTCCATAAGAGACCCACCTCAGAACAAGGGACTCACACAGACTGATAGTGAAGGGATGGATATGAAAATGAAAGGCAAACGGAAATGAAAAAAACAACTGAGGTAGCAATACTTACCTCTGAAAAAATAGACTTCAAAGTGAATGCCATAACAAGAGATAAGGAAGGTCACTTCATAGTACTAAAGGGATTGATACAACAACAGGATATAACTCTGTTAAACATATATGCACCCAAATATATAAAAAAAAAAAAACTGGAAGATATCAAGAGAGAGGTTGACAATAATATAATCATAGTAGGGGACTTTAATACCCCTTTGACATCACTGGATAAATCCTCTAGACAAAAAATCAACAAAGAAATAGCAATCCTAAATGACTCCCTTGATCAGATGGACTTAATCGACGTCTTGAGAACATTTCACCCCAAAGCTATAGAATACACATTCTTCTTAAGTGTACATGGGACATTTTTAAAGAGAGACCACATATGGGGTCACAGGCAAAGTCTCTCCAAATAAATAAGATTGAAACCATAGCAGGCATCTTCTCAGATCACAATGGCATAATATTAGAAATCAACTACAATAAAAAACAATCAAAAAAATTCAAACACTTGGAAGCTAAATAGCATGCTATTAAACAATGACTGTGTTACCAAAGTGATCAAAGAAGAAATTAAAAACATCCTGAAAATGAATGACAATGAAAATACAACAATCCAAAATCTATAGGGCACAGTGAAAGCAGTCCTGAGAGGCAAGTTCATAGTATTACAGGCCTACCTCAAAAAACAAGAAAACTGATAATAAATTATCTAACTCTACAACTTAAAGAATTAGAAATAGAGCAATAAGAAAAGTCGACAGTGAGTTGAGGAAGTAGATAATAAAGATCATAGAGAGAAAGAACATGGCTGCTGACGGGAAGGCAGACTGCAAGATAGTGTGTGAGTGAGAAAACAAAGGGAGAGTATGTGGTTGCACGGGGAGTGTTTTTTGGTGAGTTGAGGGACAGCTATACTCCAGCAGACTGTGAGGGACTGCTGGACTGGGCTCCCCTGACCAGGCAGCCCCCACTACTGCTGGGTTCCCTCCCGGAGCGACAGGCTTGGACATGGAGACCGCGCCATCTTGAAGAGGAAAGTGGATGTTATCGGAAGCCTGAAAAGCCCGGGGAATGTACAACTACGGCACCCACCAATGGATAAGAAAAAATGACCCATAGATATGCTGTCCATAAGAAACCCACCTCGGAACAAATGACTGAGAACACCGGTCCCCAAGTGGCGCAAGCATGCAGATTCAGAGGAGTTCCCTCATGGAAAGGTCAGATTTCACCTGGGATAAGGTGAGGTCTGTGATCCCGGCAGGAGAAAGAAACACGCGCACTGCGGGAGCTGGAGAACCTGGGGAAGTCTGCGCCAAGAAAAATCTGTGGCTGTTGGGGCTGGCGTAATCCATGAATGTGGAAGGGGGTCCTCAGAGCTGCTAACAGAAGGGAACTCTAAAAAGCAACCTATTTTGATCTGGGAGTAAAAGGACAGCCTAAAAATTTTATTTTATTTTTAATTTAATAAATCTTTATTGTTCAGATTATTAAAATTGTTTCTCTTTTTTCCCCCCATAGCTCCCCTCCACCCGGTTCCCACCCCACCCTCTGCCCTTACCTCCCCCCTCACTGTCCTCATCCATAGGTGTACAATTTTTGTCCAGTCTCTTCCTGCACCCCGCACACTCCATTTCCCCCAAGAATTGTCAGTCCACTCCCTTTCTATACCCGATTCTATTATATTCACCAGTTTATGCTATTCATCAGATTCTTTATTCACTTCATTTTTAGATTCACTTCTTGATAGACATTTATTTGTTGTTCATAATTTTTATCTTTACCTTTTTCTACTTCTTCCTCTTGTTAAGGAATACCTTTCAGCATTTCATATAATACTGGTTTGGTGGTGATGAACTCCTTCAGCTTTTTCTTATCTGTGAAGCTCTTTATCTGACCTTCAATTATGAATAATAGCTTTGCTGGATAGAGTAATCTTGGTTGTAGGTTCTTGCTATTCATCACTTTGAATATTTCTTGCCACTCCCGTCTGGCCTGCATAGTTTCTGTTGAGAAATCAGCTGACAATCGTATGGGTGCTCCCTTGTAGGTAATTAACTGTTTTTCTCTTGCTGCTTTTAATATTCTCTCTTTGTCTTTTGCTCTTGGCATTTTAATTATGATGTGTCTTGGTGTAGTCCTCTTTGGATTCCTTTTGTTTGGGGTTCTGTGCACTTCCTGGACTTGTAAGTCTATTTCTTTCACCAGGTGGGGGAAGTTTTCAGTCATTATTTCTCCAAATAGGTTTTGAGTCTCTTGCTCTCTCTCTTCTTCTGGCAGCCCTATAATTCTGATGTTGGTATGCTTGAAGTTGTCACAGAGGCTTCTTCCACTATCTTCAACTTTTTGGATTTTTTTTTCTTTTTGCTTTTTCGGTTGTGTGTTTTTTGCTTCTTTGTATTTCAATTCTTTGACTTGATTTTTGTGTTCCTCTAGTCTGTTTTTGGGTCTCTGTATAATATTTTTTATCTCTGTCAGTGTATGTTTAATTTCTAGTTGGTCCTTTTTCATATCTTCAAGGGTCTCATTATATTTATCGGCCTTTTCTAGGATATTCTTGAAAAGCCTTATAACCGTGGTTTTGAATTCTATATCCAGTCGTTTATTTTCCTCCATTTCTTTCGTTGGTGATCTGTTTCTTTGACACCACATTTTCACTGCTTCCCCGAGTTGGTAGGGTAGATTTGTGTGCTAGGTTAACTATATGGCCCAGCGGGTCGGCCTTCACACTTAACCTGAGGTGGATACTCTTGGTGCACCCCTTTGTGGACTGTGTGTACAGCCTTGTTGTAGTTAATTCTTGATTGTTGTTGGTATCACTGGGAGGAATTGACCTCCAGGCCAGTTGGCTGTAAGGTTAGGTTGTGTCTACGCTGGGAGAAGTTCGGTGTTGGAGACAGCCTTATAGGATTAGACTTGCCAAATTGCAATAGCCTCTTTGCTCAGTTTGGATGGGGTGGAGTCTCAGGGCAGAGCAGACAGTCTTGACTTCCAGTCAGCCTTGCCCTTGTGCGCACGCCTTTACCTCTGCCTTCCCCGGCTCCCGAGTCTCCGCCCGAGAGTCCAGATTCCCCCTGTAAGAGCGTGGGTCCCCAGGGGCTCGCCTGGAACTGGGGTTCAGTGCAGTCAGAACTGGGGTTCAGGGCAGTCAGGAGCTTCCGACTCCTTTCCACTAGGGAAAGCCTGTGGCAACCTCCACAGCCTTTGTGTGCACTGGCGCGCGCATCTCCAGACCCCTGCCCACCGGGGCTCCCTGGGTCTCCCCTGGGTCTCCGAGTCTCCGGGTGCCTTTCTCTCTATCTGACAGTCCAGACGCCCCCTGTATGAGCCTGGGTCCACGGGGTTTCACCCGGGACTGGGGTTCAGTGCAGTCAGAACTGGGGTTCAGTAAGGTTGGGGGCTTCCTTCCCCCTTCCGCCAGAGAAAGTCAGCCAGGCTCTCAGCCATCCTTCCTCTCTGCGCGCACAAAGACCCTTTGCCATACCTCCAATTCTCTGTGAGCTTTTCTCTTTCCTTCTAGTTGTAGAATTTTCACTCAGCCAGCTTTCCTGTGGTTCTGGATGGTGTCCGTTCTGTCTTTTAGTTGTAGTTTTGAAATTGTTGTGCGAGGCAGTTTAGGGTTTCTCCGCCAAGTTGGTCCTTTTTCATATCCTTGAGGGTCTCGCTAAATTTATCGGCCTATTCTAGGAAATTCTTGAAAAACCTTATAACTGTGGTTTTGGACTCTATATCCAGTTGTTTGTTTTCCTCCATTTCTTTCGTTTGTGACTTGTTTCTTTGTCTCCGCATTTTTGTTGCTTCCCTGAGTTGGTAGAGTAGCTTTGTTTGCTAGGTGTCCTCTAGGGCACAGTGGCTCAGCCTCCCAGTTACCTGAGGTGGATACTCTTGGTGCACCCCTTTGTGGACTGTGTGTACAGCCTTGTTGTAGTTAAGACTTGATTGTTGTTGGTATCACTGGGAGGAATTGACATCCAGGCCAATTGGCTGTGAGGATCAGCTATGTCTACACTGGGAGAACTTCTGTGCTGGAGACACTCTTATGAGACAAGACTTGCAAAATTGCAAAAGCCTCTGTGCTTAGCTTGCATGGGGCGAAGTTTCAGGGCGGAGCAGACAGTCTTGGTTTCCCGTCAGCCCTGCCCTATGAGGCCCCTGGGTCTCAGTGTCCCTCGGTAATTGCTGCAAGCACCTCTGAGAGAAAGCCACCCTCGAGTTTTGCCCGCTGCCAGACAGTCCAGTTTCTCCCCAATGAGTCAGAGTTCCCAGAAACTTGCCTGGAACTGGAGTTCAGCGCAGTTGGGAGCTTCCATCTCCCTCCCGCTTTAGAAAGCCAGCCACGCACTCTGCCTCCTGTGCATTCAGCAGTCAGTCCTCTCTGTGCACGCGCGCCTCCGGACCTCTGCCTTCTGCAGTTCCCAAGTCTCAGTGTGCTTTCTCTTTTCCTGACAGTACAGATTCCCCCAGAATGAGTCTGGTTTCCCAGTGTCTCACCTGGGACTGGAGTTCAGTGCAGTCGGAAGCTTCCTTCTCAATCCCACTTTAGAAAGCCAGCCACGCACACAGCTGCCCGTCCTCTCCGCGTACGAGTCTCCGTACCTCAGCCTTTTGCAGCTCCTCTGAGTCTCAATGTGCTTTCCTCTTTTCTTCTAGTTGTAGAATTTCCATTCAACCAGCTTTCCTGTGGTTCTCAATGGTGTCCGTTTTGTCTTTTAGTTGTAGTTTTGATATTGTTGTGTGAGGCAGCAGTTTAGGTGTTTACCTATGGTGCCATCTTGGTTTCTCCAGCCTAAAATTTTTAAAAGTGTGCCAGCTGCTTAGACCCAAGGGGAAAAAAAGACTGTACAGACTTGCGCGCAGCCCCGGAGTTCGCACACTTACTCTGGCTCTTTTTTTCCCCCTCTTTAAATCCTTGCTTCTGATTACTAAGCCCAATACATAGGATCACCCAATTGGGGACACTTTAAGAGATTGCAGGGGAAAATTGTTTTTCTGGAACCTGGGGATCAGAGCGAGGAATAACCATCAGAGAACCAGCTCTGGGGAAACCCACGCCCCCAAACCAATATTAAGTGCCACAGGGAAAACAAAATCTAAACACTAGCTAGAGAGGACCTACAGACCCGGAGGTTAATCCAGAAACATTGTCACCCAGCGGTTGAATCACAAATTGACTCTTCTGTAAACACAAATAAAGGAATACAATAAATAAAGATGTACTGCTTGCTTAAATATCAGGACTGGCTTACAACACAGAGGAGCAGTGGAATACAGGGAACTTCAATACTGTCCTGACTAAGAAACAGGCGTGCCAAAAAGAACAGTAGAGGAAGTGAATGACCTTCACTACTGCACATTTTTATTTTTTTCATATTTTACTTAAGAAACTAATTTTTTTTCTTTTTTGCTCATTTGATTTTACTTTTTTGATTATTACATTTTTATTTTCAATCAGTATTATTACTACTACTACTTTATGTTTTTCAAAAAAGTGTCATTTTATTTTCTCTTTATTTTACTTTGGGATTAGTGTTCTACATTCTATTTTCACTTTTCCTTTAGCATCATTTTACTCTATCTCAACTTTACCTTTATGCCATTACTCTCTTCCTCACTTTTCCCCTTTTGTTGTCCTGTTTATCTTACCCTATTCCTGCTTTAGATTTTCCCTACTCCTTCTTTTTACCCCTGTTAAAATTTGACCCTACTTATGTATCTAATTTCCAATCCCCTGCTCCAAATCCATACACACCTCTCTCTTCTCTATATTTACTATTTAAATTTTTTTTCTCTCTGTCCTTTTGTTTTTGTTTGCTTGGTTATTGATTATATCGATTTTTTATGCTTGTTTGTGAGATTGTTTTGCTTTTCATTTTTTGTTTTGTTTTTGTTTGTTTTTTGCTTCTGTTTTCCCTCACGTCACTCGATATTAGTTGTTGTTTGTAGTTTGCATTCACCTCCAGGTACTTGTTGCTGGCATGTGCTGGGATTAGTAGCTGTTCTATTGGGGTTTTCTCCCCATATATATAGTTTTTTCCCCTCTTCTTTCTTATTCTCTCTCTTTTCTCTCTTACTTTTTTTTTCTTTTCCCAATTTCATTTTTGCACTACTTTTTTTTTTCTCTTCTCCTTTCCCTCCTATCCTCTAATTTGCCTTTCTCTGGTGGTCACCTTTATTTGGGGTTATTAATATCGTGAATACATTGTGTTCAGTGCCTGGTGCACTGTACCTTGTTGTGTTGTATTTTGTGCCTTTAAATCAACGCAGGAGAGAGAGAACTACATAACCAGACACCCAGAGAAGAGAGATCATGGGGAGACACAAAAAAAGCCCACATATGAAAGAAAAGCAGGAATCACCAGAAAAGGAAGTAAACGAAATGGAGGCAAGCAACCTGTCAGAGAAAGAATTCAGAGAAATGCTCATAAGGTGGATGAAAAGAATGGAAGACAAATTCGACAAAATGTGTAAGAACAAGAGGAAATAAAGAAGAACCAAGAGGAAATGAAAAATGACATCGCTGCTGTAAAGAACTCAATATAAAGCATCAACAGCAGACTAGAAGAAGCAGAAGACCGCATCAGTGAGCTAGAAGACAAGGTAGGAAAAAATACCCAAGCAGAGCAGCTTCTAGAAAAAAAAAAAATTTAAAAAACCGGAGGAGAGCCTAAGGGAACTTTGGGACAACAGGAAACAAAACAACATCCACATAATAGGGGTGTCAGAAGGAGAGGAAACTGAGCAAGGAATAGAAAACCTGTTTGAAGAAATAATGACAGAAAACAATGATATAGGAAAGAAAAAAACCCACAAAAATCCAAGACGCTCACAGAGTCCCAAGCAAAATGAACCCCAAAAGACCGATGCCAAGGCACATTATAATCAAATTGGCAAACACCAATGACAAAGTGAGAATCTTAAAAGCGGCCAGAGAGAAACAGAAAGTTACCTACAAAGGATCCCCCATCAGACTAGCGACTGATTTCTCAACAGAAACACATCAGGCCAGAAGGGAATGGAATGAAATATACAAAGACATGCAAAGGAAGGGTCTAAATCCAAGAATACTGTACCCAGCAAGGCTATCAATCAAAATTGAAGGTGAAATCAGGAGCTTCATAGACAAAAAAGAAATAAGGGAGTTTACTACCACCAAACTAGCAATGCAAGAAATGCTAAAGGGTCTGCTGTAAAAAAAAAAAAGAAGAAAGAAAGAAATAGGAAGCAAAGAAGAACACATGGGTAAAGAATAAAAATGGTGACAAACAAGTACCTATTAATAATAACTTTAAATGTAAATGGATTAAATGCACCAATCAAAAGACAAAGGGTAACGGATTGGATAAGAAAACATGACCCATATACCTGCTGTCTACAAGAAACCCACCACAGAAAAAAAGACGCACACAGAGTGAAGATGAAGGGATGGAAAAAGATTTTCCAGGCGAATGGAAATGAAAAAAAAGCTGGGGTAGCAATACTTATATCTAACAAATTAGATCTCAAAGTGAAGGACATAACAAGAGATAAGGAAGGCCACTTCAAAATACTAAAGGGAGAAATCCAACAAGAAGAAATAACTCTGGTAAACATATACGCACCCAATACAGGAGCACGCAAATAGACAAAAAAACTCCTCGGGGATATTAAGGGAGAGAATGACAGCAATACAATCATAGTAGGAGACATTAATACCCCACTATCACCATTGGACAAATCCTCTAAACAAAAAATCAGCAAAGAAACATCAATCCTAAATGACTCACTAGACCAGATGGAATTAATTGACATCTTCAGATCATTTCACCCCAAAGCCACAGAATATACATTCTTCTCAAGTGCACATGGGTCATTTTCAAAGATAGACCATATATTGGGTCACAGGCAAAGTCTCTTCAAATTCAAGAATATAGAAATCATATCAAGCATCTTAGATCATAGTTGCAAAACTGGAAATCAACTACAATAAAAACAATCCAAAAAATCAAACACATGGAGATTAATAGCATGCTATTAAACAATGACTGGGTTACCAGAGAGATCAAGGAAGAAATAAAAAACATCATGGCAATAAACAACAATGAAAACACAACAATCCAAAATCTATGGGACACAGCGTAAGCAGTCTTGACAGGGAAGTTCATAGCTCTACAAGCCTACTGCAAAAAACAAGAAACAATGGTAATAAATTACCTAACCATACAACTTGAAGAGATATAAAGAGAGCAACAAGAAAAGCTCAGCGTAACCAGAAGGAAGGAAATAATAAAGATCAGAACGGAGATAAACGACATAGAGACCAAAAAAACAATACAAAAGATCAACAAAACCAAGAGCTGGTTCTTGAAAGGATAAAAAAGATTGATGAACCTCTAGCCAAGCTCACCAAGAAGCAAAGAGAGAGGACCCAAATAAACAAAATCAGAAATGAAAGAGGAGAAATAACAACAGACCCCACTGAAGTACAAAGAATTGTTTAAAAAAATACTATGAACAACTCTATTCCAACAAACTGGACAACCTGGAGGAAATGGACATATTCCTAGAAAAATACAACCTTCCAAAACTCAATCAGGAAGAATCTAAACATCTCATCTAAATAACTGGAAGAAATTGAAGCAGTCATCAAAAAGCTTCCAGCAAACAAAAGCCCGGGGCCAGAAGGCTTCACAGGGGAGTTTTACCAAACATTCGAGGAAGAACTAAAACCTATCCTCCTCAGACTATTCCAAAAAATTCAAGAAGGAACACTTCCAAGTTCCTTCTATGAAGCCAGCATCACCCTAATACCAAAACCAGATAAAGACAACACAATGAAAGAGAATTACAGGCCAATATCCCTCATGAACATAGATGCCAAAATCCTCAACAAAATTCTAGCAAATCGGATCCAGCAGTACATCAGAAAGATCATACACCATGACCAAGTAGGATTTATCCCAGGGGTGCAAGGATGGTACAACATCCGCAAATCAATAAACGTGATTCATCACATAAACAAATTGAGAGATAAAAATCACATAGTCATATCAATTGATGCAAAAAAAGCATCTGATAAAATTCAACACTCTTTCTTGATAAAAACCCTCAGCAAGGTGGGAATGGAAGGATCATACCTCAACATAATAAAAGCCATATATGATAAACCCACAGCCAACATCATACGCAATGGGCAAAACTAAAACCATTTCCCCTAAGAACAGGAACAAAAGAGGGATGCCCATTTTCACCACTCCTGTTCGACATAGTACTGGAAGTATTAGCCATTGCAATTAGACAAGAAGAAGAAATAAAAGGCACCCAAATTGGAAAAGAAGAAGTAAAGCTGTCCTTATTTGCAGATGACATGATATTGTACATAAAAAACCTGAAAGATGCCCTAACCAGTTTGGCTCAGTGGATAGAGCATCGGCCTGTGGACTCAAGGGTCCCAGGTTCAATTCCGGTCAAGGGCATGTACCTTGGTTGCAGGCACATACCCAGTAGGGAGTGTGCAGGAGGCGGCTGATTGATGTTTCTCTCTCATTGATGTTTCTAACTCTCTATCCCTCTTCCTTCCTCTCTGTAAAAAATCAATAATGTAGCAGAATACAAAATTAACGGCAAGAAATCTATGGCATTTCTATACACCAATAGTGAACTTACAGAAAGAGAGACTAAAAAGCAATCCCATTTACCATCGCACCAAAAAAATTAAGATACCTAGGAATAAACTTAACTAAGGAGGTAAAAGACCTATACACGGAAAACTACAGGACATTGAAAAAAGAGATAGAAGAGACGTAAACAGATGGAAGAACATACCATGTTCATGGATTGGTAGAATCAACATCATTAAAAGTCCATACTACCCAAAGCAATCTATAGATTCAATGCACTCCCCCTTAAAATACCATCGGCATATTTCACAGACCTAGAAAGAACTTTCTAAAAATTCATCTGGAATAAAAAAAGACCCCGAATAGCCACAGCAATCCTGAGAAAGAAGAACAAAGTAGGTGGGATCTCAATATCAGATTTCAAGCTGTATTACAAAGCCACTGTTCTCAAAACAACCTGGTACAGGCACAAGAACAGACATATAGACCAATGGAATAGAATAGAGAACCCAGATATCGACCCAAACCACTATGCTCAATTAATATTTGACAAAGGAGGCATGAACATACAATGGAGTCAAGTCTCTTCAATAAATGGTGTTGGGAAAATTGGACAGATACATGCATGAAAATGAAACTAGATCACCAACTTACACCATACACAAAAATAAACTGAAAATGGATAAAGGACTTAAGCATAAGACAGGAAACCATAAAAATACTAGAGGAATCCACAGGCAGAGAAATCTCAGACATATGCCGAAGCAATTTCTTCACCGATACCACTCCAAGGGCAATGGAAACTAAAGAGAAAATAAACACATGGGACTACATCAAAATAAAATGCTTTTGCACAGCAAAAGAAACCATCAACAAAACAACAAGAAACCCCACTGCATGGGAGAACATATTTGCAAATGTTATCACTGAAAAGGTTTAATCTCCAACATCTACAGGGAACTTATACAACTTAATAAAAGGAAGATAAATGAACCAATAAAAAAATGGGCAACGGACCTAAATAGAATCATTTTGAAAAAAGACAGAAAGGCAGCCAAGAGACATATGAAAACATGCTCAAAGTCACTAATTATCCGAGAGATGCAAATCAAAACAACAATGTGGTACCATCTCACACCTGTCAGAATAGCTATCATCAACAAATCAACAGACGACAAGTGCTGGGGAGGATGCGGAGGAAAAGGAACCCTCGTGCACTGCTGGTGGGAATGCAGACTGGTGCAGCCACTGTGGAGAACAGTATGGCGTTTTCTCAAAAAACTAAAAATGGAACTCCCACTTGACCCAGTGATCCCACTTCTAGAAATATATCCCAAGAAACTAGAAACACCAATCAGAAAGGATATATACACCCCTATGTTCATAGCAGCACAATACACCATAGCTAAGATTTGGAAACAGCCTAAATGCCCATCAGCAGATGAGTGGATTAGAAAACTATGGTACATCTACACAATGGAATACTATGTTGCTATAAAAAAGGAATTTTTACCATTTGCAGCTTCATGAATAGACCTGGAGAGAATTACGTTAAGTGAAATAAGCCAGGCAACGAGAGAAAAATACCACATGATCTCACTCATTTATGGAAAATAAAGAACATTATAACCTGATGAACAAAAAGATAGATACAGAGGCAGTAAAGCACCGAACAGACTGTCAAATTACAGTGGGAAGGCTGGGGAGTGTTTTGAGGGGGGGAAAGAGATCAACCAAAGGACTTGTATGCATGCATATAAGCACAACCAATGGACACAAGACACTGTGGGGGTGGGATCAGGGCATGCGACAGGGGGTAGGGGAGGCTGGGGGAAGGTCAATGGGGGGGGAAAAGGAGATATATGTACTACTATATGTAATACTTTAAACAATAAAAAAAATAAAGATCATAGCTACCAAAAAAACAATACAAAAGATCAATAAAAACAAGAGCTGGTTCTTTGAAAGAATAAACAAGATTGATGAACCTCTAGCTAGGCTCACCAAGAAGCAAAGTGAGAGGACCCAAATAAACCAAATCAGAAAGGAAAGAGGTGAAGTCTTGGATTTAGTCTCACAGAAATACAAGGGTTGTAAAAAATACTATGAACAACTCTATTCCAAGAAATTGGTCAACATAGAAGAAATGGACATATTTCTAGAAAAATACGACCTTCCAAAACTCAACCAGGAAGAATAAAAAAATCTGAATAGGCCTATAACGATGGAGGAAATTGAAGCAGTCATCAAAAAGCTTCCAGCAAACAAAAGCCCTGGGCCAGATGGCTTCACAGGGGAGTTCTACCAAACATTCAAAGAACTAAAACCTATCCTCCTCAGACTATTCCAAAAATTTCAAGAGGAAGGAACACTTCCTAGCTCTTTCTATGAAGCCAGAATTACCCTAATCCCAAAACCAGATAAAGACACTGCAAAGAAAGAGAATTACAAGCCAATATCCCCGATGAATATAGATGCTAAAATACTCAACAAAATCCTAGCAAATTGGATCCAGCATTACATTAGAAAGATCATACACCATGACCAAGTGGGATTTATTCCAGGGATGCAAGGGTGCTACAACATCTGCCAAATTGAGAGATAAAAATCAGTCATATCATATCAATTGATGGAGAAAAAGCATTTGACAAAATCCAAACACGCTTTCTTGCTAAAAACCCTCAGCAAAGTAGGAATAGAGGAATCATACCTCAACATAATAAAAGCCTTATATGACATACCTACAACCAACATCATAGTCAATGGACAAAAACTAAAACCACTTCCCCTAAGAACAGGAACAAGATAGGGATGCCCACTCTTACCACTCCTGTTCAGCATAGTACTGGAAGTGCTAGCCATAGCTGACTTAAGAAACTAGTCATGACTCAGGAATGTTGGATAGACTGACCTATTAAAAACTAAACTGATAAATTAACGCAGCAGTCATCAACCTTTCGGACTTCATGGATCACTGGTTGGCGAATGCTGCTCCAAAGATTTCCTTAAGCCAGTGGTCACCAACCTTTCAGACCTCACAGACCACCTCCTGGACTCTACAGCCACTCCAGCCAAAGACCTGCTACCTCAGACCACCAGTTGGTGACCGCTGCATTAAGGTATAAAATTACACATAAATAGTATAATTTAAAACTGTACCATTTAGAATCCATGACTTCTTATAACCACTTTCAATACCCTTAATTACTGTCTTTCCTATAAATAGCACCTCTCTGTATTAGCCTCACAAGTGATTACAGTAAGGTGCATTTTTATATGTTAAACTAACAAAAGGAAATATCAATGTGTGTGAGATTATCACAAGTGTCTCACTCATGCATTGCTGTCATATTCTATAATATATCATGTTTGTTTTTATATAAAATTTATGTCCCCAAATATTTAACAAGTAAAACTGGTGCTCCCAACACTCCCCCCTGCGCTGTCTGGTGTTAGCACCCTAGCTGAGAAGACATCTAACTTTGCAGCATTAGAAGTATTAAAATAATCAATATGCAATATTGATTATAACACCAAATATTGTGGGTTTTACCACAGTTGATGACCTGGAAAATTGTCTTTCCCCTGACTCAGTTCCCCACCAGGAGTGAGATGGTGTGGATGCTACTATGTCTGTCATCATCACTTGCTTACTATGTGCCAGGTATTATATTAAGAGCATATGGCAGTCAGCTAGTCTACTATTTCAATATACAGAGTGGCCAGATTATTATGATCTCTGAACACATAATAATCTGGCCACTCAGTGTATATCCTATATAATAAAAGGCTAATATGCAAATTGGCCCCTCGACCAGGCAGGCTGGCCAACTGCCCATGTCCCCTCCCCCTGGCCAGGCTGGCTGGACCCCACCCATGCACAAATTCATGCACCGGGCCTGTAATACATACATATATATATATATATATATATATATATATATATATATATATGTGTGTGTGTGTGTGTGTGTGTGTGTGTGTGTGTGTGTACACACACACACACACACACACACACACTCTGAGTGGCCGGATTATTATGCATTCAGAGATCATAATAATCTGGCCACTCAGTGCATATTCTCCACTTTTATAACAAAAGATGATGAAATTTGGACATTGCTGTATCTTTTCTGGACATATTTTTTCCATTTCTCCAGGAATGAAAACGTGAATTCTCACTAGCATGTGAATCCCTAATCCACCTCAAACCTCCTCAAGACTTCTTGAAGTGTAGTTGTTAAGCACTTCAGTCTACCACATATGCTTTTGCATAACTATTATTAAATTTACTGATTTGAAAGTGTGCATGTGTGTATTCTCGTATTAATGTCCAAAAACAGCACAGGTATGAGATTATACAATAAAGTCTACAGTTAAGGGGTATTTACAGGGAAACCCAGTAATATCCAAATTGCAGAGAAGAAAAATATTACCTTCATTATAAGAGAACTATTCCAAGATTTTACAAGTTCAATAGCTCTCAGATCTTGCCAACTAATGAAGTTGTGAAAATGATTTCCCGTTTTCCTAAGAAAAATGGAAACATTTTGAAAGTCAATATAAATCAGAGACTATCCTATCTAATAAAAGAGTAATATGCAAATTGACCATCACTCCAACACACAAGATGGCTGTCCCCATGTGGACACAAGATGGCCACCACAAGATGGCCGGCAGGGGAGGGTGATTGGGGGCAATCAGGCCTGCAGGGGAGGACAGTTGGGGGGGACCCAGGCCTGCAAGGGAGGGCACTTGGGGAGAATCAAGCCTGCAGGGGAGGGGAGTTAGGGGTGACCAGGCTGGCAGAGGAGGGAAGTTGGGGGCGACTGGGCCTGCAGGGAGGGCAGTTGGGGGGGACCCAGGCCTGCAGGGGAGAGCAGTTGGGGGGAACCAGGCCTTCAGGGGAGGGCAGTGGGGGGGAACCAGGCCTGCAGGGAAGGGCAGTTAAGGGGGACCAGGCCTGCAGGGGAGGGCAGTTAAGGGTGACCAGGCCTGCAGGGGAGGGCAGTTCGGGGCAATCAGGCTGGCAGGGGAACAGTTCGGCATCAATCAGGCTGGTAGGGGAGTGGTTAGGGGGTGATCAGGTTGGCAGGCAGAAGCAGTTAGGGGCAATCAGGAAGGCAGGCAGGCGAGCAGTTGGAAGCCAGCAGTCCTGGATTGTGAGAGGGCAGTCGGACAACCCTCGAGGGGTCCCCAATTGGAGAGGGTGCAGGCTGGGCTGAGGGACACACACCCCCGTGCACGAATTTCGTGCACCAGGCCTCTAGTTCTATATAATAAAAGCCTAAGCAACCATTACAGTGAAATGACCAGAACAACCAGTCGCTATGATGAGCACTGACCACCAGGGGGCAGACTCTCAATGCAGGAGCTGTCCCCTGGTGGTCAGTGCGCTCCCAAAGGGGGAGCGCCACTCAGCCAGAAGCTGGGCTTATGGCTGGCGAGCACAGCGTCGGTGGAGGGAGCCTCTCCTGCCTCTGTGGCCGCTGCGGCAGCGCTAATGGGCAGCAAGCCAAATGGTAAGGAGCTGCAAGCAGGTGGGTGGTAAGGAGCAACGGGGATCAGGCCTAATCCGGCAGTCGGACATCTCCCTAGGGGTCCTGGACTGCGAGAGGGCACAGGACAGGCTGAGGGACACCACCAACCCTCCCCCCCCAGTGCACGAATTTCATGCACTGGATCTCTAGTCTATATATAAAAGCCTAAGTGACCATCTGAACAGTAGCTATGATGCACAATGACCACCAGGGGACAGATGCTGAATGCAGGAGCTGCCGAGCTTCAGTGACTTGGCAGTTGCAGTTCTCAGGTGATGCACCCGGACCCAGAGAGAAGGGAGCCCGATTCTGGGGTGCGTCACCCGAGAACTGCCCTCTCACAATCCGGGACCCCTCTGGGGATGTCAGAGAGCTGGTTTTGGCCTGCTCTCTGCAGGCCAGGCTGAGGGACCCCACCGATGCATGAACCAATGCACCAGGCATCTAGTATTATATAAAAGATCTGCCACAAGAGAAAATAAAATTAGAGCTACTATTAAAATAAATCCTACTTTGAAACAAACTACTTTCAAAGTAGGATTTAATTAGGTGGGCTTTCCAAATGGCTTCCTCTCTTTGATTTATAAATTGAAAACACTTTGTAACAATCATTATGTGATTCAGAATATGAAATTTTAATCAGATTCTATCCAAAAGATATTTTTTGAAGCACTACAATATGTATATTTCTAAAAAAAATAAAACTACTGTAATGAAAAGACCTTTAACAACTTGCTTATACATTTTTTATTCATTTATTTTTTAAATAATTCTTTATTGTTGAAAGTATTGCATATGTCCCCTCTCCCCACCCATCACCCCATTGATCCCCTCCAGTCCACTTCCACCCCCAGCCCCAGGCTTTCACCACCCTATAGTCTGTGTCCATGGGTTATACATATATGCATACAAGGTCTTTGGTTGATTACCTCCCCCTTACCCACACTCCCCCCACACTTACACACTTTTAAAAGCAAGATAAAGAGGCCAGTGCTTTCCCCCTTTGGTGTACTTACCTTGATGTACACAGATTAACACCTCTGTGCCTATAGAAGAGCCGAAATAGTGCCTGAGCCCATTTCTACACCTCTCAACTTTAGGACTGACTTAGCCACTGGCAACCTACCAGGCTTACCAAAATTTGACTAATAAAAAGATATTCAACAAACTCTGGGTCAATACTATCATAAAAGTACACAACAAAGAAATAGAGTAGAAGTAAATAATTTTTCCTTTGAGACCCCTGCAAATCAACCACTGACATCTACTCATCTTCACCATCCAACTCAGGCTTGCTTTCTACCCTCTCTCCTGTGTAAATTTATTCATGTTCAATTCTCAAGACTGTCATTTTCTACTTGTATTTAGCAGTCCACAGCCATGGTCACATCCTCAATTGTATTAACTGGAAACATTCGACCACTGAAATTCAAACATTCCAAAACATCAGGCAACACATCTCACTGTTATAGTCATGGTCTACTTAACAATGGGGATTCATTCTGAGAAAGGCTTCATTAGGTGATTTCATCATTGGCAAACATCAAGTGCACTTATGCAAACTTAGATATTATAGCCTACCACACACCTAGGCTGTGTGGTATTGCCTACTGCTCTTCGGCTACAAGCCTGTACTACAAGAAGCAAGCCTATATACTATAAGCATAATATACAAAATTGTACAAAATAACACCAGATTAAATCAAGCACAAGAGAAAATGATGCAACTAAGAGATGTGGTAAATAGGAGATGTATGGGGTTGCTGCAGGCTAACACAGCACACTGTGTTACAACCAACTTTTTTTACAAGTAGAAAAAGTGCACTCTAAAAATGATAAAAGGTATAGTACAATAAGTACACAGAAAAAGTCATTTATTATCATCATCAATATTATCTACTGTACATAATTGTATGCGTTATTCTTTTACCGGACTGTGATGCAGAAGGTTTGTTTCCACCAGTATCACCACAAACACATGAGGGATGTGTTCTGCTAAGATGCTATGAAAGCTGCCACGTCATTAAACAATGAAAATTTTTCAGCTCCATTATAATCTTAGGGAACCACCATTGTATACCAGTCTGTTGCTGACCGAACATCATTATGTGGCACATCACTGTGTTTCAGTTCTCTCGATCTTACTCCATAAATATCTTCCCTTCAAACACCCTGCAATCTTTAATCCCTTAAACATTCCCTTTTCTTCCTGCCAACTCCTTCTAGGCTTACTTACTTTCATGAGTCCTGTGCACTATCATTTTTAAGAACTTGCCTTTTTTTTTTTTTTTTTTGTAATTGTGGTAAAATATACATAACATGAAATGCATCGTTTAAATTTTTTTTTCAGTGCACAATTCAATGGCATTAAGTACATTTCACAAAGCTATATAGCCTTCACCACTTTTTCTAAACACTCTGGTTGCTTCCACCTTCTTGCTCCTGTTAGTAATGCCACCATAAACGTGCTGTACAAGGATCTGTTTTCAGTTCCTTTGGGTGTTTACTAAGAATTTCTGGGTTATATGGTAATTCTATGTTTAGTTTTTGAGGAACTGCCAAACTGTTTTCTATAGTAGTTGCACTATTTTACATCCCCACAACCAATATACAAAAGTTCCAATTTTTCCATATCCTTACCACCAGTTGTTATTTTCAAGTTTTTAAGTTACAGCTATCCTAGTGGGTATAAAGTGATACCTCATTGTGGTTCTGATTTGCATTTTCCCAAACACTAATGATGTTGAGCATTTTTCATATGTTTTATAGACCATTTGTATATTATTCAAGTCCTTTGTGCATTTATGAATTGGGTTGTTTGAGGGTTTTTGTAGTTCTAGGAGTTCTTTATATATTCTGGACATTATTTATCAAATACATGGTTTTGCAAATATTTTCTGCCATTTTGTGAGTTTTCTTTTCACTCTCTTGTTTCCTTTTAGTTTTGTTTTCACCTTTATTAATGGGAATCACATCATTCACCTACCTCGTAAACATGTTACCTCCTTCTCATTCAGTGACCCAGTCATCACTATCATCAATACAAATCAGAGAAGTGAATCTATTATTTGAGTCGTCAATCTTAGGTGAAATTACAAACCAAACATACAACTTCCATATTATATACTGCAATGGTTTTTAGAAATCTTAACTGCAGATTTGAGATATCAATGACTATGAATTTTCTCAGATACATTTTTAAAATTCAATTTGCACATTATGTCAAAATAATTTCAGCATGGCTTTATTTCTTATTTATGATTAAATCTAGAATAAATGTTCTACTTTGAAAATTTCTAATAGTTAAGAAAATTAAAGAAAATTTAGCCATCATTAATAGATAAAAATATCTTAATAGTATTCTTTGATGTACAAGTTTTTAATTTTGATGAATCCGACTTATTTTTTCTTTTATAAGCTGTGCTTTTGATGCCACTTAAGAAATCACTGCTAGTCTACATTCCCACCAGTAGTGAATGAGGGTTCCCTTTTTTCCACAAACTCTCTAACACTTGTTACTGCTTGTCTTGTTGATAATGGCCACCATAACAGGTGTGAGGTGGTATCTCACTGTAGTTTAGATTTGCATTTCCCTAATTGCCAATGAGGTTTAACATCTTTTCATATATCTAGCTATTTGTATGTCTTCGTGGGGGAGATGTATTTTCAAGTTCTCTGCTCACTTTTTTATTGTTTTTTATAGTTTGTTTGGTGTTGAGTTTTACGAGTTCTTTATATATTTTGGAAATTAAATATTGGAGCTACTGTTTGCAAATATCTCCCATCTGGTTGGCTGTCTCTTTTTGTTGTCAGTTTCTTTTGCTGTGCAAAAGCTTTTTAGTTTTATATAGTCCCATTTATTTATTTTTGCCTTTACCTCCCTTGCCTTTGGGGTCAAGTCCATAAAATGTTCTCTAATTCCCCAAAATATTAAGAATGGAGCTACCATATGACCCAGCAACCCCAGTCCTGGGTATATACCCAAAAAACTCAAAATCATGTATTCTCAAAGATATATGCACTCCTATGTTCATTGCAGCATTATTCACGGTGGCCAAGACACGGAAATAACCAAAGAGTCCCATGATAGAGGAATGGATAAAGAAGATGTGTTACTACTCAGCCATAAGAAAGGATGAAATAGTGCTATTTGCAACAACATGGATGAACCTTGAGAACATTATGTGAAATTAAATAAGTCAGACAGAAAAAAGCTAAGAACCATATGATTTCACTCATATGTTGGATATAAAACTGAAACTTATGAACATAAACAGCAGAGTGGTGGCTGCCAGAAGGAAGGGGGTGGGAGAAGACAGGGGTCCTAATATGTGGAGACAGAAGATTTGACTTTGGGTGGTGGGCACATGGTGCAATATACAGATTTTATAACACAGAGATCCACACCTGAAACCTATATGTTCATATTGACCAATGTCACCCCAATCAATTCAATAAATAAAATTTTAAAAAAGAAATAATTGCTAAATCCATGGTCATAAAGACTTTCCTCTATGTTTTCTTCTAAGAGTTTAATAGTTTTATCTTTTAAGATTAGTCTTTGATCCATTATTTGAAATAATTTTTATATATGGTATAAAGTAAGGGTCTAATTCAGCCTTGGGCAAACTACGGGCCGGATCCGGCTGTTCTATCCGGTTCTCTTGCTCTCCCCTCCGCTCCTTTACTTTGAATTTATATTAGTTCACACAAACACTCCATCCATGCTTTTGTTCTGGCCCTCCAGTCCAGTTTAAGAACCCATTGTGGCCCTCGAGTCAAAAAGTTTGCCCACCCCTGGTCTAATTTAATTTCTTTGCATGTGGATATTGTTTTCTCAGCATCGTTTGTTCTTTGCCCTTACCAAAAATCAATTGTGTTAGTTTCCTTAGAATGCCGTAACAAAACATCACAAACTGAGTGGCTCAGACAATAGCAACTTGCTTCACACAATTCTGGAGGCTAGAAGTTCACAACCAAGGTGTTGACAGGGCCAGACTCCCTCTGAAATATGTCAATCAAGCCTTCCTTGCCTCTTCCTGGCTTCTGTGGTTTGCAGCAGTCTTTGACATTCCCTGGTTTACAGATGCATCACTCCAATCCTCCTCCTTCACATGACATTCTGTGTCCACACTTACATGCTGTCTTCATTATGAGGACATAAGTCATACCAGATTAGGAACCCAGCCTACTGCATTATGACCTCATTTTAACTAATTATATCTGTAATAAACTTATTTCCAAAGTTAACATTTTGAGGTACTGCTGTTGCTTCTATTGGTTTATTTCCCCCCAATCTCCCTTACTCCAAAATTTGAGGTTACTGAGTCAAAGGGGAAAACAATTTTCTAGCTCGTCAACTATGGTGAAACCCCATACATATTAATACTTCTAATGCCGCAAAGTTAGATGTCTTCTCAGCTAGGGTGCCCACACCAGACAGTGCAGGGGGGAGTGTTGGGAGCACCAGTTTTACTTGTTAAGTATTTGGGGACATTAATTTTATATAAAAACAAACATGATATATTATAGAATATGACAGCAATGCATGAGTGAGACACTTGTGACAATCTCACACATTGATTTTTGATTTTTCCTTTTGTTAGTTTAAAATATAAAAATGCACCTTGCTGTAATAACTTGTGAGGCTGAATATAGAGGGGTGCTGTTTACAGGAAAGACAGTAATTAAGGGTGTTGAAAGTGGTTATAAGAAGTCATGGATTCTAAATGGTACAATTTTAAATTATACTATTTATGTGTAATTTTATACCTGAATGTATCATTTTAGTTTTTAATAGGTCAATCTGTCCAACGTTCCTGAGTCATGACCAGTTCTTTAAGTCAGCCAGTGCTACAGAACCTGCCTTCCCACCCTGACCGTGCTGATTTTTCCCTGTTGAGGGCTGGAGCTTTCAGTTTGTGACCTTTCCAAATTATTTTTGCAAAGTGTATTATTCCTTGTTGTGTGGTCACTGAAGTGTCTGAAACTTCTGTTCTGTTATCTCTGTGATCAGCTAGTGACCTGAGAAATATTTCCTTAAATGTCTGGCTCCAAATGTGCCCATAAAGGTAATGGGCCTTTAAATCTTCCAAAAGATGCTGCCTAAGGAAGTCGCTGTAGCTGAGAGGGCTGAGAGTGCCATAGTTGGAACAAGCATCAGAACCAGTCTTGTAGGGCACTGCCAATCCATCCAACCATATCAGTGGACATTTCTGTAGGACAAGGTCCCCACGTCTGCCCTGGCACCAGCTACTTGCTCCAGGGATGTGGGCTGCTTTCCCCACACGGGCAACAGGGCTGAGGAATGGAGGACATGCCCTCTCTTACCTAAGAACAGCAGCCTCTACTTTCATTCAGCACTCCCCCAGTTGTTAAAAGAGTCAATCAGGTTCCAGAGTTCTGAGATAGTTTATTCCAATCTCTCTTTCCAACTTCATACTCCACTATTTTACATGATGCCCCTTGTTAACAACCTTTTCAACTCCCAACCTGGGATCTTCTCTCTCCACTTTCAATACCAGAACCATTGAGAGGGGTTGAAGAAAAGACACACAGCCTTGTAAATTGGTACCATATTTCACACTTAAGGAATACAAGCTTGTCTATGCTCTCAACTTAAAATGATACAAGTTTGTCTCTTGTCCTACATTACTTTCTTCTCCATTCCCCACAAATGGCACCTCCAAATTTTCATTTCTTTGAAATCTCAAAGAAATCAGAAGACTGAAATTACCTTCCTCAACTTCCCACTCCTCTCCCAGCTATACCTGCAGCCATCATGCATTTTCCTCAGTTCAGAGGAAAACCTTTCCTCTCAAGCCTAAGGCTGGCGTCTCCACCTGTGCTCTCTCTCTCCATGCCTTCTTGTCTCTTCCATCACTTCATTAAATCAAATATTCCTTCAATTCTCCTCTCTAAACACACCTAACCTCCTCATCTTTGAAGCAGAACCAAAATCATTTCTCCTGACCCCAGATGTCCCCACCTAGCTGAGCCCCTCAATGTTTCCTCATTCCCCCCAGTACCTCAATCAAGTACAATCCAGTAAGGTCACCAGAGCTCCTAGGTTTACATGACCCTTTCAGTGTGATGTGGCCTTCCTGCAATAGTGCTCCACCGTCCCTCCCCTAAGCTTCTGTGACAGCACTGTGCTGTGTCTCCTCGTACCTCTCTAAGTGCCTCTTACTGGTTTCCTTTGCAGACTTTTCTTCCTTTGACTGCCAGTTAAAAGCTGGTGTTTGCTGAGGGTTGCATCCCTGGTCTCCTTCTCTCTCTCTCTTTTTTTAATATATATATTTTATTGATTTTTTACAGAGAGGAAGGGAGAGGGATAAAGAGTTAGAAACACCGATGAGAGAGAAACATCGATCAGATGCCTCCTGCACACCCCACACCGGGCATGTGCCCGCAACCAAGGTACATGCCCCTGACCAGGATCGAACCTGGGACCTTCAGTCCACAAGCCAACACTCTATCCACCGAGCCAAACCGGTTTCGGCGTCTCCTTCTCTTTTTAACAAGTTGCACTCACTGAAAAATCTGACCCCCACTCATGAATGCAGTCATCACAGAACCACTCACCAATCCATACTTGCAGGGCAGCCTCTCACTTCAGTTCTGTCCCCTCACAAATAGCTGCCCTTCTTGTGTCTCCTAAGACTGCCCCACGTCATGTCAAATGCAGCATGTCCACCCTAAACCTGCTACTGCTTTCTCTAGCATGCCACACCTGAGTTCATGGTACCCTTCGGCTGCTTCAGCCAAAAACTTGGAGTGAAAGGTTCTTAACATCCCTGGAGCTTATATTCTGATGGGGATAAGAAACAAATGAGTAAATAAACATATTATTTCATATAATGATTATGCTAAAGGAACAGAGTAACTGGAGGTGAGGTATCTTTTCAGATATGACATCAGAGACCTGAATAAGCAATAGCCTTCAAAGAGATTTCCCAGTTGTAGTCTCATTCTCTCCAAATCCACTGTCCACCTTGCTTCAAGAACATTCTTTCTAAAATGTCTATTTGGTCATATTACTCTCCTACTTAGCATCTTCTGATAATTTCCCACTGGTTATAAGAGGCAAACTTCTTACTACAACCTGGGAACCTCCAGGTTCACCTAATCACTCAAAGATTTGAGTGCCTACTATGTGCCAGGTACTGTCCTAGGTGTGAAGTACCCAGTGAGAACAGGGCAGACAAAAATCCCAATACTCATGGAACTTCTTACTTGTCAGAGAGATGTAATAAATATATATGCAAAGAAGCACACAAAAATTTTACATAGTACATGATATGAAAACAATAAAATAACAAAGTGATGGGAAAGTAAAATGGTCATGGAAGGTCTCTTAGAAGAAGTGATCTTGGAGGTATGGTCTGAATGATGAGAAAGAGGTAAGTCTCAGGTAAGAGAGATCCAGGCAGAGGGAACAACAGGTGCAAAGCCACTCCTCCCAAATGTAGCAGCCAGGGTCAGAAACAGAGAGCATGCTCATGTGGCTGGAGCCTAGGACAGGAGGAGGATGGTCAGAGGTACAGTCAGAGTGGGAAAGGAGGCCAATGCTGCGGCGTGGCACCATCCCTATTTCAACCCCTAATTTCCAAAGTACTTTTGATGCTTCAGACACACCAGTCTCTTATTCCTCATGCTCTTGCCAGTAATTTGCTCTTCTATTTTTCCTTCAAGACTTGGTTCCAGCCCTGGCTGGTAGCTCAGTGGTTAGTGTCAGCCCATGGACTGAAGGGTCGCAGGCTCTATTTCCAGTCATTGACAGGTTTAATCTCTGGTACGTGCAGGAGGCAACCAATCAATGTTTCTGTCTCACATAGATGTCTTTCTTTCTTCTCCCTCCCTCCCTCCTTTCTACTCTCTCTCTCTAAAAAAAAAACAAAAAACAGAAAAATATCCTCAGGTGAGGATTAACCAAAAAAAAAACCAACCAAAAAAAAAACACTTGGCTTCAGTGCCTCTGAGAAACCTTCCCTAACTCCCTCTTCTCCACTATCCAGTCTCCCCCTCCAGCTCTTCCATTGCCAGGTATAATACAGTCTACAGGGCAGACATCTATCAGGCTGCACCCCAACTATCTATGTACACATCTGTATCTACCACTGGACTGTGAGCCTCCTGAGGGCACAGTCTTTTCACTTTCAGATTCTCACCACCTGGTCCAGATACAAAGAGGTATTTGATAAGTGAAAAAATGTCCTCTACCAATAATAACTATCAGATTGTGTTTGATAGATATTAAATCTATTGATATATGGTTCTTTAGATCCATTCTACAATAGCAGCTACTTATACACTTGAATCTTATTATTAATCACTGATTCAGCAAAAATTTATATAGCAATACGTGCAAGGAGCTGGGACACAGCTGTGAACAGAGAGACATCTTATCTTTGCCCCTGTGAATATATCTTCTACCAGGGTAGTCAAACAAATAATTATACAATGGCCTACTTATAACAGTAATCTGTACTAACAAAAGGGTAATATACTAATTAGACCGGATAGACCGGCGTTCCTGGTCGTCCTTCTGGACAAAGCCGCAGCGGCTGTGAGGGCTGAGGAGGGCCGGCAGCCACAGAGGCTGGCAGTGGTAGCAGCAGCCTTCCCCTGATCAGCCCACAGAGGGAGGCCAGTGGCAGCAGCAGCAGCTGGGTTATGGGGCAGTGCCTTCCCCTAATCAGCCCTGGTCGCCTCCCGCAGAGGAGGGGGCCTAAGTTGTCAGTAGGACATCCCCTGAGGACTCCTGAACTGTGAGAGGGGGCAGGCAGGGATAAGGGACCTGTGCCGCCCCCCACCCCCCAGTGCACAAATTTTCATGCACCAGGTCTCTAGTAAGTCCTATAAAGGAGAAACACTGGTGCCATGTGTATATTTTACAGGAAGATAGATCCTGCCTACTCGGGGGTCAGGAAAAGCTTCTTTGAGAAGTGACAATGGAACTGAGCTCTGAAGGATGAGTCAGAAAAAACAAGGAGGGTGAACACTCCCAACAAAATGTATTATATGTTCCAAGTTTCCAAGACAGCATGAAGCATCATATGTTTACAGCTACTGCAGCAGGGAGAAGATATAAGATGAAAGTAGCATATTAATTCATAACACAGTAGAAGACTATGTAGAATCCTGAGCTCAGTAGTAGCATATATTCTGATATTCACTGAACAGTGATTTAAGTTTATTTTATCTCTGCCAACAGTAAATGGAGAAATTAAAGAGAAACATGAATGGCAATATTATAAATGAATTGCCTTAAACCTCTCTAACACTTTATAGCAATCTGTGGCTCTTAATGTATTTTGTGTCATAAATAATTAGTAAGAGCCATTAACATAAGTACTACAAAAAAAGATATTTTGGTACTGTGAGAACACAGTAATTTATGGACTTGTATTATGAAACTACTAGAGGCCCAGTGCACGAAATTCGTGCACATTAAAAGGGAATTAATTAGAGGAAATATTTTAATATTGCTATTTGCCCTTTCTCTATAATAGAAGTGTGAGAGATGAAAGGAAATTAGTAAAATGTATATGAAAATAATATATAAATTTATTAATAAATAAACAGTAACAAAAGGATATAACCACAAATAGGCATGATATAAAAACAACAAAAACATGATATGAAAACAACAAAAACATGATATAAAAACAAAAACATGATATAAAAACAACAGTGATGCAAACAATGACTGATAAAGTGATTCAACGTATTTTAATATCTTTCTGTACACCACATTAAGAGTGAAAACACTTTCAGAGTGCTTGACTAATTTCCTTTGTGAGGAAATATTTAGAACTTTAACGTCACACACTCTTCAAACTCAAGAGAAAGCAACATATAACTGACCATGTGTGAAAACGGGTTCAGGTAGGAATATTCCTACTCTGTCTAGAGTTTGTCCTAGTGATTTATTAATAGTCATCGCAAATGCAGGCATCACGGGAAACTGTCGTTGAATCAATTTACATGGGAGCCAGTGTCAGATGGGGACAAATCAATTCTTGGAATCAGAACAACCTCTCCCTCTACAGATCCTGTTAATACTTCAGCTTCAATAATGTTAGGTCGTAATCTTTTGATAATAAATCTAGTACCATTACAAAGACTCCATTTACTATTAAGATTTCTCAATAGTATGATGATTGCACCCACTTTCAATTTTAATTTATGACACAGCATTCCTGAAGAAGTAATACTATTAAGAAATTCGATGGTGCCGAAACCGGTTTGGCTCAGTGGATAGAGCGTCGGCCTGCGGACTGAAGGGTCCCGGGTTCGATTCCGGTCAAGGGCACGTACCTTGGTTGCGGGCACATCCCCAGTGGGAGGTGTGCAGGAGGCAGCTGATCGATGTTTCTCTCTCATCGATGTTTCTAACTCTCTATCCCTCTCCTTTCCTCTCTGTGAAATATCAATAAAATATATTTAAAAAAAAAAAAAGAAAACCTTAAAAAAAAAAGAAATTTGATGGCAAAATTTTCCTTTTCAGCATCATCTGTTGAGTCAATGGAATCATCACTCAAATATGTGTGAAAATCTCCATCGAGTATATCCAAAATTTCTTCATTTAATTTTTGAACATGCTCATTTTTTGGACAAAGAATTGCACATTTAGATATATTTTTAACATTATCTATAGATATACTTTTTCCAAAGGAAGCTTCAATAATAGATCCATTATAAATCATTTCACAGGGGATTTCAATAATATCCATTCCTAAATGAAAACTGCTATCAAGTTTGCCATCTCCAAGTTTTACTAACCATTCACTATAAGCAGAATCCTCTGATCTCATTTGTTGTAAGAGACAACTTTCTGAAACATCCCCAAACATTACAGTACTTTAAACTCGTTTGTACTATGGCCGATCGCATAGCATGCAGTACAATACTGAGACATTGTCAAAAAATCCCCTCCAAGAAGGAGAACTTTCCCACCAAATACAACAATCAAATTCATAATTTCTCTTAGTAATCTGTCTAGGGCGTTTATAGCATGACTGGATGCCATGGTGCATTCATCAATAATGAGAAGTTGGGCCTTTTTAATAGTTTTAGCAACTTCACTATTTATATCGCATCTAGAAATTGAAGTTTCATTTAATGGAATTGGTAATTTATATTGGGAATGAAAGGTTCTTCCACCGAGAAGTAAATTTGCAGCAATTCCTGTAGATGCTGTGGGTAAAACGTACCACCACAACCTCTAATACAATGTATTAAAACTTTATAAAGATATGCCTCCATGTTCCGAGGGCGGGTTCCTCCCTCAAACCTCGCCCTCACGGGAAACAGCTCGGGGAGGGCCCAGCCGTTGCCTCTGCGACCCAGGACTCAGTGCCTCCATGCTCCAAGGGCCGCTCCAAGGGCCGTTTCCTCCCTCAAACCTCTTCTGTCCTCGGCGGAAACAGCTTGGGGAGGGCACAGCCATTGCCAAGGTGACCCCTGCAGGACTGACTTCCTTCCAATTGGTCGAGCTTCTGTCATGACGGGTGTTACACCCAGGGTTTTTATATAAATAGATAACTGCCTTGAGGGCTCGCATTCTTATTCATCTTTACATTCAGTTCAGCAACCAGCACAGTGCCATCCTCCCTCTCAGTACCTGGTGCTGAGTGAACCCTGGCTCCTGGTACTCTCAGCTTATGTTACTAATTGGCACACACCCTGATCTGAGGTTAGTTGGCAGAAGCCTCCCTGAGAGGCAGAGGACTGAAGAAACAAAACAGCTTAAGAATTTTTTTTACAAAAGGAATTAAAAGCAACCAAAATGGAGGAGATATTATTTAGAGTAATTTTAGAATACAGGTAAGTGGGGGTAGTGGAAAGAGGACATGATTAAATGTATTGAAAATTTTTTAACCTAAAAAATTGAAAAAACAAAAAACTCAAAAACTGAAGAAAAGTGAATAACAAGTTTCCTGGCATCAGAAGGTGGTAGGATGAAAAGTGCACAGGGAGAAAACCAAAAAGAAAGTTCAAAGTTTAGACTTCTTGACAGCATCTATAAGGAAAATACTGTTGCTGTGGCCACAGAGACAGAACACACTGTGGACACAGGAAGACAGTGAGTTGGGAAGGGAAGTTGCTGGCTGGGACTGGGATGAACAATATATTAGATCCAGTCTGCCTCTCTTTTTCTCTCAAAATGAGCAGAACTGTCATGTCAGGGAGCCTGTAGAACCTGCCAGCATTACAGGCACAATGGCTCCCCAGGGCCCATGGAGAGAAAAGGTTCCATTATCTATAATAATAAAAGTGTAATATGCTAATTAGACCAGACAGCCGAACAATTTTCTGGACGTCCTTCCAGACGACCTTGCGGACGAAGCCACGGCTGCGAAGGCCGAAGCAAGCCACTGTGGCTGCGAGAGCTGAGCCCTTTGCACGAATTTCGTGCATCAGGCCTCTAGTCCTAATATATAAAGACCCTGAGTTCGTCACATCCACAACGATCAGGAGGTTTGACCAACCAGAAGTCAGTCCTGTGGTCAGCGATGGGTTGTCGTGGCGACCCAGCACTGACGGCTACAACTGCAGGCACGGTGACCCAGCACTGACTGCTGAGGGGGCTGCAAATCAGGCCCGGAGAGAGGCCTGAAGAGAGAAGCAGGGTCTGATCCATAGCCTCCGTGGCAGCTATTGATCAGGACTTGCCTCTCTCTTTCTTTCTGGGCCTGGTCAGCAGCCACGCCTCCATTTTTCTCCAGGCCTCCACTGGGGCTGCTGATCAGCCCCACCTTTCTGATCAGGCCCCGGTGATAGGCCCAGAGATGCTGACTGGAAAAGAAACCGACCAATCAGAACCAAATCTGGGTGAACTGTGAGGAGCCAATGGCTGCGTAGGAGGCGGAGCTTTTGCCACTGACTGGCATAGAAACCGACCAATCAGAGCCAAATTGGCCGGCAGAGGAGGGCAGTTGGGGGCGAGATCAGGCCAGCAGGGGAGGGCAGTTGGGGGAGATCGGACTGGCAGGGGAGGGCAGTTGGGGGCAACCAGGCTGGCAGGGGAGAGCAGTTGGGGGTGAGATCAGGCCAGCAGAGGAGGGCAGTTGGGGGCAAGATCAGACCAGTAGGGGAGGGCAGTTAGGGGTGATCAGGCAGGCAGGCAGGTAGAGGCAGTTGGGGGCGATCAGGCAGGCAGGCAGAGAGGATAGAGGTGATGAGGCAGGCAGGCAGAGGGGTTGGGGCAATCAGGCAGGCAGGCAGATGAGCAGTTAAGAGCCAGCAGTCCCAGATTGCGAGAGGGATGTCCGATTTAGGCCCGACCCCACAGGGTTCCTAATAGGAGAGGGTGCAGGCTGGGCTGAGGGAACCCCCCCTCCATGCATGAATTTTGTGCACCGGGCCACTAGTATTTTAATAAGGCAGAAAGTAGGCTTACTTTCATCCCTCTTAACAAAACAAAACTGTTCTTAATCCACAAACTTGAAACTCCCAAAACAGGTATTCACTGTGATATGAACCCTGCAACAGAAGGCTTATCACACTTACTTGTTCCACGTAATAAAAGTTGCTCTCTGTGTCGAAATGCCAAGGCCAACAATTTGATTCATCTCTATTCCTGCAGCTGAAAATAAAGATGGATAAATCACATGTTTAAAAGTCAATGAAATTTTTCTTTATAAATTGTAGTATGGAAAAATTATTGAGTATAATCTTTAGGAAAAACATCTAGGGTTAGCATTTTTTTTTCTTTTTATTGTTTCAATATTATTTTGTACTGATTACATGTGTACAGCATAGTAGTTAGGCAATCATATACTTTACAAAGTGTTCCCCTGATATTTCCAGTACCTAACTGGCATTTAAATTTAAAAAAAAAAATTTTTTAGAGAGGAAGGGAGAGAGAGAAACATCAATCTGTGAGAGAAACATTGATTGGCTGCCTCCCGTATGAACCCCAACTAAGGATTGAACCTGCAACCAAAGCATGTGCCCTAACCAGGAATTGAACACTGAACCTTTCAGTGTATGGGACAACACTCTAACCAACTGAGCCACCTGGCCAGGGCCCTACCAGGCATTCTAATAACACATTTGGCATTAATAAAGACAGCATTACTAAGATGATTCCTTTAAGGGAAAATGGCCATATTCCAATAATAACAAAATGACCTTCATCTTTAAATGTTTGAAAAAAAAACTATTAAAAGTCAGATTATATTTTCTTCTTGATAATACTAAAATATTGGATCTCAATTTAAGCAATGATCAATCATAATAGAAGTTGGTAAATGGCAATAAAGGAAAATCCCCAGTGAAACTCAGTTCTTATTTTCCACATGAACAGATGCTAGGATATAAACAAAAACATAGTGGGGGTTTAGGGTTCAAATTTCTTAAAATATAGCAAGTTTTTTGTGAAGTTCTTTTAAAAAAACATTTATCCCATTGAGCAAATTAGAGACAACTTCAATTTGAGCAGAGAAAGACAAACCATCCCCTAAACAGTACGCCTCCCAAAAATACTTAACCTGAACCATGAGGAAGTAATCAGACAACTCCAAAATGCAGGACAGTCTACTAAGCTGGTCTGTAATTTTGAACACTTGTCAATGCCACAAAGAACATGCTCTAGATTAAAGGAGACTAAATCGGCCCTAACCGGTTTGGCTCAGTGGATAGAGCATCGGCCTGCAGACTGAAGGGTCCCAGGTTCGATTCCGGTCAAGGGCATGTACCTTGGTTGCGGGCACATCCCCAGTAGGGGGTGTGCAGGAGGCAGCTGATCAATGTTTCTCTCTCATAGATGTTTCTAACTCTCTATCCCTCTTCCTTCCTCTCTGTAACAAATCAATAAAATATATTTTAAAAAAAAGAAAAATAAAATAAAAAATAAAGGAGACTAAATCGATTGACTGCTAAATGCAATGCCTCATCTTAGGTTAGATTCTGTATTGAAAACGAAAGTTATTAATGACTGAGGTAACAGGGGAATACTGAAGTCTAATAGGCATTAGAAAATAGTACTGTTGTGGACTCTGAGAAGGAAGATACCAAATAAGAAGGGCTCCTGATGGCTAACTGGACTCAAATTTAAAAAAACAGAACCTAGCAGCCATTTCTACACAGGGCCCTCTCATGCAAACTGTACTTTAGGGAGAATCCTGCACTAAGCTGCCTGCCTGCTCTGTGTTCCTGCCAGCCGACCAGGCTCCTTATCAAGGAGTTCCTGGAATCCTACTTCAACCAATGGAACTAAGACTTTCCCCCATTTAATTGAAGCTGCACAGCTATATCCCCATCAACATCTTCACTGACCAATTGACCAATCAGAGCAGTTCCATTCTGACCAATCAGGAAAGTGCCTTTTGGACCAATCAAACTGTGAGGATTTGGGGTCCTTATTTGCATGAAGACAGACCAATCAGGGATCAGGGGTCAGAGATATCTGTCTATATGTCAGCTCCCCGCTCTCTCTGGGAGCCCACTTTCTTCCCTTTCCACCAAGGACTAAGAGCTGTGTTTCCATTGCTGAGCTGACACACTGAAGATGTCTCACTAGAGCAGAGCAGAACAGTGCAGAAGAAAGCAGTCTAGCTCAGAGCAGAGCTGTCTAGCCAGAAAGGAGCCTGGTACCAGGGCCACCTGGCCCCGGGCTACCTCACTCCCGTGCTGTTTTCACCGCCCTGCTGTATCGCAATTGAGCTGTTTTGCACTAAATAAAGTTTCCTTCCTCAGAGTACCCCAAAATGGGGATTCCTGTTGGTGTTAAATTGGTGTGAATGTCCATCAGCTGACACCATATTAATGTTAAATTTCCTGGCTGTGTTGATACAGGAGAATACTACTTTTCTTTGGAAATAATGCTGAAGTATTTAGGGATAACGTTAAGTCACAACCAACCCTCAAATGAATCAGCCAAAAAGTTTGTAGAGGATAATACAGTAAACATTGCAAAAAATGTCTGAATCTCTACAGGTGTTCAGTGTACTATTTGTGCAAAATTTTATAAGTTTTGAAATATTTCAAACCAAAAAGGTGAAAAGTAATTCAGCCAGAAAAATAAAGTAAAAGACCTTTCTGGATTTACATTTACAAGTCATCTTTCATATGTTCTTTAAGAGTGGCACTGAAAACATTCTTAAAGAGCTAAGATTTTGGACCATGGCAGCAGCCAGGAAAGCACTTTGAATGGAGAGGCCACACAGAAAAATCAAAAACATATTTTATAATAAAGGTTACTCAGTGTAACTCCTGACAGCAGGAACTGTGTGTTATAATTTTGTTTATAACCCTTTGGCATTTTGTACATAACAGGAAATCAAATAGGCACCAGCTGCAACCTGGAATAAAGATGGAATGTGAGCCTTTCAACTATGGCTGAAAAAACTTAAACCAGAGGGCAGAGTTGCTGTTTCCATTCCTTGAGAAAGCAGTTTACTATAAACTGCAATGTCGCCGAAACCGGTTTGGCTCAGTGGATAGAGCGTCGGCCTGCGGACTGAAGGGTCCCAGGTTCGATTCCGGTCAAGGGCATGTACCTTGGTTGCGGGCACATCCCCAGTGGGAGGTGTGCAGGAGGCAGCTGATCGATGTTTCTCTCTCATCGATGTTTCTAGCTCTCTATCCCTCTCCCTTCCTCTCTGTAAAATATCAATAAAATATATTTAAAAAAAAATAAAAAAAATAAACTGCAATGTCTCCTAAAAAATACTGGAAAAGTGCTATGAAAGAAAAACAGGAAAATGGAGTTGGTATTGTCAAAAGAGCAATCTAAAATAGAGCCAGAAGGCTTCCAGGAAGCTAAGCTAGCTCACACTCACCAGGTGAAACTAAACTTTTGAACTGGAATAACCCAAAGGGCTACATCCTGGCTTTACATCACTGAACTCGCTGTTAAAAAATAAACTTTTCGGAGATCCAAGATGGCTGCCGATGGGACTGCAGGCTGCTAGATAGTTTGAGAGTGAGAGAATGAAAGGGGAGTGCGTGGACGTGCAGGGAGTGTCAGTATTTGTGTGTGAGGGACAGCTATACTCCAAGGGACTGTTGAGGACTGGTGGACCAGGCCACCTGTGACCGTGCAGCTTCTACTGCAGCTGAAATCTCTCCCAGAGCGGCCAGCTCTGCCACAGAGGCCACGCCATCTTGAAGGGGAGACGGCTGTGATCGGAGACTGACTGTGATCAGTACCCCAGCCTTACCTTCAAACAGGAGATCTCAGAGGCCACCTGGGACCTTAAAACCACAACGCCCAGGGACCAGTTACCTCAGCTGCGAATCCATGAATGCTGGAACTCCAACCTCCCTGACCATGGGCGCCTGGGAGGTCTGCTCAGGGGAAAACACTCACGCAAATTCACAGACGGGCCCTGCATCTTCTCACAGAGCAGAAGGAACAGCTGAATCAAAGAGCACCCACCTGGAACTGGCGAATTAAACACAGCGGGCACTGCCTAAAGAAAGGTAAGATTTGGGATCCAGGCTAGAGGGAGAAACACGCACAGTGGGAACAAGAGCCTCAAAGAAAGACTGACCCCCACAAAATTCTCGACTGTTGGGATCAATGTAGCCCTTGAATGTGGAAGGGGGTCCACAGGGCTGCTGGCAGAAGGGGATTCTAGATATTAACCCACAGCTGGACTGGACCCAGAAAGGCAACCTGAAGTACTGTTCCGGCTGCACAGAGTCGCGCACAGAGTCGTGCACAGAGTGGCGCAGAGAATTGTGTGCAGAGCCAGAGTAGAGAGGACTTTTAGCCCAGGATATTAAGACAGAAACACTGCCACCCAGGGGCTGTAGCACAAATTGACTCTTGTGTGTAAATACAACTAAAAACAGACTGAGAACCAAAGAGAGCAGAGAGAGATCCCGCCTGCTTGAAAATAAGGTTGTGGCTTACAACACCAGGAAATTTCAATACTGTGCTGACTACCTGCAAGAAAAAAGATGTGTCAAGCAGAACAGTGGAGGAAGTGAATGACCTTCACTACTTCACATTTTTATTTTTTATCTTTTACTTAAGAAACTAATTTTTTCTCTCACTCGATTTTACCTTATTTTTTATTATATTTTTATTTTTAACTATTAGTATTAATACTATTATTTTACCCTTTTTAAAAAAGTTTTATTTTATGTTATTTTTTCTTTATTTTATTTTGGGATTAGTGTTATACATTCTATTTTGATTTTCCCTTTAGCATTACTTTACTCTTATCTCAATTTTTCTTTTATACCAACACTCTCTTCATCACTTTTCCCCTTTTTGTCCTGTTTCTCTTACCCTGTTCCTGCTTTAGTTTTTCTCTACCCCTTTTTTTTACTCCGTTAAAAATTGATCTTACTCATACATCTAATTTCCTCTCCCCTGCTCCAAACCCATTCACACTTCTCTCTTCGCTTTCTTCACTACCCAAATTCTTTTTCTTTTTTTGCCTTTTTCTTTCTTTCTGTCTTGCTGTTTGTTTGATTATTGGTTACTTTTGTTTTTTGTGTTTTTTTTGGTTTTGTTTTTCCTCTCCTCGCTTGTTCTCTTCTTCTACTAATAGCTTAACTAATTCCAATGACCAACTCAGGCCTAGCTACTCTCTATCCTCCTTTTCCAATAGTAAACAAATACATAGATAGATAGATAGATAGATAGATAGATTAAAGGAGGAAAATTATATACACATATTTTTTCTTTTATATGTATATTTCAATATACGTATATATATGTAATTTGTTACTATTCTTCTTATACACCCATTCTCTTTCTACCTCCTCTATACTGAATTGTGGCTATTTCCCCATTCATTCAATTCCTTGACCTTACCTCCTGGAAATAAGCTCTGCCTCCTCAGATTCATCTGGGAGATTATTGTTTGTATTTTTTGGATTAGTTGTTCTTTGTAGTTTGCATTCACCTCTGGGTGTTTGTTGTTTGCATTTTTTTGGATTAGTTGTTTTATTGGAGTTTTCTCCCCATATATATATTTTCCCCTTCTTTTTCCTTCTCTCTCTTTTCTCTCTTACATTCTTTCCTTTTCTCAATAACATTTTTGCACTCTTCTCTATTCCCTAATTCTCTTTTCTCTGGTAGTCACCTTTATTTAGGAGTATTAGTATTGTGAATACATTTGAGTTTGGTGCCCTGTGCATTGTGTCTTGTTGTGCAGTATTTTGTGCCTTTAAGTCAATGCAGGAGAGAGAGAACTACATAACCAGAAACCCTGGAAGAAGCAATCATGGGGAGACAAAGAAACAGCCCACATATGAAAGAAAAGGCGGCATCACCAGAAAAGGAAGTAAATGGAATGGAGGCAAGTAATATGACAGAGAAAGAATTCAGAGCAATGGTTATAAGGTCGCTAAAAAGGATGGAAGACAAATTCAACAATATGTGTAAGAACCAAGAGGAAATGAAAAATGACATCGCTGCAATAGAAAGCATCAAAAGTAGAATAGAAGAAGCAGAGGACCACATCAGTGAGCTAGAAGACAAGGTAGGAAAAAATACCCAAGCAGAAGAGCATCTAGAAAAAAAAACTTAAAAAACAGGAGGAGAGCCTAAGGGAACTTTGGGACAACATGAAATAAAACAACATCCGCATAATAGGGGTCCCAGAAGGAGAGGAAACTGAGCAAGGAATAGAAACCCTGTTTGAAGAAATAATGGCAGAAAACTTCCCTGATATCAGGAAGAAAAACTCACACAAGTCCAAGAAGCTCACAGAGTCCCAAACAAGATGAACCCCAAAAAATCAATACCAAGACACATTATAATTAAATTGGCAAACACCAACAACAAAGTAAGAATCTTAAAGGCTGCCAGAGAAAGACAGAAAGTTACCTACAAAGGATCTCCCATCAAAATATTGACTGATTTCTAAACAGAAACACATCAGGCCAGAAGGGAATGGAATGAAATATACGAAGTCATGAAAGCAAGGGTCTGAATCCAAGAATACTGTACCCAACAAGGATATCAATAAAAATTGAGGGTGAAATCAGGAGCTTCACAGACAAAAAAGGGACTAAGGGAGTTTACTATCACCAAACTAGCAATGCAAGAAATGCTAAAGGGTCTGCTGTAAAAAGAATTAATAGGAAGGGAAGAAGGAACAAAGGCATAAAAAATAAAAAAGGCGACAAACAAGTACCTATCAATAATAACTTTAAATGTAAATGGATTAAATGCCCCAATCAAAAGACATAGGGTAACGGATTGGATAAGAAAACACGAGCCATATATCTGCTGTCTACAGGAAACCCACCTTAGAATAAGGGACTCACACAGACTGATGGTGAATGGATGGAAAAAGGTTTTTCAGGCGATGGAAATGAAAAAAAAAAAAAGCTGGGGTAGCAATACTTATACGTGACAAATTAGACCTCAAAGTGAAGGCCATAACAAGAGATAAGGAAGGCCACTTCATAATACTAAAGAAAACAATTCAACAAGAAGATATAACTCTGGTAAACAAATATGCACCCAATACAGGAGCACCCAAATACATAAAAAAAAACTTCTGGAGGATTTCAAGGGAGAGATTGACAGCAATACAGTCATAGTAGGGGACTTTAATACCCCATTAACACCATTGGACAAGTCCTCTAAACAAAAAATCAGAAAAGAAACAGCAACCCTAAATGACTCACTAGATCAGGTGGAATTAATTGACATCTTCAGAACATTCCACCCCAAAGCCACAGAATATACATTCTACTCAAGTGCACATGGGTCATTTTCAAAGATAGACCACATATTAGGGCACAGGCAAAGTCTCTTCAAATTCAAGAATATAGAAATCATATCAAGCATCTTCTCAGATCACAATGGCACAAAACTAGAAATCAACTACAATAAAAACAATTAAAAAAATCAAACACCTGGAGGCTAAATAGCATGCTTTTAAACAATGATTGGGTTACCAAAGAGGTCAAAGAAGAAATAAAAGCATGATGGCAACAAATGACAATGAAAACACAACAATCCAAAATCTATGGGACACAGCGAAAGCAGTCTTGACAGGGAAGTTCATAGCTCTGCAGGCCATTCTCAAAAAACAAGAAAAGATGGTAATAAATTATCTAACCCTCAAAGAGTTAGAGAGCAACAAGAAAAGCCCAGCATAACCAGGAGGAAGGAAATAATAAAGATCAGAGCGGAGATAAACGACATACAGACCAAAAACACAATACAAAAGATCAACAAAACCAAGAGCTGGTTCTTTGAAAGGATAAAAAAGACTGATGAACCTCTAGCCAGGCTCACCAAGAAGCAAAGAGAGAGGACCCAAATAAACAAAATCAGAAATGAAAGAGGAGAAGTAACAACAGACCCCACAGAAATACAAATGATTATGAAAAAATACTATGAACAACTCTATTCCAACAAAATGGACAACCTAGATGAAATGAACATATTCTCAGAAAAATACAAGCTCCCAAAACTCAATCAAGAAGAATCAAAAAACCTGAATAGGCCGATAACTACCGAAGAAATTGAAGCAGCGATCAAAAATTTTCCAGCAAACAAAAGCCCTGGTCTGGACGGCTTTATAGGGGAGTTCTACCAAGCATTCAAAGAAGAACTAAAACCTATCCTCCTCAGACTATTTCAAAAAATTCAAGAGGAAGGCACACTTCCAAGCTCTTTCTATGAAGCCATAATTACCCTAATCCCAAAACCAGATAAAGACACCACAAAAAAAGAGAACTACAGGCCATTATCCTTGATGAACATAGATGCTAAAATCCTCAACAAAATTCTAGCAAATTGAATTCAGCAATACCTTAGAAATATCATACACCATGTCCAAGTGGGATTTATTCCGGGGATGCAAGGATGGTACAATATCCACAAATCAATAAATGTGATACATCACATAAACAAACTGACAGACAAAAATCACATAATCATATCAATCGATGCAGAAAAGGCATTTGACAAAATCCAACACCCTTTTTGATAAAAACTCTCAGCAAAGTGGGAATAGAGGGATCATACCTCAACATAATAAAAGCCTTATATGACAAACATACAGCCAACATCATACTCAATGGGCAAAAACTAAACTCATTTCCCCTAAGAACAGAAACAAGACAGGGATGCCCACTTTCACCACTCCTGTTCGATATAGTACTGGAAGTGCTAGCTATAGCGATTAGACAAGAAGAAGAAATAAAAAGGCATCCAAATTGGAAAAGAAGAAGTAAAACTGTCCTTATTTGCAGATGACATGATACTATACATAGAAAACCCCAAAGACTCCATCAAAAAAAACTACTGGACTTGCCGGAATCGGTTTGGCTCAGTGGATAGAGCGTCGGCCTGCGAACTGAAGGGTCCCAGGTTCGATTCTGGTCAAGGGCATGTACCTTGATTGCGGGCACATCCCCAGTGGGAGGTGTGCAGGAGGCAGCTGATCGATGTTTCTCTCTCATCGATGTTTCTAGCTCTCTATCCCTCTTCCTTCCTCTCTGTAAAATATCAATAAAATATATTTAAAAAAAAAAAAAAAAAAAAACTACTGGACCTAATAAGTGAATTTGGCAAAGTAGCAGGATACAAAATTAACACCCAGAAATCTATGGCCTTTTTATACACTAATAATGAACTCACAGAAAGAGAAACGAAAAAAAAATCCCATTTACCATTGCGCCAAAAAAATTAAGATACCTAAGAATAAACTTAACTAAGGACATAGAAGACCTGTACTCAGAAAACTACAGGACATTGAAAAAAGAGATAGAGGAAGACATGAACAAATGAAAGAATATACCATGTTCATAGATTGGTAGAATCAACATCATTAAAATGTCCATACTACCCAAAGCAATCCATAAATTCAATGCAATCCCCATTAAAATACCAACTGCATACTTCGAAGACCTAGAACAAACTCTCCAAAAATTCATCTGGAATAAAAAAAGACCCTGAATAGGTGCAGCAATCTTGAGAAAGAAGAACAATGTAGGCGGGATCACAATACTAGGTATCAAGCTATACTACAAAGCCACTGTTCTCAAAACTGCCTGGTACTGGCACCAGAACAGACATATAGACCAGTGGAACAGAATAGAGAACCCAGAAATCGACACAAGCCAGTATGCTCAATTAATATTTGACAAAGGAGGCGAGAGCATACAATGGAGGCAAGACAGTCTCTTCAATAAATGGTGTTGGGAAAACTGAACAGATACTTGCATAAAAATGAAACTAGATCACCAACTCACACCATACACAAAAATAAACTCAAAATGGATAAAGGGCTTAAATGTAAGATGGGAAACCATAAAAATCTTAGAATAAGCCACAGGCAGCAAAATAGCAGACATTTGTCATAGCAATACAGCTCCTAGGGCAGTGAAAACTAAGAAGAAAATAAACAAATGGGACTACATCAAGTAAAAAGCTTCTGCACAGCAAAAGAAACCATCAACAAAACAACAAGAAAGCCCACTGCATGGAAGAACATATTTGCCAATGTTATTTCTGATAAGAGTTTAATCTCCAAAATTTACAGGGAACTCATACAACTTAACAAGAGGAAGATAAACAATCCAATCAAAAATGGGCAACGCGCCTAAAAAGACACTTTTCGAAAGAGGACATTCAGAAAGCCAAGAGACATATGAAAACATGCTCAAAGTCACTAATCATCGGAGAGATGCAAATCAAAACAACAATGTGGTACCACCTCACACCTGTCAGAATGGCTATCATCAACAAATCAACAGACGACAAGTGCTGGCAAGGATGTGGAGAAAAAGGAACCCTCGTGCACTGCTGGTGGGAATGCAGACTGGTGAAGCCACTGTGGAAGACAGTATGGAGTTTCCTCAAAAAGTTAAAAATGGAACTCCCATTTGACCCAGTGATCCCACTTCTAGGACTATATCCCAAGAAACCAGAAACACCAATCAGAAATTATATATGCACCCCTATGTTCATAGCAGCACAATTTACAATAGCTAAGATTTGGAAACAACCTAAATGTCCTTCAGCAGATGAATGGATTAGAAAACTGTGGTACATCTACACAATGGAATACTACACTGGTATAAAAAAGGAGGAATTCTTACCATTTGCAACAGCATGGATGGAACTGGAAAGCATTATGCTAAGTGAAATAAACCAGTCAATGAAAGAAAAATACCACATGATCTCGCTCATTTATGGATAATAAAGAACATTATAAACTGATGGACAAAAATAGATACAGAGGCAGAGCAGCATCGAACAGACTGTCAAACGACAGCGGGAAGGCTGGGGAGGGTTGGGCGGGCAGGTAAGAGATCAACCAAAGGACTTGTATGCATGCATATAAGCATAACCAATGGATACAAGATACTGGGGGTAGGGGATACCGGGAGAAGGTCAATGGGGGAAAAAAGGAGACGTGTACTACTCTTTGTAATACTTTAAGTAATAAAATAAAATTAAAAAAATAAACTTTTCACCTAGCAATAGACATACGCAATTAGTCATGTACAGCATAGTGTAAGTCTGCTTGCCAGCACCAATCACAGCTCTTTCAAAGCAGCTCATGTAACTCTTTGAAAGCCACCTTGTTCTGTCTTCACAAACTCCCTTTCTTTCATGTTCGGAACACAGTTGGGGTTTCTAACCAAATGTATGCTTCCAACCCCAGAAGTAACACTTTTGTTTGCCTTGACATTCTTGGTCAAAACGGATTGACATTGTGACACCAATAAAATGCTATATATGTAATTATAACCTATGAAACCCACAAAATTTTACAGACTCCTCAGGAAAATTCTTATTACAAACAAAATATACTTTATCATTTTTATTTTCATAAATCCAATTACCTTTGACAGATTCTTTTATTACAGCAACAAATTGAAGCCAGAGAACATCAGGATCAATTTCAACCCAGCCAATTTGAGGACAAAGACTTACTACCTATGGAAAAGACAAGATTTAGTATAAACAACCTAAGATCAAGTCAGTAGTATGTGGGTCTTAAGATTACTTGTTAAAATCATTAACATGATTTTATTGATTATCTAATTTATTTTTAAGTGGAAAAAATATTTATACGAAATAATAAAAGATGATACACCAAAATAACAGTTTTCTTCAGTTTGAGTTTACAGAAGATTTTAGCTTTATTTTATCTTTATTTTCCAAGTTTATCTTTATTTTCGAAGATTTCTACAATAAATACGTGTTATTTCTGCAATAAGAAAAAAGTCAGACACTTAGAAAACAAAAATTAACAAACAACATACCAAGTTCTGGTTCAGACTATGTTGGAGCAAACATACTACACTCTGTCCCTCTCACTGAATGCAGATATAAAAGCTGGGCAGAATGCATGGAGCAGCTATTTGGAGACTCAAGGAAGTATATTGGGGCAGGTGGAGTGGGTTAAAAGATAGGAATTCAAGTACCACTGGACTGGTGGTAAGTCTCCTATTTTTCTTCTGGTATTCCCTGGCCTGGACTCAAGGCAGCCTGAAAACCAAAAGTGGGAACCAGGATGCAGTAAATACCAAAGAGAAGCACTTTTCTTTTGGCTAACACTCAGAGGGAATGGGAGAAAGCCCTCATATTTCTTTTCTTTCCCCAACCCCTTGCCTCCACACTTTTGTACCAAGGTTAACCCGTAGTGGTGGCTGCCTTAGTAACCACAAGCACCTAAAGTACTGAGGGGGTAAAGCTTTCTCTCCAAACAAAGGAGCTGTGGGTCCAAAAGGGTAACATGACCCCGCAGGCTTTTTTCTCTCTGTGTGCTCCTGATGCCTGCCCCCAGATATGGGAAATGCCTGGCAGAATAATGTAACGAAAGCTCCAGCTTTCTAGGAAGATCTCAGAGAGGAAGGAGCTTGAGAAAGCTATTCCAGAAAGCTGTGTACAAATTCTTAGGCTCACCTCAAAGCTGCACATCTGTAAATATAATCCTAAACAGCATAGCAAAGATGTTAAGATCAGAACTAGGGGGCACACCAGTTGACCACTGGGTGGCACATACACAGGGCATATCCAAACAGTACTTCCAAGTGTGAGAACAGAACACTGAAACCAAAGCCCACAGAAGGCTGGTCAGAATTTTTAGTCTGAGCCCAACTGCATTAATTGCCTGCTAAAAGAAAAATACATTCATCACAGGATTTACACAAGATCAGAGTATTAAACCATGATGTTCAAAGGGTCCAGGATACAATCCAAAATTATAAAAGAAGAGAAAAATCTCAACTCAGACGGGGAAAGATAATCAATAGCTACCAATGCCAAGATGACACAGAAGATACCTGAAAAGGGTTTTAAAGCAGCTCCAAGAAGAACAAATTCTTTTGAAACAAATGGAAAGACAGAAAGTCTCAGCAAAAAAAAATAGAAGACATAAAAAGAAAATTTTTAGAATTGAAAAATACAATATTTAGGGGAGTGGAAGAAATTGAGTGATGATGGTCAAAGGGTGCAAATTTTCAGTTATAAGTTTTGAAGACCTAATGTACAGACAGCATGGTGACTATAGTTGTTAATAATGTGTTGTATACTTGAAATTTGCTAAGAAAGTAGTTCTTCACATAAACACATACAAATGGTAATCTTCTGAGGTTATAGATATGTTAATTAATTTGATTGTGATAATCATTGCACAATGTGTAGGTATACCAAATATAATGTTCACCTTAAATATTTACAGATTTTATTGGTCAATCATACCTCAATAGAGCTGGAAAAAATCAATTTAAAAAAGAAATAATTAAAATTAAAAAACATACTGGATGGGCTCAATAGTAGAATGCAGATAGAAGAAAGTCAATAAACTTGAAGACAGATCAATACAAATTACATATTCTGAAAAACAGAAAGAAAAATATTGGAAAAAATGAATAAGGTCTCAGGGATCTGTGGGAAAGAGCTAAAGATCTACTAGTTATGCCATCACTAGAGGCCCAGTGCACAAATTCGTGCACGGGTGGGGTCCATCGGCCTGGCCGGCGATCAGGGCCAATTGGGGCCATCCTGATCGGGGCCAGTGGCCAGGGGGAGGGACTGTGGGAGGTTGGCCGGACTGCCGGAGGTTGGCTGGCGGCAGGGGGTTGGCTGTGGGAGCACACTAACCAGCAGGGGGCAACTCCTACGTTGAGCGTCTGCCCCCCTGGTGGTCAGTGCACATCATAGCTATCGTCCAGCTCTCAGGCTGTAACGGTCACTTAGGCCTTTATGTATATAGATAACTATTAGTAAAGAAATGAGAGTTCCATGCAGAAAAATATGACGTCAGGGAAGTAATAGTGCTTAAAACTCTTCAAGTTCAGTGAGATTTCAAATCTGTATATTCTAGAAGCTGAAAAAACGCCTAACAGGATAAGTCCAAATTCATACACATCCAGATTCAGCATAATTAAAATGATGAAAACCAAAAACAAAAATCTTGAAAGCAGCCAGACACATTAAATATATAAAACAATAATCTGAATGAGTGTAATTTTTTCCTCAGAACAATGAACACCAGGAGGAAGTAGCTCAACATTCTTAAAGTGCTAAAATAAACAGTCATCCACAATTCTATATCAAAATTCCAGTAGAATTTTTGTAGATATAGACATGATGATTCTAAAATTTATATAGAACTAAAATAGCCAAAAATGTTGAAAAGAATAAAACTGGAAGAATCACACTACCCAATTTCAAGACTTACTAATTATAAAGCTACAGTAATCAAGTAGGTGTAGACAAATAGATCAATGGTATAGAATAAAGTGCAGAAATAGACCTATACAAAGATAGCTCATTAATTTCTAACAAATGTATAAGGCAATTTAATGGAGAAAAGATAGCTTTTTCAACAGAGTTTGGACAATTACACATCCATGTGCAAAAAAATTAACTTCAACCTAAACCTCACATCTTATACAAAAATTAACTCAAAAGGTATCATAGCTCTAAATGTAAAACTGTACAATGTTTAGAAGAAAACACAGGAGAAAATCTTTGTTACTTGGGGTTAGGTGAAGAGTTAGAGATGACACCAAAAGTACGATTCATAAAACAAAATAAATTGTATTTCATCAAAATTAAAAACATTTGCTCTGCAAAAGATACTGTTAAGAGAACGAAAAGATTACATAGACTGATTGAAAATATATGCAAATCATATAACCAATATAGGAATCATATTAAGAATATATAAAGAATTCTCAAAACTCAACAGTAAGGAAACAACCCAATTAAAAATGGGCAAAAGACTTGAACAGGCACTTTACCAAAGAAGATATATGGATAGCAAATAAGCACATAAAAATATTCAACATCATTAGCAATTAGGGAAATGCAAGTCAAAACCACAATGAAACACCACTACATCTATTAGGATGCATAAAATAAAAAACACTAATAATATCAAGTGTCATGAAGAACAAATGGAACTCTTATACATTGCTGGTGGGAATGCAAAATGGGACAGCCAATCTGGAAAAGTTTGGCATTTCTTGTTAAACTAAACATTCACTTATCCTAAGACTCAACAATCCCACTCCTAGATATTTATCCTAAAGAAATGAAAACTTATGTTCACATTAAAATCTGTACAAAATGTTCATATTTTATTCAGTTCTATTCAAAATTACCAGAAAATGGAAACAACCCAAAATGTACTTCAACAGGTAAATGAATGTGATATATCATAATGGGTTATTACTCAGAAATAAAAATGAACAAGATTGATACACACAACAACATAGGCATATCTAAAAGGAATTATGCTGAAAAAAGCCAGTTTCCAAAGAATATTTACTATATTGTTCTACTTAGATGACGTTCTCAAAAAGAAAAAACTGTGTGATGGAAAATAGATCAATGGCTATCAGAAGTTACGTACAGGAGGAGGGTATGACTACAAAGACTAATACAAGGGAGTTTCCTGGGATACTTCTATACATGTACTAAAACTCACAGAACTTATTCACTACAAAAGTCAATTTTAGTGTATATTAATTTTTAAAATAAAAGGAACTTATAGCTTTAGGTTAAAACAACTTAAATATAGTGTTTTATCTCCAATTCCTCTCAAGACTCAATTAAGATAAAAACATTAAAATGGTCTATGTAGGACAAGAGAGCAAACAAGTTCAGACCAGGTTTTAACAAATGTTTTGTTTGTTTGTTTGTTTGTTTGTTTAATTATATCTGTACTAGAGGCCCGGTGCATGAGTGGGGGGAGTCCCTCAGCCCAGCCTGCACCCTCTCGCAGTCCAGGGCCCCTCAGGGAATATCAAACTGCCAGCTTAGGCAGGCAGATATCCCCCGAGGGGTCCTTAGCGCTGCCACGGAGGCAGGAGAGGCTTCCACTCTGGGGGCACACTGACCACCAGGGGGCAGCTCCTGCATTGAGTGTCTGCCCCCTGGTGGTCAGTGTGTGTCATAGCAACCAGTCGTTCTGCCATTCGGTTGATTAGTATATTAGCCTTTTATTATATAGAACTAGAGGCCCGGTGCACAAAATTCGTGCACGGGGGGGTGTGTCCCTCAGCCCAGCCTGCACCCTCTCCAATCAGGGACCCTTTGAGGGATGTCTGACTGCCCGCTTAGGCCTCCCAACTGCTCACCTGCCTGCCTTCCTGATTGCCCCTAACCACTTCTGCCTGCCAGCCTGATCACCCCCTAACCACTCCCCTGCCAGCCTGATTGATGCCTAACTGCTCCCCTGCCAGCCTGATTGGCCCTAAATGCCCTCCCCTGCAGGCCTGTTACCCCCAACTGCCTTTCACTGCAGGCCCAGTCGCCCTCAACTTCACCCTAACTGCCTGCCCCTACTGGCCTGATTGCCCACAATTGCCCTCCCTTGCAGGCCTGGTCCCTCCCAACTGCCCTCCCCTGCTGGCCATCTTGTGGCAGCCATCTTGTGTCCACATGGGGGCAGCCATCTTTGACCACATGGGAGCAGCCATCTTGTGTGTTGGAGTGATGGTCAATTTGCATTATTATTCTTTTATTAGATAGGATTGTTGAGAGTATTACAGCTGTAATTGACTTCCTCCACCCAATCCCACCTTGCCCCAGGCCTGCACCACCCTATTTTCTGTGTCCATGGGTAATGTATTTATGCATATAAGTTCTTTGGTTAATCTCTTCCTGACCCATCCCCGCTTCCACCTGAGATTCATCAGTCTGCTCCATGTTTCCAAGCCTGTGGTTCTATTTTATTCATTGGTTTATTTTGTTCATTAGATTCCTTGTTTATTTATTTTCAGATTCAATTGTTGATAGATATGTATTTATTGCCATTTTACTATTCATATTTTTAGTATTTTTTTCTTCCTTCTTCTTAAAAGAAACCCTTAAAGAAGCTCAGGTGACTGGGGAGGCTAAACTACTGGGGCCTACAGGACACCTACTACACAAAGCCACTCTACCAATTCCAGGAGACATAGCAGCTCTACCTAATACATAGAAACAAACACAGGGAACCAGCCAAAATACAGAGACAAAGAAATATCACAAATGAAAGAACAAAAGAAATCTCCAGAAAAAGAACTAAATGAAATGGAAGCAAGCAAACTACTAGATACAGAGTTCAAAACAAAAGTTATAAGGATACTCAAGGAACTTAATGAGAGTTTCAAGGATCTTAATGAGAGTTTCAAGGATCTGAGAATGTTATGAACTTAGTGAGAATTTCAAGGAAATTAGTGAGAACTTCAAAGACATGAAAAAGTACCAGTCAGAAATGAAGGATACACTAACTAAAATGATGAATAATTTATAGGAAAGCAACAGTAGAGTAGAGGACGCTGAGAATCACATCAGCAATTTGGAATATGAGGAAGCAAAAAACACCTATCAGAAGAGCAAAAAGAAAAAAGGGTCCAAAAATATGAAGTTAGTGTAAGGAGCCTCTGGGACAACTTCAAGCATACCAACATTCACATCATGGAATGCTAGAAGGAGAAGAGAGGGAGCAAGAAATTGAAAATCTATTTGAAGAAATTATGACAAAAAACTTCCCCTACGTGGTGAAAGAAATAGACATACAAGTCCAGAAAGCAAAGAGAGTCCCAAGCAACATGAACCAAAAGAGGCCCACATGAAGATACATCACAATTAAAATGCCAAGGGTTAAAGACAAAGAGAGAATCTTAAAAGCAGCAAGAGAAAAGCAGTTAGTTACCTACAAAGGAGTACCCATAGAACTGTCAGCTGATTTCTCAACAGAAACTTTGCAGGCCAGAAGGAAGTGGTAAAAAAAATATTCAAAGTGATAAAAAGCAAGGACCTACAAGATTACTCTACCCAGAAAAGCTATCATTTAGAATTGCAGGTCAGATAAAGAGCTTCACAGACAAGAAGAAGATAAAGGAGTTCACCACCAACCATTATTACAAGAAATGTTAACAAATGTTTTTAATATCAACAGTGAGTGGGTGGGGTGAGTGGTACATGGTTAAGCAAAGAGGAGAAAACTGCTATCTCATTCCCTGCTCAAATTTAACCAATCTGTGCTCAATCTCTGGCAGAGATTTTAGGGTAGAACCTAAAAATTAGAGGTATCTCCATAGGCTGGGATGTCAGGTGGAGCTGAACAAAGAATAGTTCAAAGTCTTTACTAGCATAAGCATCCCCAATTCCCTTCCTCTAGCCAGCTCACTGCTCCTCCCTAACTATGCAGAAGGTAAGAGGTTTACTCTGGGGCTGGGGACTAATACCAGTATAGTGGGATAAAGCATGATACTAAAAATATGAGCAGATAAGCAACCAAAGATTACCAATTAAGGAAAACCTATAAAATGTAGTGAGCCCTAGCCAGTTTGGCTCAGTGGATAGAGCATCGGCCTGCGGACTGAAGGGTCCCAGGTTCGATTCCGGTCAAGAGCATGTACCTTGGTTGCTGGCACATCCCTGGTAGGGGGTGTGCAGGAGGCAGCTGATCAATGTTTCTCTCTCATCGATGTTTCTAACTCTCTATCCCTCTCCCTTCCTCTCTGTAAAAAATCAATAAAATCTATTTAAAAAAAAAATGTAGTGAAAGGCCAAAATAAGAGAAAAAGGGGAACTCTGAAGTAATATTGACAATGTGAGGAACATTAGGGTGATATGAAAAAATAATCCAGTGAGCTCATCAGAAACAAACAGACCTAACAAAATATATTCCATTCTATTAAATAATATTTCTGTTCTTCCCATGTAAGATTTTCATGCCCACATACTGTAATGGGCATAAAATACACAATAAACACTTCCTCACCCCCAAAACACTCAATGTGGATATCATCGTTTCAAGCCTACAAACCTTTAGACTTAATGGTGGCACTCCAGAGTCACTTCCCCCCACTCCATCAACATTCACAAACATGTCACAAAAGTGAAATCAAACCATACTAAAATTATATAAAGAATATAATCAAAGCTAAGAAGAAAATTTGTTTTGTTGATTAAAAACAAAGACAATCAGATTTTTTTTCAAGAGTGTACAGAAGATACACAGTATTGGTGTACACTGTTTTCTCTGGAGTGGCCTTTCTGTACAGTAAACCCTCTATTTTGTGGACCTCAACTTAATGGACTTCAGATTTAACAGACAAAATTTTCCGTGCCTATGTCATATGTGAAAATTAACACCCTGATAATTTTAAAATTCTTTTAACCAACATTTGCTTATAATCAAATTAATAGGTTATTCTGTATTATTAATTCAGTTATTTCTAACAAATTTTAGCAAACAAGCCATATGATGGAAAAAACCCTGTAGTAATTTCACTGACATAAACTAAATAAATATTACATATCTACAGCTGTTGTCTACATATTTAAATACAGTTACCACCCATAAACAATGTTTGGCAAATGATAAGCACGTGATCACACAGCATCATGCATGCTAACTGGTTCTGTTGTTGCATTGGTGTGACTTTTGTCACATCCCAGCCATGTGCATTTGTTTACTTTTGGTGACAGGCAAATGCAGGCATTCACAAGGCTTATTCAGCATAAATTTTAAATTACAGTAATGCATATAGAAAACTTTGTGAAATTAAATTTTTCATACATACTTAATTTTAATTACACAAACGTGTATAACATAAGTAAAAACAGATAAATTTGCCAATTTTTTAACATATGCATTCAGAAAACCTACTTTACTATGTAACAGACTTTCAGCTTCAACAGACATCCCCTCGCCTGAATTAGTCTGTTATATAGAAGTCTTACTGTATTATTCTTTCAAGCAAAATTTTATCTATCAGTTTCTTCATAATGGCATGCTGTTCCAAAGGGGAACATGATAAGCTTTCTCCATTTTGAAAAACTAAAATCATCAAATATTCACATGTGGAATTTTCAACTCTGAATACTATTTTAGGATATAACACTAACATTTGAGAGTCCATGAAAAGTTTATTTATTTTAATCATTTTTGAATTTTTAATTAGTTGACATAAATTATTGTTAATTTCAGGTGTACATAACTTACTAAGTGATCATCCCAATAAATCTCACACCTGACATCATATAAGAGTATTATTGACTGTATTCCCTATGCTGTACTTTATATCCCCATGACTATTCTGTAACAACCAATTTGTACTTTGTAATCCCTTCACCTTTTCACCCATCCATTCAATCCCCCCTCCAATCTGGCAACCTTCAAAACATTTTCTGTATCTATTAGTCTAGTTCTGTTCTGCTTGTTCATTAATTTTGTTGTGTTTTTTTTTTAGATTCAATTGTTGATAGGTATGTACTTATTGCCATTTTATTGTTCATATTATTTTATCTTTTTTTCCTTCTCCTTAAAGAAGAGCCTTTAACATTGCATATCATACTGGTTGGTGGTAATGAACTCCTTCGCTTTTTATTGTCTGGGAAGTTCTTTACCTAAAGAACTTTGATTCTAAATGATAGCTTTGCTAGGCAGAGTAATCTTGGTTGCAGGTCCTTGCTTTTCATCACTTTGAATATTTCTTGCCAATCCCTTCTGGCCTGCAAAATTTCTGTTAAGAAGTCAGCCAACAGTCTTATGGTAGCTCCCTTGTAAGTATTTGTTTTTCTATTGCTGCTTTTAAGGTTTGCTCTCTGTCTTTAACCTCTGGCATTTTAATTATGACTTGCCTTGGTGTGGACCTCTTTGGGTTCATCTTGTTTGAAACTCTCTGTGCTTCCTAGACTTGTATGTCCATTTCCTTCACCAAGATAGGGAAGTCTGTCATTTTTTCAAATAGGTTTTCAATTTCTTGCTCTCTCTCTTCTCCTTTCCACACCCCCATAATGAAAATGTTGGTACTTTTGAAGTTGTCTCAGAGCCTCCTTACACTATCATCTCTTTTTGCATTTTTTTTCTTTTTGTTCTTCTGATTAGGTGTTTTTTGCTTCCTTCTATTCCAAATCACTGATTTGATTTTAGCTTCATCACTTACTGTTGATTCCCTGTAAGTTATTCTTTTCAGTTAGTGTATCCTTTACTTCTGACTGGTGCTTTTTTTATGCTGTTGAGGTTCTCACTAAGTTCACTGAGCATCCTTATAACCAGTGTTGTTGTTTTAAAGTTTTTTCTTTTTACTTTTTTGTTAATCCTCCACCCAAGGATATTTTTCCATTGCTTTTTAGAGGGAATGGATGAGAGAGGTAAAGACAGAGAGAAACAATAATGTGAGAGAAACATATCAATTGAATGCCTCCTGCATGGGCCCCAACCAAGGCCAGGGCCAGGGCCAGGAAAGAGCCTGAAAACAAGGTACGAGCCCTTGACTGATTACCAACCTCCAACCACCATGGAAAATTAGCTATGCAGGAACCCACTCAAAGAGCAGGACTTATTTCAGCAGGATTCTGGTGCCTCTTTGAGTCTGTCCCTTAAGTGTGTCACTGGTGGAGGTGATTGGGTGGTGATACTTAAACGTGGTCTGATGCTGCCCACTGGGTGCTCTGGGACCTCCTAGGAGGTGTAGGCCAAGGTGCAGGCACTGCCTGTGTTCTGCCAGGGGTCACCCATCATGAGCTGCAAAGTGATCTGTAGATGGCTTCTTGTGTCAGGCTTGGAGGTGTCCCAATGAGGCCAAGCTGTGAACCAAGGGCAGCTGCTACTGGTGTCAAGCCTGGGGCCACTTTGCAAGAGGTACAGAGCTCCATGAGGCCAGATGCTCCTTGTTTGAGACATTTTAGGAAACTCTGAAGCATGAATCAAGACATGCCATTCCTGCCGAAACCGGTTTGGCTCAGTGGATAGAGCGTCGCTGAAGGGTCCCGGGTTCGATTCCGGTCAAGGGCATGTACCTTGGTTGCGGGCACATCCCCGGTGGGAGGTGTGCAGGAGGCAGCTGATCGATGTTTCTCTCTCATCGATGTTTCTAGCTCTCTATCCCTCTCCCTTCCTCTCTGTAAAATATCAATAAAAAAAATTAAAAAAAAAAAAAAAAGACATGCCATTCCTATGGAAAAGCCACTTCAAACAGGTTAGGTGGGGCAGGGCCAGGATAGGGCAAATAGTGTGATCCAGGTTGGTGAAGTCTCAGACATGGTGCCTGCCTGACACCTTTGTGGGAGATCTCAGACAAGGTACAATGGCTTCTGCCAGCACTTCTGTCTGGGAGAAAGCTGTCCTGCCCCCAGCTCTCTCCCTGATATGGAACGATTAAGTTCCTCCCTATATATCTCTGGTACCTTTCAAGCTGCTGCCCCCATATTGGAGCACAGAAGGAGTGAGTCCCAGTTAGTCTGTTTGTGGGTCCTTTAAGAGGAAAGGCCTGGGACTCCAGCAGCCTTAAGTGTATCTCAGCCTCAACCCCTGCTGGTTTTTATAGCCAGAAATTATGGTGACTTCTCTTCCCAGCACTGTAATCCTGGGCTGGGGGGCCTGGTGTGAGGCTGAGACCCATTACTCCTCAGGAGGGTACCTCCACAGCTGAGATATCCCTCCAGATTTTTATCTGCCATACTAGAGGCCCGGTGCACGAAATTCATGGGGGGGGGGGAGGGTGGCCCTCAGCCCATCCTGCACCCTCTCCAATCTGGGACCCCTCTCACAATCCAGGGCTGCTGGCTCCCAACTGCTCGCCTGCCTGCCTGCCTGATTGCCCCTAACCATTTCAGCCTGCCAGCCTGATCACCCCCTAACCACTCCCCTGCCAGCCTGAATGACACCTAACTGCTCCCCTGCCAGCTTGATTGCCCCTAACTGCCCTCCCCTGCAGGCCTGGTCACCCCCAACTGCTCTCCCCTGTTGGCCCGGTCACTCCTAACTGCCCTCCCTTGCCGGCCTGGTCGCCCCTAACTGCCCTCCCCTGCAGGCCTGGTCACCCCCAACTGCTCTCCCCTGCCAGCCCAGTCATCCCCAGCTTCCCTCCCTTGCTGGCCTGGTGACCCCTAACTGTCCTCCCCTGATGGCCCGATAGTCCCTAACTTCCCTCCCCTGCCGCCCTGGTTGCCCCCAACTGCCCTCCTCTGCCAGCCCAATTGTCCCTAACTGTCCTTCCCTGCAGGTCTGGTTGCCCCTAACTGCCCTCCCCTGCAGGCCTGGTCCCCCCCAACTGCCCTCCCCTGCCGACCCGGTCACCCCTAACTGCCCTCCCCTGCAGGCCTGATCACCCCTACCTGCCCTCCCCTGCTGGCCTGGTCACCCCCAACTCCCTCTCCTGCAGGCCTGGTCCCCGCCCTCCCCTGCAGGCCTGATCTCCCCGAACTGCCCTCCCTTGCAGGCCTGGTCCCCCCCAACTGCCTCCCCTGCTGGCCTGATCGCCCACAACTGCCCTCCCCTGCTGGACATCTTGTGTCCACATGGGGGCAGCCATCTTTGACCACATGGGGGAGGCCATCTTGTGTATTGGAGTGATGGTCAATTTGCATATTACCTCTTTATTATATAGGATGTGGGTGTGGGACCAGTCCATTCCATGTTTCCAACCCTCCTACCTGTCTTGATGGGACTTCTTTAATTCCCTAATAATAGGACTTCCATTCAGCTCAATTTCAACTGGTTGTTCTGTAGTTTAGTTGTAATTTTAATGTGGTTATGGGAGGAAGTGAGTACCATGTTTACCTACTCTGCCATATTGGCCAGAAATCATGAAAAGTTTTTTTAAAATACAAATTATAGAAAAAAGACTAAAAATGTACCTCTGCTATTAAAAAGTGAATGCCAAAAGAAACAAAATTGAAGTATTCTCAGAGGCCTAGTACTAGCCTGCTAATGTAAGAGTTCATGTTTTGGGATTTCAATTTTAACTAGAAGACCAACACAGCCTATTTTGTTCCTGTCTCTAAATGGTTATATTTTTCAGTTGTTCTTTCTCCTTTTTTTTTAAAAAAAAAAAAAAGCTATTTATTTGGCAATATCAATCAAATACCATAATAAGAAGTTTGGGGGTTTTATTATACATTAGAGGCCCGGTGCATGAAAATTCATGCACTGTAGGTGGGGGGTCCCTCAGCCTGGCCTGCCCCCTCTCACAGTCCGGGAGCCCTCAGGGGCAGGAGGCAACCCAGCGATCAGGGGAAGGCAACACCCCCATCACACCTCTGTTGCTGTCACTGTTGGCAGCGCAAGCCTCAGCTGGCCCTGGTTACCTGAGTCTCGCCGGCCCTGGGCAGTTGGGCAGCTGCCATCCGAGGCTTGCCTGTGCCTTGGCCAGTCCTGCTTGACTGAGCCTCAGTCAGTGGGGGTGCAGGAGGACCCAAGGCCCCCAGCGGCACTGAGGGGACTCCAGGGGCAGATGCAGGGAGCAGCCGGCCCCACCCATAGGCCGCCATCTTGTGAGGGTGTGATGGTCAATTTGCATATTACCTCTTTATTATATAGGATGCTTTCCATCACAGTATTGGCAGAGGTGCAATTTTGATTAAGAAAATAAACACAAGTTCTATGTCTAATCAATAGAGTCCCACTTAAGCAAATTGAATTTCTAATTAATTTGATCAAATGCAATTCAATCATTTATTCTGTAATCATGATGTAATAAATCAGATGCTAAGCAGCAATGTAGGTTAACAAGACCCTCTTTCCCTAATAACGCAAACTATCTGAGGGACCAGTTGTTGTCTGTGTTCTTTCTTTCTAATTTCCAATCCATTGTATTCCAACAGTTTTAAGCAACAATAAATATTTAATCAAGATATCAGAGTAGGTAAATGTGCTCACCTCCCATGACCATAACAAAATTACAAAACTAAATTATAGAACCACCACCCTTGAGAACTACCTGAAGACTAGTTGAACAGAACTATAACTAAGGATACAAAGAAGCCATGTCCGGACTGATAGGAGGGAGAGAAACAAGAAAGGAGCTAGTCTTTTCTATGGTGTGGCAGTTTAAAATCAGGATGGATATATCAGCTGTGTAGGTCACCCCTGAAGAACAAGGGGTCCCAGCCCCACACTAGGACACCAGTTCTGGGAAGACGAGTCCTTTGTTTGTGAAAATCAATGGAGATTCCATTTGGATCAGACAAGAGCTGCAGTAGACTCTCATCCTCCTAAATAGCCCAAGCACAGACTCACTAGCAAACACTTGCCCTATGCTCCGGGAAGAGACAGCAGTTCAAAAAGCATCAGGGATATATGGGGATGAACTGAATTGTCTAGCTTTAGGGTAAGGGTTAGAAGAGTAGCTCCATGCCAGATAAAAGTGCTGGTAGGTACCACTGTTCCTTTGTTGAGCCCTCCCACTGCCTAGCCTGCAGGCACAGGCAGGTGCCAAATCAGTTTCCATCAACTTGGCTAACAGTTTGCCCCACCCTGGTGATTCCCTGAGACCCCACCCACCCAAATTATACACCAACCCTAACTGCTTTCAGGGGCTGCTCCTCACAAGCAGCTGATCTTGGAACAAGCTGTGGACATTCCTAACCAGTTAACTGCCACATATCCAAAACAGAAACCATCCCCACATGCCACGATATTTTGAATTTAATTTAAAAAATCATATGACTCAGGAGTTGAATAAAGGATGTCATCTTCTTCTTCTTGCGAGGTGCTTGGTTCGATTATTTCTTCATCTGATGCCATTTATGGGGATTGAATTTTATTTGCACAGTATAATAAATTACAACGATAAACTCAATAATAAAATAATGAAATTTTTCTATTCTACGGAAATATCAACAAAAGCAAGCGCGAAATAAAAATAAACTGTCAACACAAAAAGCCTCAAAAACACTAAATTTTGTTGATGCTCCAAAGATGAAATCTGTAAAAAAATAATGAAGAATGCACACCATGTTTAGCATTTTAGGCGTGAAACTCAAGATAACACAAACAAATCTCAAGTGTCACAATGAACAAAAAAATCTCAAGTGTCACAGTGTTTATCTCTCTCACGCATCTGAGTGGCAGCCCTATAAATCAATATTGGAATTTCTTCCATTGTGCTGGAATTTTTATGAATTTAATTTACCATAATTTTCTTTACAAACCCAGACATGTCACTAACAAGTCTGATTTTAAAATTCGGTGACCAGAGTTGATATGTGAGGTTTGCAGCTACAGACGTGCGTGGCGCGTGGGGAAGGTCCGCCACTTGCATCTATAGACGCTTATGGCATACAAAGGGCTAAAATCTCTCAAAGGTCCACAAACCCCAAAGAAGCAAATGGACTCAGTGTGCCATATACCTCTTGCTAAATGGCTTCAAGCTTGGCATTAGTGTCATCTGGCCTTAGTTTGCAGCATAGGCCCTCCCAGGTGCCTGCAAGCCCAGCACAGTTAGTTACCAACAGCAAATCAATCTGTATCTCCTACTAGGTGGACCCCTGCTAGGCACAGGCAGCAGAAGAACTTGGAATGCACCAGACCAGACCAACTCTCAAGATGACCCAGAACCAACACATCTGGTGGCTGGCTTCAGACTACATCAGATTATCACTCAATTAGCTCCACAAACAACAAAAGCAAAGTGTGGACTCAACAGACAGCAGAATCCTGCTAAAGCAAATTCAACTCTAGGTACAGTCCCCAAACAACAGTTTATCTGCTGTAGTCATGGTCAGTCCTCAAAGCCAGTCACCCTGAGAATCAATCCCACACACTGATGTGACAACAGCAATCAAGGCTCAACTACAACAGGAGGGCCCATGCAAACAACACAAGTAACACACCTACAGTTCCCAGCTTAGGTGAACAAGCTGTACCACTGGGCCCCACAAGAAACCTACTACATAAGGCCACCCTGCCAAAACTGGAGTCATAGATCTACATAATATGTAGAAACAGAATGAGGCAGTCAAAATGAGGAGACAAAAAGCACGTCCCAAATGAAAGAACAGGATAAAACTCCAGAAAAAGAACAAAATGAAATAGAGGCAAGAAATCTACCAGATACATAGTTCAAAACAATGGTTAAAAGGATGCTCAATGAATTTAGGGGAAGAATAGATGAATTCCGTGAGACCTTACACAGACAGAAACCATATAAGTGAACCAGTCAGAAATGAAGAATACAATAATTTAAATGAAGCATATATTAGATGGGTTCAACAGCAGCTTAGATGAAGCAGAGTATCCAATCAGCGATTTGGAAGACAGGGTAGCAAAAACAACCAATCAGAACAACAAAAAGAAAAAAAAATTTAATGACGGTACTTAATGGACTTCTGGGACAACATTAAGCATAACAACACTCACATCGTAGGGGTACCAAAAGGAGAAGAGAACGAGCAAAGAATTTAAAACCTAGTTAAAGAAATAATGATTTATAATTTCCCTAACCTGACAAAGGAAATAGACAAACATGTCCAGCAAGCATAGAGAGTCCCAAACAAGAAGAATCCAAAGAGGCTCACACCAAGCCACATCGCAATTAAAATGCCAAGGTTAATAAAGAATACAAATGCCAATAAATAACCACCTATCAATAATAACCTTTAACATAAAAGGATTAAATTATCTAATAAAAAGACATATAGGGTAGCTGAATGAATAAGCAAATATAGCCCATATATATTCTGTCTATAAGAGACCCACCTCAGGAAAAAAAAAAAAAATGACACAAGCTCAAAGTGAAGGGATGAAAAAAAAAAAATTCCATGCAAATTGGAAAAAAAAAATAAAACCTGGGGTAGCAATACCCCTATCTGACACAATAGACTTAAAACAAAGGCCATAGCAAGAGACAAAGAAGGACTCTGCATATTATTAAAGGGATCGATCCAAAAAGACAATAAAACCCTGGTAAACATATATGCACCCAATATAGGAGTACCTAAATATGTTTGTTTTTTTAAAAAACTTTTGGTGGACTTTAAGGGAGAGATAGACAGCAATACTGTCATAGTAAGGAACTTTAACATCCCACTGACATCACTGGATATTCCAGACCAAAAAAACAAACAAACAAAAACAATGACCTTAAATGACACATTAGATCAGATGGATTTAACTGATATTTACAGAACATTTCACTCCAAAGCAGCATCATACTAGGTGTACTGGTTAATAATGCAGATTTTTTTCAATAGATGGAGTTACACATATGTTGATATATGTGCGATTTGATATGTATACTATTTTGTTGTATTGACAACAAGCTTCAAAACCTCATATGGCATATTTGCTGAAGGTGTTAACATCATAGATATTTTTTCGCTTAAAAATGTCGAATTTCGTGCCAAAAAAAGAGCATTTGTGGGAAGTTTTAATTCCTTACTTTATTTTGAAGAAAAGTGCTGCTGAAAGTTATTGTATACTTCGGGAAGCTTATGGTGAACATGCTCCATCTCAAGATACTTGTGAATGCTGGTTTAAACGCTTTAAAAGTGATGATTTCGATATGAAAGACAAGGAATGTCCAGGTCAACTGAAAACATTTGAAGACCAACAATTACAAGCATTATTGGATGAAGATGCGTGTCAAACTCAAAAACAACTTGCAGAAAGATTAAACATTGTTCAGCAAACAATATCTGATAACTTACAAGCAATAGGAAAGGTTTCAAAGGAAGGAAAATGGGTGCCACATCAACTGAATGAAAGCCAATGAAAAACCAAAAAGTCATCAGTAAAATGTTGTTTCAAGGGCACGAAAGAAAATCTTTTTTGCATCGAATTGTGACTGGCAATGAAAAGTGATTTTGAGAACCCCAAAGGCACAAAATCATGGGTTGATCCAGGTCAACCATCAACATCGACTGCAAGGCCAAATCGCTTTGGAAAGAAGACAATGCTCTGCATTTGGTGGGATCAGGAAGGTATGGTCTATTACAGGGGTGGGCAAACTTTTTGACTCGAGGGCCACAATGGGTTCTTAAACTGGACTGGAGGGCCGGAACAAAAGCATGGATGGAGTATTTGTGTGAACTAATATAAATTCAAAGTAAAGGAGCGGAGGGGAGAGCAAGAGAACCCTCCGCTCTTTCGGCTCCGCGGGCCAGATAGAACAGCCGAACGGGTCGGATCTGGCCCGCGGGCCTTAGTTTGCCCACGGCTGGTCTATTATGAGCTTCTAAAACTAGGTGAAACCATTAATACTGATCATTACCAACAACAAATAATCAATTTGAACCATGCTTTGATAGTGAAACAACCAGAATGTGCCAGAAGACACAGCAAAGTAATTTTGCTTCATGATAATGCACCATCACACACTTCAAAACCAGTTAATGACACATTAAAATATCTTGCCTGAGAAGTATTAACCACCCGCCGTATTCACCAGACATTGCTCCTTCAGATTACCACTTGTTCTGATTGATGACACACAAACTTTCTGAGCAGCACTTCAAAACATACAAAGCAGTGGAAAATTGGGTCTCTGAATGGTTTGCCTCAAAACAAGAAAAGTTCTATTGGGACGGTATCCACAAATTACCTGAAAGATGGGTAAATGTGTAGCTAGTGATGAACATTACTTTGAATAAAGCACTTTTGATGTTTCTCTTGAAATTATCGTGTTTTCTTTGATTACAAAATCTGCCATTATTAACCAGTACACCTAGTATACATTCATCTCAAGTGCACATGGAACATTCTCAAAGATAGACCACATATTAGTACACAAAATAGGTCTTAACAAATTCAAGAAGATTGAAATATATCAAGCATCTTCTTGAATCACAATGCATGAAACTAGAAAACAACTGTAATAAAAACACTCAAAAACATTCAAACACCTGGAGGCTAAATAGCATGTTATTAAACAATGAGTGGGTTACCAATGAGATCAAGGACGAAATAAAAAATTACCTAGAAACAAATGAAAATGAACATACAACAACCCAAAATCTATGTGACACAGTGAAAGCAGTCCTGAGAAGGAAGGAAGTTCATAGCATGACAGACCTACCTCAAGAAGCAAAATATTATTAAAACTAGAGGCCCGGTGCATGAAAATTCGTGCACTTGGTGGGGGTGGGGGTGTCCCTCAGCCTGGCCTGCACCCTCTCGCAGTCCAGAAGTCCTCAAGGGATGTCCGACTGACGGTTTAGGCCTGCTCTCTGTGGGGACCAGTGGGCTGATCAGGGGACAGCGCCAGCAGTGAGCGGCCACCCATGTCCCCCATTGCCCCACCAGGGGCCTCCCTTTGTGGGAGGTGACCGGGCAGGCCAATCAGGGGACAGCACTGGCCGGGGAGCAGCTGGCCCCACCCCCCATCTCCCTGCCATTGCCACCAGCCTCCCTTCCTCTGCGGGAGGCGACCGGGTGTGCCGATCAGGGGACAGCACCAGCTGGTGAGTGGCCGGCCCTGCCCCATCCCGATCACTCCACCACCGCCACTGGTCGCTGCCACCTCCCCCTCCCCAGTCTCCTCCCTCTGCCTGCTGGCACATGCCTTGGCTGGCCTGGCCCCACCTGCTCGCCAGCCCCAACCACACCCCGCCGACCTGTTGTCCCACCATTCGGTCGATTTGGATATTATGCTTTTATTATATAGGATATCTAATAAACAATTTAACCCAACACCTAAAAAGAACAAAAAAAGCACAGAATACATACAAGCAATAAAATAAGAAAGATCAGAGTGGAAATAAATGACAGAGAAACTAAAAAAAAAACAGTACAAAAGATCAATGAAATCAAGAGCCGGTTCTTTGACAAGATAAACAAGCTTGATGCAGCTTTAGCCTGACTCCTCAAGAAACAAAGAGAGAGGACCCAAATAAAATCAGAAACAAAAGAGTCAAAGTCACAACTGACATCACAGAAATACAAAGAATTATAAGAAAATGCTACAATTATATGCCAACATACTGGACAATCTGAAAATTTTGGATAAATTCCTAGAAATATCTCATTTTCTAAGACAGAGCCAAGAAGAACCAGCAGCCTTAGCCAGTTTTGCTCAGTGGATAGAGCACTGGCCCTTGGACTGAAGGGTCCAGGGTCTGATTCCAGTCAAGTGCACGTACCTCAGTAGCAGGTTCAATCCCGGGCCCTGGTCTGGGCATGTGTGGGAAGCAACCAATCCTTATGTCTCTCTCACATCGATGTTTCTCTCTCTCTGTCTCTTCCCCTCCCTTCCACTCTCTCTAAAAAATCAATGGAAAAAATACCCTTGATAAAGATTAACAAAAAAGAAAGAACCAGAAAATCTGAACGTGCCTACTAATGATAACTACTAATGAAAATGAATTAACAATTAAAAAATCCCCAAAAATAAAAATTCTGGACTGGATGGCTTCACATGTGAATTTTACACAAACTATTCCAAAAAAACTGAAGAGACAGGAAGGCTCCCAAGATCATTTTATGAGGCCAGCATTACCTTGCAAAACTAAATGAAAACTACACACAAAAAAGAAAATTATAGGTCAATATCACTGATGAATACAGATTCAAAAATCCTCAACAAAATATTAGCAAGCCAGATTCAGCAATACTTTTAAAAGATCATACACTATGATCAAGTGGGATTTGTTCCTGGGATGCAAGGCTGGTTCATTATCCATGAGTCAATTAATATGATACACCACATAAACAAAATGGAGGGTAAAAATCATTCATCATATCAATAGATGCAGAAAAGCATTTGACAAAGCCATCATCCATGTATAATAAAAATTCTCAAAAAAGTGGGGATAGGAGAAACATACCTCAACATAATAAAGGCCATATATGGCAAACCCTAACCACATATCCAATAGTGAAAAGCTAAAATCATTCTTCTTAAGATCAGAAACAAGACAAAGGTGTTACTCTATTCAACATAGTATTAGAAGCCCTAGCCATAGTAATCAGACAAGAAAAAGAAATAAAAAGCATCCAAATTGGAAAGGAAGAAGTAAAACTGTCATTATTTGCAGATAACATGATACTATACAGAAACCTAAAAAAATTATTAGAACTAGTTAATGAATTCAGTAAAGTAGCAGTATACAAAATAAATATTCAGAAATTGATTGCATTTTTATACACCAACTAGGGGCCCAGTGCACGAATTCGTGCACCTTGAAAGGAACTGTGGGCCGTCAGGCTGTGGTGAGCACAGGGTCAGGTCTCGGCCCATCCTCCACACCCCCACCCGGCCCCTCCTGCCACAGCCCTGTCTGCTGGCAGCCCCACTCCCGCCGCCACTGCTCCCATGCGCTGATGGCGCCAGCCCTGCTCGCACCTGCTGACAACGCGGAGTGATTAGGGCCGGCGCCAGTAGCGGGTGCAAGCAGTGGCTCCGGCGCTGGCTGCAGGTACAAGCGGGGCCATCGCCGGCAGCAGGTGTGAAAGGCAACTGCTGGCCCCAATCGCCCCTCAGGAGCAGGGGGAGGTGGAGAAGCCCTGAGGGGCGATCGGGGCTGGCAGCCACTGCTTGCACCTACTGACAGTGCTGAGCAATCGGGGCCGGTGCCAGCAGTGGGTGCGAGCGGCAGCTCCAGGGTGAGCAGCAGGTGTGGGCACCAGCAGCAGGTGTGAGCACCCAGCCAGACTGCGGCACACAGGAGCAAAGAATTTTCAGTAACCACCAGAGACTCGCCCCCATGACAGCGACCAGCGCCCCACCTTGGTCTGGCGCCCCTGCTCACCTGCTCCACCATCCCGCTGCAACCGATGCCCACCATGTTCCATGCTGTCACTTGCTGCTGACTCCAACCATGTTCCATGCACGCCCCCTGGTGGTCAGCGCACATCATAGCAAAAGGTTGTTCGGTTGTTTGGTTGTTCAGTTGTTCCACCATTTGGTCTATTTGCATATTAGGGTTTTATATACATAGATAATGAACTATCAAAAAGAGAAAAACTAAGAAAACCCATTTACCATCACATCCAAAAATAAAATACATTGAAATATATCTAACCATGGAGGTAAAAGACCTGTACTTGGAAAATAGTAAGATACTGAAGAAAGAAATTGAGAAAGAGACAAATAAGTGGAAGCATATACCATGTTCTTGGATAAGAAGAATTAATATAATTAAAATGTCCACACAACCCAAAGTAATCTATAGATTCAATGCAATTCCTATCAAAATAGCAATGGCAGTTTTCATAGATCTAAAACAAATCCTAAAGTTTATATGGAACTGTAAAAGACCCTAAATAGCCAAAACAATCTTGAGAAAGAACAAAATTGGAGATATCATGCTACCTGATATCAAACTATATTACAAGGCTACAGTTATCAAAACAACAGGTACTGGCATAAAAACAGACACATAGGTCAATGGAATAGAATAGATAGCCCAGATATAAACTCAGGCCTATATAGTAAATTAATGTATGACAAACGAGACAAGAATATTCAATGGGATAAAGACAATCTCTTCAATAAATGGTGTTAAGAACACTGTACAAATGCATGCAAAATACTGAAACTACACCACTTTCTTACAGCATATACAAGAATAACTCAAAATGGACTGAAGACTTAAATGTAAGAACTGAAACCATAAACTCCTAGAAGAAACTATAAGCAATAAACTCTCTGACATTTTTCTCAGTAATATATTTTTTAATATGTTTCCTCAGGAAAGGGAAACAAAATAAAAATTAAATAAATGGAACTACATCAAACTAAATAGTCTTTACACAGGGAAGGAAATTATCAACAAAACAAGAACCTACTAAATGAGAGAAGATATTTGCCAATAACAGGAGTTAACATCCAAAATATATAAGGAACTCATATAACTTAATACCAAAAAGAAAAACAATCCCATTAAAAAATTGGCAGAGAACCTGAATAGACATTTCTCCAAAGAGACATATTTAGAGATATTTAAGAAAATGCTTAACGCCACTAATCATCAGAGAAATGCAAAGTAAAACCACAATGAGATATCACCTCACACCTGTGAGATTGGCTATCATCAAGAAATCAACAACCAGTGTTGGCAAGGATGTGGAGACTGCAAATTTGTGCAAGCATGATGGAAAACAGTATGGAGTAATAGCCAAAAAATTAAAAATAGAACTACCATAAGACCCAACAATCCCACTTCTGAGTGTTTATACAAAGAAATCCAAAACATTCATTTAAAATATGTATTAATCCCTATGTTTATTGCAGCATTGTTTACAACAACCAAGATATGGAAGCAACCCAAGTGCCCATCAATAGACGAATAGATAAAAAAGCTGTGGTACATATATACAATGGAATATTACTCAGCCATAAAAAAGAATGAACTCTTACCATTTGTGACACCATGGAGAGTTTTATGCCAAGTGAAATAAGTCAGACAGAAGAGAAAGACCAAAGAACATAAAATCAAAATACCATATGATTTTACCTACACGTAGAATCTAAAAAACAAAATAAATGAACTAATAGAAACAAACTCATTGATACAGAGAAGAACTGATGGTTGCCAGGTGAGAGGGGATTTGGGGGACTGGATGAAAGAGGTGAAGGGATTAAGAAGTACAAATCGGCAGTTACAAAATAGTCATGGGGATATAAAGTACAGCATTGGGAATATAGTCAATAATACTCTAATAACTATGTATGGTGTCAGGTGAGTACTAGACTTACCAAGGTAATCACTTCGTAAGTTCTATAAATGTCTAACCACTAGTTGTATACCTGAAACTAATATAATATTGAATGTCAACTGTAATTAATTTTTTTAAGTTTTTAAAGACACAAAACAACTTTCTAGAAAAAAATACATATAAAATAAAATCCCAAATGTTTAAAGGTCAATAATCATAAAATTAGTCTGCAAAATTGCCACACTTTTCTAAATCTTAGTTTCTTTATCTCAACCCCAGCAGCATAAGAACCACACTTTAAGAAGCACTGTTATAAAATCCTACTACAGTTTCAGAGGCATTGCTATAAACTCTAAGATAGTGCTTTCTCCTTTGAGGTAGGGACTTTTTGTATTTTTATTTACTCACATATCTTTCCAGATACCTTCCCCCCAGTTTAGAGTCTGAGCAAACCATTCTAGTCTCCTGCTATCCACAGCAATCTTGAAGATCTTTTAAGATTCTTCCCTTATTTCTAAAAAACTAATGATTTGCCCCAAATAATATAGCAACTGTGAAACTTTGTATCTCCTAGCAATTTCTGTCTCCCTTTGGTTCCAAATACTTCAATTTCTTTTTTAAAAAATCATTGCTTAAAACAAAAGTACTCTGTGTCTAGAATTTCAAGGGAGACTGTGTTGAAAGTATCACTGTGCTGCTAAAGGCTTATACAAAGATATGGAGCACACAGTTACCGCAGGGCAATGCCAGCCTTTCATCTATACTTTCTGGTTGGTGTAGGCCTGGGGTAGGTTGGTGGGTGCCCAGTGTTCCTGCACCCGTAGCCAGAGAAGGGACCAAGGAGCTGCTGTCGCCCCAACTCACTGTCCTGGTCCCCAATCCAGAATGGAAATCGCTGTTTCTTCAAAACAAGTGCCCAAAGTAGTCATTTGGCTAGACCTGCTCCTAGGCAACAGCTGTGGATGAAAAACAGGTCTAACAGGGTTGGAAGAAGGGTGGGAACCGAGCAAATGGGGAGTCCAATGCTGATAGAATGGTTCAGTGGTCGGCAAACTCATTAGTCAACAGAGCCAAATATCAACAGTATAACGATTGAAATTTCTTTTGAGAGCCAAATTTTTTAAACTTAAACTTCTTCTAATGTCACTTCTTCAAAATAGACTTGCCCAGGCCATGGTATTTTGTGTAAGAGCCACACTCAAGGGGCCAAAGAGCCGCATGTGGCTCGCGAGCCGCAGTTTGCCGACCACTGGTTTAGGTGATTGATGGTTCCTGTCCTAACTCTGCTAACATAAAAAGATGTTGGTATTGGAAAGACGAGTAAATAAGAACACCAAATCCAATCAACGTTATTTTCCGTAAGCTGGTAATAGTGTAGAAATCTGCACTTCATTAAAATGAGAACAAAGGAGTACGTGTCTGTTGGCTGCTTTACTAAGGATTTACTGACAACCACTAATGACTTGGTAGGTTTCTCAAACCGGAAAAGATTATTTTTATGAATTCTCAAAAACAGAAAGGAGAAGAGTAATGACAAAACAACCTTCAAAAGTTGTCCAGTACCTCCCATATCCATGGAAATCAGATGGTCATGTGAGGAACCGGCACTTTGAGAAGTAGTTAATGAAGACAACGTTAGAACGAACAATAAAGTTAAATTCTATCAAGATTTGAAAATTTAAAACATAAACGAAGATGAGGCTGGAGTATTATCAAGGAAGTGCAGGAAAAACCGAGTGACAAAGCTCCCTTCTATGGAGACTGCAGCGGCCCTGCCAGTCCCAGTCCCTGCAGTCCCACCCAGGTAAGGCCGGAGCGCGAACGCCCAGGTGCCAGGACCCCCGAGCGGTGCGAGGCGCCAGTCGCCAACGCTGCCGCTCCGGCCTCGGAGGGACAGGAAGGGCGCGCGGGCTTCAGCCTGCCCAGAGGGACTGCAAAGCCCGCCCCGCGCGCCGCGGGACCGAGGGCCGGGCTGCAGGTGGCCGCCCGACGGCAGGAAAAGACGCACCCGCCCGCTCGCCTTCGCTACCCTGACCACGGCCCGACGCCCACTCCCCGTCACCTTCTGGGCGCTGGAGCCACGGACCCGCCCTGCGCGGTCATAGACGTGGCAGCGGATCACCGAGCTGCCCACGTCCAGCCCCAGCACGAAGCCTGTGTGCGGGCGCGGCCCGCTCGGCTCCGGGCGCCCCTGCTCCGGGGCGGTGGGCAGCCCAGGCATCCCGATCGCCAGCCTCCGCCGCAGCCGCCTGCCCAGCGGGCGCCTTACAAAGACCAGCACCTCAGAGACCCACCGCGCCCTGAGAGGCCGCCGCCCGGCCCGCCCCCTCGGCGCTCCCGGAGGCGGCCCGGCCCTGCCGCTGGCCCCGCCCCGACGCCGTGACGTCAGGCGGCGCTGTGAGCTTTTCGGGGTGCGTGCTCTGGGAGGCGGCTGTGTGGAACGCAGAGCGCGTGCAGGTGAGCAGGAACGAGGTGGAGCCCGGGGTCCTAGCACCCACAGCCGGGTTCTCCAAAGGCCAACCGCTTTTAGCGTTAACCCGGCCCTTAATTTTAAGGATCTCCCTCTTAAGATCCTTGAGGCAGTGCCTGCATTTCTCTTAACCCTAGTTACGTTCTATGAATCTCAATTAAGACAAAGTGATCTGAAAAGAAACATAAAATTCGGCCGAACGTATTAATAAACTGAGAGTTTACCCCCAAGACTTCGCTTCCCAGATCTGATAAAGATTTCACATGTGATGCACGTCAATAAATACTTACTAAATGAGTTACAATGAGGAAGACCTTCCCAGCGCTCTGATGGAGAAGGGACACATAGGGTAGCTGCTTTTACCATCAAGCTCCAACCCGCTGGCTGCTTTTTCAAGAAACTGAAAGCTTCTCAGCGACCCTTTATCCTTCCCTGCTGGCCAGAGAGCATGGGCTCTTACAGGCACATAAAGGTGGGCAGGAAGTAGGCCTGTGGAAATTTCAAGATCCTGGCTGGAGCCCAAGGACCTTCCTATGGGCTGGTCCCCCACCCAAGGAAAGGTCCTGATCTGTAGGTAGAAGGGAGGTATTAATGCCTGCTGGAGCCACCTTTCCACCACCAGCAGCACTACAAAACAAAACAAACAACAACAACAACAAAAAAAACAGTGCCTGAAATATACTCATTTTCTTTTTTGTGAAAATTATAAAATTAATATGGATATGTGCTTTTTGTGAAAATATTTAACAGTGCAGAGTGGCATATCAATTAAAAAGTAAAGGATATTCATTTTTTAACCAAATCGTTCTTTTGACCTAATTGTTAACCAGTCTGCTTTCAGCCAATTTTACCTAATTGGGGTTTTTGGCCATATGACTTGAAGTTTGGAACATAAACCTGGAAGAGTATGTTTTTCTCTCTTTATATCCTGTCCCTGTCCAATAATACATTTGAAACAAATGGCCTTAGGATTGCCTTCATCAGTGTTGACCATTTTTAAGTCATATATATGTAATCCCCAGTATTGTAATTTGGATAAATGCTAATGGATTGTGCATTGGTCAGAGTCCTCCAGAGAAACAGAACCAATAGGACAGAAAGAAGAGATTGAGATTTAAGTAATTAGCTCACATGCTTATGAGGGCTGGCAAGTCCCAAGGTAGGTTGGAAGGCTAGCAATTCAGGTGAGAATTGATATTACAGTCTTGAGTCAGAATTCCTAAGGGCAGCAAGCTGGAAACTCAGGCAGGGTTCCTATGTTGCAGTCTTAAGAATTCTTACTTCTCTGGAAAACCTCAACTTTTGCATATGAGCCCTTCAACTGTTTGAATGAGGCCCACCAACATTATGAAGAGTAGTTTGCTTTACTCAATGTCTATTGATTTAAGTGCTAATTACATCTTTAAAAATTCATCACAGTAACTAAGAGTGGTGTTGGCCAAATAACTGAGCACCTTCACAATGTGCCCACTAGCCTAGCTCAAGTGACACTTAAAATTAACCATCACAGGTCCCCTTTCACAAAAGACAATACTGTTTTGTATTCCCTTATTAATATTTAGCATGTTTTTTAAATGATAGTTCTTGGGCTTCTTGGACCCTGATACTTCCTTTGTGATCCTTTTTATAAATTATCAAACCCAAGAAAGAAAGATTCCTTGTGGTTAATTGGGCCCAAAAACTGAAGTCTAGCATCCATGGTTTACAGAGGCCTCTCACACTGAGTTTCAGGGAAAAGCAGCAGACTAAGCTGGCAGCCTCCTATACTGCATTCCTAGTATGAGCCAACCCTTATAAGGTTCTTGGTATTGTGTTTTGACCAATGGCACTGAAACCTTCCTTGTCCAATGGAAGCTGCATAGCTATGTGTTCAACGACCAACCAGAACTGTTTCATAACAACCAATCAGAACAGTGCAATTTGGACCAATCAGACTGTGCAGATTTGGAGTCCTCATTTGCATGACATTGGAGGGAATTTTTCTCTATCCAGCCTCCCCTTTGTCTGGTGGAGCGTAGTTTCAGTTTCTGTCAATGACTGTTTCTTTGGTGTGGATTGCAAACTTTCTGAGCTGTTTCACTCAAATAAATTTTCTCACATAACCACTCCCCAAACTGGGGACTCCTGGTGGCATTGGATTGGTGACAGTTACCTTTTGATGATAAAATTCAAATCAATTATCCTATATAATAAAAGTCCAGTAACCGAACAGTGGAACGACCAGAACAACCGGTCAACCAGTCGCTATGACATGCACTGACCACCAGGGGGCAGACGCTCAGTGCAGGAGCTGCCCCCGGTGGTCAGTGCGCTCCCACAGTGGGAGCTCCACTCAGCTGAGCAGCGGTCCCACAGCAGGCAATCCCCACAGGCCACGCCCCCACCAGTGCACAAATCCCATGCACCAGGCCTAGTCTTTAATATTATCAAAGAATTATAGAATGTGGAAGCAAGGACCTTAGCAACCACTTAGTACAGTGTTTCTTAATGTTTCCAATTTTGAACAGTTTGAGACCCAGATAAATGCTCAAATGCAAAACATGTGCAGGTGTTTGCAGGTGCTGGGTGTGGAACAAAGTAAACTTAAAGATCTCAGATTTAAAACCCAGAGCTGGCTCAAGAAGAGCTTCAGTTGGAGAACCAAGATGGCAGTGTAGCTAAATGCCAGTACTTGCTGCTTCCCACAATCACATCAAAATTACAACTAAAATACAGAACTATCTTCATTCAGAACTCCCTGAAAGCTGGCTGAATGGAAGTCCTACAACTAGAGAAGTAAAGAATAATGCACATTGAAACTGGTAGGAGGTGCAGAGATGTAGAGGGGGCTGGTCTGACACCCATGTGTGGCGTGGTTTTTTTTTAATTGGGAGGGATATCTAGGCTGTGGAAGCATCCCATGAGGAACAATGGATCCCAGCCCCACACCAGATCCCCAGCCCAGGGTTCCATAGCTGGGAAGAGAAATCTCTGTAACTTCAGGCTGTAAAAACCAGCAGGGATTGTGACTGGGTGACACAGAGGCTGCTGGAGACCCAGAAAATCAATCTTAAAGGGCTGACACATGAACATACAGGGACTCCCACCCTCTGAGCTCCATTGCTGGGCAGCAGCTTTGGGGGATCCAGCAACATATGGGGAGGAAATGGATTGTCTGGTATTGGAATAAGAATGCAGAGGTGGCTTTCTCCCAGACATGGGTGCTCGCAGGGTCATTGTTCCTATACTGAGACCTCCCCCATTGCAGAGCTGACTGACAGCCATATCTGAGTTTCCATCAGCCTGGCTCACACTGTTCACTCTGCCCTGGTGACTCCCTGAGACCCCACCCTATCCAATTTGCAGCCCCACCCAAGCTATTTGCATTGGCTTTTCCATATGAATGGCCTGTCCTGGCTCAGGCTTCAGAATGCCCTAAAATCTCCCAAACAAGCAGCAGCTGGCATCAGTAAGGCCCAAAGCCCAGCATTAGCACCAGCCTTCCTTCCTTCATAGCTTGGCCTTTTCTAGGAACTTCCAAACCCAATATAAGTAGCAGCCATCTGTAGATCTGCTGGGTGGCCCCAGGAAGTAGCTGATTTTGCACCTTCAAGGAGGCTCCAGAGCCAGTGCACCTGCTGGACAGCTTCAGACCAATCCAGATTATTACTCTACACATCCACAAGTGACACACTCAAGGGGCAGATTCAGTGAGCATCAAAGCCCTACTGAAGCAAGTCCTGCTCCACAGGGGTGTCTCCTGCACAACAACTCTTCACTATAGTCACTGCTGATCCTCACAGCCAACAGCATCCCTCCCAGGGATGCCAACAGCAATCAAGGTTCAACTACAACAAGACTGTGCTCACAGCCCACAAAGGGGTGCACCTAGACTACCCAACTCAGATGACTGGAAAGGCTGAGTCACTAGGCCCTACAGGACACCTACTACACAAGGCCATTCTACCAATTCCAAGAGATAGAGGAGCCCTACCTGATATATAGAAACAAACACAGGGAACTAGCCAAAACATGGAGATAAAGAAACATCAAAAATGAAAGAACAGAAGAAATCTCAAAAAAAAAAAAAAGAACTAAATGAAATAGAGACAAGCAAACTACTAAATATAGAATTCAAAGAATGGTTATCTTAATGAGAGCTTCAAGGAACTTAGTCAGAATTTCAAGGATCTTAGTAGAACTTCAAAGATATGAAAAGGACCAGTCAGAAATTAGGCATACACTAACTGAAATAAAGAATAATGTACAGGGATTTAACACTAGAGCAGAGGGTTCTGAGAATCAAATCAATGATTTGGAATATGAGGAAGCAAAAAACACCCAATCAGAAGAGCAAAAAGAACAAAAAAATATGAAATAGTGTAAGGAGCCTCTGGAAAAACCTCAAGTGTACCAACATTTGTATTATGGGGGTGCCAGAAGGAGGAGAGAGAAAGCAAGATATTGAAAATCTATTTGAAGAAATAATGACAGAAAACTTCCCCTACCAGGTGAAAGAAATAGACTTTTAAGTCCCGGAAGTGCAGAGTCCCAAACAAGATGACCTAAGACCCACAACAAGACACATCACAATTAAAATACCAAGGATTAAAAGACAAAGAGAAAATCTTAAAAGCAGCAAGAGAAAAGCAGTTAGTTACCTACAAGGGAGTCCCCTTAGGACTGTAAACTGATTTCTCAACAGAAACTTTGCAGGCCAGAAGGGAGTGGCAAGAAATATTCAAAGTGATGAAAAGCAAGGTCTTGCAACCAAGATTACCCAGCAAAGCTATCATTCAGAATTGAAAGTTAGATAAAGAGCTTCACAGACAAGAAAAAGCTAACAGAGTTCATCACCACCAAACTAGTATTACATGAAATGTTGAAGGGTATTATTTAAGAAGGGGAAGAAGAAGAAGAAGAAAAAAAAAGAAGAAGGAGAAGGAGAAGGAGAAGGAAAAGGAGAAGAAGGAGGAGGAGGAGGAGGAGGAGGAGGAGGAGGAGGAGGAGGAGGAGGAGGAGGAGGAGGAGGAGGAGAAGAAATAAAAATTATGAACAATAAAATGGCAATAAATGCATATCTATCAACAATTGAATCTAAAAATCAAAGTAAACAAACAAGGAATCTAATGAACAAAATAAACTGATGAATAAAATAGAACCAGAGGTTTGGGAACATGGAATAGACTGATGAATTTCAGAGGGAAGGGGAGTGGAGGGGTCAGGAAGAGATTAACCAAAGATCTTATATGCATATATGCATTTCCTATGGACACAGACAATAGGGTGGTGAAGGCCTGGGGCAGGGTGGGAACCTGGTGGATTGGGTCAATGAGGGGGGAAAGGGGGAAACATCTGTAATACTCCCAACAATAAATATCTTTAAAAATAAATAAATAAATAATAAAATCCAAGAGCTGACTTCCCTAAGCTGGACAGGCTGTTGTCTGTGGGAGCAAAGGATACTGTGTTTCTCCCATGTTCATTGTTGTCTGCTATCACATCTCACCCTGCTCTGCCCTCAGAGAAAGGAGCTCGTGTACTACAGTGCACAATACTCAGAAACACTGGAGGTTCTATTGCTAGTGGGTCAGTCAAGCATTCCTGATTCAGAGGCCACTGCTGCTCTGTACTCCACCACCTGGTGGCTTTGGTTTTCACCTGGCTTGACTGTTGCTTCTCCTCAGATTCAGGGCTTCACCTCGGATGTGCCACAGAGGCTGCTCTCCCAGGCCTTTTCCCACCTCTGTCACTCCTTTCACCTTCTCCTCTTGCAGCAGGCCCAAGACTACAACTCATTTGCCAGCCTCCCACACTCCAAAGGAACTTGGGTATAGTCCCTCAGGGCTGGATCATAAAGTATGTGAGGTCCACCATTCCCTATCACACCCCAAAGGGAAATGAAGGATGCTTCAAAGCTGAGCCCAGGGACCTCAATGCTTTCCTTCCTCCAAGAAACCTAGTCACTGTCCCTCCCATCTAAGTGACCACTGTCCTAGTTTACCCTGAAATACATGACTTTTGATGCTAAAACCAGTTCAGTCCTCCTCACTACTCAGAGACTCTGGGTGCACAGGTGATTTCCTCTGGGACACTGGCTATATCATGGTTAGATGTCAGCCACTCTTTTAGACAGTGAGCTCCATGAGGACAGAGATGGGGCCTTAATCTTCTTTTTTTCCTCCAGGACACACAAATTAGTTGCTCAATGACTGAATGAACAAATAAATTCATATGTACTTGATTCGCCTTCTGCCTGACTTGGCCACAAGACAGAGAGGCAGTGAGCCCCTCCTTCCTGTGACCATCCAGATAGACCTTCCAAAGTGTAAGGCAGGTGGAGTGCCGGAACTGAGCCCTGGTGTCTGGAGTGCCAGAACTGAGCCCTGATATCCACATGCACAGCAAGCCTCCTTTCTCTTAATATTTGTTTATGAGCCCAACATGATTTGGATTGGGCTCCTGCCTATTTCCTGTTCTATACCTCCACTCCCGACTGTCTGGACACCACTGCAGGACAGAGATGGATGTACCATGAAGTTAACAAAGAGTGTGCTTCATTTCCCTCACTTGCCTGGGCTCTTTGAGAAGAGCCCTAGAGAAGAGTCCTGTGCTTTATAGCATTTGGAAAAGTAAATTATTTTTGTGTGTTTTTTCTTAAAGTGGGTCCCCCAAATTGTATAAACTTCCTGTCTCATAAAACCATAATCCTCCCCACCTCCTTGCCTCCTCAGAAGTTCCTTCCTTCTCAAGGCCTGGACTCCCTCCTCTGGCTCCCCACATGGTGGTCTGGGATGCTGCCATGCCCCCGCTTGGCTTGGAGCACTACACACCTACTCACCACTCTGAACCCCCAGGATACTGGCATCAGCTGGGGCCAGTTCCGCCCTCCCTGCACAGTTCTGAGTAGTTATGGTTCTAAGCTCTGGCTTCCCTCCCCAGGGGGAAGACCCAGTCCTGCCCATTCTTCACCATGTTCTGGGGTCTTTGTCTACACTTGCCATGAAGCCCATTCACTCCTGAAGCAGTTGAATTAGAAGGAATGAGAACCAAGAACTTCAAATTCTTAGGCCTGATGCCCGTGAAGGTCTGAAAATAAAAGAAGACTGATTCAGATCAAAATCAAGGAAAAAAATGAAAGGCAGAATATTATACCAGAAAACCCAGACTAGAAGAAGTTACTTCATAACTCAAACAAATAAGCAGAAGCTTGGTTGCATACTTCCTAGCAAATAAAAAGAAAGAAGGAAGTTGTGTAACTGCTGTGCCAATCACAGCAACTGTATTTATATGTGCATCCTATGTGTTCTCTCACTTTATTATCTCCAGAACCCAATGAGGGTCACTTTGTTGTCAGAGGAGGGAATAACAGATCCCTCAAGGTTGCATAGCTAGTACTGATGAAAGCAGAAATCTTTTTCTATACATTGATTCTTCAGAGCACCTGAAATATCACCTTTGTCCGGAGGTCAACACAAGAACTCATCCTGCTACCTGACAACTCTGCGCAAACCCCATAGCGTGGTTGCTGCATGAGTGTGAGGTTTCTTCCAGCATTACTTCGCAAAGAAGGAGCTCGATAGGAACATGGCCTGCCTAAACCTTGAGGAGCCCTGCAGAAATGGTGGTCTCTTCCTAGCTGAGCTGCCGAGGGTCTTAGAAAGGGTTACCTTCTAATATATGGGAAACCAGCCACAGCTGCCACACCTTCCTAGGTATCCCATGCTCTTAAAATGCATCCAGTGTCAGAAACATGAACAGACTAATTCCTCCATCTCTTAACTTCTCCCCTCCTGAAGTGTATTAAGTGACAGGAAATCTTTCCATTCACTCAGTTATCCATAAATGTTGTGGGAGGGGAAGGAGCCATGTAATGCCTTTTAGGTTTATGAACACCAGAGGCTGGGAAGTTCCAAAGAGAAGCCACTGTTCAAGAAGAGCATTCTACTTCCCCGTCTCATCTCAATCATCCCATTTCACTTAAGGTCAGAAGCCTTTTATTCAACTAAGGACATTTTATGTTATAAAATTTCAAATGAGTGAATTCTGTGAGTTGAGAATTAAACTACATTAGAAAATGGCTGGAAACATTTTTTTAATTCATGGATATAAATAAAACTATTTTTGAGGAAATTTTTAGAATTATTTCATAAGACAATTAAAAATCCAAGGATAGAAAGATTTCTATCTCATCTTTTTGGCTAAGAATAAGGCAAATAAAGAAAGAAACTCCTCTCCACACACTTCTTATCCTCTGTTGGCATTATTTTCTTCCTCAATTCCACAGAATTCTTGCTTTTTGATGTCAGATTTACTGAGATGTACAGTCTATGAATTTTTATAAAGGTCATATAACCACCATGACTATCAAGATAGAAAATATTTCCATCACTCCAAGAAGTCCCTTGACCACAATACTCTGAATCTTTTGCTATGAGCATAAGGTGATGTCATCTGCATACCTAATTCAGAATTCTCGAATTTAGCAGATTGATTTCAGTCATTTAATTAAATATAGCCCACTCCAAAAAGAAGTTGCAGGTTGCAGACTGATTCTAAATGAGCTCAATCCTTGTGATACATGGGAAAAATGTGTACACCTCCAGGTCTACACAAAATGACACACTTATGTAGAGCTAAGCCTAATAACTGACAACTCTTGATTCATTTATGTGACTTGAGTAAATCCAAACTACTTGATATGATTATTAGGAAGGGGGACATTTAGTAGGCATGTTTACATTTTATCCTGTCATTGGAGGAACAGCTCTGTTTTAAAATATAGTTACTTCAGGCTACTGTATATCATAAATTGTAGCTATGTGCCCAGATTTAGCCACATTTATCAATTTATCTGCTCAGCGTTGCTTTTCATATCTCATTCAAGTTCCACCTTTCTAGGTTTATTTCTTTTGTCTTGGATTATATTAGTAAGTAGTTCTTTCAGCGAGGGTCTTTGAGTATTAAACTTTCTTAGTTTTTAAATATCTGAAAATATCTTTATTATATCCTCACTTTCAAAAGATAGTTCAGCTTGGTAGAGAATACTAGTTTGACAGTGGTTTTCTTTCTGCACTTTGAAAATATTGTTCCATTGGCTTCTAGCTATTACTACTAATGAGAAATCAGTTACCAGTCTAGTTCTTATTCTTTTGTGGGCAGTCTGTCTTTTCTCTCTGATGGCTTTAAGATTTTCTATTTAAATTCAGTGTTCTGGTTCTCCTAGATGTGGCCATGTTTTTAATTTATCCTACTGGAGACATACTGCTGTGATCCTTTAGACTAAGAACTTGGGTCTTCAATTCTGGAAAATGTTCTGCTTTTACATGTTGCCTCATCCCATTGTCTGCATTCTCTTCTTAGGAAACTCCTATTAGGTATTTGATTTTTTAAAAAATTTTGACACAATTTCAGACTTACAGAGAGTTGCAAGATAGCACAAAGAATTCCTATATACCTTATACTCAGATTTTCCAAACATTAACATTTTACCACATTTAGTTTATCCTATTTTTTATTTACCCATTCTTTTGTTTTTCTCATTATACTTTGTTTTAATGGATCTCAAAATTCTGTGACAGATTTTTACTCGTTTCATCTATTAAAAAGTACTGATTTTATAAACTAATAACTTAGCCCTGGCCGGTGTGGCTCAGTTGGTTGGAGCATCGTACCATACACCAAAAGGTGGCATGTTCTATTCCCAGTCAGGGCACATTCAATCAGATTTCAAATTCCATCCTCCAGTTGGGGCATGTGCAGGAGGCAACCAATTTTTTTTAAATATATTTTATTGATTTTTTTTACAGAGAGGAAGGGAGAGGAATAGAGAGTTAGAATCATCAATGAGAGAGAAACATCGATCAGCTGCCTCCTGCACACCTCCCACTGGGGATATGCCGGCAACCCAGGTACATGCCCTTGACCGGAATCGAACCTGGGACCTTTCAGTCCACAGGCCGATGCTCTATCCACTGAGCCAAACCGGTTAGGGCAGGAGGCAACCAATTAATGTTTCTCTCTCACATTGAAGTTTCTCATGCCCTTCCTCTCTCTAAAATCAATTTTTAACAAACTTAAAAACTGCCACACACAATAAAACCAAATGGTCCACAAAACATCCTTCTTTCCTTCTGAAAGTCTTATGTTGCATTGTAATCATTAACCAATCTTTTACTATTAAACTTAAATGGCCAAATGAGACAAACAGTTCTGAGACCATTCTTCCACCCCTGATCAAGACTGGGTGGCAGGTATTGGGAATAATATTCATTTAGCCTTCTGAGCTCTCTGGGCAGACTTGGTGATTTTGCCAGCTACAGCTGCCTTCTTGTCCACTGCTTTGATGACACCCACAGCAATTGTCTATCTCAGTGGTCGGCAAACTCATTAGTCAACAGAGCCAAATATCAACAGTACGATTGAAATTTCTTTTGAGAGCCAAATTTTTTAAACTTAAACTATATAGGTAGGTACATTGTTATTAACTTAATTAGGGTACTCGTAAGCTGGCCTTTGCTAAAAACTCAAAGGGCCAAAGAGCCGCATGTGGCTCGCGAGCCGCAGTTTGCCGACCACTGGTCTATCTCATGTCACAAACAGCAAAATGGCCCAGAGGAGGATAGTCAGAGAAGCTCTTGATACACTTGGGCTTGCTAGAACCATATCCACAGTGGCATTATCACCAGATTTCAAAAACTGCGCCATCTTCCAGCTTTTTCCCAGAACAATGGTCAGTCTTCTTCAGCTCAGCAAATTTGCAAGCAATGTGAGCTGTGTGACAATCCAACACAGTTGCTTAGCCAGCATTTATTTGGCCTGGATTATTCAGGGTAATCACCTGAGCTGTGAAGCCAGCTGCTTCCACTGGTGGGTTATTTTTGTTGTTACCAGTCACATTGCCACAACAAACATCTTTGACACACATTCTTTTTTTAAAAAAAAAAAAATCAGGAATTGTGATACCTCTAGCTTTGTTTTTTGAAGGGGGTAAGTTAGAAATAACATCTTTTTTAAAAATAATTCCTTATTGTTGGAAGTATTACGTGTCTTCCCCCCCGCCCGCCCGGCGGGCCCCCCCCCCCCATTAACTCCTTCCAGCCCATCTCTGCCTCCCACCCCAGGCCTTCACCACCCTATTGTCTGTGTCCATGGGTTATGCATATATGCATACAAGGTCTTTGGCTGGTTACCTTCCACCCACCCACCTCCCCCACATTCCCTCCGAGATTCCATACTCTGTTCTATGCTTCCATGTCTCTGGATCCACTCTGTTCATCAGTTTATTTTGTTACTTAGATTCCACATATGAGTGAGATCATGTGATACTTATCTTCCTCTGAATAACTTATTTCACTTAGCAAGATACTCTCCAGGTCCCTTCATGCTGACAGATGCGGGAAGCCACCACTTTCCAATACTATCATGAGAGTGCACCAAGGAACACGGAAGGCCAATGGACCTTGAGCATTAGCAGGGCTGACACTAAGCACCGATTGTTTGTGCTGAGAAAGTGGTGGCTCAAAGCAATTTCCTGACCTGATAGCCTCCAAGTAAATGTTTACTGGACCTTACTAATCTTTACTGATCTTTACTGATCTTAGACATGGTCTGTCTGCTACCTGTTTGCCATGCTTTACTAAGGGCAAGATGTGTATCTAAAACTGAATAAAATGTGGATAAGCCCAGGTTTCAGTGTGTCTCTTCAAGAAAGAGACTCCACCTGACCCCAATGCCTTCTAAATTCATATTTCTTGTATAGCATTTTCATTTGTGCATTGGCCCCTCCTTCAGATCCCAAACCCCATGGCGAAGGTCATGGCATCTGGCGCCATGAACAGGGATTGGAGGAGAAGATTCGCCTGAGTGAAAAACGAAGTGAAAAAGGAAAAGTGGAAATTCACCAGAAAGGTGGGAAATTCACTGCACATGAAGCCCCTGGCAGCTTCAGAGTCATGACCATAAATGGATGGGGACGTTTTTAATTAGCCAGGTTATAATGGGAAAGAATTCGAGTAAAAGGCAAAAACATCATTGTGAATTTATAGCTTGCATGCTCAAGGATAAAGGAATTAAGGTGTCAAAAGGAACTCTCTTAAATCAGGCTCAATGAAAATGAGTGCCCTTGTCATCTTCAACTATATGGGCTCTTGTTTGAACTGCATTATGCCCACTTCGTATTGGGAACCAAAAGTCTATAAAACGTAAGGCCCTGGATAGTCTGCCTCTAGTGTGGGAAGGCTCATCAACTAGAGAAAATGGGGCTACTAGTCCTTTTATAAAAGGACTCCTTAATGCTTTGTCTGAAAATTACCATATGATGCCTTGGGACTGGCAGATTTTAGCTAAAACAACTTTAGACGCCAGTCAGTGCTATGGAGAGCAGAATATGATAAGATCTGTAAACAACAGGCTAAGATCTAGGCTGCATCTGGCTGTAAGTCCCAGGCAATGTAAAACATCTGAAAGATCCATGAAAAGAACTCTGATTTATTAAGTCTTGTCTATGTGTTATGCACGCTTGTAAATATCATTTATATGAGTGTCTGTTAATTGTTGTTTTATCTGTCTTTGTTGTTTGGTTTAATGTGTTTATTGTTAGTCTATTAAGCATGCCTTTAATTTATTTTAATAGAAAAGAAACAGTAGATGGCCAGGCCATTAATAAATTTCTCCAGAGCAAACAGAATGTGTGGGTGGGGAGAGACAATAAAATTCCCTAGACCAGTGGTCGGCATACTCATTAGTCAACAGAGCCAAATATCAACAGTACAACAATTGAAATTTCTTTTGAGAGCCAAATTTTTTAAACTTAAACTATATAGGTAGGTACATTTTTATTAACTTAATAGAGTACTCCTAAGCTGGCCTTTGCTAAAAACTCAAGGGGCCAAAGAGCCACATGTGGTTCGCAAGCCGTAGTTTGCCGACCACTGCCCTAGACAAAGGGAGGTAACTAAAAAAGGCCCCAGCCCATTAATTACTAGGTCTCTTGGTGATCCTGTAAAATGGACGCCCACTCTGGGGAGCATTCTTTTTTTTTTTTTTTTTTTTTTTTTTTTTTTTTTTAAATATATTTTATTGATACTTTTACAGAGAGGAAGGAAGAGGGATAGATAGTCAGAAACATCGATGAGAGAGAAACATCGATCAGCTGCCTCCTGCACACCCCCTACTGGGGATGTGCCCGCAACCAAGTTACATGCCCTTGACCGGGATCGAACCTGGGACCTTTCAGTCCGCAGGCTGACGCTCTATCCACTGAGCCAAACCGGTTTTGGCTGGGGAGCATTCTTAAAAGTCTCATTTTCGCCATGTTTTTGTTTCCCAGGCTGTCATTTGAAATTTGAATAAATAAGCCATTTCTCAGTTTGGAGACTTCTGTGAGAGTTCTGTACCCATGAAGAGAAAAAGGCTAGTTTAAGAGGAAGGTGCCTCACCTGATTTTGGGTGGCCTCTTGGCCTAAGCCCCATCTCTTCACAGATGCTATAGAACAGGCCAAAATTTTAATTCAGCCTCTGTTTTTCTTTGGAAGATGGCGAAAATGACACAAGGAAAATATACAGGCTGTGTTTAGGCAACAAGATTAGTGTTTCCATAATAATGGATAGTTCTTTTTTTAATTTAATAAATCTTTATTGTTCAGATTATTACAATTGTTCCTCTTTTTTCCCCCATAGCTCCCCTCCACCTGGTTCCCACCCCACCCTCTGCCCTTACCTCCCCGCCACTGTCCTCATCCATAGGTGTACGCTTTTTGTTCAGTCTCTTCCCGCACCCCCCACACCCTTTTCCCCCTGAGAATGTCAGTTCACTCCCTTTCTATGCCTGTGATTATATTATATTCACCAGTTTATTCTGTTTATCAGATTTTTTATTCACTTGATTTTTAGATTCACTTGTTGATATATATGTATTTGTTGTTCATAATTTTTATCTTTACCTTTTTCTTCTTCCTCTTCTTAAAGAGTACCTTTCAGCATTTCATATAATACTGGTTTGGTGGTGATGAACTTCTTTAGCTTTTTCTTATCTGTGAAGCTCTTTATCTGACCTTCAATTCTGAATGATAGCTTTGCTGGGTAGAGTAATCTTGGTTGTAGGTTCTTGCTATTCATCACTTTGAATATTTCTTGCCACTCCCGTCTGGCCTGCATAGTTTCTGTTGAGAAATCAGCTGACAATCATATGGGTGCTCCCTTGTAGGTAATTAACTGTTTTTCTCTTGCTGCTTTTAATATTCTCTCTTTGTCTTTTGCTCTTGGCATTTTAATTATGATGTGTCTTGGTGTGGTCCTCTTTGGATTCCTTTTGTTTGGGGTTCTGTGCGCGTCCTGGACTTGTAAGTCTATTTCTTTCACCAGGTGGGGGAAGTTTTCAGTCATTATTTCTTCAAATAGATTTTCAGTATCTTGTTCTCTCTTTTCTTCTGGCACCCCCATAATTCGGATGTTGGTACGCTTGAAGTTGTCCCAGAGGCTCCTTACACTATCTTCATATTTTTTTATTCTTTTTTCTTTTTTTTTTATTAAGGTATTATATGTGTACATATCTTACCATTGCCCCCCCCACCCCACTCCCATACATGCCCTCACCCCCCAATGTTTTGCATCCGTTGGTTACTCTTATATACATGCATATAAGTCCTTCAGTTGATCTCTTATTTCCCCCACCTCTCCCTAACCTTACCGCTGTAATTTGACAGTCTGTTTGATGCTTTACTGCCTCTGTATCTATCTTTTTGTTCATCAGTTTATAGTGTTTTTCATTATCCCCAAATGAGTGAGATCGTGTGGTATTTTTCTTTCATTGACTGGCTTATTTCACTTAGCATAATGTTCTCTAATTCCATCCAGGTGCCTACAAATGGTAGTAATTCCTTCTTTTTTATGGCAGCATAGTATTCCATTGTGTAGATGTACCATAGTTTTCTGATCCAGTCATCTGCTGACGGGCACTTAGGCTGTTTCCAAATCTTAGCTATTGTAAATTGTGCTGCTATGAACATAGGGGTGCATATATCCTTTCTGATTGGTGGATTCTTTTTTCTCTTTGCTTTTCCGGTTGAGTGTTTTTTGCTTCTTTGTATTTCAAATCTTTGACTTGATTCTTGCGGTCATCTAGTCTGCTGTTAGGTCTCTGTATAATATTTTTTATTTCAGTCAGTGTATGTTTAATTTCTAGTTGGTCCTTTTTCATATCCTCGAAGGTCTCGCTAAATTTATTGGCCTTTTCTAGGAAATTCTTGAAAAGCCTTATAACTGTGGTTTTGAACTCTATATCCAGTCGTTTGCTTTCCTCCATTTCTTTCATTTGTAATCTGTTTCTTTGTCTCTGCATTTTTGTTGCTTCCCTGAGTTGGTAGAGTAGCTTTGTTTGCTAGGTGTCCTATATGGCCCAGTGGCTCAGCCTCCCCAGTTACCTGAGGTGGACTCTCTTGGTGCACCCCTTTGTGGACTGTGTGTACAACCTTGTTGTAGTTAAGTCTTGATTGTTGTTGGTATCACTGGGAGGAATTGACCTCCAGGCCAATTGGCTGTGAGGATCAGCTGTGTCTACACCGGGAGAACTTCTGTGCTGGAGACAGCCTTATGAGACAAGACTTGCAAAATTGCAAAAGCCTCTGTGCTCAGCTTGGATGGGGCAGAGTCTCAGGGCTGAGCAGACAGCCTTGGCTTCCCATCAGCCCTGCCCTATGAGGCCCCTGAGTCTCAATGTCCCTCGGTAATTGCTGCAAGCACCTCTGAGAGAAAGCCACCCTCGAGTTTCGCCCACTGCCAGACAGTCCAGTTTCTCCCAGAATGAGTCTGGATTCCCAGATTCTCGCCCGGAACTGGAGTTCAGTGCAGTTGGGAGCTTCCATCTTCCTCCCGCTAGATAAAGCCAGCAGCACACTCAGCAGTCAGTCCTCTCCGCGCGCACTCGCGTGCGCACCTGCAGACATCTGCCTTTCACGGCTCCCCTGAGTTTCTGTGTGCTCCTCTCTTTTCCCGACAGTCCAGACTCCCCCCGAATGAGTCTGGGTCCCCAGGGTCTCGACCGAAACTGGGGTTCAGTGCAGTTGGAACTGGAGTTCAGCACAGTCGGGAGCTTTTGCCTTCCTCCTGCTAGAGAAAGCCAGCAGCACACTCAGCAGTCAGTCCTCTCTGTGAGCACTTGCGTGTGTGCGCCTCCAGACCTCTACCTTTCATGGCTCCCCTGAGTTTTCCTGTGCTCCTCTCTTTTCCCAACAGTCCAGACTCCCCCCATATGAGTCTGGGACACCAAGGTATCGCCTGGAACTGGGGTTCAGTGCAGTTGGAACTGGGGTTCAGTGCAGTTGGGAGCTTCCATCTCTCTCCCACTAGAGAAAGCTAGCCAGGCACTCAGCTGCCTGTCCTCTCCACGCATGTGTCTCCATGCCTCAGCCTTTTGCAGCTCCTCTGAGTCTCCGTGTGCCCCTCTCTTTCCTTCTAGTTGTAGAATTTCCACTCATCCAGCTTTCCTGTGGTTCTTGATGATGTCCATTCTGTCTTTTAGCTGTAGTTTTGAAATTGTTGTGCAAGGCAGCAGTTTAGGTGTTCACCTATGCCGCCATCTTGGTTTCTCTCTAATGGATAGTTCTTGAATAATAATGGACTGCATTATAAGGTTGCCTCCCAGGTCCCAAGGGCACTCCTATTTTAATAAAGAAAAATAAAATAAAATAATACTTTAACATTAAAGCCACTGAAAGTAAGTAAGTTATCTCTGTTGCAGAATTTGCCAAGGAAAATGCCTTGGGTAATAATAATTGACTTTAAAATCTCAAAGTTTATAAGGCAAAAAATATATAACTAAAATGAAGGGTATATGATAAATCTTTTTCAGCAGTAATTATATATGCCTACTAGAGGCCCAGTGAATGAAATTCGTGCATGGGGGGAGGGGGGTGTCCCTCAGTCCAGCGTTCACCCTCTCCAATCTGGGACCCCTCGAGGGATGTTCGACTGCCCGTTTAAGCCCGATCCCGGTGGGGATCGGGCCTAAACGGGCAATCGGACATCCCTCTCAAAATCCAGGACTGCTGGCTCCCAACTGCTCACCTGCCTGCCTTCCTGATTGCCCCAAACTGCTTCTGCCTGCCAGCCTGATCACCCCCTAACCACTCCCCTGCCAGCCTGATTTATGCCTAACTGCTCCCCTGCCAGCCTGTTTGCCCCTAACTGCCCTCCCCTGCAGGCCTGGTCACCCCTAACTGCCCTCCCCTGCAGGCCTGGTACCTCCCAACTGCTCTCCCCTGCAGGCCTGGGTCCCCCCCAATTGCCCTTCCCTGCAGGCCTGGTAACCCCTAACTGCTCTCCCCTGCAGGCCTGGGTCCCTCCCAACTACCTTTCCCTGAAGGCCTGGTTGCCCCCAACTTCCCTCCTCTGCCAGCTTGGTCACCTCTAACTGCCCTCCCCTGCAGTCTTGATTGCCCCCAACTGCCCTCCCTTGCAGGCCTGGTGCCTCCCAACTGCCCTCCCCTGCAGGCCTGATCACCCACAACTGCCCTCCCTTGCAGGCCTGGTCCCTCCCAACTACCCTCCCTTGCTAGCCATCTTGTGGTGGCCATCTGGTGTCCACATGAGGGCAGGATCTTTGACCACATGGGGGCAGCCATCTTGTGTGTTGGAGTGATGGTCAATCTGCATATTACTCTTTTATTAGATTAGATAGGATAGAGGCCTGGTGCATGGGTGGGGGCCAGCTGGTTTGCCCTGAAGAGTGTCCTGGGTCAGGGTGGGGTTTCCCTTGGGGCATGGGACGGCCTGGGCGAGGGGCCTGTGGTGGTTTGCAGGCCGGCCACGCCCCCTGGTGACCCAAGGGGAGGCCCTGGTATCTGGGGTTTATTTATCTTCTACAATTGAAACTTTGTAGCCTGGAGCGGAGCCAAGCCTTCTGCTTGCTCCGTGGCCGCAGCCATTTTTTTTGGATTTATGTATCTTCTATAATTGAAACTTTGTAGCCTTAAGCAGAGGCCTGGGTCGGCCAGGGTGTTGGAAAGCTTGGCATCCTCCATCACCGGGGGCAACCCTAGCCTCCTGCTCTTTCCAGCTCCGTGGCTGCCGCCGTTTCTATTTGGGTTTATGTATCTTCTATTATTGAAACTTTGTAGCCTTGAGTGGAGGCCTAGGCTGGCAAAGGCAGGCGGAAAGCTTGGCTTCCTGCATTGCCAGGGAAACCCAAGCCTCCCTCCTGCTCTCTGTGGCCGTAGCCATCTTGGTTGGGTTTATTTGCTTATTCGCTCCTAATTGGCTGGTGGGCGTGGCTGGTGGGCATGGCTTGTGGGTGTAGCGGAGTGATGGTTAACTTGCATATTACTCTTTTATTATATAGGATACATAATCTTCCAAAGTTTTTGACAACTCAAAAGTTTTGGAACATTGCCTACTTAAATGATAAACATCTAAATATTCCAACAAGTTTTAAGTTCACCTGGTTTTACCTTTTACTACAGAAAATCTAAAAATATATTTCTTAAAGGTGAGAATGTTCATAAATGTCCACCTAAGAAATGCTGGCTGTTTAACTTTCATTATCATTGGAAAATTAAGGTTTAAATATTGTATGGTTTTAATAATAGAAGGCATGGACATACATTTTAAAGGAAAAAGAAGAAAAAGGTCTGTGCAAATTGCTGAAGGTATATACAAGTTGATGACAGAAAGAAAGAATATTAGAGTGGAAATACTTAATGGAAGGTCTAAGGCATGATTTTGCATTTTTGAAGTATATAGAAAGAAGGTTTGAAGGCTAATTTGAAAGTCTGAAATTTGTAAAGGTTGCGTATGTGATGAGAAGGAAAAGAGAAATGTTGAAAGAAAAAATGAGTTCTAAAATTAACTATTTGCAGGTGTTGTAAAAGGGTCATAAAATCTCAGGAAAGTTTAAACAAAGGCTAGACCACTAGCTAGGACTAGGTTATAGTCAGCCTGTAACTAACAGGCCCTTATCTCCCCTGCCAAGAACAGAGTAAATGGTTAATACAGAAAGGGAGGGGGGAAGGGGAAAGAAAAGAACAGGGAAAAAAAAAAAAAGGCCTTTTACTCTTAAGCAGAAAAACAAGATGTTTCAGTCTCCAAGCCTGGCAGGACAAGGTTGCTGGATACTTCTTAAGCTACACCAGAATATTCAGCAGTGGAATTTTAAGACAGGAGCATACATAATGCCTCAGACTGCCACCCAGCCTGCTCTTCAGATTGTACTTCATAGGTCAAATGTATAGGTTTGCTTACTTTGCTTTTTCAATAAAGGTACATACTTTAATTACTTAATAAGTTAGCTTTTCACAATATAATCAAGGTCTCATATAAACTCATTTATATGAGAAGCCAATATTTTATGACCAATTGGTTCTAACAAAGTCCAAAGTAAAATTTGCACACATATGCAAATGAGCACTAGCCAAAAGGAATGCTGTTTAGAAGTAAATTTAAGCTTAAAAAGAAGAAATTTAAAAATCTCTTCCGCTACTATTTACAAAGTAAAATAAAAATTATTATTCAAGCGTTAAATCTCACCATTAATAAGACAGCATAAGTAGAAAGAAAGTTACTTTTACTTGAGATGTATGCATTGAAGTATTGGCCAGAATGTTTCTCTCCTACCTGTTTTTCTGAAAAGCAAACAAGTTCATTGCTCTGTCTAAAAGAAAGTAAAAGTCTTTAACATAGCAATTTATGGCAAGCCAACAGGAAAAGCAGACTTTAACAATGTTTACCCAATTAGAAAAGAAAATCCCTAAATGGGGCTTAAAGATTGCTCCAGAAAAGGTACAAAAACAAAAACAAAAACGTCCTTCAAATATCTAGAAACTGTAATTGAAAATCAATGTATTAGGCCTCAAAAGGTAGAAATACAAAAGGATTGCCTTAAAACCTTAAATGACTTCTAGAAATTATTAGAGGATGTTAATTAGTTAAGACCTTATTTAAAAATTTCTACAGGGGAAATGACGAATTTATTCATTATACTTGGGGGTGACTCTAATCTTTTCTGGCCTCAAACATTAACAGGAAGGAGTTACTAAGAATTGAGCAGAAAATTTCCTCAGCCCAAGTAGCATGGGTACAGCCTAAATTGCCTTTATTAGGACAGATTAATCCTACTGCAAAAAGTCCCACTGGAGTCATTTTCCAAAATAAAATCTCTCCTACTGTTATTGAGTGGGTCCACCTAGGGCATCAATCCTCTAAAACTGTGGTTATATATATAGAACTCATGGCTCAATTAATATCTCAACTCAGAAAACACTGCAGGCAGCTTAGAGGAGAAGAACCCCAATGCATCTATCTTCCCCTCACTGGGAAGCAATTAGAAATGTTATTTCAGGCTGGTTTAAATTGGCAAATTGGATGAGTGGATATTCAGGGGAACTTAGTTGTTACCTACCAAAAAACAAATCACTACAATTTTTATATTACACCCTATTATTATACCAAAGAATACTAGACAGGAACCTATTCCTGGAGCATTAACTGTTTTTACTGATGGTTCATCATACAATGGACTCAGACCAAGTCATCCAGACTGGTCACACTTCTGTGCAAAAAAATTGAATTAGAAGCTACCAAGGCTGCATTGCAGGATTTCCAAGAGCCTATTAATATTATTTCTGATTCTGCCTATGCTGCTGGCCTGGTAAACAGAATTGAGACTGCTTGATTAAAATGGTTCAGTGACCAAAGTCTATTTATACTATTTAAACAGGTACAGCAAATTGTACAGCAAAGAAAATATTTCTTTTATATTACTCATGGCTCATACCACCCTGCCTGATCCTTTAACAAAACGAAATGCATATGCCAATCAATTGGTTGCTTTATTAAAACAGGCCACAGAATCTCATCAGCTTTTACATCAGCCTGAAAAAATGTTGTCTAAACAATTCTCAATCACTCGACAGCAGGCAAAACCGATTATCAAGGAATGTCCCATTTGCATGTTACATCTGCCTCAAGGGCCTAATACAGGAATTAACCCTCGAGGATTGATAAGGGACCATATCTGGCAAATGGATGTAACACACTATACTCCTTTTGGATGCCTTGGGGCATTACATGTCTCTGTAGACACTTTTTCAAAGGTCCTATGGGCCACTGCATATACAGGAGAAATGGCAAAACAGGTTATTAATCATTGCCTAGCTGCTTTTGTGTCATGGGAATTCCAAAAATTGTTAAAACTGATAATGAACCCACATACACAAGATGTCATTTCCAGCAATGTGGAAAATTCAGCACATTACAGGAATACCATGCAATTCCCAAGGACAGGCAGTTATAGAATGCCAACATCAGTGGCTAAAATCCCAACTTGAAAAACAAAAAGGGGGAATAGTGGTGCTGGAGAAATCTCCTGTAAATAAATTATACCAAGCCTTAATTACTTTAAATTTATTCACTTGTAACGCTAATGGCAAGACACCTATGGAATTACACTGGTGTCAGAATAAGCCAAAGGAAAATGGTTTGGTTAAATGGAAAGATCCCGAGTCTGGTTTATGGAATAGTCCTGACCCTTTGTTAACATTTGGTCGAGGATATACTTGTGTATATCCAGAAAACTCCTCCAAGCCCATGTGGATTCCTGCAAGGAACATTAAACTTCAACATGGGTTTGAGAGAGGAACTGACTAGACTAATGAGGACCTTGCACCTGGAGCCTCACCCTCTACCTGCGGCTGCAGACAATCGACTACTCCAGCCACAGATAGCAGTAACCCCAAGCAACACGCTGAAGATAAGGAATGGGAGAATGAGACAGAGGACAAACAGTTTGGAGATGACCTGGTGGATGGTGAAGAAGACAGTGCAGAAAGCTGAGTTGAGTTTGTGAGAAAACAAAAACCCAAGAACACCTGAGAATGTTTTCCTTGCCATGCTAGCAGCCATCAGTTGTGTGGTAATACTACCAGGGGCAAATGGGGAAGTATATTGGACTCAAGTTCCCGATCCTCTATGGGTGAGACCCCTCACTTGGCTGATCCCCCGCCTAGTGTAGTCACCAATAATACCAAGCACCTTGGTCATCCGGGGAGACCACAGGTGGGACAAGGAAGTATATGGGCAAAGTATAATTACACGGGTGTCACCACAGCTTCCCTTTTGTATGACACAGAATCCAACTACTGCTCCTTTGTGTGTAGAATTAAAGAGAGGTTTCTGGCTAGCATGGACACCAAAAGCCCAAATATGTCTACTATCACTACTTGCTCCCAGGAGAGGTACAGAAAATGTAACATTACTAAGACACCTCCCCACCCCCCCCCACTCCCCCACCCCCCGCTAAACCATTATGTAAAGAGTTTTATGAATGGCACCCCACGGAGGAAGAAATCAATTGGCAAGACTGTTATAGTGATTACCCTACCAGCAGCAAACTTAATAACAGGTTTTCCTTTGTGTATTGGAGCACTTATGGGTCTGCGTATAGCAACAATAGCACCCTAAAATGGAAGGGGACCACATCCTATCTATATGTTGAAGCTAATCATGCCATCTCCTGGTATGGAGGAGGATTTGTTGGATCTCAATTACAACATGATAATCGGCTCCTACAAAACACACAATGGAAATTAGCTGCTGCACTTGCGCCTATAAAATGGTATAGTTTTAACTATAGCTCAAATAACTCTATTTATACCTTATGGGGAACTCTCAATAAGACAGTATTTGCCACCCCTTGTGTATTTGATCCTTTTGCACTCCTCTCAGCCCCATCCAGATACCCCTTAATACAATAAGCCATTTGCATGAGGTATCATGCATAGGCTGCACACTATCCCAGTGTATTAATTCTACATTCCAAAAAGATTCCTCATGATTTTAAAACAACCTGCTTTCACTTGGGTTCCTACTAACCTAACCGAGCCTTGGGAATCTTATCAAACCTACCAACTGTTACATGACCTGGTAAAAATCTTAAAAAAACAAAAAAGATTTCTTGGAATGTTAATTGCAGGACTCTTTGCTCTAGTATTGTTACTTACTTCTGTAGGAATTGCTGCTTCATCCATGGTACAAACTGTTCAAACTTCTCAGTTTGTACAACAAGTTAAGGAAAATGTAATAACTAAGACCTTGTCTATACAAAAAATAATTGACAGCCAGTTTCAGATAGAATTATTGGCACTAAAATCTACAGTTTTATGGATGGGTGATAAAATCCACAGCTTAGAGCAAAGAATATCCTTACAGTGTCATTATAATTTTCCCCAGATTTGTGTTACCCCAGTTCCCAAGAAATCAGAAACACCAATTATAAAGGATATACCGGTAAGCCTAACCAATGGACACAGACACCAGGGGGGAGAGGGCATGAGTTGGGGGTGTGGGGGAGAATGGGGGATAAGGACACATATGTAATACCTTAATCAATAAAGAAAAAAAAGCTTCATGGTGCATCTCAAAAGACTTTACTTCAGTTGTAACATTGACTAGAACAGTGGTCGGCAAACTGCGGCTTGCGAGCCACGTGTGGCTCTTTGGCCCCTTGAGTGTGGCTCTTCCACAAAATACCACGGCCTGGGCGAGTCTATTTTGAAGAAGTGGTGTTAGAAGAAGTTTAAGTTTTAAAAATTTGGCTCTCAAAAGAAATTTCAATCATTGTACTGTTGATATTTGGCTCTGTTGACTAATGAGTTTGCCGACCACTGGACTAGAGCAAAGGTGACCCCCGTTCCAGGTTTGAGAACACCAGTCTCCACTCAGTCCACAGGGACAGTACCAATACCACCAATTTTGTGGACATCCTGGAAGGGCAGATGCAGGGGCTTGTCAGTTGAACAAGTTGGTGGCAAGATGCAATGCAAGTGATTTCACTGGCATTACAGTCTTTACAGTGACCTTCCATCCCTTGAACCAATGAATGTTAGCACTTGGCTCCAGCATGTTGTCCTCATTCCAACCAAAAATTGGCACAAATGCTATAGTGTCAGGATTGTAGCTAATTTTCTTAATGTTGGTGCTGACTTCTTTAACAACATCCTCATATCTCTTCTGGCTGTAGAGCAGTTCAGTGAAATCTATTTTGTTAACACCAACAATTAGTTGTTTCACACCCACCGTGTAAGCCAGAAAGGCATGCTCACGGGTCTATCCGTTCTTGGAGATACCTACTTCAAATTCACCAACACCAGAAGCAACAATCAGGACAGCATGAGATGTACCTGTGATCATGATTTTATAAAGTGTCTGTGTCCTGATTTTGATTTAAGTCTTTGGGGCATCAATGTTGGTCACATAATACTTACTGGTCTCAAATTTCCATGGGGAGATATCAGTGGTGATACCACACTCACATTCAGCTTTCAATTTATCCCAAATCCAAGAATACTTGAAGGATCCTTTCCTCATCTCAGCAGCCTCCTTATAAAAATTTTTGATGGTTCTTTTTCAGTCCCACTACACTTGTAGATCAGATGGTCAATAGTGGTAGACTTGCGGGAATCTACATGTCCAATGATGACAATGCTGATACAATTCTTTTCCTTTCCCATTTTTGCTTAGATTTAGCAACAGTTCTCACGACACCTGTGTTCTGATGGCAAATGCATTGTGGAAAAGCTATTTACCCATTTTTTCCCCTGAACTATTTGAAAGTAAGTTGCAGGCACAATGCCCATTTGCTCCTAAATACTTGAGTCAGAATTTTCTAAAAACAAGTATATTCTCTTACATAATCATCACACACAATACTATATCAGCTAATCTAAGGATCTTATTCGGATTTCACCAATTGTCACAATAGTGTTCCTTACAGAAAAAGAAAATCCCTGATCATGTGTTGCATTCAGTTGTCATGGTTTTTAGTCTCTTTTATTTGGGATCATTACTCAATCTTTGTCTTTGGTGACATTGACATTTTGAGGAGTACATGCCAGTTATTTTGCAGAATGTCCTTTATGCGTTTGTCTGATGTTTTCTTATGATTGATTCAGGTTATGCACCTTGGCCAGAAGAGCACAAAAGTAATGGTGTGCTCTTTTCAGCAGGGCTGCAACCAGGGTGAGATAAAGGAGGTACCTCATGCATAAAATGTAAGGAGAGATTCATTCTCAGCTTCATGAAAGTACATGAAGGTGAACCCTAGGTGCCTAGCTTGCTTCACCCTAGTCCCATCCTTGCTTCTTGCTACATCATATTAGGAGGTCTGTGGTTTATATTGGTCCCACGTGATGTATATTGGTCACTTGGTTAAGGTAGTGTCCACCAGATATTTTCATTGTACTATAATTCCTTTTATAATTAACTAGAGGCCCGGTGCACGAAATTCATGCATGGGGGGGGTGGTCCCCTCAGCCCAGCCTGCACCCTCTCCAATTCGGGACCCCTCGGGGGATGTCCAATAGCCAGTTTAGGGCCTAAACCGGCAGTTGGACATCCCTCTCACAATCCAGGACCGCTGGCTCCTAACTGCTCACCTGCTTGCCTGCCTGATCACCCCTAACTGCCCCCCTTGCTGGCATGGTCACCCCAAACTGCCCCCCCTGCTGGCCTAGTTGCCCCCAACTGCCCCCCCCCCCGCCAGCCTGGTTGCCCCCAACTGCCCCCCTGCCAGCCTGGCAGGAAGCAGCCCATCAATGTTTCTCTCTCATTGATGTTTTACTCTCTCTCTCCCTCTCTTTCCCTCTCTCTCTAAAATATCAATAAAACATGTTTTTAAAAAAATCTCTGTGATACATATGCTAATTGCTACTGGATTAGCATTGCTCTAAGTCCTATCATACATATTTATCCATTTCTACATTTATCTATGTATCCATCCATCTATCTATTGTAAAACCACAAGTTTATACCTATTCCATAGGATTCATTTAATCTTTCCCTTTTTTCTGTACTTGTAACACCCTTCTTCTCTGAGAGTGAGATACCTTGTTTCCATCATCCATATGTACTTACACATTCAATCAATCTTAGAATATAAATTAATTAATTTTATGATTGTTAACCCATGTCTGTGTGAAAAAGATGTCTACTATCTAGAGGTTAAAATTTGCTTAGCCTGAGGGCAGACAGTAAAAAATTATGTGAATTAATCCAACCTCCACACCCCTCACCCCTGCTTTCTGTGTGGTTGCATTATTCACTTGAAATATCTTTCAGGTGTTTTTGTTTGTTTGTTTTTGTTTTTGGCTTGCATTTCACTTTAGGTTATCCCCCTAGGCTTATTGATTTATTTTTAGTGTATAAAATATTAACGTATTTCCAAGAATGTGAACTTTAGAAAAAGGCTTACTCGGAGAATGTCATCCCCGCCCACCATTTCTAGGTGTGGGAGTATTCCTGGACTATCTATTCTGTTTTATTAATGTATGTGTCTGTTTTATCATGATGTTTTCATCATTATAGCCTTGTAATGTAGTCTTATATCAGGTATCATGATACCTCCAACTTTGTTCTTCTTTCCTAAGGTTGCTTTGGCTACTGAGGTCTTTTGCAATTTCATATACATTTTAGGATTATATATTTTAGTTCTGTGCAAACTATCATTGGTATTTTGATAGAGATTGCATTAAATTTGTAGGTTGCTTTGGGTAGTATGGAAATTTTTAACAATGTTAATTCTTCCTATCCATGATCTTCTTCAGTGTTGTTCTTCAATGCCTTATAGTTTTCCAAATACAGGTCTTGCACCTTCTTGGGTAAATGTATTCCTATGTATTTTTTTTAATGCAATTGTAAATGGGGTTGTTTAATTAATTTCTTTTCTGATAGTTTGTTTTTTGTGTATAAAATACAACTGGTTTAGAATATTAGTTTTATATCCTGCTACTTTACTGCATTCATTTATTAGTTCTAGTAATTTGGAGGGAATTTTTTAAGGTTCTGTATGTATAGTATCCCATCATCTGCAATGACAGTTTTACTTCCTCCTTTCAATTTGCATGCCTTTTATTCTTTTTCTTGTCTTATTGTTGTGGGCAGGACTTCCAATACTATGTTAAATAGAAGTGGTGAAAGCAGACACCCATGTCTTGTTCCTGATTTTAAAAAGAACACTTTTAGCTTTTCATTCTTGGGTATGATGTTGGCAATGAGTTTGTCATATTGGCCTTTATTATGTTGAGTTGTACTCCCTCTGTACCCATTTTGCTGAGAGTTTTTATCATAAATGGATGCTGGATTTTGTCAAACACTTATTATGCATCTATCGATATGATCATGTGATTTTTATCCTTTATTTTGTTTCTGTAGTGTATCATGTACCAATCTTGCATCCAGAGAATAAATACCACTTGATCATGGTGTATGGTCTTCTTAATGTATTACTGAATTTGGTTTGCTAGTATTTTGTTGAAGATTTTTGCATTTATGTTTATTAGGGATACTGGCAGATCCTTTTCTTCTTTGTCTGATTTTGCAATCAGGGTAATGCAGACCTCATAAAATGAGCTTGAGGGCCTTTTCTTTTCTTCACTTTTTAGAAATAGTTTGAGAAGTATAGATGTTTATTATCCTTTGACTGTTTGGTAAAATTCACCTGTGAAGCTGTCTTGTCCAGAACATTTGTCTGTTAGGAATTTTTTGATTACTGATTCAATTTCATTAGTAGTAATCAGTCTGTTTAGATACTCTGTTTCTTCTGGATTCAGTATTGGACACATAGTATGTTTCTAGGAATGTCACCATTTCCTCCAAATTGCCAATTATTGGCATGTAATGGTTTTTCTTACAATGCTTGGTATTTTTGTGGTGTTACTTGTCACTTCTTTTTCATTTCTGATTTCACTTATTTGGGTCCTCTCTTTTTTTTTCTTGATGAGTCATGATTAAAGGTTTATCAATCTGAGAGGAATGGTGGCATAAGAGATCTCTTGGGCTCTCCTCCTGAAGCTTTAATAAGTTCACCAATTTTAACTCAACAAAGGATTTCCTGCTGAATAGAGGCACATCTGAGAGACCCATGCATGAAAGCATCTAAAAATGGGCAAATGGGAACAAATGGGGAGGTGACAAAGGAGGAGAACTCAGACAGCCATGAATGCAGCCCTGCAATCGGGAGCTGGCAGCTAGGTCAGCCTGGAGAGGGGATGAAGCTGGGGCTACCAGGCACTTCCACTGGGCAGGAAGAACAGAATCTCAGCAGGCAGTCTATCAGGGTAAGCAGCCTATCAGTGATTGAGCCAGCAGAGACACAGGGGTTCTGCCACATGGCTGTCTGTGTTTCAGACAAAGAAATGAAACCACAGAGCCCTGCTACCCCTTGGACCCCCAAAACTTGTCTCCCATGTATAATCACAGTACTGAGGAAACTCAGAGAAAAAAATATCTCTAGAAAACAATCCTAATATATAAAAACCCTGGGTCTTAGTGACCAGTAATGACCGAGGCTCAACCAACCGGAAGTCAGTCCTGCAGTTAGCTCAGCACTGACTGCTTCCGCTGCAGGCGCGGTGCCCCAGCACTGGCTGCTGAGGGGGTTACAAATCAGGGCCAGAGAGAGGCCTGAAGAGAGAAGCAGGGACTGATCCGTTGCCTCTGAGGCAGCTTTCGATCAGCATTTGCCTCTCTCTTTCTCTCCCAGTTTGGCCAACAGCCACACCTCCATTTCTCTCCAGGCCTCCCCCGGGATGCTGATCAGCCCCGCCTTTCTGATCAGGCCCCCATTGATAGGCCCAGAAACGCTGACTAGCATAGGAACTGACCAATCAGAACCAAATGTGGATGCTGTGAAGAACCAATGGCTGCCTAGGAGGCAGAGCTTTTGACATTGATTGGCATAGGAACCAACCACTCAGAACAAAATGTGGGTGCTGTGAAGAACCAATGGCTGCCTAGGAGGTGGAGCTTCTGACGCTGACTGGCATAGAAACCGACCAATCAGAACCCAATTGGCCAGCAGAGGAGGGCAGTTAGGGGCGAGATCAGGCCTGCAGGGGAGGGAAGTTGGGGGTGAGATCAGGCCAGCAGGGGAGGGCCATTGGGGGAAACCAGGCAGGGAGGGGACGGCAGTTAGGGGTGATCAGGCTGGCAGGCAGAGGCAGTAGGTGCGATCAGGCAGGCAGGCAAGTGAGCAGTTAGGAGCCAGCAGTCCCAGATTGCAAGAGGGATGTCTGTGGGATCGGGCCTAAACCGGCAGTTGGACATCCCCCAATGGGTCCTCAATTGGAGAGGGTGCAGGCTGGGCTGAGGGAACTCCCCCCACGGTGCATGAATTTCATGCACCGGGCCTCTAGTGTGATATAAATGACAGAGAATTAAAGATTACAATTCTGAAAATACTCAACGAGATGCAAGAAAATACAGACAGGAAATTCAATGCACTCAGAAACCAAGTTAATGAACAAAATGAGTACTTTACCAAAGAGATTGAAACTTTTAAAAAAGAACCAATCAGAAGTCCTAGAAACAAAGCATGCAATTAAGGAGATTAGGAGTGAACTACTGAGCATAGGAAACAGCCAACCTGATGGAGGGAAAAAATAGTGACATTGAAGATAATAATCTAGCAATGATGCAGGGGGAAGAAGAGAGAGACCTGAGCATAATAAAGATCTCTATGAGAACTATGTGACTTCATCAGAAAAAGCAATATAAGAATAATGGGCATAAATAGTGATGACAATTCCCAAACCCATGTAAAGAACTAGATCCTCAAATCCAAGAAGCAAATAGAACACCTACTTACCTCAATCCAAAGAGGCTATCTCTAAGACACATTGTATTAAAACTGTCAAACAATGACAAATGAAAAATTCTCAAAGCAATCAGGGAAAAGAAGGAAGTGACTTACAAAGGAAAATCAACCAGAATACCATCCAACTTCTCAGCAGAAATTCTACAAACCAGAAGAGAGTGAAACCAGATATTCAAATGTCTGAAAGAGAGAAATTAGCAGTCACAAATAATATAGCCAGCAAAATTATCCTTTAAATATGAAGGAGAAATAAAGACATTCTCAGACATACAGAAGCTGCGGGATTTTATCACCAGAAAAACTATATTGCAGGAAATACTCAAGGGAGTTATTGTACCTGAAAGAAAGAACATCAAGTTGCAACATTACGAATAAGATCACCAAAACACTTACAGCATAAACAGGGATAATTTGTGACAACAAGAACATAAAGGGGCAATGGGGTAAAGGTATGAAATGGCAAAGAAGGATGGAGATCAGATGCACTCAAAAGAAAAAAAAAATACTGTAAAGATGCAAATTAATTTTTCATAAACCTAATGATAACCACACACAAAACCCCCAAAATTAAGACTCATAGCTTAAAAAAAAAAAAAAAAAAAAAGGAGGAAAAGAAGTATGGAATACCACCAAACAAAAACAATAGACAGAAACACAAAGGAAAAGAACCAATGGTGGCACAGAGCTACCAGAAAACAAAAGAAAAAATGGATAAAAGAAATCCTCAGACATAAATAATTACTCTAAATGTAAATGGACTGACTTCACACATAGAGTCACAGAGGAGCAGATTGGATTAAAAAAATCCAAACATATGCTGTCTTCAAGAGACATGTCTAAAATGAAAGACAATGGTAGATTAAAAGTAAAAGGTAGAAAATGATTCTCCAAGCAAATAACATCCACAGAAAAGCAGGTGTAGCCATACTTATATCTGACAAAACAGATTTCAAGATAACAAAGGTAACAAGAGACAAAGGTGGACATTTTATAATAATAAAGGGAACACTACATCAAGAAAGCATAGCACTTCTTAATATATATGCACTCAATCAGTGAGCACTGAAACATATAAAGCAACTACTCACAGAATGAAAGGGAGAAACAGATCAAAACACAATCATAGTTGGGGATCTTAATACTCCATTGACAGCTTTAGATAGATCATTCAAACAGAAAATCAATAAAGAAATATCAGCCTAAGTGACACACTAGACCAAATGGACATAATTGACATGTATAGTGCCTTTCATGCCAGAGCATCAGATTATACATTCTTCTCAAGTGCACGTGGAACCTTATCAAAAATAGATGATATGTTGGGTCACAAATAACGTCAACAAATTCAAGAAGATTGAAATCATACCAAGCATATTCTCTGACCAAAATGTGTTGAAATTAGAAATCAACTGCAAAAAGGAGTAAAGAAACCCATACATATTTAGAGATTAAAGAACATACTACTGAAAAATGGCTGGGTCAAAGAAGCAATAAAAGATGAGATCTAAGATATGTAGAGACAAATGAGAATGGCAATACAACATATCAAAACCTCTGGGATGCAGTGAAAGTAATAATAAGAGGGAAGTTTATATCGTTACAGGCCTATTTCAAGAAACAAGAGAAATCCCAAGTAAACAACCTAACATTACATCTTAAAGTACTAGAAAAAGAAGAACAAAGGCAACTCAAATTCACCAGAAGAAAGAAATTAACAAAAAATAGAGCAGAATTGAATGAAATAGAGAACAAAAAATTAATACAACAAAGAGCTGGTTCTTTGAAAAGAATAAAATTGACAAACCTCTGGTTAGAGTCACTAAGGAAAAGAGAAAAAAAGATCCATAAACAAAATCAGAAATGAAATAGAAGTCACCACAGACATCACAGATAAAGAATCATACTAGAATACTAAGAATGACTATATGCCACCAAATTCAATTACCTAGAGGAAAAGGATAAGTTTGTACAAATATATCACCTTTCTAGATTCAATCAGGAAGAACTGGAAAATCTAAATAGACTGATTAGCAGTGAGGAAATTGAAACAACTATCAAAAACCTCCCAAAAACTAAAGTCCACGACCAGATGGCTTGACCAGTGAATTCTACCAAACATTCAAAGATTTCAAATCTATCTTTCTCAAACTCTTCCAAAATATTGAAGAAGATGCAATACTTCCTAACACATTTTATGAGACCAACATAATCCAAATACCAAAACCTGGCAAAAATAATACAAAAAAGAAAACTACAGACCAATATCTCTGATGAATACAGATGCAAATACTAGCAAATCAAATATGACAATACATTAAAAATAATACATCATGATCAAGTGGGGTTCATTCCAGAGACACAAGGATGGTTCAACATAAGCAAATTGATCAATGCTATACACCAATCAACAAAAGAAAGGATAAAAATAATATGATCTTATCAATTGGTGCAGAAATAGCATCTGATAACATACAACATCCATTTATGATTAAAACACTCAATAAAATAGGAATAGAAGGAAAGTACCTAAACATAATAAAGGCCGTATATGATAAACGCTCAGCCAATATTACACTCAATGGCAAAAAACTGAAAGCTTTTCCTTTAAAATCAGGAACAAGATAAAGATGCCCACTCTCACTACTCTTATTCAACATTGTGCTGGAAGTCCTAGTCAGAGCAATAAGGAAAGAGAAATAAATAAAAGGAATCTAAATTGGAAAGGAAGAAGTAAAACTGTCATTTTTTTTTTTTTTTTGCAGACGACATGATTCTGTACATAGGAAACCCTACAGACGCCACCAAAAAGAAAACCCCACAAAAAATAAAAAACAACTATTAGAAACAATAAACAAATACAGTAATGTACAAAAATCCACTGCCTTTCTGTATACTAACAATGAAGCTTCAGAAAAAGAATTGAAAAAAACAATTCCTTTTGCAATTGCAACCAAAAGAATAAAATGCCTAGGAATAAACTTGACAAAGGACATGGAAGCCCTATGTACTGAAAACTACAAAGCATTAAAGAGACTGAAAAAGACAAAACAAAATGGAAAAAATATCCTGTGTTTATCGATTGGAAGAATCTGCCGGAAGCAAATTCCAGCATGTCATAATTACAAGAGTTTTATCAAAAGGTTGATGAAACTTGGGGGCTCAACAAGGGCTGACTCACATATGTAATCACCTGTTGGAACTGCTGAAAAGGCATTTCCCCCAAACCTGAATAGGATGATTGTTTGCTGCCAGAAGGCTCAGGGCATCTTAATCTACATGTTATTGCCTCCTGTTGGCCAAACACCTGAACAGCTGTAGGTTATTCCCCAATCTGACAATGCTTCTGTAAACCCTACCCTTTGAAGTGTATTATCTTCACCTTGCCTTAGAACAAATTATGTTAATAAAAAGCAGGGATCCTGAGACAAGGAACTAAGAACTAAGAACTTGGAACTTTAGCTCCTTTAGCTGAAGATCCTCTGACCCCCAATGCATTTAAAAATTATCTTTCATCTTTGGACTCTTATGTAATCTATGCACAGCCTTTCTCCAGATTGCTGAACCCTTCTTAATGCTGGAACAAGAACACCAGCATTAATGGCATCACGAACTGGGGCTTCCTGAACCCTGGCAGCACCAACATTAAGAATCAACAGTTAAAGTGGCCATATTACCCAAAGCAGTATACAGATTTAATGAAATCCCCATCAAAATCCCAATGTCATTTTTTATTTATTTTTATTTTTTATTTATTTTATTTTTTTATTTAAAAAATAAATAAATCTTTATTCAGATTATTACAATTGTTTCTCCTTTTTCCCCCCATAGCTCCCCTTCACCCGGTTCCCACCGCACCTTCTGCCCTTACCTCCCCCCCACTCTCCTCATCCATGGGTGTATGATTTTGTCCAGTCTCTTCCTGAAACCCCCCATACCCCTTTCCCCCTGAGAATTATCAGTCCACTCCCTTTCTATGCCCCTGATTCTATTATATTCACCAGATTATTCTGTTCCTCAGGTTTTTAATTCACTTGATTTTTAGGTTCACTTGTTGATAGATATGTATTTGTTGTTCATAATTTTTATCTTTACTTTTTTCTTCTTCCTCTTCTTTAAGAATACCTTTCAGCATTTCATATAATACTGGTTTGGTGGTGATGAACTCCTTTAGCTTTTTCTTATCTGTGAAGCTCTTTATCTGCCCTTCAATTCTGAATGATAGCTTTGCTGGGTAGAGTAATCTTGGTTGTGGGTTCTTGCTATTCATCACATTGAAAATTTCTTGCCACTCCCATCTGGCCTGCATAGTTTCTGTTGAGAAATCAGCTGACAGTCGTATGGGTGCTCCCTTGCTGCTTTTAATATTCTCTCTTTGTCTTTTGCTCTTGGCATTTTAATTATGATGTGTCTTGGTGTGGTCCTCTTTGGGTTCCTTTTGTTTGGGGTTCTGTGCGCTTCCTGGACTTGTAAGTCTATTTCTTTCACCAGGTGGGGGAAGTTTTCGGACATTATTTCTTCAAATAGGTTTTTAGTATCTTGCTCTCTCTCTTCTTCTGGCACCCCCATAATTCTGATGTTGGTACGCTTGAAGTTGTCCCAGAGTCTTCTTACACTATCTCCAACTTTTTGGATTTTTTTTTCTTTTTGCTTTTTCGGTTGAGTGTTTTTTGCTTTTTTGTATTTCAATTCTTTGACTTGATTCTTGTGTTCCTTTAGTCTGTTGTTGGGTAATATTTTTTATTTCAGTCAGTGTATGTTTAATAATATTTATTTCAGTCAGTGTATGTTTAATAATATTTTTTATTTCAGTCAGTGTATGTTTAATTTCTAGTTGGTCCTTTTTCATATCTTCGAGGGACTCATTATATTTATCAGCCTTTTCTAGGATATTCTTGAAAAGCCTTATAACCGTGGTTTTGAATTCTATATCCAGTCGTTTGTTTTCCTCTATTTCTTTCGTTTGTGATCTGTTTCTTTGGCGCCGCATTTTCACTGCTTCCCTGAGTTGGTAGGGTAGATTTGTGTGCTAGGTTTCCTATATGGCCCAGTGGTCGGCCTCCCCAGTTAACCTGAGGTGGACACTCTTGGTGCACCCCTTTGTGGACTGTGTGTACAGCCTTGTTGTAGTTAATTCTTGATTGTTGTTGGTATCACTGGGAGGAATTGACCTCCAGGCCAGTTGGCTGTAAGGATCAGCTGTGTCTATGCAGGGAGAAGTTCGATGTTGGAGACAGCCTTATAGGATTAGACTTGCCAAATTGCAATAGCCTCTGTGCTCAGCTTGGATGGGGTGGAGTCTCAGGGCAGAGCAGACAGTCTTGGCTTCCCGTCAGCCTTGCCCTTGCGCGTGTGCACGCCTGCAGACCTTTGCCTTCCCCGGCTCCCGAGTCTCCGCCCGAGAGTCCAGATTCCCCCCACAGGAGCATGGGTCCCCATGGGCTCACCTGGAACTGGGGTTCAGTGCAGTCAGAACTGGGGCTCAGTGCAGTCAGGAGCTTCTGACTCCCTTCCACTAGGGAAAGCCTGTGGCAACCTCCGCAGCCTTTGTGCGCACTGGCACGCACGCGCCTGCAGACCTCTGCCTTCCCCGGCTCCCGAGTCTCCGCCCGAGAGTCCAGATTCCCCCCACAGGAGCATGGGTCCCCAGGGGCTCGCCTGGAACTGGGGTTCAGTGCAGTCAGAACTGGGGCTCAGTGCAGTCAGGAGCTTCGGACTCCCTTCCACTAGGGAAAGCCTGTGGCAACCTCCGCAGCCTTTGTGCGCACTTGCATGCGCACGCCTGCAGACCTCTGCCTTCCCCGGCTCCCGAGTCTCCGTCCGAGAGTCCAGATTCCCCCCACAAGAGCGTGGGTCCCCAGGGGCTCGCCTGGAACTGGGGTTCAGTGCAGTCAGAACTGGGGTTCAGTGCGGTTGGGGGCTTCCTTCCCCCTTCCGCCAGAGAAAGTCAGCCAGGCTCTCAGCCGCCCTTCCCTCTGCGTGCACAAAGACCCTTTGCCATACCTCCAATTCTCTGTGAGCTTTTCTCTTTCCTTCTAGTTGTAGAATTTTCACTCAGCCAGCTTTCCTGTGGTTCTGGATGGTGTCCGTTCTGTCTTTTAGTTGTAGTTTTGAAATTGTTATGCGAGGTAGCTGTTTAGGTGCTTACCTATGCTGCCATCTTGGTTTCTCTCCCAATGTCATTTTTTAAAGAAATAGAACCAAAAATTTTCAGATGTGTATGGAACCACCAAAAAAATCTGAATAGCCAAAGTAATCTTGAGAAAAAAAAAAAAGAACAAAGCCAGAGGAATCACAATTCCTGACTTCAAATTATACTACTGAGCTACAATAATCAAAAGATCATTGGCAGAAAAACAGAAACACAGATCAATGCAACAGAACTGAGAGTCCAGATATAAAATCACATGTATGTGGGCAGATAATTTTTGACAAGGAAGCCAGAAACACACAATGGAGCAAAAAAGTCTTTTCAGTAAATGGTGCTGGGAAAATTGGAAAGCCACATGTAAAAGAGTAAAACTGGATTACAATTTGTCCTTATGTACAAAAATTAATTCAGGATGGATCAAAGATCTAAATTTAAGACCTGAAACAATGTTACAAAGAATAAAATATAGGTACTAATCTTATGGACCTTGGTTCACAAGTTCCTCAGAAAAGAAATCAACAACAAAACAAAGAGGCAGCTGACGGATGGGAGATATTTGCAAACAATAGCTCCAATAAAGGTTTAATGTCCAAAATATATAAAGAACTCATAAAACTCAACACCAAACAAATAACCCAATTAAAAAATGGACAGAAAACCTCAACACCTCTGCCAAGAAAAAAAAGCCAACAGATATATGAAAAGATGTTCAACCTCACTAGCAATTAGGGAAATGCAAATCAAAACTATAATGAGATACCACCTCACACCTGCTGGGATGGTCATTATCAACAAAGAAGTAATAACAAGGGTTGGAGAAGTTGTGAAGAAAGAGAACCCTCATTCACTGCTAGTGGGAATGCAGACTGGTACAGCCATTATGGAAAACAGTCTGGCAATTCCTCAAAAAATTAATAGAGCTACCATATGACCCAGCAATTCCTCTCCTGGGTATATACCCAAAAAACTAGAAAACATGTATTCACAAAGATATATGCATTCCTATGTTCATTAGCATTATTCACAGTGGCCAAGACTGGGGACAACCAAAGTGTCCTTTGATAGAGGATTTGAATAAGAAGATGTGGTACAGCCAAAACCGGTTTGGCTCAGTGGATAGAGCGTCAGCCTGCGGACTGAACGGTCCCGGGTTCGATTCCGGTCGGGGGCATGTGCCTTGGTTGCGGGCACATCCCCAGTGGGGGGTGTGCAGGATGCAGCTGATCGATGTTTCTCTCTCATCGATGTTTCTAACTCTCTATCCCTCTTCCTTCCTCTCTGTAAAAAATCAATAAAATATATTAAAAAAAAAAAAGAAGATGTGGTACACAACTGAATATTACTCAGCCGTAAGAAAACATTTGTAACAACATGGATGGACCTTGAGAACATTATGCTAAGTGAAACAAGTCAGTCAGAAAAAGCTAAGAACCATATTATTTCACTCAGATGTGGGATATAAAACTGAAACTTGTGGACATAAACAGCAATGTGGTGGTTGCCAGAGAGAAAGGGTGTGGGGGCAAAAAGGGGCCTAATATATAGTGATGGAATATGATTTGACTTTGGATGGTGGGCACAAATGTAATATACGGATTTTGTAACATAGAAATCCACACCTGCCCTAGACAGTTTGGCTCAGTGGATAGAGTGTCAGCCTGAGGACCTAAGGGTCCCAGGTTCTGTCCCAGGTTCGTTTCTAGTCAAGGGCAGGTACCTCGGTTGCAGGCTTCTCCCCAGCCTGGGCCCTGGTCAGGGCTTGTGCAGGAGGCAACCAATTGATGTGTTTTTCTCACATCAATATTTCTCTCTGTCTTTCCCTCTCTCTTCCACTCTCTCTAAAAATCAATGGAAAAATATCCTCAGGTGAAGATTAAAATAATAAATAAATAAATAAATAAATAAATAAATAAATAAATAAATATCTTTTAAAAAAGAAAGAAACCCACACCTGAAACCTATATGATCCTATTAACCAGTGTCACCCCAATAAATTTAATTTTTTAAAAAAGAAAAAATGTGTTTATCAATATTGTTTATCTTTTTTAAAAAATAGCTCTTGGTTTCATTGCCATTTGTATTTTCTTTCAGATTCAAGTTCATTTATTTCCACTGCGATCTTTATTATTTCCTTTCTTCTGCTCACTTCCAGCTTTCTCTCCTCTATCTTTTTAAATTGAATTTATTAGGATGGCATTGATTCACAAAACCATTTCAAAGATTTCAAGTGTACAAAACATCATCTGCATAGAGCATTGTGCTCCCACTACCCCAAGTGAAGTTCTTTCCATCCCATTTCCCTTGCCCCCTTTATCCACCTCCACCTACCTGCCACCCTCCTTTATCCCTGGCTATCACCACACTGTTGTCTGTGTCTATACTAGTAAACATATGTATATGATATATATATATATATATATATATATATATATATATATATCCCTTCACCTTCTTTCATCCAGTCCCCAACCCCTCTCCCCTCTCATAGCTTAGTCTGTTCCATACCTTCATACCTCTGCTTCTATTTTGTTCGTCAGTTTATTTTGTTCATTAGATTCCACATATAGTAAGTAAGATCCTGTGGTATTTATCTTTCTTTGTTTGAGTTATTTCACTCAGCACAATACTCTCCAGGTTCATCCATCATGAGGCAAAATGTAAGATTTCCTTTTTTATGGCCATGTAGTATTCCATTGTGTACATGTACCACAGCTTTTTAATCCACTCATTTACTGATGGGCGCTTGGGCTGTTTCCAGATTGTAGCTACTGGTAATAATGCTGCTATGGGGTGCCTATAGTCTTTCATATTGGTGTTTTGGGATTCTTAGGATATATTCCCAGAAGTGAGATCACTGGATCAAAAGGCAGTTCCATTTTTAATTATTTGAGGAAACTCCATACTGTTTTCCACAGTGGCAGCACCAGTCTGCATTCCCACCAGCAGTGCACAGGGCTCCCTTTTCTCCACATCCCTGACTTGTTGCTTGTTGATTTGTTGTTGAGAGCCATTCTGACAGGTGTGAGGTGGTATTTCATTGTGATTTTAATTTGCATCTCTCTGATGATTAGTGATGTTGAGCATTTTTTCATATGTCTATTGACCATCTGTATGTCCACTTTGGAGAAGTGTCTATTCAGGTCCTTTACTCATTTTTTAATTGGATTGTTTGTCTTCCTGGTGTTGAGTTGTCTAAGTTCTTTATATATTTTGGAACTTAACCCCTTATCAGATGTATCACTGGCAAATATATACTCCCATTCAGTGGGTTTCCTTTTCATTTGTTGATGGTTTCTTTTGCTGTGCTAAAGCTTTTTAGTTTGATGTCATTCCACTTATTTATTTTTTTTCTTTGTTTCCCTTGCCCGAGGAGATATATTGGCAAAAATGTTGCAACAAGAGATGTCTGAGATTTTACTGTCTGTGTTTTCTTTTAGGATTTTTATGTTTTCCCAATTTAAATATAAGTCTTTTATCTACTTTTGATTTATTCTTGTGTGTGGTGTAAGTTAGTAGTCTAGTTTCTTTCTTTATCTTTTTTTTTTTTTGCATATACCTGCCCAAATTTCCCAACATCATTTATTGAAGAGACTTGTCTTACTCCATTGTATGCTCTTGCCTCCTATGTCAAATATCAATTGACCATAAAGGTGTGGGTTTATTTCTGTGTTCTATGTTCTATTCCACTGATCTGTATGCCTGTTCTTGTGTCAATACAATGCTGTTTTGATTACTATAGCCTTATAGTATATTTTGCTCTCATGTAGTATAATACCTCCAACTTTGTTTTTCGTTCTCTGTTTCAGCTTTTTTTTGTTGTTCTTTTTCTAGTTCCTTAGGTATAAGGTTAGATTGTTTATTTGAGCTTTTTCTGGTTTCTTGAGGTAGGCTTGTCATGCTATGAATTTCCCTCTTGGGACTGCTTTTTCTGTGCCCCATTTTAGGTTTTCTTTTTTATTTCTCTCAAGGTATCTTGTGATTTCTTCCTTGATCTAATTATTAACCCATTCATTTTTTAGTAGCATGTTATTTAGCCCCATGTGTTTGTATATTTTTCAATTTTCTTCTTGTAATTCTATGATTTCAACCTTTAAATTTATTGATATTTGTTTTGTGGACTAACATGTGGGCTATTCCTGGAAAAATGTTCCATGTGCACTTGGAAAGACTATATATTCTGCTGTTTTGGGGTGAAATGCTCTAAAATATCTAAAAAATCAATTAATTCCATTTGTTACTTAAGGCTGTTTTTTTTCTTATTGAATTTCTGTCTGGATGATCTATCCATTTATGTCAATAGGATATTAAATTTCCCTACTATTACTGTCTTACTGTTGATTTTTCTTGTATTTCCATCAACGTTTGCTTCATTATTTAGGTGCTCCTGCATTGGGTGTACAAATGTATTTAAGGGTTATATTCTCTTGTTGCATATTTCCTTTATAATTATAAAATGCTTTTTTTCTTTCTCTCTTGTTACAGACTTTGCTAAAAGTCTATTTTATCTGTTAACAGTATTGCTATCCCAGTTTTTATGGTTAGCATTTGCATAAAATATTTTTTTCCAATCCTTTAATTTCTGTCTGTGTGTGACTTGATTTGAAGCGGGTCTCTTGTAGACAGCATAAGCAGAGATTTTTTTCTTGTCCATTCTGTCACCCTAGCCTTTTTTGGCCTATTTGCATTTGATGTAATTAAAGGCATGTAATTATTGTGATTTTATTAATTTTTTCTGATGATTTTTGCAGTTCTCTGTTCCTTTCATATTCTCTTGCTCTCTTCTTTAATTAAAAAAAGAACAAATCAAAAATATGAATAAGAGCCAAGGCCAGTGTTGCTCAGTGGTTAGAGTGTTGGCCCACACACCAAAAGGTCGCAGGTTCAATTTCTGGTCAAGGACACATACAAAATCTCATGAACAATATAAACTGATGAATATATATATGTAATCCTTATCCAAGGATATTTTTTCCATTGCTTTTAGATAGAGTGGAAGGGAGGGAGGGAGGGAGGGAAGAGAGAGAGAGAGAGAGAGAGAGAGAGAGAAACATCAATGTGAGAGGGACACATTGATTGGTTGCCTCGTGCACACCCCCCAACCAGAGCCAGGGATTGTATCTGCAACCCAGATACGTGCCCTTGACTGGAAATTGAACCTGCAACCTTTCAGTGCATGGGCTGACACTCTAACCAGAGAGCAACACTGGCCAGGGTTCTTATTAATATTTTTTATTTGTTCTTTTTTACTTAAAGAAATCCCATGAGAGAAACCAAGATGGCGGCATAGGTAAACACCTAAACTGCTGCCTCGCACAACAATTTCAAAACTACAACTAAAAGACAGAACGGACACCATCCAGAACCACAGGAAAGCTGGTTGAGTGAAACTTCTACAACTAGAAGGAAAGAGAAAAGCTCACAGAGAATTGGAGGTACGGCAAAGGGTCTTTGTGCGCGCAGAGGGAAGGGCGGCTGAGAGCCTGGCTGACTTTCTCTGGCGGAAGGGGGAAGGAAGCCCCCAACCGCACTGAACGCCAGTTCTGACTGCACTGAACCCCAGTTCCAGGTGAGCCCCTGGGGACCCACGCTCTTGTGGAGAGAATCTGGACTCTCGGGCGGAGACTCAGGAGCCGGGGAAGGCAGAGGTCTGAAGGCGCGTGCGTGCCAGTGCGCACAAAGGCTGCGGAGATTGCCACAGGCTTTCCCTAGTGGAAGGGAGTCAGAAGCTCCTGACTGCACTGAGCCCCAGTTCTGACTGCACTAAACCCCAGTTCCAGGCGAGCCCCTGGGGACCCATGCTCTTGTGGGGGGAATCTGGACTCTCGGGCAGAGAATCAAGAGCCGGGGAAGGCAGAGGTCTGAAGGCGCACGCGTGTGCGCAAGGGCAAGGCTGACAGGAAGCCAAGACTGTCTGCTCCGCCCTGAGACTCCACCCCATTCAAGCTGAGCACAGAGGCTATTGCAATTTGGTAAGTCTAATCCTATAAGGCTGTCTCCAGCACCGAACTTCTCCCAGCATAGACACAGCTGATGCTTACAGCCAACTGGCCTGGAGGTCAATTCCTCCCAGTGATACCAACAACAATCAAGAATTAACTACAACAAGGCTGTACACACAGTCCACAAAGGGGTGCACCAAGAGTGTCCACCTCAGGTTAACTGGGGAGGCCGACCCACTGGGCCATATAAGAAACCTAGCACACAAAGCTACTCTACCAACTCAGGGAAGCAGTGAAAATGCGGCGCCAAAGAAACAGATCACAAATGAAAGAAATGGAGGAAAACAAATGACTGGATATAGAATTCAAAACCACGGTTATAAGGCTTCTCAAGGATATCCTAGAAAAGGCCAATAAATATAACGAGACCCTCGAAGATATGAAAAAGGACCAACTAGAAATTAAACATACACTGACTGAAATAAAAAATATTATACAGAGACCCAAAAACAGACTAGAGGAACACAAGAATTAAGTCAAAGAATTGAAATACAAAGAAGCAAAAAACACTCAACCGAAAAAGCAAAAAGAAAAAAAACAAAATCCAAAAAGTTGAAGATAGTGTAAGAAGACTCTGGGACAACTTCAAGCGTACCAACATCAGAATTATGGGGGTGCCAGAAGAAGAGAGAGAACAAGATACTGAAAACCTATTTGAAGAAATAATGTCCGAAAACTTCCCCCACCTGGTGAAAGAAATAGACTTACAAGTCCAGGAAGCGCACAGAACCCCAAACAAAAGGAACCCAAAGAGGACCACACCAAGACACATCATAATTAAAATGCCAAGAGCAAAAGACAAAGAGAGAATATTAAAAGCAGCAAGGGAGCACCCATACGACTGTCAGCTGATTTCTCAACAGAAACTATGCAGGCCAGATGGGAGTGGCAAGAAATTTTCAATGTGATGAATAGCAAGAACCCACAACCAAGATTACTCTACCCAGCAAAGCTATCATTCAGAATTGAAGGGCAGATAAAGAGCTTCACAGATAAGAAAAAGCTAAAGGAGTTCATCACCACCAAACCAGTATTATATGAAATGCTGAAAGGTATTCTTAAAGAAGAGGAAGAAGAAAAAAGTAAAGATAAAAATTATGAACAACAAATACATATCTATCAACAAGTGAACCTAAAAATCAAGTGAATTAAAAACCTGAGGAACAGAATAATCTGGTGAATATAATAGAATCAGGGGCATAAAAAGGGAGTGGACTGATAATTCTCAGGGGGAAAGGGGTATGGGGGGATTCAGGAAGAGACTGGACAAAAATCATACACCTATGGATGAGGACAGTGGGGGGGAGATAAGGGCAGAAGGTGGGGTGGGAACCGGGTGGAGGGGTGCTATGGGGGGAAAAAGGAGAAACAATTGTAATAATCTGAATAAAGATTTATTAAAAAAAAAGAAAAAAAATAAATCCTATGAACATTTCTTGCAATACTGGTTTGGCAGTGGTGAACTTCTTTTCTTATCTGGGCAACTTTTTATCTCTCCTTAGATTTAATTTTTATTTATTCATTTTTGTTTTTATGTTCATATATTTTTTAAGTGTTTTATTTATTTATTTTGGGGGCACATAACATTTTATTAGTTTAGGTGTACAACATAATGATTCAATATTCATTTACATTGCAAAATAATCACCACATAAGTCTAGTATTCATCTCTATACATAATTACATGTTTTGCTTGTGATTAGAACATTTAAGATGTACTCTCTTAGCCACTTTCAAATATACAATATAGTATTATGAACTGTAGTCACCATGCTGTACCTTATATCACTATGGCTTATTTATTTTGTAATTGGAAGTTTGTATCTTTTGACCCCCTTTGCCCATTTTGTCTACTCCTGAATCCCCATCTCTGGCAACCACCAATCTGTTTTCTGACTCTATGAGTTTTGTTTTCATTTAGATTCCACATATAAATGAGGTCATACATAATACTTCTAATAATAAAGACAAATTTTTAAAAAATAAACAAATAATAAAATAATGTTAAAATACTATGTGACATAGAAAAATGTTTTACACCATAGGTGATAAAGACCAACACTGGCCTTTATTCATGCTTCCTTTTTTAAAAAAATTTAAATTCTTTGTTGTTTAAAGTATTACATAAGTCTCCTTCCCTCCCCCCAATGACCTCTCCCCAGCCGTTCCCACACCCCAGCACATGCCCTCATCCCCCTACTGTCTGTGTCCATTGATTATGTTCATATGCATGCATACAAGTCCTTTGGTTGATTTCCTACCCCCTCACCCCACCTTCCCTCTTAGGTTGGATGGTCTGTTTGATGCTTCTGGCTCTATTTTTGTTCATCAGTTTAAGTTGTTCATTATATTCCACAAATGAGTGAGATCATGTGATATTTATCTTTCTCCAACTGGCTTATTTTGCTTAGCATAATGCTCTCCATTTCCACACATGCTGTTGCAAATGGTAAGAGTTCCTTCTTTTTTACAGCATTGTAGTATTCCATTGTGTAGATGTACCACAGTTTTTTAATCCACTCATCTGCTGATAGGCAATTAGGCTGTTTCCAGATCTTACCTATTGTAAATTGTGCTGCTATCAATTTACAATATCTAAGATTTGGAAACAGTCTCCTTCAATTTTAAATGATTCTTGGCTAAGTAATATTGGTTTTAGGTCCTTGCTTTTCATCACTTTGAATATTTCATGCCAATCCCCTTCTGACCTACCAAGTTTCTGTTGAGAAATCAATCTTATGGGAGCTTCCTTGAATATAACTAACTTACTGCTTTTATCTTGCTACTCTTAGGATTCTTTGTTTTTTAACTTTTAGCATTTTAATTATGAAGTGTCTTGGTGTAAGCCTCTGGGTTCATCTTGTTTGGAAATCTCTGTGGTTCCTTTATTTATGTCTATTTCCTTTGCCAGATTAGGGAAGTTTTTCATCATTATTTTTTTCAAATAGGTTTTCAATTCCTTGCTTTCTCCATTATCCTTCTGGTATGCTTGATGTTGTCCTAGAGGTGACTTAAAGTATCCCGCTTTAAATTATTTTTTCCTTTTGCTGTTCCAATTGGGTGCTTTATTCTAACTTGCCTTTGAAATTGTTTACAGTAGTCTCTGTTTTATCTAATCAGTTGTTGTTTCCTTCAGTGTATTCTTTATTTTATTTATTGTATTCTGCAATTCTGACTGGTTCTTTTCTATGTTTTTTTTTTTTAATCTTTGTTTGTTTTCTAACTCTTTGTTGAAGTTCTCACTGAGTTCCTTGCTGTTTCTCCCAAGTCCATTGATCATTCTCTTTTAAAATATATTTTTTTTCATTGATTTCAGAAAGGAAGGGAGAAGGAGAGAGAGATAGAAACATCAATAATGAGAGAGAATCATCAACCGGCCATCTCCTGCATGCCCCCCAGAGAGGTCAAACCGGAAACGTGAGCATGTGTCCCAACCAGGAATCAAACTGTGACCTCCTAGCTCATAGAGCTATGCTCAACCACTGAGCATGCCAGCTGGGCTTGAGCATTCTTTTTTTAAAATTTCTTTATTGATTAAGGTATTACATATGTGTCCTTATCCCCCCACTATCCCCCTAACCGCCCCCCACTCATGCCCCCACCTCCCCTCAGGTGTCTGTGTCCATTGGTTAGGTTTATATGCATGCGTACAAGTCCTTTGGTTGATCTCTCCCCCTTACCCCCACCCTCCCCTACCTTGCCTCTGAGGTTTGATGGTCTGATCGATGCTTCTATCTCTGGATCTGTTTTTGTTCATCAGTTTACATTGTTATATATATATATATATATATATATATATATATATATATATATATAGAGAGAGAGAGAGAGAGAGAGAGAGAGAGAGAGAGAGAGAGAGAGATAATATGCAAATTAGGCCAGGATGGTGTAACGGGTCACGAACGGAACATTAGCTCTTTATTAGCTCCTATGCGTGCCACGGGGCATTGCTCCAGAGATGAGGCAAAAGCGAAGAGGCGCTGGGGAAGGCGGGACCAGAGTGGGTGGTGCCGTGGGAGAAGGCAGAAGGGAGAAGGTGAAAAGGCCAGTGCCCTGCACAAGAAGGCAGAAGGGAGAAGGTGAGAAGGCCAGCACTGTGGGAGAAGGCAGAAGGAAGAAGGTGAAAAGGCCAGCGCCTCGGGAGAAGGAAGAAAGGAGAAGGTTGCAGTTAGGCAGGGTGATCAGGCCAGGATGGGAGAGCAGATAGGCAGTTAGGGGCATCAGGCAGGCAGGCAGGCAGGCAGGTGAGTGTTTAGGAGCCAGTGGTTCCGGATTACGAGAGGGAATCCAGATAGGAGAGGGTGCAGGCTGGGCTGAGGGACCACCCCCCCCCCCATGCACGAATTTCATGCACTGGGCCTCTAGTATTCCATAAATGAGTGAGATCATGTGATATTTATCTTTCTCTGACTGGCTTCTTTCACTTAGCATAATGCTCTCCAGTTCCATCCATGCTGTTGCAAATGGTAAGAATTCCATCTTTTTTTACCACAGCATAGTATTCCATTGTGTAGATGTACCACAGTTTTCTAATCCATTCATCTGCTGATGGGCACTTAGGCTGTTTCCAAATCTTAGCTATGGTGAATTGTGCTGCTATGAACATAGGGGTGCATACATTCTTTCTGATTGGTGTTTCTAGTTTCTTGGGATATATTCCTAGAAGTGGGATCACTGAGTCAAATGGGAGTTCCATTTTTAGTTTTTTGAGGAAACTCCATACTGTTCTCCACAGTGGCTGCACCAGTGTGCATTCCCACCAGCAGTGCATGAGGGTTCCCCTTTCTCCACATCCTCACCAGCACTTGTCGTCTTTTGATTTGTTGATGATTGCCATTCTGACAGGTGTGAGATAGTACCATATTGTCATTTTGATTTGCATCTCTCAGATAATTAGTGACTTTGAGCATGTTTTCATATGTCTCTTGGCCTTCTTTCTGTCTTCTTTCAAAAAGTGTCTATTTTGGTCCATTGCCCATTTTTTGATTGGGTTATTTATCTTCCTTTTGTTAAGTTGTCTGAGTTCCCTGTAAATGTTGGAGATTAAACCCTTATTGGTGATAACATTGGCAAATATGATCTCCCATGCAGGGGGCTTTCTTATTGTTTTGTTGATGGTTTCTTTTGCTGTGCAAAAGCTTTTTATTTTGATGTAGTCCCATTTGTTTATTTTGTCTTTAGTTTCCATTGCCCTAGGAGTGGTATCAGTGAAGAAATTGCTTTGGCATATGTCTGAGATTTTGCTGCCTGTGGATTCCACCAGGTGGCCCCAAGCTAGGCACATGCAGCAACTCATTTTAGTATTTTTATGGTTTCCCATCTTATGTTTAAGTCCTTTATCCATTTTGAGTTTACTTTTGTGTATGGTGTAAGTTGGTGGTCTAGTTTAATTTTTTGCATGTACCTGTCCAATTTTCCCAACACCATTTATTGAAGAGACTGTCTTGACTCCATTTGTATGCTCTTGCCTCCTTTGTCAAATATTAATTGAGCGTAGTGGTTTGGGTCGATTTCTGGGTTCTCTATTCTATTCCATTGATCTATATGTCTGTTCTTATGCCAGTATAAGAATAAGAATGTTTTGAGCATTCTTATTACCAGTGTTTTGTACTCTGAATCTGGTAGATTGCTTGTCTTCATTTATTTTGTTTTGTGAATCTGGTAGATTGCTTGTCTTCATTTATTTTGTTTTGTTTTTTTCTAGAATTTTGTCTTGTTCTTTCATTTGGAACATTTCTTTGTTTCCTCATTTTGTTTGCTTCCCTGTGTTTGTGTCTAGGTTTTAGGTAGATCTGCTATGTCTTCCAGTGTTGACAGAGAAGCCTTGTATAAAAGGTGTTCTGCAAGGCCCAGTGGCCACATTCATCCTGTTCACCTGAGCTGGATGCTCCCTATTCACCAGAGCTGGGTGTTCCCTTTTATGTGGTATGTGTTCCCTGTGGTAGTTAGGCCTCAATTGTTGTTGGCATATCAATGAGTACAGGTTGACCCTCTGGCTAATGGGCTGTGAGGTGGATGCGCTATTCTACCAGAGCTGACCCCACAGAGCAGGAGCCTCTTTAGCAAGTCTCCGGTGCCAACTAAGTCTGTCCTGTGGGTATGTTATTTGTGGAACTGGTTGAGTTGTGCTCTGGTGTGGTCTGAAACTGGCTCTGGGTGTGTTGGGTCTGGAGTCTGTTGGGTAGGGCACTTGGTGCAGGCTAAAATGAGTTGCTGCATGTGCCTAGCTTGGGGCCACCTGGTGGAAGCTACAAAGTGATGTGAAGATGGTTGCCACTTTTTGCTGGGCTTGGAGGTGCCTGGGAGAGGCTACATTGCAATCTGAAGCCAGCTGCTACTTGTGCCAGCCTGGTGGTTGCTTAGTTAAAGCTATGATCCAGGACAAGATTAGCCACTGCTTATGCCAGGCTTGGAGCCACCTACTGGCAGTTACAATGTAAATTGAGCCTAGTTGCCACTTGTATTCGGCTTGGGGCCACTTAGCAAGAGTTACAAGGCATGGCAATGCTGCCGCTGCTTGTTTGGGTTATGTGACCTTTCAGAGATTTTGGGAAATTCTGCAGCATGAACTGAAGCAGACTGCCCCTGTGGAGGACCTGCTGTAAGAAGCCCTGGCCGAGTGAGCAAGGGTGTGGCAGCGTCTCAGGGAACCACCAAGGTAGGGAAAAATGATATTAGCCAGATTAAGGGAGATCTCAGATTTTGTGCCCACCTCTGCCAAATCTGCTGGGTTGGAGGAGAGTTCAACAAAAGAACAATGGTTATCTGCCAGCACTTCTGTCCTTTGAGAGAATTGCCCCAACCCCTACCATGAAGTTAGTTAACTTAGTTCCTCCTCTTATATTGCCAGCTTTTTTTTTTTCAAGCTGCTGCCCTAGAGCTTACAATGAGTGAGTTTGTGAACAAGTGAGTCTATGTGCAGTCCCTTTAAGAGCAGCGCCTCAGTCATTAGCAGCCCTTTGTCTCTCTGGCACAATGCTCACTGGTTTTCACAGCCAGATGTTATGGAGACTCCTCTTCCCAGCACTGGTGCACTGGACTGGAGATCCCTCACTCCCCAGGGAAGAACTCTGCAGCTGAGATAGCCCTCCTGATTCTTAATCCCCATTCCAAGGGTATGGGACCAGCCCATTCCATGTCCTCGCCTCTCTTACCAGCCTTGTACTGGCTTTTTTATGTTCTTATTTATAGGAATTCTGGTAAGCTAGTGTTCAGGTGGTTCTCATGATGGTGGTTCTTTAGTTTAGTTGTAATGTTGATGTGATTATGGGAGGAGGAGTGCACAGAGTTTACCCACTCTGCCATCTTGACCAGAAATCCTATTATTATTATTACTATTGTCTATCATTCTTTGTGTATGAGTGTATATGTGTTTGTCCATTATTCTTGCCTTACTATGTCTTTTCTTTGCTTTATCTACTTGACCATTTTAAACATAGTTATTTTAAAGTCTCTTTCAACTTAATCTCAACCATTTGGAGTGCAAATGCCCCCAGTAGCTATCTATGACTCCTCACTGTCTTAGTGGTACTCTGAAAAATACAGGATGTTGAGAAAAGAGATAGAGGAAAATATAAACAAGTGAAAGAATATACCATGCTCATAGACTGGTAGAATCAACCTCATTAAAATGTCTATATCACCCAAAGCAATCTATGGAATCAATGCAATCCCTATTAAAATACCAATGGCATATTTCACAGACCTAGAACAAACACTCCAAAAATTTATATGGAACCAAAAAAGACCCCAAATAGTCATAGCAGTCTTAAAAAAAACAAAGTTGGAGGAATCACAGTACCAGATATCAAGTTATACTACAAAGCCACTGTGCTCAAAACAGCCCAGTACTGGCACAAGAATAGGCATATAGATCAATGGAACAGAACAGAGAATCCAGAAATAAACCCAAGCCATTATGTTCAATTAATATTTGACAAAGGAAGCAAGAGGATACATTGGAGCAGAGACAGACTCTTCAATAAATGGTGTTGGGAAAATTGGACAGGTACATGCAAACAAATGAAACTAGACCACCAACTTACACCATACACAAGAATAAACTCAAAATGGATAAAAGACTTAAATATAAGACGTAAAACCATAAAAGTTCTAGAAGAAACCATAGGCACAAAAATCTCAGACATCTTTCGTAGCAATATGTTTACAGATACATCTCCTAGGACAATGGAAACTAAGAAGAAATCAACAAATGGCAGTACATAAAAATAAAAAGTTTCTGCACAGCAAAAGAAACCATCAACAAAATAATAAGAGAGCCCACTACATGGGAAAACATATTTGCCAATAATACATCTGATAATGGGTTAATCTTCAAAATATATAGGGAACTCATACAACTTAATAAAAGGAAGACAAACAATCCAATTAAAAAATGGGCAAAGAACCTAAATAGACACTTCTCCAAAGTGGACATACAGAAAGCCAAGAGACATATGAAAAAATGCTCAAAGTCACTAATCATCCGAGAGATGCAAATCAAAATGACAATGAGATATCACTTCATACCTGTCAAAATGGCTACCATAAACAAAACAACAAGTGCTGGAGAGGTTGAGAAAAAGGAACTCTAGTACACTGCTGGTGGGAATGCAAACTGGTGCAGCCATTGTGGAAAACAGTATGGAGTTTCCTCAAATAATTAAAAATGGGACTACTATTTACCCAGTGATCCCACTTCTAGGAATATATCATAAGAAACCTGAAACACTCATCAGAAAAAAATATATGTACCCCTATGTTCATAGCAATGCAATTTATAATACCTAAGATTTGGAAACAGCCTAAGTGCCAATGATGAGCAGAGACAGATAAGTGTATAAAAAAGCTGTGGTACATTTACACAATTGAATACCACATGATAATAAAAAAGGAAGAACTCTTACCATTTGCAACAACATGAATGGACCTGGAGAGTATTATGCTGAGTGAAATTAAGTCAGTCAGAGAAAGATAAGTATCACATGATATCAATCATGTGGAATATAATTAACCAAATAAAATGAATATCAAATATAGACCCAGAGACATAGAAGCATGAACAGAATATTGAACCTCAGAGGGAAGGCAGAGGTGGGGGGCTGGGAAGAGATCAACCATGAACTTGTATGCATATATGCATAACCCATGGACACAAACAATGGGGGAGGGTGAAGGCCTCAGTGGCGGGGGTGGGGGGGGGAATGAGAGCAGGCTGAAAGAGGTTAATGGGGGGAAAAGGTGGACCT